>NC_092718.1:51603524-52236226 GCF_047496885.1 Scyliorhinus torazame | reverse complement strand
AATCATATTTAATACCTGAAAAAAACCCCATCTGGTTCTCTAATGTCCTTTTAAGGAAGGAAATCTACTTTGGAATACATGTGACCCTAGATCCACAATGTAGTTGACTCTTAACCGCCCTCTGAAATGGATTGGATTGGATTTGTTTATTGTCACGTGTACCGAGGTACAGTGAAAAGTATTTTTCTGCGAGCAGCTCAACAGATCATTAAATACATGGGAAGAAACGAAAAGGGAATAAAAGAAAATACATAATAGGGCAACACAGCATATACAATGTAACTACATAAGCATGGCATTGGATGAAGCAGACAGGGTGTAGTGTTAATGAGGTCAGTCCATAAGAGGGTCATTTAGGAGTCTGGTGACAGTGGGGAAGAAGTTGTTTTTGAGTCTGTTTGTGCGTGTTCTCAGACTTCTGCATCTCCTGTCCGATGGAAGAAGTTGGAAGAGTGAGTAAGCCGGGTGGGAGGGATCTTTGATTATGCTGCCTGCTTTTCCCAGGCAGCGGGAGGTGTAGATGGAGTCAATGGATGGGAGACAGGTTTGTGTGATGGACTGGGCTGCGTTCACGACTCTCTGAAGTTTCTTGTGGTCCTGGGCCGAGCAGTTGCCATACCAGGCTGTAATGCAGCCCGATAGGATGCTTTCTATGGTCTAGTAAACCACTCGGTTCAAGGGCAATTATGATGGGCAACAAATGCAGGCCTTGCCAGCAATGCCCACATCCCATGAAAGAATTAAGAAAAAATGTTGGGAGCCCAGAGGATAGCTAATTAGCATTTCTACCATTTGGCCCCTGCGATTCTCATTGCTATGGAAATTGGCTTTGAGAGGGAAAGAGTCCATTGGAAGCCATTGTAGCATCTATTGAATTACAGGTTTTCCTAAAAATATCAATGAGCCTCACAGAGATAGTCAGCCTACAAGTATCCAGCAAGCAAGCTTTTGTTCACCATGCATAATGTGGGTGGGGGCTAATGCTCCGATTGAAGAAAGCATGGGTGTGTTCAAACCAAATGGAAACTGTGACCCATAGTGAGCGTTGTTAGCCGTCTGTTTCCAGGCGCTCGCAGTGCTGAGAAACAAAACGCTATCTAACGTGGCTCCAATTAAATGCAGTGCCTCAGTGGAGAATGCACATCTGAGGCCGCACTTAGTCCCATTTTCGAAACTCCTCAGTGGAGAGAGTGATCGGGTCATCATTTGGTATCCCAATCTCTCAAGCCCCCGACAGTACACCCGAACCAGCCCTCCCAAGCCCAAACTCGCTGTAAGGGGGTCCCTGGGCCCCACCTAATAGGGCACCCCCCCCTGGCTTGATCACCGCCATGCAAAAATGCCAGCTTGGCACTTTGGCAGTACCAGGCTAACACCCAGGTGGCACTGCCGGGGTTCCAGGCAGGCAGTGCCCAGGTGGCACCCTGCCCAATGCACTGAATGGCCTCTAATCCCCTGGGAAACCCTGACATGTGCCATTCCGTCTGATCCCCGTTTTGTGGGATCGCCCGTGGTCTCGAAGGCGAAGGGGATAGATCCCAATGCCTTGTTTATCTCCGGAAACTGCATTTTAGAGTGAGACTAGCTATCTCCCTCTGATATGCAGATGTGCCAAAAAGTGATCCCGGCCACAATGGACGGGCTTCACATTGCGACATCTCATGAGATCGTGTTAGATCTCACGAGCGGTGTTTCCCGTCATTTACTGGCCACATTGCGCCACGGCACGCTGCTTTTTGGGCGGTATGTTTCTGACTGTTTAGATAAAGCTGGTAGAATTGCTTAGCTTTGGCTAGAGGGAGGGATCTCCAATTTGTGGTTGAGTATATTCAAGGATGAGATAAGTAGATTTTTGGATTGTTTGAGATACGAGGAATCTGAGGAAAATGCAGGAAAGTGGAATTTAAAAAAAATATTTTAATTGAGTTTTCATATTTTATATGAAATTACAAAACCGCGCAACAACGTCCACTTTAGCCATGACCCCCCTTTAACTGGCATTCATATTATACATTCCCCAACGTGGTCAAAGCACTCATTTATAGACATTTCTATACAATTTGGTTTGGGCCTTAGCTTGCCATTGGCCTGGTCCTATGCAGCTTTGTCCCTCGCATTCCTTTTGTATGTCTTTGCCACCCTCCCCATTCCTTTTCCTCTCTGTCCCGCGTCTCGCCCATATCTGCCCGCAACCCCCCCCCCTCCACTATACTGGTTGCTGGCTACGAACAGGTCTTGAAACAGGTTGGTGAACGTCTTCCATGTCTGCATGGAAAATGTTATTTTCTCCACCCTGAGAAATCCCACCAGGTCGGTCAGCCACTCTGCAGCCTTGGCTTTTGCCGGCTCGAACCTCTTTTTCAGGTTTTGGTGTTATTTCTGGGCATCTCGATGGGGGCGGGAGGCGGGGGGGGGGGGGGGGGGTGGGGGGTGGTGGGGGGGAGGACAGAGAGAGCGAGAGAGAGAAAAATGCATGAAGCAGGTACTGAAAGGAAAGTTTTATTTTTGAAAAAGTATTTTTATTAAGGTTTTGCAGAATTTTTCATAAAACAGTAGTAATAATAACAAAACAAACTAGAGTGAACATTAACATAGTGCAAAAAGAGAATATACAATAACAATTAAATAGACATTACTCCACGCGACTCAGTCTTCCCTCCCCATCCCAATGAAGCACTCGCTCTCCCCCCCCCCCCCCCCCCCCCCCACGGATTGCTGCTGTTGCATTTTAATTTTCCCTGAGAAATTCGACGAACGGCGCCCACCTCCGAGAGAACCCTAGCATAGACCCTCTATAAGGCAAACTTTATTTTCTCCAGGCTGAGAAACCCAGCCATGTCGTTAACCCAAGTCTCTACACTCGGGGGCTTTGAGTCCCTCCACATTAATAAAATCCGTCTCTGGGCGACTAGGGAGGCAAAGGCCAAGACGTCGGCCTCTTTCGTCCTACTGAAAGGAAAGTTAATATAAGGATTGCAAGACTACAGTGCAGGATAACAAATGATTAGTTTCATCTTGGAAGCTTCTTCTCTCCACTCCTTGGGACATTAATCCTTGCTTCAGATCATCTAGACTGGTTGCTGTTAATTAAAATAGCAGATTACTCAGGTTTCTGCAAAGGATATTGTGAGTGATAGAAGCCGGTGAAATTGAATATGCACTGTCACCGACCTCTTTTTCAAAATGTGTATCCATATAATAGCTGCTATTGTAATTCGGGAATATAAGCTCACACAAACCTTTGGAGTCTTCAACCTACATGCCTAGCTTTCTCTAGTTTAAAGCCCTATCTACAGCCATAGTTTTATGTAATTCGCCAGGGCTCTGGTCCTAGCATGATTCAAGTGGAGCCCGTCCCATCAGAACCACTCCCTCCTTCCCCAGTACTGGAACCTGAAACCATTTATCCCACACCAATCTTTGAGCGATGCATTTACCTCTTATTGAGCCTGTGCCTCATGATGAACAACTGAAGTCCTTGTCCTTTTCTACTGTTCTGATGCGTCAGTTTGTTATCAGACTCCTTTGTATGTTCAAGTTCCAAAGTATGCACTAGTCATTGTGTGCGTCATATAGTGGCTCCTCTCATTGAAGCCCGTTAATATTGTTGCCATTTTTCTATATGCATTGTTGCTCCAAGCCTTTGCTTATTAATGAATACATAGTGGGAGTTAAGCGACTGAATAGGTAAATGTTGACTGTGAAATGAGTCACATTTCTCACAGCCTAATACACTGCTTGATGAATAAATCAGCTCTGTTAATTTGTAGGTTTGAATTTGTAGATTTCTCCCCCTCCAATTCATCAGGCTGTTAGCTGTCTGTAAAATCATGCTTCTAGATACTTGGGATGCATTACAGTTTGACTTCATCTTTGTGAAATGGTTTCTGGGCAGAATATATCTAATTTGAGGGCCCAACCTAACACTGGGAAAAGCTGAGCGTGATTCCCTTCAGGATGAAGTCGGATCATGCTTTCACTTGCTACCCTATGGAGTCTAAATTCAACGGGTTATCAAACCAGCGGGATCCTTGGATCTTGTTTTAAAAAAAAAAAAAAATCCTTACTGAATTAGTTTTAAATATTTGGGATATTGTTAGGATTGGCACTTACAGTTAAAGATTTAACATTCAGATACTGTATCGGGGGGGGGGGGGGGGGGGAAGCTGTGTGCATAATTATAAACGTGCATGTTCAGAAGTCGAGCAGCGACTTCGACTGACCCTCTCCACTGTTGGTTTTCTGCAAAAGGCAGTAACCCTTAACTGTCTTCAACTTTGACTTATCTGTTAAGTGAATGCAGCTTAATGTCAATGGGAGGAAAAAATAGTGGAATCCAGCAAAGAGGAAAATAGAACAACATCTAGACATGAGAAACACAATACCGCATAGTCAGCATAGATTTCAAAAGAGGCATGGACAAGATGGGCCAAATGGTCCCCTTCTGTGCTGTAGCATGTCTATGGTTCTAAATCTTCGTTGATCAGCCTTATTGAATATGTAGCGAATTTTACCGAGAGAGAGTAAACAAGGGTTATGCAGTAGATGTGGTGTACTTGGTTTTTCCAAAATGCATCCAATGAGGTGCCCCGTAATAGATTAATAAATAAGGTCAAAGAATCTGGGGACAAGTCGTAGAATAGATTGCTAGCTGGCTTCAAGACAGAAAACGAAGGGTGGGAATAATGAGTAGCTATTCCAAGTAGTGAGCGATGTTCCACGCAAATCAGTGCATGGTTTCTGGCATGGAAGCCATCGCACAGCTTGGTTTGGGCAATGCCACAGAATGTCTGTCTGAACTGTATGCTAATATTTGGAAGTGATTTGATTTTTAATCACCTCAGGCAGATATAATGTAAACCTTGATCATGGCACCCACACGACCTGTCCAACCTAGACTCCAAGCCTCGCTCCGGAGAAAATTCACTTTGCCATCATAGCCAATTTCCTCTCTCAAATCTGCTAGTAAGCCTCATTGTCTCCACCTAATATCGGATTCCTGTGCATCCTTGATTTTCATCATTCTACCAGTGGTTGCCATGCCGTCAGCTGCCAACCCTAAGCTCTGGAATTTCTTCCCTAAACCTCTTTGCCTCTCTACCTTTTCCCTAAAAAAACTGGTTCTTTGACCAAATTTTTGACCAGGCCTCCTGATATTGCCTCACGTATGGCTAGGTTGTGCCTGATAACAAGTCCTGTGAGGCACCTTTGGACACATTTCACTAGATTCAAGATGCAATATAAATGCAAGTTGTTGTAGTGCGCAGGAAACTCCACTTTCTTCACCATCTCAGCTGCTTTGCGGAATAGGCATTCCCAGGCAGCTGGAGTATTGGCTGAATATGATTTGTGAATTTCAGCCAAATTTAACTTAATGTTAATAAATTAACCTGAAACTCTCCTTGTTACTATAGTTAAAAATCTACACAATCATTGCTCATCTATTGTATATTATATATTGGCAGAGGCAGGGTCACTGAATAATTTCAAGGCAGAGCTGGATAGATTCTTGTTGGGCAAGGAAGGGAATCAAAGGTTAAGTATGTTGGCCTTCATTGCGAGAGGGCTTGAGTACAGGAGCAAGGATGTCTTACTGCAGCTGGACAGGGCCTTGGTGAGACCACACCTGGGGTATTGTGCGCAGTTCTTGGCTCCTTGCCAAACAAATTATATGCTTGCCATAGAAGGAGTGTAGCGAAGGTTCACCAGACTGACTTGTGGGATGGCAGGATTGTTGAATGAGGAGAGATTGGGTCGACTGGGGCTGTATTCACTGGAGTTTAGAAGAATGAGAGGGGATCTAATTAAAATGTATACAATTCTGAACGGGCTTAACAGACTGGATGCAGGGATGGTGTTTCCTCTGGCTGTGACGGTCTGGAACAAGGGGTAACAGTCTCAGGACACAAGGTAGGCCATTTCAGACTGAGATCAGGAGCAATGTCTTCACTCAGAGGGTGGTGAACCTGTGGAATTCTCTACCACTGGAGGCCAAATCACTGAATATATTTAAGAAGAAAATATATATATTTCTAGCCTCTAAAGGTGTTGAGGGGTATGGAAAGAGCACTGGAGTATGGCGTTGAGATATAATATCAGCCATGATTATGTTGAATGGTGGAGCAGGCTCAAAGGGCCGAATGGAATGGCCTACTCCTGCTCCTATTTTTTATGTTTCTATGTTATCTGGGTAGATGGGGAATGTGGAACTCAAACAGAAACAGATCAGCCATGATCTTTATTGAATGGTGGAGCAGGCCCAAATGGCCCCTTCTGTTCCTATTTTGTGTATTTGTATTATTAGAGTGGAAACCTTGCATATAATTACAAACTGGAGATGTTGCCTGAAATCTACAAACAATTGGCACAGATCAGAAATCACTGGGACACTGTAGCGGTCGAGTGGGAATCCCTGTCACCAGGATTCAGAGTTGTACACCCACTTCATCAGCAGGCCAGTGAGGCAAACACACTCTTTTGAAGCAGCTGTCAATTGAGATCGGTTTGAATGGACCAATTTTGTCCAAACTAAACTTAAGTAGGAGTAACTGAGTTCATGATGCCAGCTAGCCACCCTATGTGCTGGCTGTACATGTGGGGAAATCAAAAACCTGATATGGAAGATGCCACGAACGGTTAACATGCACTTGGAAAATGGCTTCTCCTTATGATTGAAACAAGGCTCTGTGTTCCATTTCACCTGTGTCCTTTTTGATGTCATGGTCATTGAGGCTGATGACCTCATCTTGCCCTTGGAGCTTGCAAAATTAAAATAGTCTGTCGTTCAGGAGAGCCACTCATCATTAGTCAGATTTCCCCCAAAAAATGATGATATGCATAAAGCAATTCTGTATGTAATATTATACACGACCTCCGACCACCAGGTGGCAGAGTAAACCTACCACGTGACTCTGTGTCTGGGGAGTTGGGAGTAAATCGTGTTGGTGGATAGATTTAGTTTGCAGTAGCTCTGTAATAGTGTTAGTAGTTTGTTATTTATTTATTCCAGTTATCTTTACCATGCCGTTGTTTCGTAATAAATTATTTAAACTAGATGTTCTGTCGTGAATCATTCATAATCGGCCAGTCTACAGAACATGACAAAAATCAATGGGCCTGTTAAAAGCTTTCACTGCATGGGAGATTTCTGCAGCCATAAATGTCTCTGAAGCATACACATGTACACACGCGCACACACACGTATGCTCTCCACATGAGCAACATTGCTTAATGCCTTACCTCTGTGTACTGTTTCTATTCAGCTAATTAAAGGCCTGACTCAGAAAGTTATCATTAATGGCTTCATGTTTTGACATGGCCATCATGTCTTATTTAATTAGTCCAAGAAAATACCTTTCAGCAATGAGTTTTTCCAGCATTTTCTGTTTCTGTTCCCAATATCTTTCAGACTGTGCAACTTGAGATCTAATGCTGATTGACTTTGTATGGAGAAGACTTCCAATCTAACCCGGATTTGTTCTGTACAAGTATAATCTTGTTTGTTAGTCGAGTTACTTTGAGTAAGGCGAGCTACAACGGCTGGTAAGAAAAAAAAATGAAATAGAATAAATAGAAGTAAGGGTAGACCATCTGACCCTTCAACCCTTCTCTGCCATTCAATAAAACCATGGCTAATCTTTGCAATATCTCTTTCTCATCCTATCCCCATATCCCTCGATTACCTTAGTGCCCACACATCTATCCACCTTAGCCTCGAATATACCTGCACTCAATAACTGGGTGCCCACAACCCTCTGGACCAGATAATTCCAAAGATTTATAATTCTGAGTGAAGAAATTTCTCCTCATCTCTGTTCTAAATGACTGACTCTTTATCTTAAAAACTATGGGCGCCATCTACCGGCCACATTGCCCTTGAGCGCAGTACGTCCTGGGAAGAGGCCTCCAACGGGCTTCCCGGCCGCGGGATATACCCAAGGCCTGCGAGGCATCGGAATCAGAATCCCGCCCAAAGGAGCTATGATCAAATGGCGCACGCCTAAGTGCGTTTTAAACCTACTTGGCCAAGTTTTCACGGGATCTATTGGCCTTCCGGGATATACTAGCCTCCCTAGCGAGGCCGTAGCCGAGCGTCTTTCAGTATTGGTCCACACAAACGGGATCATACAGAATGGCACCCTGGGGGGTCTCCCAGGCTATTGGTGGCCCATGCGTGGCCAGAGATAGTGCAGGGTGGCCTCCCCCTGCAATGCAGGCACCTTGGCACTGCCCAGCTGACATCTTGGCACTGCCACACTGGCACTACCAAGGTGCCCAGGTGGCACTGCCAAGCTTCCAGGAGCACTGCCAGGGTGACAATGCCAGGGTGCCAGGATTGCACTGCCATGGGCCAGGGCCTGAGGGGGCCATGCCCATGAAAGGAGGGTGGAGGAGTATGCAGGGTGTGTGTGTGTGTGTGTGTGTGTGTGTGGGGGGGGGGGGCAGAACAGGTAGGTAGGGGCCTCAAGAAGGTTAGGGGAGTGATGGCTGGAGGCCGTGGAGAGGGTGTGGGTCTGTAAGAGGGTGTGGAGGGCCAGAAGAAGGGCCCCCCCAGTGACCCCACAGTGGGGTGTCCTCACTTGGGGTGGGTGGGGGTGTGGGGTATTGCCCATATGGGCAAGAAGTTACATTGCTCATTGGTGGGGAACCCACAAACTCACTTCGAGATCAGGGCACCCTTTCAAAATGGTGGCCTGCTATCAGGGCCCCAAAAAGTGACTAAATGTCATTAGATAACGGTGGAAACTCGCTGGCAAAGCCAGCAGAAGCTCCCTGCAAAACCCGCCACAAATGAACTTCGACTGTTTTGCGTTAAATTCTGTCCTTTGACCCTTAGTTCTGGGGCGCGATTCTCCCAAAAGAGAACAAAGTCCCCAGCGAGCACATTTAGGCATGTGTTTCCTGTTGCTTGCAGTGCTGAGAAACACGTGGCTACTCAACCAATTTGCATTGTAGAAGGGCCTGAAATGGGAACGTACGGTCCAGGCCGCATATAGCCCTGTTTTGTACAGTGGGGATATCCCGCGAGCAGTGTAGCAAGAGATCTCCGAGGCACCCGAAACGATCCCTAAACCCCCTCCCTCCCACCCCCTTCCCCTTCCCCTTCCCCCCTCCCCCCGACCTGGCATTGCGTCTGCCAACTGGCAATGCTAGGCTGGCACTGCCAGGGTGCCCAGGTGACACCAGCAGTGCCAGGGCACCACCCTGTCCAAAGGACATGCACCTGGGTGCCGCCAATCCCCTGCGAGACCCCCCACAAGTGCTGTTCCGTCTGGTCCCTGTTTGTGGGGACCAGTGCTGAATGGCGCTCTCCCGAGGTCTATGAGGCAAAGGGAATGACTACCAAAACCGGAGGTACCTTGGGAATCTGCACATTAGAGTGAGGCTTACTGCCTCGATCTAATATGCAGACTCGCCAAACAGTGATCCTGCTCACAATCAGCAGGAATTATATGACAATGTCTTGCAATATCGCGTTGAATCCCGCAAGGCTTGGCTAGCTGGATAGACCCTGGGAGCGGGGTTTCCTGCGGCTGCGGTGAGCTGCATTTCCAGCGCAGCGTGGCTGTTGGATCGTGCCCCTAGTCTCCCCAGCAATTTGAATTTTACCATCTGCTATGGTGTGATTCAAACTTGGGACCCCAGAGCAATAGCCTGGGTCTCTGGATTACCTCGCAGTGACAATATCACCAAGTCACCGCCTCCCCATATATCTGTTATAATCTGTCATCATTTTTACCCACATCCTCATTGTTATCTGGCTCCTTTTCTGGGCTCCTGACTGTTTCCTCTGACTCAAATACACCGCACTCCCTTTCTGTGTTCAAATGCATTGAGTTTCTGAAGCACACACATCCCATGAAAGAATAAAGAGATCAATACCCCTTGATGCACCTGCCTAAGTATCTGTTTTGAAAGCTTCTGACGTGTGGTGAAGACAAGATAGGAATGCAGATGTCTCTCTCTCTCTCTCTCTCTCTCTCTACAAGAGACCACGTGATGTCAATGTCGTGAGCTTTACTTGAAGAGTGGTATATGAAATAATTCAACATTAAAATTGATACTCCGATGAACATTCATAGCTTTGAAGTAGGCAAATGTAGTTATGAGCATAAGAGCTTTAAAAGTAGACATGACTAGTTATTAGAGCTCTTGGAAAATATAGCCAACACATTGGCATGATGGTGTGGGAAACTAACAGTCACAAACTTAATGATCGTCACAGGATGGGTAAGCAAAAATGTGATAAGTAACACAGACTGCGAGCATTTGATCACATGCTTGAACCATCTTCTCGGTGAGATAAAGTGAACATCGGCAACCAGTTTAATTTTACTCCTTTTAGTGAAATATGATAACCAAATGTTACGAAGCACCAGGCTGTGTCTTCCTATCATGCTGAATAAAAAGTCTTTGGGTGGGATTAACGAGTAACCTGCCGTGTGTTTTACCGTGGCAGGAGGTAGCCTACCATCGTTCTGAGGCGGGATCTTCTGGTCCTGTCGTTGTCAACAGGGTTTCCCGTTGAATGCACCCTATTCACCGGGAAGCCTGTGGTGGGGATGTGCCGATCCCGCCGAAGTGAATAGCTGGAAAGTTCCGGCCTCCGTTACTGCAACTTGCAGACTTCAGTGAATTCAATCTTTTACCACAACACACTTGTAAATATAAAGGGAATGATGTAATATAGAATCATAGAATTTACAGTGCAGAAGGAGGCTATTCGGCCCATCGAGTCTGCACCGGCCCTTGGAAAGAGCACCCTACTTAAGCCCACACCTTCACCCTATCCCCGTAACCCAGTAACCCCACCTAACCTTTTTTTGTTTTTGGACACGAAGGGCAATTTAGCATGGCCAATCCACCTAACCTGCACATCTTTGTACTGTGGGAGGAAGCCAGAGCACTCAGAGGAAACCCACGCAGATACGGGGAGAACGTGCTGAGCTATTGCTGGCTCGTCAAGAAAAACATGGAGTTCTGATTTTCCCAATCCTTTCCTTAAAATTGTGCTTCCTGACTTTTCCCGCAAATGGTCTAACTCTGACTTTAAGATTACATCCACTTGTTCTTGATTTCGCCTACCTGTGGAACTAGTTTCCTCATCTGTCCTACTGAACCCTTTTAACATATTCTAAACACATCTATCAGATAACTCCCAATATACTATACTTAAAAACAAAGTTTATATAATCTGCTCTTGTAGTTTCATCCTCTAAATATGGCACTGAGTCAAAGTAATCATTGTTTATTGCTGAAAAAAGAGACATGCTGGCAAAGTTTTTTATCTTGCACTCATCACGACAGACACAAGAATGTCAATTTTCAAAAGCCATGATGTGGATATGCCGGCGTTGAACTGGGGTGAGCACAGTAAGAAGTCTTACAACACCAGGTTAAAGTCCAGCAGGTTTGTTTCGAATCACTAGCTTTCGGAGCACAGCTCCTTCCTCGGGTGAATGAAGAGGTGGGTTCAAGAAACATACATATATATATATATATATATATATACAACATCAATGATACAAGACAATACTTTGAATGCGAGTCTTTGCAGGTAATTAAGTTTTTACAGGTTGAGGTGTGAATTGTCTCAAGCCAGGACAGTTGATAGGATTTCGCAAGCCCAGGCCAGATGGTGGGTGGGATGGGGGTGGGGGGGCCGGTGAATGTAATGCAACATGAATCCAAGGTCCTGGTTGAGGCCGTACTCATGTGTGCGGAACTTGGCTATAAGTTTCTGCTCAGGGATTCTGCGTTGTCGCGCGCACTGGGTTATGGGGATAGGGAGAAACTACAACATCTTCTTCGCAGCCTTCAACACGTCATCGATGAAGATGAACATCCTGCCAAGGTCATCCCCACCCCCCCCACTACTTGCCTTCAAACAACTGCACAACCTCAAACAGACCGTTGTTTGCAGCAAACTACCCAACCTTCAGAACAGCGACCACGACACCACACAACCCTGCCATGGCAATCTCTGCAAGACTTGCTAGATCATCGACATGGGTACCACCATTACATGTGAGAACACCACCCACCAGGTCGTGGTACATACTCGTGCGACTCGGCCAACATTGTCTACCTCATACGCTGCAGGAAAGGATGTCCTGAAGCGTTGTACATTGGCGAGACCATGCATACGCTGCGACAACGGATCAACGGACATCGCGCGACAATTGCCAGGCAGGAATGTTCCCTTCCAGTCGGGGAACACTTCAGCAGTCAAGGGCATTCCGCCTCTGATCTCCGGGTAAGCGTTTTACAAGGCGGCCTTCAGGACGTGCGACAACGCAAAATCACCGAACAGAAACTTCTAGCCAAGTTCCGCACACATGAGTACGGCCTCAACCGGGACCTTGGATTCATGTCGCATTACATTCACTCCCCACCATTTGGCCTGTGCTTGCAAAATCCTACCAACTGTCCTGGCTTGAGTCAATTCACACCTCTTTAACCTGGGATTATCCCTCTCTCCAATTGCTCTGTCTGGACCTGTAAAGATTTAATTACCTGCAAAGACTCGCATTCAAAGTATTGTCTTGCATCATTGACTTTGTCTATATATGTTTCTGGAACCCACCTCTTCATTCACCTATGTTCTGAAAGCTAGTGATTCGAAACAAACCTGTCTGACTTTACCTGGTGTTGTAAGACTTCTTATAATTTTCAAAAGGAGCAACAATTTATGGTACATGAGAAAAGGGTGCTGAGTAGTTGGCAAGTCGGTCCTGGTTAAGGTGCTGCCATGAAGAATATGCCACGGAAATATTGTCCCCACACTTTTTTGTTTAATTCAAAAAAATCTCAATCCCTGGACATGTTACTTTTGGCTTCAGAGGGCAGGTCCCTGCGTATGAATATATGTAGCTTCTAGGAGGTGTGCGAGGCATATTGTGAGCCTGACTGATAATTTAAATTGATTGTTAATGCAATTCTTGCCACATCTAGGATTGCTCAGCAAATGTTGTCCTTGCTCAGCAAATGTTGTCCAATCGTGCGGAATCAGTGTCTAAACTCCTTTAGCGAAAAGGGAAGGATTCCTGTTTGTCAGTCTGGTGCGGATTTGAACCAGGATCTTTTGAGAAAAGGATTCTTTCAAACCCACTCCGCCACACAGAAACGAGTGTCCTTGTGATCTGTGTGTAATTATGTCGACAGTTAAATAATGATCTGTCTGATGCTATGCCTCAAACGACATTACAAGGTGCCCCGTGTTAAATGAAACAATGTGCTCAGGGGTACTGGCGTGCGGCTGACGATTTGGTGATGACACCAGTGACCATTTGTCCTCTTGTCCTTTGCAGATCCTGTCTAAGTAGAAGCTGGAGGCGCTTGCCCGTTTCTGACAGCCGTGCAGTCAACGACTTGACAGAACCGTGCAACAGGATGGAATCGCAGAAGGAAATTACAACATGGGAATCCTTCCGCGCCAAGACCAAACCATTCCTGCAGAATTTGAAGAAAGGCAAAATGTCAAATAAGAGGAAAGAGGGAAAGAAACGGCATCTTTTGGACCAGCGGATGAGTGTGTCGGAGCCGGACATGTTGCAAGTGGGCAAAACCCATAGCGAGAGTTGCTCCCGTGCTCTCGTCCGGATTTCGGCCGTCAATTACTTCAGCAGCCCTTCTACTCCTGTCAAGAAGCTGGATAAAAATGGCGGGCAGTCTGTGCTTCAGGAAATTGCAGTAGCGCCAGACCAGTCTCAGAAACTGGAGAGCTCCTGCGCTGAAGAAGAAGAAGAAGAAGAAGAAGAAGCATCCACACCCACCACATTATCGGGGTTGGTGAAGGAATCCAACAAAAGTGGCTGTGAGGAACTGCCAGATAGCAATTTCTGTGGTGGAGCAGATGAAATATGTGCGGTACGTAATTACTGATTCTGACTGGCTGTGTATAAAGGAATTAACAGGGTAGATTTTCATCAGTGTGGGAGCCCTAAACAAGGAGGGACGAAAGGAGCTCGGCCATTCTCTGAATCCATCTTTCCACACACAAAAGGTTGTGGAAATCTGGAACGTTCCGCATCTCCACTTCACCCCCCCCCCCCACCCTGACCGTCACCCCAAAAGGTTATAGATGAAGTGAAAATTTCAAAACTGACTTTGGGTGAAGTTAAAGGTCACACAACTGTTGATGTTTGGAATTTCTGAAGCCCTTAATTGTTATGGGAACGAACTGGTGAAAGGTTCAGTCATGAGACAACGAGATGAAGTGTTCGAAGAAGTTTATTACTTTTTCAGGTAAACTATAGCAGCAAACTAAGCAGCGCTTTATTGTCTACCACATGCTATGTGCTTCCTGTATTATGACTGGATAGGGTGTACACAGTTACTTCTCCTCTTGCAGATATAAAAATCTTCAGACACCTCTCCTCGGCTTTTCCCTTTCCCTCGTCTCTCATTTGAGTTCTTGGCTTGTCCTCTTGTGGTCTGATTTCTCCTTGGGGTGAATCAGATTAGGAGGAACCCTTTTATCCTGGACCCCCACCCATTCTACAATCCTCTTCCGCCCGAGGCTTGAGCATGCTTTGCCTGACCATGTGACTGGCTAACCGTACACAATTCCCTTCATGTTTTGCTGTATCTTCGGCCTCTTCATAGATTATCATAGAATTTACAGTGCAGAAGGAGGCCATTCGGCCCATTGAGTCTGCACCGGTCTTGGAAAGAGCACCCTACCCAAGGCCAACACCTCCACCCTATCCCCATAACCCAGTAACCCCACCCAACACTAAGGGCATATTTGGACACTAAGGGCAATTTATTATGGTCAATCCACCTAACCTGCACATCTTTGGACTGTGGGAGGAAACCGGAGCACCCGGAGGAAACCCTCGCACGCACGGGGAGGATGTGCAGACTCCGCACAGACAGTGACCCAAGCCGGAATCGAACCTGGGACCCTGGAGCTGTGAAGCAATTGTGCTATCCACAACGCTACCGTGCTCTTCTATCCTGTGGTCTCTTATCTTGAAGAACGAACCCTCCTGCATTGATGGACTGCAGCAGTTCAAGAAGGCAGCTCACGATCACATTCTTAAGCGCAATTAGGGATAGGCAATAAAAGCTGTCCTCTCCAGCGATGTCCACATCCCATTAATTAATTAAAAAATATAATTAATTCTTGTGTTTATCTTGGTCTTTAAAACTTGACAATTTTCCCACTACCTTGGCATCTTTTCTGGTCTGTGTTCCATTTCTAAGTTTCGAACTCTGCTATACTGCCGAGACACATTCCTCATAAAGTTTGAAGTTTTTTTCCAATAATAAAGTTAGTGTACTGGTTAGAAAGCTCATAATCTTACAGAAGCAAGGTGGGAAGATTTAAATAAAAACAGAAAAGTGCTGGACAAACTTAGCTGGTCTGACCACATCAGCGGTGAGTGAAACAAAGCTGACTTTTCGACTCCAATAAATTTTGGAAGGTTGTGTTGAGCTGCAGACGGACGAAGATCTCCTGGAACAACTCTGGGAGCTGTGACCCATTCTGATGAAAACTCACAGATCTGAAATCTTAACTTATGTTTTTTTTCCTGACTCAATAGATGCTGCCTGATCTGCTGAGTTATTTTGTGGGATTTTCAGTTTATTTTGTTGCAGATTGCCAGCATCCACTAGCTTTGTTTTCGTAGCTGAAAGGGCCAAATGGCCTATTATAATAATAATCTTTATTATTGTCACAAGTAGTAGGCAGCACAGTGGCGCACTGGGTTAGCCCTTCTGCCTCACGGCGCTGAGGTCCCAGGTTCGATCCCGGCTCTGGATCACTGTCCATGTGGAGTTTGCACATTCTCCCCGTGTTTGCGTGGGATGTGCCCCCTCCCCCAGCCCAAAGATGAGCAGGTTAGGTGGATTCGCCACGCTAAATTGCGCCTTAATTGGAAAAAATGAATTGGGTACTCTAAATTTAAAAAAAAAAAAAATTATTGTCACAAGTAGGTTCACATTAACACTGCAATGAACATACTGTGAACATCCCCTAGTCGCCACACTCCAGCGCCTGTTCGGGTACACTGAGGGAGAATTCAGAATGTCCAATTCACCTAACAAGCATGTATTTTGGGACATGTCCAGTTCCTATGTTCCTGTAAAGCCAGAAACTTGCATTTGACTCTCAGGAGGAATCACTATATGATTCAAGTGCCATCTTATAGAATTTACAGTGCAGAAGGAGGCCATTCGGCCCATCGAGTCTGCACTGGCTCTTGGAAAGAGCACCCTACCCAAGGTCAACACCGCCACCCTATCCCTATAACCCAGTAACCCCACCCAACACTAAGGGCAATTTTGGACACTAAGGGCAATTTATCATGGCCAATCCACCTAACCTGCACACCTTTGGACTGTGGGAGGAAACCGGAGCACCCGGCGGAAACCCACGCACACACTGGGAGGATGTGCAGACTCCGCACAGACAGTGTCCCAAGCTGGAATCGAACCTGGGACCCTGGAGCTGTGAAGCAATTGTGCTATCCACAAGGCTACCGTGCTGCCCTTTCTGGAGGTTTTAGCACATGATTTGGCCCAACAATCCAGCCATGAGTAAACCAACACAACAGAAGCATGGGAACGCCCCTGCAGGTTCCCTTCCAAGCCACACACCATCCTGACTTGAAACTATATCGTTGTTCCTTACTGTCACTGGGTTAAAACTCTGGAACTCCTTCCCTCACAGCTCTCCTGACGAAAGCGGTTCCAGAAGGTGGCTCACCACCACCTTCTCAAGCGCAATTAGGGATGGACAATAAAAATACTGGCCCAGCCAACGCGGCCCACATCACGTGTGATGTACTGCTGCCCTACACCAACTGAAAAACAAAAAGATCAATTACCCAATTGAATGATGCTTGACCATCAGCTAAACAGCCTCCATTTCCTATTTTCAATAATTTTTTTATATCTGGTAAATCATAGAACCGTTACAGTGCAGAAGGCGGCCGTTTGGTCCATCGTGTTTGCTCTGGTTCGCTGAAAGAGCACTCTACTTAGCCATCTAGGATGGCCACTTACAACCAGGGACAGAGAAACTCGCAAAGCATAGTGGGTAAAATGGACAAAGCAAGATTCAGGCAGACTCAGAGCCTGAAATGTATATTTGCAAGTGAGGAATCCAGACGGTATCGAAACTCTGACCAATTAGCATTTTGATGGCCCATCTCCACCAGGACAAAGGACTGGTACTTGAGCGACCGGTACAGTCCCAGACATTTCGGCGCCACTCCCTGTACTAGGGAAGCGTAAACAACAGGGTCAATGACCGCTTGGGACACGCCCAGTCATCCAGGCACCCGCCCATTTATTGGTTAGAAATCGAACATTAGAAATTGGCAAAATAAAAGAAACCACAAGCGAAACCAGTATCGATCAAACCTCCAAGATTCGGAAGTGTGTAATTTGCATGCGTGCTAACAAAGGGATACAAGGTAACCTCGATAGATTTTGTTGCGTGAAACTTTCGGGAGTTGCGTAAACCGGAAAATAGCTTGAGCTGTACCCGTGTTTGCAACACCGCTTTATTCCCCCCTTGTTCCAAATTTCCGGTCGAGACAGAAATAATTGTAGGGATGGCCATGAAGGCAATGGAATGCCTTCTGCATCCCCAAGAGCCCGAGGTCGCAGCGGCCAATAGATCAGAACATTGTCCCGTATGGAAAGAAGAGATTAGGAGATACCTAAAGGGGAAAGGATGGTCAGAATTTTGCGCAAATGAGGAAACAGGTCCTGGTAGCATAGGACAGACTTGGTGGGACAGCCTGACCGAGATCCACAAGAAAAGTTTGAATGAGGTTCGTAAGCTGATGGCAATCATGTCCTGCTTGGCACAATTGCGAGGCACAGAGGAGGTCGTGAGGATGCTCCGTAGGCAGCTTGAGGAGAAGGAGAGCAGTAGAGAGGGAGACATTAATGAAAGCGAAAGATTAAATATGCAGCTGCGGGAGCAGCTAGCGGCGCAGGACAAGGAGATGAATGATGTCAAGAGGGCACACCAATCTTGTCTCGCCCACCTCAGCAGCTTCCAGATTCAGTATGATAAGGCCTACCAGGACACGCAACATGCTGTAATGGTAAGAGAAGAAACAGAAAACCAGATAGAACAATTGAGAAAACAATGCGATGATTTGAAGGCAGCCCTCCGAGCACTCCACAGTTCCACCATGAAACAGAGGCAGAGTTCGGTGGATCATACCAAGTGCAGGCAGCAAATTGCAAGATTGCAATCACTGCTATCCGTCCAGAATGGGTTCAGAGATACCTTTGGCCCGCAGTTAGATCAGGAAGATGGCCCCGATTGGCAGGAACTCAGTGAAATGGCCCAACGATACGTGAATGATACAGAACACCAGAATAGAGACCCCCAGGCCCCGAAAAGAAAAGCACCGACTGCACAGGCAGCACCCAACCCAATGAACCCCATCACTACGCAGCTCAGGGTCACCACGGAAGACCAACTCGATTTTGTATATACAACCCCACTAACCATCACCCGTTAAGAGATGCCCGTGATAAGATTGAGACTTTCCACCCCACATCAGACCCACACCACTTTTTCGAACTAGTTAAGCAACAGACCCTCATGTATGGTTTAGACGAGCAGGAAGAGGTAAAGCTCATAGTTATGTGCCTTGACCCGTCAGTTAGTTCAGCCCTTCCCGATCCACAAAATGTAGGAGGAGGTAGCCTCCAAGAGATGAAAACAGCCATTTTCGACGCCATTGGCTACAATAGAGGAGATCCGGTAGAAGGACTCAACTGGTGTAGACAGAAAAAGGGAGAGCAGCCAACAGCGTTTGCTGAACGCCTCTGGATCCATTTTACCGCGGTATTTGGTGAGTTAGCCTGCACCCTTTTATCAGCAGACGATACGGCCAAATGGACCCGTACTCTAGTATCCCATGCCACAGAGGCAGGGCAGAAGGCATGTGCCAGTTGTGAAGCCTCCGATCCGGCACACAATGAAGTGTGGGTTCTGAAGCGCTTATCGAGAGCTTGGGATCAGTCCCTACACAGAAAGACAGAGCAGGAGAGAGTACACGCCACAATGAATCCAGTAAGGGCACATCAAGACCCCGCATGGGTAAATGCACACCAAGACCCCGCATGGGTAAATGAAGGCAGAAGTAACGCACAGCACCCTAAAACACAGGAATGTTATAACTGCGGAGAGAAAGGACATTACGCACGAGAATGTCAAGCCCCCCCCGAAGCAGCAACGGAATCAGCAACACAAATGCCCCCCCCCCCCCAGAAACAATGCCACACCCATCCACAGTGTTAGTGCTCGAGCAGATAATTTGGCCATAAATGGCACCGATTGACGGTGTTCGGGCTCCCCAACTTGGGTCTGCGATACCCTTTGGGATAAGTCCGGAAGACCGGTAGTTGCAGGCACAGTCCAGGGACACCCCGTAGAGTTCCTTTGGGACACAGGTGAGTCCCGAACCACGTTAAACTCCACCGCCATGTACCAGAGAGATATATGGCCCACTATGGATACCATTACCCTTAGTGGCTTTACAGGTCACCTCCAGCAGGGACACATCACAGCCCCTGTGGATGTACAGATTGGCAACATTAAAACAAAACACTCGGTCATTTAGGTAGATTTACCCCATGCAGCAGAACACATCCTGGGCATAGATTTCATGAGTGCACACAACCTTTCGTTCGACCCAGTTAATAGATGTGTATGGAAAATGGCTAGAGCAGCACAAGCACCTGCCACGCTCACAGTAGGAGACTATGCACACAGAATTAGCTCAGTAGGAGAGTACTGGTTTGATCCACACACCATTACCACAGAAAAAGTGGTTAGAGAAGTCTTGAAAAGACATAAAGCATCGTTTGCCCCGCACAAGCACGACTGCGGCAAAATTCCAGGAGTGGTTAACATTACAGGTCCCGATCCTAAGCCCCAGAAACAGTACGGCTTCCCCCAGCAAGCCGAGAGAGAGATAGCCAAAGTTTATTAAACCAAGGAGTGATTCAACCCGTAGCGTCGACGAACAATGCTCCGATTTGGCCAGTAAGGAAACCAGATGGTTCATGGCGACTGACCATCGATTATAGGGAATTGAACAAAGTGACTCCACTAGCAGCCCCCACCATTGCCACGAGTCCCGAGACCATGTTAAAACAGGGAATCCAGTCGAAACTTTTCACGGTACTGGACATTAGCAATGGCTTTTGGTCCACACCCCTGGACAGAGCATGCCAGTATAAATTTGCGTTCACTTTCCAGGGACAGCAGTACACGTGGATGTGCCTTCCACAAGGCTTCCACAACTCCCCCTCCATTTTTCACAGACAATTGGCGAACGGCTTATCTAAATTTTCCTGCCCTGTATGCCTTGTTCAGTATGTGGACGACTTGCTCCTACAGACTGACACCAAGGAAGAGCACATTTTGCTTCTTTTGGAATTATTAGGACTACTCACAACAATTGGATGCAAAATTAACCCCAAGAAAGCCCAAATCCTCCAGGGAAAAGTCACATATTTAGATACGGTCATCACGCATGGTAAGTGTGAAATAGAAAATACAATGCATAGATTCGATTGTAAAATTGCCCTTGCCCCAAAATGTTACCGCACTCCGGTCATTTTTAGGACTGGTCGGTTATTGTAGAAACCACATAGACGGTTTCACCACAAAAGCAGCCCCACTTTCCAAGCTCCCAAAGAAACCGGCCCCATGGAAATGGCTTCCACAGCACATGGATGCCGTGGATGCATTGAAACGCGCCCTGAGCACAGCCCCGGCTTTGCAAGCCCCAGATCCACACTCCCCGTACACGATAGAGGTAGCAACCACCGACCGAACCCTTTCGGCCGTACTCCTGCAGGAAAGGCACGATCATTTAGGACCTGTAGCCTGCGCCTCACGAGTTTTAGATCCAGTAGAGCAGGGATTTTCAGCCTGCGAAAGGCACCTGCTAGCAGTTTTCTGGGCGGTACAGTATTTCTTGTACATAACCGGACTCAACCCCATAGCCATTCTGACCGAGCTCACCCCGACACAGCTTTTATTGGACAGCAGACTAAAAGACGGCACAGTAATCCAAATTCAAGCAGCGTGATGGACCCTACTCCTACAGGGATGCGACATTACCGTAAAATGGACAGAAAACGCGCACATTTCTGGCCAGCAATTTACACTATTCAGGAACCCCACATGAGTGCAAGATCATAGCCCTCAAGCACAGCATAGGCCCCTTTGTTCCCAAGTCGGTACCGAAAAAGACAGGCAGACGGCCCAGCCCACAGACAAAGCTTTGAGAATTTATGTAGATGGATCCTCCACAGTCCTTGATGGGAAAAGAATCACAGGATGTGGAATTTATGTAGAGGACGCGCAGGGACGTGCTTTAGAAGAGATCGCTTTAAAGTTGCCTGGACACTTAGGTTCGCAGGCAGCCGAGTTAGCAGCCATCACTTACATTGTCCAGCACCCCGATTCGTTCCCGACCCCAGCAGACACATATTCAGACAGTTTGTACATCTGCAACAACCTGACAGAATTCCTACCCCTGTGGGAATCTAGAGAATTTATTTCCGCTGATGTAAAACCTCTACCCTCAGCGGGGTCATGTAAAATGTCATGACAATTTTTGGGATAAAGCAAAAGTTCCACATTGTGCTGGACTGCAGGTGATAGGCATTGTGGAACGCATGAATCGGACACTAAAGGCCACACTTAGAAAAATGGTGCAGCAGCACAACACGACATGGGACACAGTGCTCCCATTCGCACTGATGTTTATTAGAAACACGGTGTTGAGTTCGACAGGTTACACCCCCCATACCCTCATGACCGGACGACCCATGAAGGGTACCGAATATCTATTTGGACTTGATTTGGCCAGCCCCGCAGTCACTGCCCTGACCCATGAGAAAGCAGTCCAGCACATGTTAGACAACATTAAAGCAGTACAGCTCACTGCAGCTGTTCGACTAGGCGCTAAACGAAAGCAGAGTAAGGCCTGCTTTGATAAGACAGTACACCCGACAGAGTATACAGTCGGACAGCAAGTAATGATTTCCTTATACAACCCCAGCTCATTGCTCTCTCCTAAATTTGCAGGACCCTATTCAATCTCGGACAAAGTAAGCCCCTCCGTTTATAAAATCACATATCCGAATGGAAAGTCAGGACGGTTCCATGTAAATCATCTTAAGGTTTATGGAATGCTGTGTAGCCACTCGCACCACCTCTTATTGGCAATGGCGGACAATGGCGACCCGCCCACTGACAACCCAATCCCGCCCTCCCCCAGCAGCGACAGCACGTCCACAGACATGACCTTGACCCCGCCCCCAGGATCACTTTTCACCCTAATGCTTGATTCGGCTGCTAGCGACAGCACAACTGACGCCCCTGAGAGACCCGAACAGTGGACACACAGACCAGGCCCCAGTCACTACAGCCCCAGGGACACCAACCATGATATGTTCAGCCCTTTCGAGACAATTTATTTGCCCTCACCGGAACCTGACCCACCACCTGACGATAGCGGAACCCCCCTTGCCCTGACCACCCTACGGAACAGGAAACACTGGCACCGCGATAATTCCTGTCCTCTGACATGGAATGATGAAATGGACCCCACATCGACACACGCCGCATTAGCGCAGAAACTCCAGGCATGGGTTTCGCACCCGGGAGATGGTGATCACTCCGAGTCTGACTCCCACCATGGTAACCCCTTTGAGACCTTTTTCGGAATGGAACCTTGAGATGTCCAGATGATGAGAGTCAGGAACCGATTGAGATTTACGGTGTCCTATACTCTGATGAACCCCTGAATGTTGTACGTTCTATCTTGTACATTTTGTGTATCAGCCTCACGAATAATTTCGCGATACAGTAATAACTACACTTCTGACACCACATGGCAGTTAAGGAAACCAGTTTGTTGGAGCCCATATATTTCCAAATTCTTACCGCTCTTGGAAGGTCACTCAGGCAGTGGAGTAACGGCACTTATCCCTGCCCTGCCTGAGGACCCCCTATACATTTGGTCAGCCAAGCTCGGGTGGTGGAGTAACGGCACTGATCACTGCCCTACCCAGGGGATTCCACCCATTCTTGCCCTGCCATGGATCATACGTACCCCATTCGGAGATTTGTTTTCGAAACTCTTTTGCTGTTCTTTTTCATGTCTGTAGTTTAAAGAATGCACTTCGCCACAACTTTTGCCCCTTTCCTGCGACCCTTCGGTTGCTATCCCCCCACACCTGCTATTTACATGTCAGAATCACTTGGTTGGAAAACGAGTTTGCAGAGGACGGAGAAATTGTCCGCCCACTCAGCCCATCAAACACAGGCTGCGAGAGTGCTCGCACTGTGACAGAATTTTTTTCTTCGGATGTCTTGTCTACCTCCCTCACTTCTACCTCCCTCACCACACAGGCCCAGCACACGACTACCCAACACAACACCCCTAGCCCGGACACTCCACCACACATAGACACAGCCACTGATACTCCCACATGGTGTGAGAATCTCATTAAATGGTACTCCCTGTCATACACAGAAGAAGCCTTGCTGATGATAGCTATATTGTGCAGTGTCATCCAGACAATCAGACAGCGGAAATGGAGAAGGAGAGCCTCCCGCCCTCCAGTATACACACTCAGAGCCCCTTTCCTCAGACTCCAGCAAACCCCACACTCTTTCTGAACCCTTCCTCCCTAATAAATTCTGCGGTTGTTGTTTCCTTAAGAAAGTTACTTCTTGTACATAGACATTTGATAAGTAGGAATGTGATGCTGCTATTGGTTATATATTTTGTATTGTAAGATAAGTTCTTTGATTGTTAAATAGCAGCATGAGTGTAGTCTAGTTAGAGACAGTTGGAGGTTCCCCTTTTTGTGTAAGAAGACTGGAATATGGGTTTGAATGTTAAATGCCCCCTTAGGAATTTTTAGAATATATGTTGTGTTAGGGAAATTTAGGTAACTATTTTGACCCGTAGGACAGAGTAGGGTAGAACTTGTCCTTGATTGAGGGTACCCGGCATGTCAGAGAACAGGAGAAGATCCAGTAGTGTGATCCTTCACGCTTCGCGTTGAGGATCAAGAGGATGGAGTGTTGCCATCTGGGATGGCCACTTACAACCAGGGACACAGAAACTCGCAAAGCATAGCGGGTAAAGTGGACAAAGCAAGATTCAGGCAGGCTCAGAGCCCGAAATGTATATTTGTAAGTGAGGAGTCCAGACGGTATCGAAACTAACCAATTAGCATTTTGATGGACCAATTAGCATTTGGTGGCCCATCTCCACCAAGACAAAGGACTGGTACTTGAGCGACCGGTAGTCCCAGACATTTCGGCGCCACTCCCTGTACTAGGGAAGCGTAAACAACAGGGTCAGTGACCGTTTGGGACACGCCCAGCCATCCAGGCACCCGCCCATTTATTGGTTAGAAATCGAACATAGTGATCGGGGGTCACCCAATTAGTGGGGTCCAAATTGAAGGACCGCCCAAAAGGGCGCGAAAACCCCCAAGCATAAGAAGAGAGTCCGCCATATGTTTATCCTCTTTTGGACCTGGCGCCCTGGCTACGACCATCTCCAATTGCAGCACCACCAGAAGCAAGTCCAAGTTCAACGCTCGCTACCAGACGGATGAGCCTAGCTGAGCAGCAGTTACTTCTCCAGACTCTTATAGATCCAGAAGCGAACAACGGCAACTGTTCCTCTGAACTAAGCCGGGTGCCTGAAGTTAAGTACAGGTTGTCTTAGTCGATAGGTGTAGTTAACTAGTAGTGTATGTTGCATGATCAATTGTGTGTGTAAATAAAGTACCCGTGACCTTGAACTAACTAACGGGTGTTTGGCTCTTTGATCGATAGCCGGTTGAACCTTGTGGTGGTATCATTTGATACCTGGCGACTCTGAGCATTAGAATATAGATATCAAAAGAAAGGAGGGTAAACTCACTGATTGCCGTAGTTACAGCAGAGCCACAGAAAAGGCAACACTATTTCGTTCATTCTCCTGCTCTATGTTCTAAGAAAATGACCAGAAAATCCCCCCAATCTTTTTTGATGCCCTGATGATTTTTCACCAGAACTGGCGACTGAACTTCAATTCCTGAAGGATTAGTGACCCGAGTACCAGGGCTGGTGGCTTCAGGTGTGTAAGGCAGATGCCTCCCTGAGTGTGAACAATTTAAACACACGACAGTGCCTCTTTTCAATTTCTGGCACCTCAGCCAACTGTTCATATTTTTAACTTTGTTACCCTGTATATAGTATTAAAATATTAGAAACCTGATCTATGCAATTGTCAAGTCACTGAATATATTGAAGAAGGAATGAGTTAGATTTGTAGAATCTAAATGTGTTGAGGGAAATGGGGAGAGTCTCGGAGTATGGTGTTGAGATAGAGGATCAGCCATTATCATGTTGAATGGTGGAACAGGCTCGAAGGGCCGAAAGGCCTACTCCGACTCCTATTTTCTATGTTTCTATGGCAAGTTGTAAAAACTGAATTCATGAAAATCGCTTGGTTCTGAAAGAAAAATACCAATGGAAGTATTCATATTTCGATGGGCAAGTCTGGCCCAGCATGTACACTGACTATAATCATTGAAGAGGGTTTTAATTTTTCAGTGTGTGTGTGTGATTACAGTTAATAATTTAATTGACTGGTTGACTTGTTGCATTGAATGGGCAGAAGGTGTAAACACACACAAATCCTTTTTAAATTGCAGATCCCCAGATTAATGAACCTGACCCAGATTCAGTTAACTGTTTTAATTGCTAATTTACAAATCGACTAGAATTGGAAAAAGTGCTATCGTAACTGTCAGCCCGGAATGCAAAGAGCATTTATTTGACATACAAAGCATTTATTATATGCAGCTATGCAGAATGAATCTAAATTATCATGGTCGATCAGCTGACACTAACTTGGCCAGCACGAATCAAACACAAAGCTCATAACTGAGACAAGTATTGAACTTAAAAATGTCATCATCCGTTTCCAATTCCACCACAATCTTGCCCTGCTCCGTCTCTGCATCCTCTTCTGGCTTGTAATCTCCTTCTGCATCATTTGACCTTCAAGCTTGTGCCATTTGTCCATGCCCTGTCCCATTTCCAACCCTACACCCCATTGTTGGTGGCTTGCAGAGCCTTGCAGTCACCTGACCTATGTTGTTCTCAAGTCCATTCCTAAATTGCTCTACCTTTTCTACACCTTCTCTAAACCCATCTTTCCAAAAGCACTTCTAGTCACCCTCCCTGATCTCTGTTTCCGTGGCTTGTTTAATTACTTTCCCTGCCTTCAGGGTAAACTGCTTTGGGGCATTTCCTCAATTATAGGACGCGATTTTACTAAATGGGAACAAATTGCCATAACAAGCACGTTTAGCCGCCTGTTTCCCAGCGCTCGCAGTGCCGAGAAACACAACATAGCCCCACTTTGTACAGTGAGGAGCTCCGCTCGCCAGAACACCCCGGTATAGTGAGAGATCAAAACTCCCTAGAGGGTCCCTGTCTCCCGAACCGGATCACACCCGCGCAAAAACCGCCGGCTTGGCAGTGCCACTGCCAGCTGACTGTGCCACCTGGGCACCTTGGTAGTGCCAAGTTGGCACACAGATGGCACTGCCAGGGTTCCCCCTGTCCAGAGGGCATGAACCTGTGGGCCTCCAATCTCCTGGGAGACACCCACGAGTGCAGTTCCGGCTGGTCCCCGTTTGTGGAGATCAGTAGTGAATGGTGTTCGCCGAGGTCTCCGAGACAAAGGGGATTGATAAGTAACTCGGGAATCTGCACACTAAAGTGAGACTAGCTGTCTTGCTTTAATGTGCGGATTCGCTAAAAAGTGATCCTGCCCTCTATGGGCGGGATTTACATCACTCGCGCTCGCAATTGCTTCAGTTCTTGCGAGGCGTAGTGAGCCGGGTAGATCCCAGGAGTGGGGTTTCCCGGCTTCTATCGGCCGCGCTGCGCCGTGGTGAGCTTTTCGGGCGCAGCGTGACCATTAAATCGTGCCCATAGTTGCTGTGCTATCGCAAAGTGTTGACCTTTTAGGCCCAAGAAACCTTCTTAGGAATGGATGGAATGTTGACTTACTGGTTCCTCTTCCTCTGCCACGCTGAGGTGTTCCAGTTCATTTTTGTTTTCAGATTTACAGTGTCTGCGGCAGTTTTCTGGTTGTTTCAACTGATTAAGATTATGAATCCACTGTTAACCTGCATTGCAGATATGATGGGCGGAATTTCTAAGTTCATTTGGGGCAAGTATTTCAGGCATTTTCCCAAGATGTGATTTTACTAAATGGGAAATAATTCCCAAAGCGAGCGCGTTTAGCTGTGAGTTTCCCGGCGTTCGCGCGACGAGAGAAACAAAGGCTATAAAATATGATTTGCGTTTGATAAGTAGCCTCAACACCTCGGTGTAAATGGTGTCCCGATTTCTCGCTATGTTGAGGAGTTCCGGCGAGTGGAGCTCCTCTGTGTACAAAATGGGGCTATGTGGGGCCTCAGCGGCGTGAGTCAAGTTTTATAGCCATGTGTCTCGCGGCGATGTGAGCGTCGGGAAACACGCGGCTAAACGTACTCGCTATGGGACTTTGGGAATTTACTTAAAACGTGCCCATATTGAACTGTTTAAGGAATACCTGTTTCTTGAAAAAGATTTTCTTCTGCAATCCTGGACGCTGCTCCCTGTGGATCATGTTATTAATTATTTGTTGTCTTTCCTGCTGCAGGGATATACAAAATGTGAGCATGATGGCCTGTATCATGTATTATCCTGACCTAGCCTAATCATCCTGAGTCAGTTTTGAGGAATGCGATTTGTGCAGTTTTACTCCTTTTGGTTATCAGGGAGGCTGTGTGGGGCTGGGGCGAGGGGGGGGTGGGTGGGTAGTTGAGTTCAGACGGTTAGTACAGTCCTCGCTTAAATTGCGGATAACCCCTCAGTTGGAGCTAATCCGTTGCGGGTTTCTTTATGACATTATTTATTTGTTTAGTTTCTATTTGATGCTATAGGCTGAGGTGTTCGTCTTTGGAGTGTGCTGGAGGTTGTCATTCTGTCGATGGAGCTTCCTGCTCTCCTCTTCATTAGTGGGTACCTGGCAGACTCCGGGGTAGTGTGGAGGTTAGGGTTGGGTCTAGTTGTTATCCGATGGGTTAGTTCTCGTTTTTCTTGTTCTCTCCTCCATCATTTTCTATCCGCTGAATTAGCTCTCGCATTTCTAGTCTTTCTCTCCTTTCTTCTCTGAGAGACCCTGTCAGCTTGATCATAATTTGAGTGTGTTGCTGCCGGTCCTCTCTTTACATATGTCTGGAATGATTTTGGTTCTGTCTCGGACCTGGATAGGAGCTTTGCTGCATTGTGTGGCATGTATATAACGTCCCTTTGGACTGGGGTTTTCTTTTGTTTCTGTAAGGATGAATCTTCTCTTGGCTTCCACATGCGTGGGGGTTGGTGCAGTATCCGAAGGGAGGGGGCTGCGATGGGTCGGCAATGTCTTTGGCGTTGCTGGAGTCAAGGGGGATGTATATTGGTGTGCACCTGACTGTGATGGGGGAGACTCAACTCGATTTTTCATGGTGATTGTGGGCGTGGGAGGGGGTTTACCATTTTGTCATGTTCTCATAACTTATCCTGTCTCATAGATCTAATAGAAACCTATAAAATTTGAACAGGACTAGACAGGGTAGATGCAGGAAGGTGTGTCCAGAACCAGAGGTCACAGTCTGACTGAGATGAGGGGAAATTTCTTCACCCAGAGTGGTCGGTCTGTAGAATTCCCTACCACAGGAAATAGTTGAAGCCAAAACAGTTTATGTTTTCAAGAAGCGATTAGATATAGCACTTGGGGAGAAGGTTATTGAGTTGGATGATTAGCCATGATCATAATGAATGGCAGAGCAGGCTCGAAGGGCCAAATGGCCTTCTCCTATTTTCAATGTTTCTATCCCTTGGTCTCTAGTGGGGCGATATGAGTATCTAATCTTATCTAATGATTGTATTGAGCATATTGTGATGCTCCTGTCCCACTCTGTACTCACGTCTACAAAACCGTTATCTTCTTCCGACTTGTGGGGATGTTTTGTTTTGTAACTTTGTTGCATCATTCTCTAAAATGTAAAATCTCAATAAATATAGTTTCAAAAAAATACAAATAAAGACCCACGAGGCTCAGTTCAAACAGCGGTTCTTGGAAGGAAGGTATTAAAAATGCAAAGTGCTGGTCTTTTAATCCACTGTAATTCTGTGAGCACAATGGGAGCTGCTAACCAGCTAGTTACACCCATCAGATACTCCAAAAAAAACCCTGCTTGAAATGGGTCCAAAGATTTCTGAGATGGAAGATCAAAACTGGGAGGACTACAACAAGGAATGCAAGACATGCTCACTTTCTTGGAAAATGCTGGACTGAGTTCAAAGACTGAGTCTGGCAAGCAGAAGGGGAACAAGCAGGAAGATCAAAAACAATAGTCATCTGAGAACTCTGCTGGAAAATAGCAGGAAAGATCTCTCCCTCTCTGTCTCTGCCTCTGTCTCTCTCTCTCTCTTTCTCTGTCTCTCTCTCTCTTTCTCTGTCCTGTCTCTCTCTCTTTCTCTCCTCTCTCTTTCCCGATGTGTCCCAATGCCAGAATTCAACACCATCTACGTCTCATGGACAAGTAAAGGACTTATTCGAAATTAATTTAATTTTTATTTGGACTCTAGCTTTCTTACTCCTGATATCTGTGTGTACGCCTGTTGCGTGTATTTTTTCTCGGGTTTTAGGAACTAATAAACTTTATCTTTGACTCAAGAAAATATTTTTTGATTCGCTCCTTGTTTACAAAGTTAATACCGGTAGGAGGAGGTTAATTTAAACAGCACTAATTTTTCCTCTCACCGCCCATCCATAAACAGAAAGGTGTTTTTGAATTGTTTTCCCCTCTATAAGCAGTGGCGTATTTCCCAACACCTCCATTTTTGAAGTTGTCCAATTTTCTATTAATAATCCCACTGCAAACATGAGAGAGGATGAACTCAAAGGATTAGTTTATTTTCACACAGGCAAATGTGGGAGGAGGGTCACAACGTTGACAGATGTGTGCTCATCTATACAGTAAAAGAGGGATAAAGAAAATAAAGATTCTGCACAGTGCAGGGACCACCGAGAAAATAAATATATTTGTTGGAATTCTCCGATTGTTGGGATTCACTTTTCCCGCTGGCAGTGCACACCTGCTAGCGGGTTTCCGGTGGCATGGGGTGGTTTCAATGGAAAATCTCATCGACAAGCGATGGGAAGATAGAATCCTGATACCAACGGATGGCGTGCCACTGAGAAACACAGCTGGAGGATCAGAGAATTGAGCCCATTGTTTCAGTGAATACAGAGTCCAGTATCAAAGTCCAAAGAGGTATCTCTTCACACAGATCAACGGGCTGAAAACCGTTGCTGGTTAATTTATTTTTTGGTGGTTGACTCCACCAAATGAGATAGGCATGCAGGGATAATTCAGTCTTGCAGGCGATGGTATAGAAATTCCAATAGAACCAATGTAGATGAGGCCAGGTATTCAATCTGGGCAGAGCCCCATTTCTGCGATGCTACTAGTTAGATGATAAAATGGCAGACTGAGATTTTACAGTACGGCAAGCCAATATTACTGGTTACACAAGCTAATAGTCCATATCACATTACTTCCACTTCTGCATATTGTTGTTGACAACGGATGTGCATCCCTCTGCGTTGCCAAGATGGCTAAATGTCTCAACCATTAAGAATTGAAAGGAAGGTTGAGGGGTCCTGTATCCCAGCAGACAGGTATACTCTGGTTGGCCAGCCTGAGTTATTAAAGGCAGATGGCCTTTGACTAGCTGTCTTTGAATTTGGTCTCTGCAGCCCACAGGGAGGTGGTTAGTGTTTTTTCAGAGTTAACGTGGAGTGGGTTTCTGCAATACTGCCAAGGTAGCTCCTTTTGTTCAAGGGTCACGGACCAAAATAGCTTCAGCCATTTTAAAAGGTCTTTGTCCAGTTTTAAAAGTTTTAGAAATAGCCATAAGGATATCTATATCTATTTAAAAAAAATATGCAGGTTGAGGTTTTCGACCCCTTGCAAAATAAATATATTTCGACTGCGGGGGGAGGGGGTTAAAAACTTTTTAAAAAGTTTTAAAACTTTTGTTGAGACCAACTGAGGGGTCTGAATGAAGGGGAACCAGCTCACTTATCTGGTAATTATTGCATTGCTGTTTGTGGAATCTTGCGATGTGCAAATTAAAAAAAACATAGAACCATCGCATTCCGAGAGTGCAGAATGAGGCCATTTGTCAGGGTTGCCCTAGTGGAGGAACTGGAAGATCCCGCCAGTGTGAACGACCGCTAAATCCTGCACCGCTCCCCCCTCCCCGCCCCCCCCCTCCCACATCTAATAATCACAACTTTATTTACATAGAAGTCAGTGAGTTATTGCAAAGATCTTTTGAATCTTGAGACAGCATAGCAAAATACTGCGGCTGCTGCAAATCTGAAATCGAAACAGAAAATGTTGGATAAACTCGGAAGGTCTGGCAGCATCTGTGGAGAGAAAAACAGGGATAACAGGCTGGATTCTTCCACCCCGCCCACCGCAAGAACGCCATGGGCGAGACGCGGATAATGGAGAAATCCATTCACCTCGGGCGGGATTCTCCGGTCGCGGGGCGGACGCAGCAGGAGAATCCCGTCCAACGTTTCGAGTCCATACGACTCTTCTTCGGAACTGAAGTGAGGTCAGAATGTGGCGGGTTATATTCCATTTGGAAAGGGGGGAGGTGCAGGTGGAGCAAAATGGGGAAGTCGGGGATTGGCTAGAGGGCAAGGGAGGCTAAATTGCAAAGATGTCGTGAAAAAAGCCGAAGAGAGTTGGAATGGTAACCTTTGGCTCATGCTAACTTTCTTAGTAATTCAGTCTCCCTGCCCTCGGACCAATTCCTGACTTTCCTTTTTTTCTCTTGCTCCACTTGGCCCTCTTTCCCCCCGCCCCCCGACCTTTTTCAACATCTTAAAACCCATCTTAACCTCCGTCCCACATTCCTACCTCTCTTCCATTCCGAAGAAATCACATTAGACTTGAAACATTAACTCTGTTTTCTCCCTCAACAGATGTTACCAGACCTGCTGAGGTTTACCAGCACTGTTTTTGAAATCCTCAGACATGCTGTCAATACCTAACAGCAGCGGTGCAGATGCATTAACTGATATTTTCTCATGACATTTATTACTCATTTGTTTGTTTATCTGTTGAAAACGAGTGCATTTAGTATGTGCTCAATGGGCGGCCTGGCTTGTGGGAAACAATTAATGCAGATTTTGATGGGACTGATTTAAAAAAAAAAAACAATCTGGACGCACCAGCCTTGGTGTAAATAGAATCTGCTGTGATTGCAAGTATTTGGCACTTTAACTGCTGCCACGGTCCAGCCCTGTACAGCGTGCTGAGCCTCCACGGTGAATGGTCAGGAGAGAGCTTTGCACCAAATGGAAGAGGACTAATTTACCTGACTTTTGTCTCTGTGGGAATGCCTATCCCTCTGGCTCAGTGCAGTCCTACCTCACCCTCCCTCCCCATTTTACTCTGCTGGATTTCTGGAGCCTGCCATGAGGGGCCATAGCTCGGTCTACACCGACAATACCTTCAGATGTAAATTGAGCGAGAGAGGCGTTTGCAACTTCCTGCCTCTTATCGCACTCGTTGGGCCTCTGTGGCGCTCACAAGGGAAGCTGGTGCTGTGCGTCGTCTTGGGAACTCTATTAGAGGTCCAAGGGGAAACCTATCACTAAGCCCGAGAGAAGCCTCAGGAATAAGTCATATTTTAATTTTTTTCCCCTGATGCTGAGAGGTTGCTTTCCCCTATCTGGACAATGTAGAACCAAGGGATGTAGTCCCAGGTTAGAGGCTGGACATTTAGGACCAAGATGAGAAGAAATTTCTTCACCACAGGGTTGTCCATCCTCTGCCTCAGATTGTGGACACTGCATCGTCGAATACATTCAAGGCTGCGATCAGTACAGTTTTGGACACTGTGGTGAATGTATTCACCTAATGCATGAGCTGTCTGTATAATGCTGTGACCTATGACCTGGAAGTGATGATACGGTCTACTTCCAGGTACTGTACTGGAACCCCGGTGGGCTCCACCTCTGGCTCCACCCTCACTGGGGCCATAGATAGACCGGCCACCTGTGGGTGGCACTCATTTGTACAGCCGACTCTGGCAGGCGAGTTCATGGATAATAAAGCCTAATGTTCACTCGTTCTCACGGTCTCACAGTGAATTGACGGTATAACAGACACTTAAGGGAATCCAGGGATACAAGGATCAAAAGGGATGATGGAGTTGAGGGATGTGATTTAATTTGTAAAAATCGGAGTCCGTTCAGGCAGGATTAGCGCCGGTAATGGCCTGTCTATCTAATGACATTCCCTGCCATTGAACGCTCCCCCCCCCCCCACCCCCTCCCCCACCCCACAGACCGCACTTAGCACCATTTCCTGTACTGAGGAGCTTCGACAAACGGATGATCTCAGTGCAGGGATGGCGCCCCAATCTCTCAGGCCCGACACGAACCCCAGACCCACCCACCCCCCCCTCCCCCAACGCCCAACTGTCCTGTTGGGGGGACCTCCGGGGACTCCGCACCCCACGAGCAGGGCACCCCCAGGCCTGATCCCGGCGCATGGGCAACCTGCCAGCTTGTAAGTGTCACCTTCGCACACTGGCAGTATCAAGGTAGCACCCGGGTAGTGGTGCCAGTGTGACACTGCCAGAGTAGAAGGCTGACAGTGTCAAGGTGCTGCCCTGCCCAGAGGTAGAACACACTACGATCTCCGATAACCTGGGAGACCCACCCCCAAGTGCCTTTCCACCTGGTCCTTGGCCTCTCGAGCCTTTTGCGGCATTCGATAAGATCATGGCTGATCTGTTCATGTTACAAATTTCACATTTCCATCTACCCTGATAACCTTTTGTTTTCCTAGCCCAACAAGAATCTATCAACCTTCACCTTGAAAATATTCAGTGACCCCGCCACCACCACCTTCGAAGGCAGAGAGTTCCAAAGTCGAACAACCCTGAGGGAATAAATTCTAATCCTTGTCATAAAAGGGCGATCCCTAATTTTAAAACAGTGCCCTCTAGTTCTGGACTCAGCCACAATAGGAAACATCCTTTCCACATCCACCTTGTCAGGACCATTCAGTATCTTATGTGCTTCAATAAAGTCACCCCTTGCTCTTCAAACTCAACACAGTTATCCAAGGCTGGAATTAAACCCAGGTCCCTGGTGCTGTGAGGCAGTAGTGCTAACCACTGTGCCAACCCGAGTTTGATTCCGGCCTTATCTGTGTGGAGCTTGCATGTTCTCCCCGTGTCGCATGGATTTCCTCCAAGTGGCCCCGCTTCCTCCTACAGTTCAAAGTAGTGCAGGTTAGGTGGATTGGCCATACTAAATTGCCCCTTGGTGTCTAGGAATGTGCAAGTTAGGTTATGGGATTACGAGGACAGGGTGTGAGTGGGGACGTTGACCTAGGTTGAGTGCTCTTTCAGAGTGTAGACCTGATGGGTTGTATGGCCTCCTTCTGCACTGTAAAGACTCTATGAAACTCCTTTTCAAAGATTTACCTCCTTCCTTAAATAGGGAGGCCAAAACTGCATAAGATATGAGACATGTAGACTTACCAATGCCCTGTATAACTGAAGCATAGCGTCCTTATGCTTGTGCAGTTCCTCTTAATAAAGGCTAGCATTTTATTAGCCTTCTTAATTACTTGCTTTACCTGCATACAAACGTTTTGTGACTCGTGCACTACACCACCTAGATCCCTCTGCAACTGTTCTCCATTTAAGTAATACTGTGTTTTTTTTATTCTTCCTGCCAAAGTGAACAACTTCACATTTTCCCTCATTATACTCCAGCTGCCAGATATTTTCCCACTTACTCCGCCTATCTCTATCCATCTGCAACTTCCTTATGTCCACTTCACAACATACTTTCCTTCCTATCTTTGTGTCATCTGCACATACAGCAACATTGGGGGAATTTTCTGCCCTCCATCCCTCTCCCGCGGTGGGAGGCGACACGCTGTTGGCCGGTGGCGAGATCTTCTGATTTCACCGTTGCAAACAAAAGTTCCAATTGAATCTACCTCCCTGCCGCCAGGAAAGTTGCTGCTGGCCGGAACAGCCGGGAATATTTGTTTATTTCATCCACCATTTCCTTATTATCTACTTCACTCCACTTATCTAAGTCATTCAGATAAATTGTAAAAGGTTGAGGCCCCAGCACAGACCCCTGTGGGACTCTACTGTTACATCCTGCCAATTAGAAAAAGACCGATTTATGCATACTCTGTTTTCTGACAGCCAATCTTCTATCCATGCCAATATGTTACCCCTTACGCCATGAGCTTTCATTTCCTGCAGTAACATTTGATGCGGCACCTCGTCAAATTCTTTTTGGAAATTTAAGTACAGCATGCCTACAGACTCCCTTTATCTACTGCACGTGTTTCTCATTTAAAGAGCTCCAGTAAATAGGTTAAACATGATTTCTCTTTCACAAAACCATGCTAACTCTTCCCAATTACCTTGGGTTTCTCTTAGTGCCCAGCCATAACCTCCTTAATGTTCGATTCTAACTCCTTCCCAACGACGGACATCAAGCTAATTATCCTGTTCTCTTCTTCCCTTCATTGAATAAAGGGGTTGTTATGGGTCAGGGTTTAGAGAATCCCAAAGTATATCATGGAGTTCACCTGGCCCACAACTTTTAATAGATTGTGGAATGGGGAGCACACGGCCCACTCTACAAGTGTGGTACTTCAGAAATGGAAAAGTTCTTTTTTGAAGCAAAACAATGTTTATTCTATGAACTCAAGTTAACCTTTTTAAAACAAACAGTGAATATCTTCGCAACCATTAATTCAAAGATAACCCCAAAGAATACAACACTAAGTAACCTGTATGCTGTCCTTTTACACCCCAAAGACTTAACAAACCTTTAAACAGAAGCACATCAGGGTTTACATTCAATACTGAAAACATTTATAAATCTGAATTCACCAAATGATTAAGAGATAGTCCTTCATGGCAGAGAGCTCAACAATACAGCTGCTTTAGCTGACTTCAGCTGCAACACACTGAAAAACCCAGACACACCCAAGCTTTTCCTCAAAGTGAAACTAAAAAGCAGAACCAGAGCTCAGCTCCACCCACACTCCAACATCACTGCAGTAACACGAGTAGCCAAACATTTCTTAAAGCGACATTCTCATGACAGGGTTATATTTGTTACTTTCCAGTCTTCTAGAATCTAGTGAATTTTGGAAAATTAACACCAATGCATCTACTATTTTATTAGCCACCTCTTTTAAACTTTTAGTGTGTAGTCCCTCAGGACCCGCAAACCTGTCAGCCCACAGCTCCATTTATTTGCTCGGTACAGCTTCCCTAGTGATTGTAATTTCATCAGGTTTCCCTCTCCCTCCCACCCCTTGATTTATAGCTATTACCGGAATGTTTGTTTAGTGTCCTCTGTGTGTGGTGAAGACAGAAGCAAAATATTTGTTTATTTCATCCACCATTTCCTTATTATCTACTTTTATCTCCCATTGCCACTCAGGACCAACACTCACTACTTTTTTCCTTTTTAAAAACCTGTCAAAATTCGTACTTTTCATAGCTAGCTTCTTCTCATACTCTTAATTTCTTTCTCCTGATTACCCTTTTAGTCATTCTCTGCCATTCTTTATATTCTGACCAATCATCTGACCTGCCACTCATCTTTGCGCAGTTATATGCTTTTTCCCCTTAAATTTATGCTTTCCTTAACTTCCTTAGTGAACCACGGATGGTGGGTCCTTCCCTTAAAATGTTCTTTATAGTAGGAATATACTTATTCATTCTGAAATATCTGCTTAAATGTCTGCCATTGCTTCTCTACTGATGCATCCTCTAGCCTAATGTCCCAGTTCACTTTAGCTAATTCATGTTTCATATCTACAGAGTTGCCCTTATTTCAGTTTAATATACAAGTCCTAGACCCACTCTTCTCCCTTTCAATCTGGACGTAAAAGTCAATCATATTGTGGTTGTTGCTACCTCAGGGTGCCTCACTTTGATGTCATTAATTAATCCTGTCTCATCACACAATGCCGAGTCCAATATAACTTGCTCTCTGGTTGGTTTCAGAACTTGCTGCCCTAAGAAAGTATCTCAAGTATTCAATGGATTCAATGCCAAATGGATTTTTCCCGTATTTGTGTAAATTAAAATCAGCCATGATTACTGCTGTCTCTTTGGTTTAGGACAATGGGCTAAACAGCTGGCTTGTAATGCAGAACAATGCCAGCAGCGTGGGTTCAATTCCCGTACCAGCCTCCCCGAACAGACGCCGGAATGTGGCACTAGGGGCATTTCACAGTAACTTCATTGAAGCCTACTTGTGACAATAAGTGATTATTATTGTTATTCTTATCACTTAGGGTGGGATTTTCTGTCCTACCCACCGGCGGGTTCTTCCAGTAGTGCCGGAGGCAACCCCTGCAACTGTGGTGGGTTCCCTTGTGGCACGGCCGGCGAACAACGTAATTGACTATTGACTTCGGTGGCACTGGAAGATCCCGCTGCCTCTGAGCCAGGAAACCCACTGTGGGGTCGAGCAGAAAACCCCAGCCCCAATTCTTTCTTTTGTGTACTTTGTCCTACATTGTGGTTACTGCTAGGGGGCTAGTAGGCCATTCCCATTAGTGACTTATTTCCCCAACAAGTCCTCAACTCCACCCAAACCAAATCTTGAATTCCGGCACCAAGTTCATCTCTAATTATTCATTAACACCACCTTTGATCTACAGTGCGACCCCTGCACTTTTGCCTCACTTCCTATTCTTCTTGAATGTCATATACCCCTCACTATTGAGGACCCAATCCTTGTTCTTCTCAAGACACGTCTCCATAATGGCTATCAGATCATATTTATTTACCTCCATGTGCGCTATCCTAATTATGCGATTTGTAAGAACACTGGTCCAGCATGGTTCGGATGCAGACTGTTCCAACAGTATAGCTTCCACTTTCCCCAGTACTGGTGCCAGTGCCCCACAAACCGGAACCCATTTCTCCCACACTAGTCTTTGAGCCACGCATTCATCTTTCTAATCTGATTTGCCCTATGCCAATTTGCACTTGGCTCGGGTAATAACCAGAGTTGCTCTCGAGTGCTGAGAAGATATCCTGAAATCTGGCAGCGGGACTCTCACTCGTTTTATAATAATAATAATCTTTATTGTCACAAGTAGGCTTACATTAACACTGAAATTAAGTTATTGTGAAAAGCCCTTAGTCGCCAGTCTGTTCGGGAAAATGGGGAGAATTCAGAATGTCCAAATTACCGAACAGCACGTCTTTCGGGACTTGTGGGAGGAAACCGGAGTAACCCATGCAGACACGGGCAGTATGGTCGGCACGGGCTTGGAGGGCCGAAGGGCCTGTTCCTGTGCTGTACATTTCTTTGTTCTTTGTTCTTAATGTGCAGACTCCACATAGACAGTGACCCAAGCAGGGAATCGAACCTGGGACCCTGGCATTGTGAAGCAACAGTGCTAACCACTGTGCTACCGTGCTGCCAACGCTCCAGAGTACGGTGTCAATCCCCCTCGCTGAACTGTCCATTCTACCACTACATTCTTCTTTGCTCCCCCTGCTTGAACGGCTTCCTTGATCATGGTGCCATGATAGTCTGCTCATCCACTCTGCAGACCTCGCTTCCATCCACATGGGTTATGAGCACCTCAAAATCTGTTTGACCAGTGCAAAGTCTGAGATCAAATTCAGCTACAACTGGACCTGGCCAGTCGCAACACCCTTCAGGTACTCTGTAGTAAAGTGGGGAGAGAAAAATTGGCGCCGAGAGGCGAAGACATACTGGTTGACAGTCAGTCATATTAACAAACTGGCTATAGCCTTTGATTAGAGAAAATGGCTTCAGGTCAGAGGGAAATACTAGGGCACTTGCTGTCAATGAATATGGAAAGGGAGTTGAAACACTAACAATGCTCTACCGTGCCTGAAGAGCCACTCTCCAAAATACAATGCAACTTTCCTGTGGATATACGCATCGGTTTACTGTGGAGTTGTGCATCGCGCACGCACCTGATTATTAGGAAAGGTTGACCCTTGATGCAATTACCAATTTCAGGGAAGGCATGTTTCCTGCCAGCTCTCACGTTTCTGCCTGAATCAATTCACCTGGTAGTCCTTATATCATTCATTCAGTGAGTTGGCCAAGAGCTTGTGCATTGACCTTGTGGTGCGGTGGTTTGCTTGCTGAGCATACAACTGATCACATCGGCTGCATTCCTGGAACTGAACCCTGCAAATTTCAGGCTTTGCCAAACAAACTTAAACAGAAATGAGTTTGTATTATTTCAGAGCTTTTGTGTAGAGCTGGAAGAGATTAAAATGCAGGTGATTTTTTCTGGTATTAGTCATTTTACTCGTGCTGCAACGGAATGCCTCATTCTGCTCATTCCCTTGTATTTTAAGTTGACCGTGCTGGAGTCTTTAGCATCATAAGCCAAACGCCCCAGGATTGAGTGACATCCTTTTATATTGTTCCTTTCACTGGGCTAACAAAAACGATCCCTGAAATTATTGAACACAATGCCGTGTCCGGAAGGCTGCTAAAAAGATGAGGTGCTGTTCCTTGATCTTAATTGAATGCTGTAGGAGGCTGAAAATAAGGAGGCCAGAGTAGAAACAAGGTGGAGAATAAAAATGACAGAAGATTGTAACCTGTTGTATTGAATGTAGGAAAGTTTTATATAGATTGCATTATATATATCTGTTGCTGTAATGTTATTAAAAGCCTGGGCTAAGATATATATTACTAAAGAACCTTGGTTAAGGTGTGCAGACTGTCTGTTAAAGCTGCAATTACAAGGTCGTAAAGGTGAGGCCATGATTAATTTTAACCATGTACTTGTTTACAAGGAGATGTTTACAAGGAGATGCCCAATGAAACTTTGTTATGATTCCTGGAAATTCCTTGGAGAGTAAATAATTTGAGATATTGTGTTTAGCTTTGGGTAAACTGGTGATGAGACCTCTGAGTGGGATAGAGATTCTCAGTCTCTCTCTTTCTACCCTCTTCTCTCTTCTCTTTCTCCACCAGAGTACAGCAAATTACCCTGTGTTTGCTAACTGTATTTATAAGTGGCTTTTGATCTGTAATGGACTTTGCTTATATGGAAATAGAGACGGTATGAGGTAGTGGTTAAAGTATTTCCCTTCTTAGAACTGTTTGGCTGCTAATTGTAGAGCTTTTTTTCTGTGATTTTCATGTGGTTAGTACTGTGTAATTAATAAAGTTTGTTTTCATATAAAACGTCGTTATTTGTCAGTGGAATCACTTCTGGGGTGAAGTATCCTTTCCTCACAGTTTTATAAATTGAAAATTTTTGGGGGCCTTGTCCGGTTTCTGAACATAAATTGGGGCCTGGTCAATTTAGATATAGAAACACTATTTTGTTCCCTTTTTCTTTGCTGGTTTTATTTTTTCTCTCTTGTTTTGCTTTATCTCCCCTTAGATTTGCTTTCTGATTGCCAGTGATTCCCACATCCAAGGAACAGTTTAACAAAAAGCTTGATTGCGGACGTGATCGGTCATGATCTCCTTTAATGGCGGAGCAGGCTCGCTGGACCAAATGGTCTACTTCTGCTCTTCTGCCTGACGGTCTTATGAGAATATTATGTTTGAGACGCTGTTGGACTGTGAGCCACTGCTGGTCAAAGCAAACTGGGCTGATGGGTCAATGGGACTTGGTGTGAGCTAGGATGCAGGCTGCAAATTTTGGGTGGGCTGAGGTTAAGGAAGGTGGAAGCGTAATAACTTAGAACAGGCCTTTGAGATTGGTCAATTGGAATACGAGTTCCCTGACTGACCCACTGTCAGACCCTCTGCACTCCCAGTGTAGACAGCAAGCTGAGTGCTCATGGTTGTACTGCTGTTGGTTTTGTTAATAAAAGGGGTTCTGGTGAAGGGACTTCTGCCTCCGTGGACCTATTACAGGAAGATTTGAGGCCGACCAGAAAATCCTCTTTAAATTTCTACTAGTCAACCACTTAGATACAGATTAAATAAGGAAATTCACGGTGTCATCACAGATGTTACCTAATGTAAAATCTAATGTGCACCACCCCCGAATGCACGCTTCAGCAGCCTTGAAATGATAAAATAGCATGTGTATTAGTTAGTGAATAAAATTATGCTTGTCTGCAATCCCAACCTTTCTGTCAGATCATGCACCAATCAAATATTTGCTAAGGGTTGTGGACAAATCAGTCGGAGCAAATAATGCTAAACGATCAGGGATAAGTAACCGGCAGAAAACTGAGCTATTGAAATCCCTTGAGTTATTTAAAAAAATGTTATCACTCACAACTCCAGCAACTGCCACAAAATGGAACAGACAAATTGCTGAGACAACTCCTTCTTGCAGTTATCAGCCACACTTTCCTTTTTTCACTCCAATTACTGCATAATGCTCAGAATAACATTAAAGACAAGGCACTTGTGTACGAATCATGTTATTTTGAAGAGAAAAATAAACATTACTTATTGGTTACTTATTGCTGAAGACGTCTGCGAAACATAAAGTGGTGTAGTGGTATTGTTACTGGACTAGTAAATCGGAGACCCAGAGTAATGTTCTGGGGACCCAGGTTGAAATCCCGCCTCTGCAGATGGTGAAATTTGAATTAGATAAAAATTTGGAATTAAAAGTCTAATGATGACTATAAAACCATTGCTGATTGTCGTATAAACAAGTCTGGTTCATTAACTGTCCTTTAGGGAAGGAAATCTGTCATCCTGTGTTGAGAGGCGCTGCATGTGGCCTACTTGTGGTGGGGGCCTCAGGAAAGGAGCAGGTCATGGGGTGGGTTCGGGCCTCAGGAAAGAAACAGGATGGGCTTGGGCCTTTGTAAAAAAGAGAGGGAGGGTGGGGGTTGTTATGGCCTCTGAGAGAGTTTAGGGTGAGTATGTGGGAGTGAGAGTGATTGTGTGGGAGTGAGGGTATATGTGTGTGTGTGTGTGAGGATGAGTGTATGTGTGTGTGAATCATAGAATTTACAGTGCAGAAGGGAGCTATTTGTCCCATCGAGTCTGGACCGGCCCTTGGAAAGAGAGACCCATTTAAGCCCACATTTCAAACCTATCCCTGTAACCCAGTAACCCCACCTAAGCTTTTTGGACACTAAGGGCAATTTAGCATGGCCAATCCACCTAACCTGCACATCTTTGGACGTGGGAGGAAACCCACGCAGACATGGGGAGAACGCGCAGACTCCACACAGACAGTGTCCCAAGCCCGGAATTGAACCTGGGACCATGGAGCTGTGAAGAAACTGTGCTAACCACTGTGCTACAATGCTGCCTACAGTGCGGGGTGTGCGTGTGAGGATGGATGTGTGCGTGTGAGGATGGATGTGTGCGTGTGAGGATGGATGTCTGCGTGTGAGGATGGATGTGTGTGTGAGGGTGTGTGTGTGTGTACGTGTGTTGTGTGAATGGCGTGTATGTGTATGTGGAAGGAGAGAGAGATGCGTGCATCCAATATTAGAATCATCTTTCCAGCATCATTCCTCACCTTAAAAATGACAAAGGACAAAACTTATATATTGTTAATCAGTTAACTTTTTAATTAGAACCAGATTAATATATGCATAGATATAGCTCGAAAACACTTGTTTTTACTTTGATTTCTTCTGTGTTCGCACCTATTTCACAGCAAAAAAGGCCATTGACATGAGAATGCTTGGGGTTTCCCAGATGCTCTTGTGAGGTCACTCGAGTTTCCACGGCTCAAAGTTTGGGAAACAATGGTTTAGAGGAATTGTGATTAAATTAAGGAGATTGGAAGGTTGCGGCTCTTATGTCCTCCTCCCAAGGCGACTTTGGATTGGATTTTGTTTATTGTCAAGTGCACCAAGGTACAGTGAAAAGTATTTTTCTGCGAGCAGCTCAACAGATCATCAAGTACATGAAAAGAAAAGGAAATAAAAGACTTTGGCGGAGGGAACATTTGATCAGGTGGGAGGGTGGGGACTCTGCCATCGTCCCACCTCCAACCCAATTATGACTATTGCAGGAAGGCCTTCCCGCCCTGTCACCCTTTCCCTCCACTCCTAATGGGCTTCTTGCCCTTCCGCTCCTCTCTGAATGGCCTTCCTGCCTTGCCAGTAATTGAGGCCCTTAAACAAGCAGTTATTGCCCACGTAAGGGCCTTATCCTGCCACTGGTATTAACCAAGTGACGTGCGTTGGGGGGGTTAACTGGCGAGAGCCATTCCCTTGCCCCTGCTTCCACCATCCCATGACCCCCCTCTCCCTTGATCACTCACCTCTGGCCTAGGATCCAGCGACAGTACTAGGCCTTTGGTCGGTGTTGTACCGGTGGCACCCACTACCTCCCCATGGTGCCGCTGAGTACGGAAGAGATGCAGGTCTCTGATTGGCTGCAGCTCTTGGCAGCTGGGACTTGCAGCCTCTGGGTCTGACCTTCCCAAAATGAGGTGACCCGTGTCCAGGAGCTGGCGACCGAGACCCCTGTCACCAGCACAGAATTCTGCCCATTGGCACCCCCCAGAAGTGCCGCATTATGAACTCTCAGTGATGGTCTCTGAAAAGCTTGCTGTTATCAGTCACTGAGTTCCTTCACAATGAAAGACCTTAAACATCTGCAGATGCCATAGTAATCTTTGCCAAATGGGCTGGTTTTCTTCTCAGTAACTGCATGGGTGACATTTCTTTAAGATCAATAAACACTCCAGCTAAACATGTGTCCTTGTGCAATTGGTCAGCTCGGCATCTGCCTTGGATTTCCACCAAACATTGATTCCTGGCTTGCGATTAGCAAACAGTACACCGCTTCAGAAAAATCACCAGCTGGAATCCAATAATATTTCTCAAAGCAATCACAAAGCATTAGATTATCTGAGTAACTGAACACCTTTTCTCAATAACTAACTGGACCGACTTAATTCTGAAAGTCTGCAAGCTGTGCTTCTCTGTGGGGATGCGATAAATATTTTGGATGTTTCTCCTGTGCTGTAAGACACGAAGGCTGTTGAATGATGTGCAGCTGCCTCGCCTCCCTCGCCATAATTGTCCACGTTCCCAATGCCTTAGTCCAGGCAGCATTCCTGGGTCCCCTGATCCTCCCAGGGGCAGGTTCTGTGTCGGGTGTGTCGCTTTTGGAAGCGTTTCTGTCTCTGGAGGGGGAACTTGAACCTTGTAACTCAGAAACATGAGCACAAAGGTCGAGGCTGACACTCCAGTGCGGTACTGAGGGAGTGCTGTGCTGTCAGAGGTGCCATCATTTGGAGATCCCGTCTGCCCCCATAGTTTTTATTTTGGATTTCCAGCATATGCAGTATTTTGCTTTCCTCTTGCCATTTAAATACAGCTGCATGTGTTCAAGCCCTCACTCGCTCCAGTGATTATTTTCTTGAAGAGCCTGAGGCAACGTTTTCTTGGAGTGATTCTGTGGAATGAACATGACTCAAGAGAAACTTGACGGCGACTGTCACTGCCATAATTGACTTCCAACTAAGTCTTCTTTTGGCTCTATCTCTGGTTATAAGTTCAACTTGGATCTATAGAGACTGGTTGATGCTTGTACTACTTCATCACCTGAAATAATGGAATTATATATATATTCAAAATAAATCGGCTGTACTTTTAAATCATTTTCTGATTTTAATGACCTCCATTAGAATTCTGTTGTAACCCCACGAGATCCACGGGGATGCCCAATTTGATCTCCCTGTGAGCCTCGTGGAGTATAAGCTCCCCCGCTGAGGGGTGGAGGCCCTTCAATGGGATCGTTAACTCAGGACATTAAAAGCTGGCCCAGGTAGGAGCCAGGCTGCAGAGTAGTCCCGGCTGGGACTGCTACTTTTATATCCTTTTCTTTGGTCAGAAACCATTTGTTTTGATTCTCCTTTCCAGACTCCTCTGTGACTACTAAAAATTCATACGTTTTATCACATCTTCTCGCCCTCTCGGAGGACTGTGTGAGATAGGCAAAGGATTTCTGGGTTGAATAGCAGTCTGACCGGTCACAACATGAACGCTGCTTTTGTAATCTGCTTGACATCAGACAAGCAATCACATGTGTACTATGGGACTTCAATCTAGACTACGAGCCTGTACTCCGGGCTCTCTCCGTCAGAATTGGCTGGAGTACGGTTTGAGTCTGTACATTGAGTTCAAAGCACAGAAACGTAGCATTCAGCCCACCAGGTTAATGTCTCACACCAGCAGACTCCTATCCCTATTCATCTAACCATATCATTTCCTCTGCACCTTCTTCTTCATGTGTTAACAAGCTTCTGCATAAACGCATCTTTGCTATTCCTTGTCATAATATACACACCGGTATATGATGGTGCACAGACAGGCAGTGATTGACACACAGGATGACCAGTGAACACACAGAACACAGCAGCCAATCACCAGACAGGACATGACCATTATAAAGCCAGAGGACACTAGTTTTCCTGCTCTCTTGGGATCCAGCCTCTGAGACAGTCAGAGCCCATGAGCAGCAACTAGAACATGCACCATGTGGTAGTAAGATAGTCTGGTCAGGTTAGCCTCAGGTCTCCAGTCAAGTCAGCATAGTGTCAACCCACAGTTAACGTATGTATAATAGTTAAGAGTTTAATAAAATCGAGTTGCATTTCTTCAAGTGTTGGAAGCCTGTCTCTCTCACTGCTGCAGTAAACGCAGTCCTCGCAGACCCGGCATACCCAACACATCATGGTACCAGTGAGTTATGTTTGAGTTTGATGGACCTACCTTGAGATAGTCTGCCTTTGAGATAGTCTGCCTTTGACCAGCGATCGGCCATCCGGTAACATGGACAACGACCACCCTCCCCCGCAGCTCCACATCGCTGGCAACCACGGTGCTAACTGGAAGATTTTCAAGCAGAAGTTCCAGCTGTATCTTGACACCACCGATTTCAAAATCGCATCGGATGCCAGGAAGATCACTCTCTTCCTCTCTACAGCCTGGGACCACGCTATCCACATCTTCAACTCCCTCACCTTTGCTGAAGGCGAGGACAAAACAAAGTTTAAAACTGTCCTGCTGAAGTTCGACAGCCACTGTGACATCGAAGTCAATGAGAGCTTTGAACACTATGTGCCCCAGCAGAGGCTGAAGGGTAAGGATGAACCTTTTCAGTCCTTTTTAACCCACCTCCGTATCCTCACGCAGCCCTGCAACTACGGCTCCACTTCCGACTCCATGGTCCACGACCAGATCGTTTTCAGGGTCCACTCCAATCCCCTTCTCCAGCAGCTCCTTAAAGTTAAGCAGCTCACCCTTACCATCGCCATCGAAACCTGTGTCCTCCACGAGCACGCTAACAACCGGTACTCCCATATCAAGGCGGCAGAGATGGCGCGGCAAGGCCCCCATGTTGTGGAGCGGGTGCAGGCTGTAAAACAGTTCCAGGGCCTGAGTCTGGATGAGGGCGGCCTTTTCGCGCGCTTTTCCCAGGCTCCTGCGCATGCGCGCCACGACCAAAGGGACGGTGAGGCCGATGACCGAACTGCGCAGGTGCGCACATCGTTCGACCGCACTGCGCATGCACGGTGGCGCACAGAGCTTCCTGACGTTGGCGCCATGATGTGCAACAACTGTGGCTCTGCCCATTTAAAGCGGCAATGTCGCGCAAAATCTTGACGCTATCTCCAGTGTGGCAAGCTTGGCCACAACGCAGCCCTGTGCAGATCTGCTCAACTGCCCAATACACAGCGGTCCCAGTCGCAGCGCAGGAACGTCCGGTCAGTACAGCGACACTTTGCAGACTCCAACTCTGACATGGTTCCAGATTCCGACACCGAGGGCCTCACATCCCCATTCCGGGTGGGCATCATCACCAACCGTACGATGCCTTCAGCGAAGAAGGTGAAACAACTCCCAGTGATGATCATTGATCCGGACGACGAGTGGTGTGCCACCCTCACGGTCAACAAGGCTCGCATACACTTCAGGCTTCAGCAAACCTCATTTCAAAGTCTGACCTTGATACTATCCGCGTCAAGCCAAGCATTCTTCAACCGGCCTGCCAGCTCCTCGACTACAATGGCAATGCCATTGCTGCCAGTGGCTCATGCCAGTTTGCGGTATCCCATCGTTTTTCAGAAGCACCCTGCGTTTTGAAATTGTAGGAACCAACAGAGCTTCCCTGCTCGGTGCTCGGGCCTGCAAAATCCTGAATCTTGTGCAGCGGGTTCACACCATGTAGTTCGCAGAGGCAACGGCCTCGCCAGATGTCAACTTCCAAACCCAATTAGATGACATCATAGCACGATACCACAGCGTCTTTGAAGCTATGGGTACACTACCTTACTGATACAAGATACTGCTGAAGCCGAATGCCACACCTGTGGTTCATGCACCGCGTCGGGTGCCAGCAACCCTCAAGGACCGCCTCAAGCAGCAGCTGCAAGACCTCCAGGACCAGGGCGTCATTTCTAAGGTCACGGAACCCACGGACTGGGTTAGCTTCATGGTCTGTGTCAAAAAAACATCAGGGGAACTTCGCATTTGCATCGACCCCAAAGATTTGAACAGTAACATCATGAGGGAACACTACCCCATACCTAAACGAGAAGAGCTCACCAGCGAAATGGCTCACGCCAAGCTTTTCACGAAGCTGGATGCCTCCAAGGAGTTTTGGCAAATACAGCTGGATGCGCCCAGTCGAAGGTTGTGTACATTTAACACCCCGTTCGGTCGCTACTGTTCCAACCGGATGCCCTTTGGCATCATCTCCGCCTCGGAAGTGTTCCACCGCATAATGGGGCAAATGATGGAGGGCATCGAGGGGATGCGAGTGTACGTCGATAATATTATTATCTGGTCCACAACTCCTCAGGAGCACATCGGTTGCCTCAAGCGAGTGTTCCACAGGATCCACGAGCATGGCCTCCGACTCAATAGAGTAAAATGCTCGTTCGGTCAAGCAGAAATAAAGTTTCTTGCCGACCATTTTTCACAGTTCGGTGTGCGGCCAGATGCAGACAAGGTGGCGGCGATCAACGCCATGAAGACCCCAGAGAACAAGAAGGCGGTCCTCCGCTTCCGAGGGATGGTCAGCTTCCTTGGGAAGCTTATCCCCAACCTTGCATCACACACCACAGCTCTCCGCAATCTTGTAAAAAAAACTACGGACTTCCAGTGGCTCCCCGCTCATGAGCAAGAGTGGCGTGAGCTCAGGGCGAAACTCACCAAGGCCCCTGTACTGGCATTTTTCGACTCCGCCAAGGAGAACGAAGATCTCCACCGACGCGAGCCATGCTGGCATTGGGGCAGTACTCCTCCAGCGGGACGAATCCTCCTCCTGGGCCCCAGTCGCATATGCCTCTAGAGCCATGACGCCGACTGAGCAACGATACGCTCAGATTGAAAAAGGATGCCTGGGCCTCCTCACAGGAATTGACAAATTCCATGATTCCGTGTATGGACTCCCAAAATTCATGGTCGAGACAGACCACAGGCCATTGGTTCACATCATCCAAAAAGACCTCAATGCTATGACACCACGGCTACAATGTATCCTCCTCAAACTCCGCCGCTACGATTTCGACCTGGTCTACACCCCAGGCAAAGAGCTCATTGTGGCCGACGCACTCTCTAGATCCATCACCACACCATGTGAGCAGTCGGACATTGTCTGTCAGATAGACGCTCAGGTGAAGTTTTGTGCATCCAACTTTCTGGCCACTGATGAAAGGGTCGTGCAAATTCGTCAGGAGACAGCCAGGGATCCTTTACTCCAGCGGGTGATGCGACATCTCATGGATGGTTGGCAAAAGGGGCAGCGCCCCCAGTTTTATAATATAAAGGACGATCTAGCGGTAGTGGACGGCATATTAATGAAGCTGGACAGGATAGTAATCCCACAGAGCATGTGAGAGCTGGTCCTCGATCAAATCCATGAGTCACCTGGGGGTCGAAAAGTGTCCCCGTCGAGCCCGAGAGGCAGTATATTGGCCAGGCATCAGTCAGGATATCGCCGACGCAGTCCTCAATTGCCCAACGTGTCAAAGGTTCCAACCGGCTCAGCCCAAAGAGTCTCTACAGCCGCATGAACTGGTGTCCTCCCCATGGTCCAAAATTGGTATTGATCTCTTTCATGCAAAGGGCCGAGACTATATCCTCCTCGTGGACTACTTTTCCAACTACCTCGAGGTGGTACGACTGACTGACCTCACATCAGCAACGGTCATCAAGGCATGCAAAGAGACTTTTGCCTGTCATGGCATTCCACTTACAGTGATGACTGATAATGGCCCTTGTTTCTTCAGCCAGGAGTGGACGGATTTTGCCCGGCGGTACAATTTTATGCACGTCCCTTCAAGCCCCCACTACCCCCAGGCGAATGGGGAGGCTGAAAAGGGGGTCCACATTGTTAAAACACTGTTATGCAAAGCTGCCGACTCGGGTTCGGATTTTAACCTGGCACTGTTAGCCTACCGGGCGACACCTTTGTCTGCTGGCCTGTCCCCTGCATAGCTGCTAATGAACTGCACACTACGGACGACGGTGCCAGCTATCCACATCCCGGATCTTGACAATTTTCCGGTCCTGCAGAGGATGTAACAGTCTCGGGATCACTGCAAGTCGGCATACAACGCCCACGCCACAGATCTCCCTACTCTGGCTCCTGCTGACCGAGTTTGTGTTCAACTACCTGACGGTGACTTGTCTGCCGCGGCTGTGGTGGTTAAGCAAGTGGCCCCGAGATCGTTCCTCGTTCGCATGTATGATGGCTCCTTTCTTCGGCGTAATAGGCGGGCACTGCGGCTGCTTCCACGCCCACCACCTGAACGTGATGTCCCGCCTCTCATGCTAGTTCTTCAGGACGCACCTTTCCACAAGGCCACCGATCTGCCAGTTCTTTTACCAACCTCTACATTGGAGGCAGTTCCGCCCGTTCAAGTGCAGGCGGCCCCTGACCCACCCTTGAGGCAGTCAACCAGAATTCGTCACCCGCCACAGAGACTGAATTTATAGACTGAATGTTGCATTACCTTGTGATCCATTTACACATCTGTCCATATTGTTTTTTCCTAATTTGTTATCTGCCCTCTATCTGCAGTAGACACCTTCCCATGTGAATACGTTAACAAACTTTGTATATAGTCAGGCTCCTGTATACACACACACACTCACTATTTATTGCGCTACACACATTTTTTAATAAGTATATAAAAAAAAGGGGGGGGGGAGATGTCATAATATACACACAGATATATGATGGTTCACAGACAGGCAGTGATTGACACACAGGATGACCAGTGAACACACAGAACACAGCAGCCAATCACCAGACAGGACACGACCACTATAAAGCCAGAGGACACTAGCTTACCCGCTCTCTTGGGATCCAGCCTCTGAGACAGTCAGAGCCCATGAGCAACAACTAGAACATGCATCATGTGGTAGGAAGATAGTCTGGTCAGGTTAGCCTCAGGTCTCCAGTCAAGTCAGCGTAGTGTCAACCCACAGTTAACGTATGTATGATAGTTAAGAGTTTAATAAAATCGAGTTGCATTTCTTCAAGTGTTGAAAGCCTGTCTCTCTCAATGCTGCAGTAAACGCAGTCCTCGCAGACCCAGCATACTCAACACATCATTCCCCTCAACCACTCCTTATGGTAATAAGTTTAACATCCTCAACACTCACTGGCCACGGAGTTTCTACGGAATGTTCTGTTGTGTTTACTCATGACTATTTTACATCTACGGTCTCCAGTTTTGGTCTTCCCACACAACAGGGCGCATTTTTTTCCATGTCTAACCTCTGCATCCCTTAAACAATCTGAAAGATCTCTGTCAGATCATGCTTCAGTCTGTTTCTTAAATAACTGAGCTCCAGGCTGTTCGGGCCTTCCGGATAAGTTATCACCTGTCAGTTCCCATTATCATCCGTGTGAATCATTTTTCACTCTATCCACTGCTCCCTTGTCTCCTTCATGCAGTACAGAAACCTGAACTGTGCATGTTGCCTGAAGTACAGGGCAACTGGGATTCCATATCAGTTTGAACTCAACTTCTCTCGACCGTCTGAAACCAAACCCCGTTTCTCATAGAATTTACAGTGCAGAAGGAGGCCATTCGGCCCATCTAGTCTGCACAGGCCCTTGGAAAGTTCACCCGATCTAAGCCCACACCTCCACCCTATCCCCGTAATCCAGTAACCCCATCTAATCTTTTTGGAAACTAAGGGCAATTTAGCATGGCCAATCCTCCTAACCTGCACATCTTTGGACTGTGGGAGGAAACCAGAACACCCGGAGAAAACCCACGCAGGCACGGGGAGAACGTGCAGACTGCACAGACAGTGTCCCAAGCTGGGAATTGAACCTGGGACCCTGGAGCTGTGAAGCAACTGTGCTAACCACTGTGCTACCATGCCGCCTTCTGGATCCAGAGGATGGAGTGCTGCCCATAGACTCCCTACAGTGCAGATAGAGGCCATTCAGCCCATCGAGTCTTCGAATGATCACCCCACCTAGGCCCACTCCTTTGCCCCATCCCTATAACCCCATCTAACCGGCACATCTTTGGACACTAAGGGGCAATTTAGCGAGGCCAATCCACTTAACCTGCACTACTTGGGACTGTGGGAGGAAATGTTGCTAACTTTGCCTTAGTTCAATTGCTCTGTTTATTACCTTTGCTCTTGAGTCGCCAGGTATCTTTATGATACCGCCACGTGATTCAAGTCCGAGTAATGATCAATAATCCAATACACCGATTAGTAAGGTTTAAATCAAATCACATTTATTATACACAGTAATCGTTGCTCATGCACAAATTCTACGACTAAGCTACTTCTACAACTAACAGGCCTATACTTAACTTGGAACTGGCCCACCAGGTCAGGGAAACAAATGGCCTTTCGTTCGGGTTCTGAGCCTGCGGGATTTAAAGTTGGTACAGATTGGTAGCTAGGAGCGCCTATCTCGTAGCGAGCGTTGAATTAAACTTACGAGTTCGATCTTCACTGCTTCGGTCACGGTCAATGTTGGTTCGTTGTTGCTGGGTGACCCGGGCAGGAAGAAGAGCTGAAGAGGAGCTGCTGAAGAGTGAAGAGAAGAGAGCAATTTGAACTTGGGGCTCAATTCTTATAGTCCCCAGGGGCTTCCCGCCTTTAGGGGTGGCCCCTGTACCTGGTCCCTAGTGATTGGACTTTGTCCCAATCACTTGCTTCGATTTTCTCCAATGCTGGAGCGGTTCCCTGATTGATGGGTGGCCTTGAGGTGCTCGTTCACCTCCTTTTGTGTAGGCTTCTGAAGAGTCTGGTTTTGCTTTGTGTGTCTAAATGTTGCTTATTGTTCCCGGGGATTGCTCATTAGTATGCAGATGGCTGTTGTTTTGTTATGCTGATGGTTGCTGGTATCGATAGTGTCTGGCCTTTCCAGAGGTAAATACACAGCCAACCTGCAGCTGCTGGTTTTTGTCTTGTTGGCTGACTTTCCCATCAGCCTTTGCCGTTCGCCATTTTGAATCGGGAGTTGGCCATTTTAAGTGGTGACACCCCTCCTTGTGATCCTAACGTGAAGCATCATATAACTATGTTGCTTTCCATTCCCTGACCTGGGGGGGGGGGTGGAGGGGGAGGGAGGGGGACACTTCCTTCATGGCATCTGCACTGACCATAGCTATGCAAAAATATTTTAACTGACAATTCTAAGGGCGCTGTGTCAAACAGGGACATGCATTACAAAACAATAAACTGGGAACCTCTAACTATTCGTAATACACTACACTCACTTAAACATTTCATTATCCTAACTTCCTCAACCATGCAACAAAATCATAGCAGTTTATACACAGTTTTCCTGGCTTGGCAATCAAGCTCAGGATCGTACAACTTGCTCATGAACAGTTCTTTACATTTCTTTATTTATAATACAAATGCAAGTGAATGCAGTTTATTATAGATCGCGGGGGTCGGGGGTCTGGTTGTATCCGAAAATAGGGGATCTGATCGTATATACGCGGTAGGCTCTCCTCCATTTCCTTAGACGCATAGTCTGCACGATGCAGCAGAGTATCACTAACACCAGTAAGGTTTCTATTCCATAGGACAGAGAGTACCAGGTTATAAACCTGGCACACCAAGATGATGTGGTGTCGCTGGTGACTGGTCTCTGGGTACTGTGGGGAAGTGAAACATTAACGGCTGGGGGCTTGAGGTCATGGAGTTCGCGTTCACTCGCAACCAAATATCCATAAAGATAAGCCATCCGGAGGATGTTTCTTCTCCGGCCCTGGAGCTTCTGGAGTTCTGTGGAAACAAACATAGTGTCTGTAACTATCTTTGTTTAACATCTCGTACGATAGTCTGTCTGTCCTTTAGTGCCAATTACTCCCTTTATAATTGGTCACTATGTGTGACTCCCTCATTTTTTTTCAAAAACCGAATTTTAGGACAAGACACACTTCCCAATAATGAACCAGTGCGAGCCGTCTCGCAGACTGCGCAATTTACCATCCAAATGTTTCAGGATGGAAATAGCATGTGGTTGGCAACCTAAGGGCTACCTGAAACGAAACAAAACTTTTTGAACTAAAATTTCCAAAATGAGGTGCGTATGGGCCGCGACGGGTAAGAGTTAGATGGAGTCCCCGGGTAGAACGGCTACCAATGCCGTGTCTCCCCTACCCGAGCGTAGTTGACCAGAGGGGGGTTTCCCGGCAGGGCGGGTCCCAAGCCGTTTCTCCACTGCCTGAGCAACCGCCAAGAACGGGCAAGAAATGTAGTCATCGTGGGGGGCTGCCATAGTGGTTCTTCCCTCGAACCAGAAGGGCAGTTATGAACGGGCGTCTGGTACCTTAACAAGTCTCTGCAGACAAGCTAGTTCTGCAGAACCAGTGTCTGGCTATAGTGAGTCTCTGTGGGTAAGTCCTCAGAGGTTTCTGCTGATGAGCGTGCGGACAAGTCCTCAGAAGTTTCGGCCGAAAAGGCGTGGGGCCGCGAACATTTTTTTCCTGTCGGACATACAACATTTAACAAACTTACAAACAACATAAAATATGCGGCAGGTTCCATCAGAAAGGACACCACTTCTCCCAAGCGGTTCCTTGTAAAACATCATCTGGACACCTCAGTTCTCGGTTGCGAACAGGATCGCAAAGGGGTTCTCGGTTTGGGAGTCAGACCCAAGGTCGTCATCTTTTCCCGGGTGCCAAACTCTTGAGTGTATCAGGGCTGAAAGGGCTGCATGGTGTGAGGTGGGGTCGCTCTCGTTGTTGCGGACGAGTCGGAACGAGTTATCTCTGTGCCAATAGTGGGTGTCTAGCTGTGTGGGGACGGAATCGGGTCGTCGGTGTAGTTTGGTGGCCGATGGTGGGGTTTATTTAGGAAAGTGATCATGAAGGGATCACTTGGATCGTAGTCGGAATCGCTGGGTGTGGGTCCTGTTGCATGGGGATGGTAGGGAGGCGTGCTGAGGCTATCGTCCGAGTCACAGTCGCTGTCTCTGCTGCTGCAGTCGGTGGGCGTTCTGGGGCGGAGTGTATATTTCGGGGGTGGAGTCGAGGTCGAGTCCGTGGCTGGGCTGGACGTGTTGGGGGAGGGTAGGGTTACTTTGGCTGTGGGCGGGGTGTGGTGTGCTGCGTCGAGCATGACGTGGTGTGCATGGTTAGACTGTGTTCCATATGCCTTCAGCTTTCTTACCGTTGGGGTACTTTATTTTATATACGGAAGGGCTTACTTTGTCCGCAATGGAGTACGGACCCGAGTATTTTGGTGACAGAAATGTGCTGGGGTTATACACAGAGAGCATAACTTGCTGTCCTATACTGTACTCAGTCGCATGAACTGTCTTGTCGAAACAAGCCTTGCTCTGTTTCTTTCTGGTGCCCAATTTTACTGTGGCTGCTAGCTGAGCCGTTTTAACATTTTGAACTAATTGCTCTACTGCTTTCTCGTGTGTGAGGGCCGTCACTTCGGGGCTGGTCAAGTCTAAACCTAATAAACATTCTGTGCCTTTCATGGGGCGTCCGGTCATGAGGGTGTGTGGGGTGTAACCTGTGGAAGTAGAAATTGTATTACCCAAAAACATCAGCGCAAAAGGGAGGACTGAGTCCCAAGTGGTGTTGTTCTGCTGGACCATTTTTCTGAGGGTGGATTTTAGGGTCCGATTCATGGGCTCCACGATACCACTCGACTGTGGGTAGTATGCTATGTGGAATTTTTGGGTGATGCCAAATATCGTGAGGACGTTCTGCATGACACGTCCCGTAAAATGGGAATCTTGGTCTGATTCAATGCTTGCGGGGGAGTCCCCATCTCGTAAAGAGGTGGTGGGTCAAAATCTTGGCTGTGGTTTTTGCAGTGTTTGTGCGGGCTGGGAATGCTTCCACCCATTTCGTAAAGGTGTTGATTACCACAAGTACATATTTATAGCCATTCCTGCAAAGGGGCAATGGTCCTATAAAATCAATCTGGAGGTTAGTCCAGGGGCCATTCACGGGTCGGGTGTGGCTGAGTTGAGCCTTTTTGGCATATCTGTCCGGATTATTCTGGGCGCAGATAAGACAATTCTCGATGTAGTGGTTTACATCGTCCTTTAAGTTCAGCCACCAACAAAGCTGTTTGAGATGGGCTGTAGTGGGATCGATTCCCTGATGTCCATGACCGTCATGGGACAAAGAAATCAGTTGATTCCTGTCCTGTTCAGGAACCACATAAAGGGTGTCTTTTAACACCACACTGTCATGTGTGGTCAGTGCATTTTTAAATCTCTCATAGGGAGCTGGATAGTTTCCTTTTAGAATCTCCTTGAGATTGCTGTCCTGCTTCTGAGCCTCCACTAGATCCTCAATCTTTGTCTGTGACACCTGAGCTGCACTCACTGATGCGCTTTCGTGGGGTGTCCAAAAATATCCATGCCTGGAACCTGCTTTAGCCAGTGCGTCGGCTTTTACATTTCTAGGGGGGGAGGAACGATGTTGACTGCGAACTTTGATTATCCCAAAAGCCCTATTCTGGGCTCTCTCTAAAATGTGACGGAGCAATGGGGCTGAGGGGAGGGGTTTTCCATCTGCGGAAACAAATCCTCTTGCTTTCCACAGGGGCAGAAATTCCGTGAGGCTGTTGCAGACATAGAGGCTGTCCGAGTATATGTCTGCTGGGCTGGGGAAGGAATCTGGGTGTTCCACTATATATGCGACGGCTGCAGGTTCTGCTGCCTTCGCGCCTAAGTGGCCTGGAGGTTTTAACGATATTTCCTCAAGGGCGCGTCCCTGCGCGTCCTCGACATATATACCGCTACCTGTTATGCGCTTCCCATCCAAGACCGTGGAAGATCCATCCACGTAGATCTTTATGGGCTCACACGTGTCTGTGTACTGAGGGCTCTGGGTTGAACTACCTATCTTTCTGGGGCGTGTTTTAGCAATAAAGGGGCCTGTGTTGTGGTGTGGAGAGATAATTTCACATTCATGGGGGGTTCCGGGGTACTGTAAGTTGTCGGCTAAAAAGGTGTGCGTCTTTGTCCGTTTAACAGTGATATCCCGTCCCTGCAAGAGAAGGGTCCATCTAGCTGCTCTGATCTGGCTTACTGTACCGTCCTTGAGTCGTCCGTCCAGTAAAAGTTGGGTAGGGGTGTGTTCGGTGAGAATTGTAATGGGGTTCAGTCCGGTAATATATGAAAAATACTGCACTGCCCAAAATACTGTGAGCAGGTGCCTCTCACAGGCTGAAAATCCCTGCTCCACAGCACCTAAAATTCTGGAGGCATAAGCTACGGGCCTTAACTGGCTGTGCCGTTCCTGGAGGAGCAAGGCCGAAAGGGTGCGGTCTGTGGTCGCTACCTCTATGGCGTAAGGGGAAAGCGGGTCTGGAGCTTGTAGTGCGGGGGCTGCTATGAGTGCCTGTTTTAAAGAGTCCACAGCATCCGTATGCTGCGGAAGCCATTCCCAGGGGGCTCCTTTCTTTAGGAGGTCTGAGAGGGGTGCTGCCTTGCTGGCGAAACCGTCAATGTGTTTCGGCAGTCGCCAACCAGTCCTAAAAACGACCGGAGGGCTGAAACGTTCTGGGGAAGGGGCAATTTAGCAATCGAATCAATCCTTTTATGCTCGATCTCGCGTTTACCATGAGTGATGATTGTTCCCAAATATATCACCTTTTCTTCCAAAATCTGGGCCTTTTTGGGGTTGATTTTACAACCGATTGAGTGTAAGAGTTCCATGAGTTCGGACAGAAGCTCAATGTGCTCTTCCTTGGTGTCTGTCTGCAGTTGTAGGTCGTCTACATACTGTACCAGACATTCGGAGCGAGAGAATTTGGCTAAACCATTTGCCAGCTGTCGGTGGAAAATGGAGGGGGAGTTGTGGAAGCCTTGTGGAAGGCATGTCCACGTGTACTGCTGTGCTGTAAAGGTGAAGGCAAATTTGTACTGGCATGCCTTTGCCAATTGAATAGACCAGAATCCATTACTGATATCCAAAACCGTAAAGAATCGGGAATTGAGACCCTGCTTGAGCATGGTCTCGTGACTTGTTGCTACTGTGGGGGCTGCTGCAGGGGTGACTTTGTTGAGTTCCCGGTAATCGATGGTCAGTCGCCATGATCCATCGGGCTTTCTCACTGGCCAAATCGGGGCATTATTAGTGGAGGCTACTGATCTAAGTATGCCCTGCTCTAATAAGTTTTCAATTACCTTTGAGATTTCTCCCTCTGCCTCTTGGGGAAATCCATATTGTTTTTGGGGTCTAGGGTCAGGTCCTGTTATCTGTACGGAGCCAGTCATCCGTCCACAGTTGTGCTTGTGGGTCGCGAACGCTGCCCTGTTCTTTTGCAGAACTGCCCTAACCTGCTTGTCCGTACTAAGCGTGGTCGGGTTGAACCAAAATTCGCCTACGGCGCTAATTTTGTTCATGTACCTTCCTTTGTTGAGTGTTGCGGGGGCTCTTGCAGATTTTGCCATCTTCCAGACACACTGGTTGACTGGATCAAATGAAAGATTATGGGAATTCATGAAATCGATTCCCAGAATGTGTTCTGCTGTGTGGGGCAGGTCAACTAAAACTACGGGGTGCTTGGTGGTGATGGTGCCGATTTGAATTGGTACAGGGGCTGTGATGTGTCCCTGCTGTGAGTGGCCTGTAAAGCCGCAGAGTGTGATGGTGGCTGTAGTGGGCCACGTGTCCTTTTGAAACATGATGGAGGAATTTATTGTGGTGCGGGACCCTCCTGTGTCCCAGAGAAATTCGATGGGCTGCCCCCGAATTTGCGCTGCAACTACCGGTCTTCCGGACCTATCCCAAAGGGTGTCGCAGACCCAACTGGGGGAGCCCGAACACCGTCAGTCCGTTCCGGTCAAGTCCGTCTGATCTGAACGGGCGCTAACGCTATGAATGGGCTCTGTCTTTTTCTTACTCAGAGTGCTCGTCTGCTGGGCTCTCTGTGGCTTTTTAGGGGCATTGCACTCTCTTGCGAAGTGTCCCAACTGTCCACAGTTGTAACACTCCTGTGACTTGGGTGGGGGGCTGTTCTTTCCCTCATTCACCCATGCGGGGTTCAGGTGTGTTTTTACTGCCTGCGTATCTGCTCCGGCCTGCTTTTCCTCGGAATTCTTGACTGCGGGTTTAATCTGTATAGATTGCTCCCAATCTTTTCACTACCCATTTCTCGTTATGGGCCTCCTCTGAGAGATCGTAACTCGTGCAAGCTTTCTGTCCTGTTTCTGTGGCATGGGAGATAAGGGTGCGGGTCCATTTGGCCATGTTGTCTGGGGGCAAATGGGCACGGTCTAAGTCTCCAAAGACTGCTGCAAAGCGGATCCACAGGCGTCCAGCAAATGCTGTGAGATGCTCTGATTTCTTTTGCCTACATTTGTTGAGGCCATCTACGCGGTCACCCCGGTTATACCCGATCGCATCCAGGATCGCGGTGTGCCTCCTACTACATTCTGTGGGTCGGGAAGGGCTGCTGCTACTGAAGGGTCTAAACTTAAAACTGTGAGCTTTACATGCTCTCGCTCATCCAGGCCGTACATGGTCGCCTGATGCTTGACTGTGGCAATGAAATGGTGGGGGTCTGAGGTGGGGAGGAACGGTGTGACCTTATCGCACGCGTCCCGTAATTGGGTCACTGTTAAGGGGGTGGAGTATAGAAATTCCACGTCGTCCACTATGGCTGTGCGGCGGTTGGTGACTGGGTTCATTGGAGCTTGAACTATCTGCTGTGTGGGGGGTTGGGGCGCTTTCCTCTTTTGTGACTTTCCCTGCGCACATGTTCCCTGAACATATCTCAGCGCTGTTTCGTTCAATTCTTCCCAATTAGGGCCGTCTTCCTCGTCTAACTTTTCCCCAAAGGTTTCCTGAAAACCTTTCTGAACTGAAAGCAGAGATTGCAGCTCTGCAATCTGCTTCTGGCACTTTGCGTGATCTAGCGTGCTTTGTCTTTGTTCTGTGGTGGCAGCATGGAGTGCTCTTAATGCTGCCTTTAGATCGCTTCCGGCATTTTGCGTGATCTAGCGTGCTTTGTCTTTGTTCTGTGGTGGCAGCATGGAGTGCTCTTAATGCCTCCTTTAGATCGCTGCCCTGTTTCTGTAATGCTTCTACCTGTTTTTCCGTTTCTTCTCGTACCAGGACTGCACGTTGCGTGTCCTGATAGGCCTTTTCGTATTGAGACTGGAAGCTGCTTAAGTGCGCCAGACAAGACTGGTGTGCCCTTTTGGCATCCTCCACCTCTACATCTTTTGCTGCCAACTTCCTTCTCAATTCCAAATTCTCCTTTTCTGCCTCGCTTACATCGACCTTACTCATTAGATGTATGCCCTCAACTTATTTCCGGAGCGTCCTAACGACCTCCTCTGTGCCTCGCAATTGCGCCAAGCAGGACACGATTGCCATCAGCTTGCGAGCTTTCCCTAAGCTCTTTTTGTGGAGCTCGCTCAGGTTTTCCCACCAAGTATGTCCTATACTCCCGGGACCTGATTCCTCGTTGTCACAGAATTCATTCCAAAGGGGCCATCCTTTCCCTTTGAGATGCTTCCTGATCTCTTCCTCCCAAATGGGACATTGTCCCACTCTACTGCTGCTGGTCGCTGCGACCGCAAATTCCTCTGGGTTCATTAGGCGCTGCATTGCCTGCATTGCCATCTTTCCTATTCGAATGCTGCTCTTCAAATTTGGGACAGGGGTTTTAATCCGAATGCTGCTCTTCAAATTTGGGACAGGGGTATTAATGCGGTGCTGTAAATACGGGTATGGCTTTCGCTACTTTCCGAAAGACAAACTTCTGACAGTTTTTTCGCAACAAAAAACCTATCAGTTTTACCTTATCGCCCTGTTAGTTATGCATGCATACACACACTTCCGAATTATGAGTATTGATCAGAATTGCTTGAACACTTGTGGTTTTCTGTTTTCAATTTGATCTCTAATTCAAATTCTGGGTTCTCCCGGAGTGGTTTTCCACTTCTAGATCGGGTCCCGTCAGGATGTCGCCAAATAATGTTGCTAACTTTGCCTTAGTTCAATTGCTCTGTTTATTACCTTTGCTCTTGAGTCGTCAGATATCTTTATGATACCGCCACGTGGTTCAAGTCCGAGTAATGATCAATAATCCAATACACCGATTAGTAAGGTTTAAATCAAAGCACATTTATTATACACAGTAATCGCTGCTCATGCACAAATTCTACGTCCAAGCTACTTCTACAACTAACAGGCCTATACTTAACTTGGAACTGGCCCACCAGGTCAGGGAAGCAAATGGCCTTTCGTTCGGGTTCTGAGCCTGTGGGATTCGAAGTTGGTGCAGATTGGTAGCTAGGAGCGCCTATCTCGTAGAGAGCGTTGAATTAAACTTATGAGTTCGATCTTCACTGCTCCGGTCATGGTCAATGTTGGTTCGTTGTTGCTGGGTGACCCGGGCAGGAAGAAGAGCTGAAGAGGAGCTGCTGGAGAGTGAAGAGAAGAGAGCAATTTGAACTTGGGGCTCAATTCTTATAGTCCCCAGGGGCTTCCCGCCTTTCGGGGCGGCCCCTGTACCTGTTCCCAAGTGATTGGACTTTGTCCCAATCACTTGCTTCGATTTTCTCCAATGCTGGAGCGGTTCCCTGATCGATGGGCGGTCTTGAGGTGGTCATTCACCTCCTTTTGTGTCGGCTTCTGCTGGCGCCGAAGAGTCTGGTTTTGCTTTGTGTGTTTCTAAATGTTGCTTATTGTTCCCGGGGATTGCTCATTAGTATGCAGATGGCTGTTGTTTTGTTATGCTGATGGTTGCTGGTATCGATAGTGTCTGGCCTTTCCAGAGGTAAATACACAGCCAACTTGCAGCTGCTGGTTTTTGTTTTGTTGGCTGACTTTCCCATCAGCCTTTGCTGTTCACCATTTTGAATGGGGAATTGGCCATTTTAAGTGGCTACAGAAACCAGAGCACCCGGAGGAAACCCAACCAGACACTGGGGAGAGCGTGCAAACTCCACGCAGGCAGTCACCCAAGGCCGGAATCAGACCTGGGTTCCTGGCACTGTGAGGTGGCATGATAACCACTGTGCCACCGTGCCGCCCCTACGAAACCATTGCCTTGGTCATTTCTAATGAGGCGAGGAAGAGTAACTAAGACTTGTTTTCTAATCGAGGGGGCTGAGGTGATTGGTACTGGATGCAGATGGTGAGCTTGCAAAGGTTGTGTCTATGAATTGTGTCCTTACAGCAAAGACACTGAGCTGGGTTGTCTGGTCCCCCCAGCTGCATGTTTCTCAGTAGCACAGTGATCGCTAGTGGTGGGATTTGTGACTCCCACCACATGTCAATAGGATTTCCCATTGAAGCCATCCCTCGCCGTCAGGAAACCCGCTGGCAGGGAGGGCGCTGCTAGTGATAAAATGAGGTGCAACGACCGAAGAATTGCAGCCACTTTTTTTGTTTGTACAGCAGAGGTACAGTCACTGAGATGTCCCTTAACAATAATAATAATAATAATAATAATCTTTATTATTGTCACAAGTCGGCTTACATTAACACTGCAATGCAGTTACTGTGAAAATCATTTAGTCGCCACATTCCAACGCCTGTTCAGGTACACTGAAGGAGAATTCAGAATGTCCAATTTGCCTAACAAGTACGTCTTTCGGGACTTGTGGGAGGAAACCGGAGGAAACCCACGCAGACACGTGGAGAACATGCAGACTCCGCACAGACAAGCCGGGAATCGTACCTGGGACCCTGGCGCTGTAAAGCAACAGAGCTACCACTGTGCCGCCCTTTATGTTTTGTGCCTGTAATACCTCAAGTGTTCTGATAGAAGGTATGAGGGTAACCTATTTGCTCTGACTGCAGGGGTGCTGGGGTTGATTTTGAACTTCTCTGTTTGGGCAGTAATCTGGCAGAGTGAGTCATCAGCCCTTTATAAACCCCCACACGATCATTCTGTGAACTCGTGGCTTTTTGGGGGGGAATGATTGCACCTACAAACCAAATATCCTGTTTCTGCTTAGAATTTCTGCTTTGCTCATTGGCTTAGCGTTTGATGATGGGAGTGCCTGTTTGCTCGTGACCAGATTTCCAGCAATTAACTGACATCAAAATTACCCAGTATTTCTAATGGCTTTACTGTTCTTGATTATTCTGTTGAGGCTTTTTTTTGGTAGGTTGTTATTTCTTCCTAGATTAGATTATCTCTATTTTTTACCTTTTGGCTTCATCTGTTTCTGAAATTTCTCAACTACTTCTATACCTTTAAATTTTTTTAAATATTTGTTCTCCGTTTTCTTTTGATGTTCACTTTCTGTGTCAGTTAAATAATTTGAAATGGATGCCATTACATAGTCGCTTTAGACTATAATACCACAAGTGTAGGAGCAGAATTAGGCCATTCGGCCCATTGAGGTTGCTCCATCATTCAACCATGGTCAATCTGTTTCTCGTCCCCATTAGAACCACAGAATCCCTACATTGCAGAAGAGGCCATTTGGCCCATCGAGTCTGCACCGACCCTCCGAAAGGGCACCTTAACCAAGCCCACTCACCCACCCTATCACTGTAACCCCACCGAACCTGCACATCTTTTGGACACTATGGGGCAATTTATCACAGCCAATCCACATAACCTGCATATCTTTGGACTGTGGGAGGAAACCTGAGCACCCGGAGGAAACCCAGGCAGACACTGGGAGAATGTGTGAACTCTATACAATCACCCAAGGCCAAAATCAAACCTGGGTCCCTGATGCTGTGAGGCGCAGTGCTAACCACTGCACCACAATTAAACAAGTTAAAGATCGAAAGGGATTTAATTTGTTTCATCATTTCAAAATGATACATCTCGGTTTGGTCGGAAAACAAGCGCAAGACAGGAATGTCTTGTTTCGTTGAAGGAGGTTACTAAAGGGAGTTCTGCAGAAGAATCACTGGTCAAGTATACTTAATTGTGAATTGTCTCGGTCAAGTAAACAGATAATGGATAGAATCAATCTTGTATTTGAAAAAAAAAGTTAATTTCAAGCAACGTGTTTGTAACATTACATTTAATTTCAGAATATGCGGAAGCAAAGGGGACTTACCGTAGTTCCTTTGTTGGGTAGGAGGAACACAGAGCAGAGGTGGGCGAAGATGCTAACAGCTAGTTGAGACAGACAGTAGAACTGCCTGCATGGTTAAATTGGACCACAGAGAGAGGAGATGGTGGCGGGGGATGGAGTGACTGGCCATGTAGCGCAGAGGGATTATGGAGTGTTCTTCCGCCTTTACCCCGTAACTCCGGATCCCCATATAAATCAAGAACCTATCTATTTCTGTCTTAAAGACACTCGGTGACTTGGCTTCCACAGCCTGCTGCGGCAATGAGTTCCACAGATTCACCACCTTCTGGCTGAAGAAATTTCTCTTCATCTCAGTTTTAAAGGATTGTCCCTTCAGTCTGAGGCTGTGCCCTTGGGTTTTAGACTCTCCTATTAGTGGAAATTTCTTCTCCACGTCCACTCTATCTAGGCTTTTCAGTATTCTACAAGTTTCAATAAGATCCCCCCTCATCCTTCTAAACTCCATTGAGTAAAGACCCAGACTCCTCAACCACTCCTCATATAACCAGCTTTGTCGTACAGAACTTGAGTATTGTTGAAAAGGTGCAAAATAAACAGCTGGCTTGTAATGCAGAACAAGGCAGCAGCGCGGGTTCAATTCCCGTACCGGCCTCCCCGAACAGATGCCGGAATGTGGCGACTAGGGACTTTTCACAATAACTTCATTGAAGCCTACTTGTGACAATAAGCTATTATTATTATTATTATTATTATTATTATTATTATTACATATTCCTTTCACCTGCCAAGGACAAGGGGGCAGCACGGTAGCATTGTGGGTTGCACAATTGCTTCACAGCTCCAGGGTCCCAGGTTCGATTCCGGCTTGGGTCACTGTCTGTGCGGAGTCTGCACATCCTCCCCGTGTGTGCGTGGGTTTCCTCCAGGTGCTCCGGTTTCCTCCCACAGTCCAAAGATGTGCAGGTTAGGTGTATTTGCCATGATAAATTGCCCTTAGTGTCCAAAATTGCCCTTAGTGTTGGGTGGGGTTACTGGGTTATGGGGTTATGGGGATAGGGTGGAGGTGTTGACCTTGGGTAGGGTGCTCTTTCCAAGAGCCGGTGCAGACTCGATGGGCCGAATGGCCTCCTTCTGCACTGTAAATTCTATGATAAGACCCTGGATATGAATACATGTAGCCTCTCACAAGCTTAGGGGAGCTACATTGCGAGCCTGACTTCTAATCTTAAATTGGTTATTAGTGTAATACTTAGCGCACTCTGGATAGTTCAGCAAGTGTTGTCCAATTGCGGGATCAGATCTACCATTAAGCACTCTGTTTGAGTATGGATGCTGTATGTCTGTGCTTGTAATAGGTAGAGTACTGACACGACTCAACCAATCTGTGCGTGCAAAACTCAGAACATTTGGCACGATTGAAAAGCCACGCTGCGCCCGAAAAGCAGTTCACGGCGGCACGGCGAGGCCGATGGAAGCCGGGAGACCCCACTCCCAGGATCTACCTGGCTCGCAAGACGTTGCATGTATATTCTGCCCATTGTGGGTGGGATCACTTTTTGACAAATCTGCATATTAAAATGAGACAGTTGGTCTCATTTTAATGTGCAGATTCCGAGGTACCCAAGATATTGAGATCTATCCCCTTTGCCTCGGCGACCTTGGGCGAGCACCGTTCAGTACTTGTCTCTATAAACAAGGACCAGACGGAATGGCACTCGTGGGGGTCTCCCAAGTGGCACTGCCAACTGGCAAAGACAGCCAGGGTGCAAGGTCGGCACTGCCAAGGTGTAAGCTGCCATCTTTTGTGCGGTAGCGATTTGGCCAGGGGTGCCCTGTGCGGGTGTTGAGGGGGATGTGGGGGGGGGGGCACTCGGGGACTCCTCCATAGTGCGTTGGGGATGGGAAGAGGTCAAGGGTCGCTTCGGGGGTTCCACAGACCATTTAAAATCACATCCCGATCTCTCGCTACACTGAGGAGTTCCGCAAGCGGAGCTCTTCCATGCACAAAATGCGGGGTATATGTGGCCTCGGCCGCACGTCCCATGCCAAGGCCCCCTATCTAACCCGGGTGCCGTTTTATAGCGTGTGTTTCTTGGTACTACGAGCACCGGGAACCACGTGGCTTAATGCGCTCCCAATGGGACTTTGTTCCTATTTCGTTAAATCCCACCCATAATGTTAGATGTGATTCCGTGATTGGGCAGCACTTGCTGAACAATCCCAAGTGTGCTGGGAATTACACTAGCAACCAATTTAAGATCATCAGTGTGGCTTGCAATATTGCTCACTTACACTTGCTAGCAGCTATATATATTCATTTGTTGGGACTTGCCCTCTGCAGGCAAAAGAAACATCCACACCTTTCTTGAATAAAAAAAAAAGCATGGGGGAACAATAGCTTCCAGGTGCATTCACCATGGTAGCATCTCAATCAATAAGAGCTGACCAACCAACTAGTGTCCACTTTTCTCATACAGCATAAGTTGTTGTTTCCTTTGAATTTTGGCAGTCTAGCATCTGTCCTGATGAGTTCAAGATGAAAAGCTTTGACAGCATGTCTCTTCCTTTTTTCCAGCAATACAGGATGCTATTAGTTATTTGTGTGTTTTGTTAATGAGGAATGCAGTTGGATGAGAGAACTAAATTTCCAATGAATCCATACTAAAATATAAGGTAAAAATGATGAGCCTAAAATTAAAATGGTTTCCATGGAATAAGTTGCAATTGTTGACATTCAATGAAGAAGGTAGTGGAAATTTAAGCAAATAGATGAAGGCTATTTTTACAAAATCCCAACTCTGATACTTAGCGAAGGATCAATATTGGGAAATCACTGGCATTATTGCTGCCATTTTCGACTGTGCACTCCCTCTGGATAAGGTTCCTGTCAGGAAAATGATCTTGTTGTGGTGAATGTATAATTACTGATAATTCACCAGTGCACTGTATTATGTTATGTTCTGTTATTAACCCTGTGGGCTCCACCTATTGCCCATTGTGTGGCTTCACCCACAGGGGGAGATGTTGGGGCACGTACGGACTCTGCCCATGGCTCCATCCCTTTAGAGGAAGTATAAGAGCAGCTGACCTGCGGGGCTGCCTTCAGTATTGTACCGGTCGCAGGCAGGCACAGTTCTAAGCTGATTAAAACCATGGTTTACTTCTCCACGTGTCTTTGAGTGAATTGATGGTCGCATCAATTTAATCAGCTTAAAATACTACTATGGAATCAGCCCTCAAACCTGACAGACTGGAACTCGATCCACAGGCCGCGAAGGCGAAAGAATTTTTTTCGCATTGGCTTCGATGCTTCAAGGCCTATCTCGCCGCGTTGTCTACGCCATCCGTCACTGATGAACAGAAGCTGAGCCTCCTCCACGTACGGTTGAGCCATCGCATTTCTGTCCAGCTCGACGAAGCCACTTCCTATACAGAGGCCTGCGCACTACTTGAACGCCTCTACGTGCGGTCTGTGAACGAGGTCTACGCGCGACACGTCTTCACCACTCGTCGCCAGCGCCCCAGGGAGTCACCAGGTGATTACCTACGCGACGTCAAAGCCCTCGCGCGCAACTGTCACTACCAGACCGTTACGGCCACTCAGCACATGGAGCTCGCCGTCCGAGACGTTTACGTGGCGGGGGACCGATCGAACTATGTGAGACGGCGCCTGCTTGAAAAAGGGGCCCAGGACCTGGACGACGCGGTAAAACTGGCTATCTCTGGAGGTCGCTTTTCAGAGCCTGACTGCATTCCCGGCCGACCACGCGACCCCCTCGTGGGCCCCCGTCCTGAGACTACCCCAGGCCTGTGCCGCGCGGCCGCCTGCCCATCATGGGGGGCTACCCTTCTATTTTTGCAGCCAGTCCCAACACGAACTGCAGCAGCTGCGGGCGACAAGGACACTTCGCCAAGATCTGCCTGGCCAGGTCTAAGAACTCAAACTCACAGACCCGATCCACAGACTCACAGGCCCGCAGACCCCGCAAGGTGGCAGCGTGTCTGCCGCCTCCGCCTCCGCACAACACGTGCCACCATCTTGGCCATCCTCCCCCACGCGGCCGGCCACGTGCGATCCATGGGGGGCCGCCATCTTGGCCGCCATCTTCCTCACCGCCTGCCACGCTCGACCAACGAGGGCCGCCATCTTGGCCGCCATCTGATACGCCGACTATCGCGGGGCAGCCCCAACACCTCCAATCACACCGCCGGCTACCCACAACTCAGCGCGGTCACCCTGGACCAGTCGCGACCTAAGCACCTCCGGAGCTCCATGATGGCCGTCCGGGTTAACGGGTACGAGACACCTTGCCTTTTCGACTCCGGCAGCACAAGAGAGCTTAATTCACCCGGACATGGTAGGACGCTGCTCGCTCCCAATATTCCCGACGCAACAAACCATCTCCCTCGCCTCTGGGTCGCACTCGGTGCAAATCCAAGGGTGCACTACTGCAACCCTAGCGATACAGGGCACTGAGTATGCTAATTTTCAACTATATGTTCTCCCAGACCTCTGTGCCCCTCTCTTTTTTGGGACTCGACTTCCAGGGCAACCTCAGGAGCCTAATTCTTACGTTCGGGGGGCCTCTGCCCCCACTCACCATATGCAGCCTCGCGACCGTAAAAATCGACCCCCCCCACTTCTTCGCAAACCTCACCACCAATTGCAAGCCAGTAGCTACCAGAGGAAGGCGGTATAGCATGCAGGACAGGACGTTCATTAGGTCCGAGGTCCAGCGTCTCTTGCGGGAGGGGGTCATAGAGGCCAGCAATAGCCCCTGGAGAGCTCAGGTGGTGGTCGTCAAGACCGGAGAAAAGTTCCGGATGGTGGTTGATTACAGCCAGACCAATAACCGGTTTACGCAACTCGATGCGTACCCCCTTCCCCGGATTGCAGACATGGTAAATCAGATTGCGCACGACCGCGTGGATCTGAAGTCTGCACACCACCAGCTTCCAATCCGCCCGGAGGGTCGCCACTACACAGGGTTTGAGGCAGACGGCCGCCTTTTCCATTTCCTCCTGGTCCCCTTTGGCGTCACGAACGGGGTTTCGGTGTTCCAACGAACAATGGACCGAATGGTGGACCAGTACGGGCTGCGGGCCACGTTTCCGTACTTGGACAATGTCACCATCTGCAGCCATGATCTGCAGGACCACGACGTCAACCTCCACCGATTTCTCCAAACCGCCCAAAAACTCAACCTCACCTACAACAAGGAGAAATGTGTTTTCCGCACAACCAGGCTAGCCATCCTCGGCTACGTCGTGGAAAACGGGGTCCTAGGGCCCGACCCTGACCGTATGCGCCCCCTCCTACAACTCCCTCTCCCTCACTGTCCCAAGGCCCTGAAGAGGTGCCTTGGATTTTTCTCCTATTACGCCCAGTGGGTGCCCCAGTATGCGGACAAAGCCCGCCCACTATTTAAGGCCACCCTCTTTCCACTGGCAGCCGAGGCCCGCCAGGCCTTCAACTGCATCAAGGCGGACATCGCCAAAGCCGCGATGCGCGCCGTGGACGAGTCCGTCCCTTTCCAGGTGGAGAGCGACGCCTCAGAGGTCGCTCTCGCCGCCACCACCAACCAAGCAGGCAGACTGGTAGCGTTCTTTTCAGGCACCCCCACCACCTCTGAAATTCGACACTCCTCGGTCGAAAATGAAGCCCAAGCCATCATGGAAGCCGTGCGGCACTGGAGGCACTACCTCGCTGGTAGGAGGTTTACTCTCGTCACCGACCAACGATCGGTAGCCTTCATGTTAGATAATACACAGCGGGGCAAGATCAAGAATGATAAAATCTTGAGGTGGAGGATTGAACTCTCCACCTATAACTACGATATAGTATATCGTCCTGGGAAGCTCAACGAGCCCCCAGATGCCCTGTCCTGCGGCACATGTGCCAGCGGGCAAGATGACCGACTACGGGCCACGATGACCTCTGCCAACCGAGGGTCACCCGGCTCGCCCATTACATCAAGGCCCGCAACCTGCCCTACTCCACCGAGGAGGTCAGAGCTATAACCAGAGACTGCCAAATCTGTGCGGAATGCAAACTGCGCTTCTATCGACCGGATAAGGCCCACCTGGTAAGGGCATTCCGGCCCTTTGAACGCCTCAGTATCGATTTCATAGGGCCCCTCCTCTCCAATAACTGCAACACGTACTTCCCTAACATCATAGATGAGTTCTCCCGTTTGCCAACCCCTGACCCGCTATGACCACCCCCACTGTCATTAAAGCCCTGCATAGTGTCTTCACCCTGTTTGGTTTCCCCAGTTATGTCCACAGCGACAGGGGCTCGTTGTTCATGAGCGACGAGCTGCGTCAGTACCTGCTCAGTAAGGGCATCACCTCTAGCAGGACTACCAGTTATAACCCCAGGGGAAACGGGCAGGTGGAGAGAGAGAACGCGACGGTCTGGAAGACCGTCCTACTGACCCTACAGTCCAGGAATCTCCCAGTTTCTCACTGGCAGGAGGTCCTCCCCGATGCACTCCACGCTATTAGGTCCCTCCTTTGCATGGCCACAAACCAGACTCCTCGGGCGACATTCTCCGACCCCACGACGGGTCGGAAAATCGCCGGAGGATGGTGTGAATCCCGCCCCCACTGGTTGCCGAAGTCTCCGGCACCTGAGATTCGGCGGGGGCGGGAATCGCGCCGCGCTGGTTGGCGGGCCCCCCCGCTCGATTCTCCGGCCCGGATGGGCCGAAGTCCCGCCGATAAATTGCCTGTCCCGCCGTAGTAAATTAAATCGCCTACCATACCGGTGGGACAAGGTGGCGTGGGCGGGCTCCGGGGTCCTGGGGGGGGCGCGGCCCGATCTGGCCCCGGGGGGTGCCCCCACGGTGGCCTGGCCCACGATCGGGGCCCACCGATCCGCGGGCGGGCCTGTGCCGTGGGGGCACTCTTTCCCTTCCGCCTCCGCCACGGTCTCCACCATGGCGGAGGTGGAAGAGACTCCCTCCACTGCGCATGCGTGGGAAACTGTCAGCGGCCGCTGACGCTCCCGCGCATGCGCCGCCCGGAGATGTCATTTCCGCGCCAGCTGGCGGGGCAACAAAGGCCGTTTCCGCCAGCTGGCGGGGCGGAAATTTCTCCGGTTTCGGCCTAGCCCCTCAATGTTGGGGCTCGGCCCCCAAAGATGCGGAGCATTCCGCACCTTTGGGGCGGCGCGATGCCCGTCTGATTGGCGCCGTTTTGGGCGCCAGTCGGCGGACATCGCGCCGTTTCCGGAGAATTTCACTACTCATGACTGCTTGTTTGTTTTCACTAGGGGAGCTTCCTCAGGGGCCTTGCTTCCGCCCTGGCTGAATGCACCGGGTCCAGTCCTCCGAAAACACGTTCGGCGCCATAAGACCGACCCCCTGGTAGAGAGGGTCCAGCTCCTGCACTCCAACCCACACTATGCGTATGTCGAACACCCCGACGGCCGGCAAGATACCGTCTCCCTCCGGGACCTGGCGCCCGCAGGCTCCACCACCACTACCACTACTGCATCCCCCACACTATGTCCCGTCCAAGCTCCCATGTTCAGAACCCCCACCCCTATAGTTCCCGCTCTCCCTCCCACCCGCTGCACCGGTCCACAGTAATAAAGCTCCGAATGAGCTGCTCACGGGGTCCACGCCTGTGCCCGCACCGGACCCAGTTCCATAGCCATCCGAAGCGGCTGCAACATCAGTGCTTCGGCGGTCGCAACATACGAACCGGGCACCGGACCGACTGAATCTATGAGCCCGTCACCCCGCCGGCCTTCATTTTGTAACCGGGTGAATGTGGTGAATGTATAATTACTGATAATTCACCAGTGCACTGTATTATGTTATGTTATGTTATTAACCCCGTGGGCTCCACCTATGGGCCATTGAGTGGCCTCACCCACAGGGGGGGATGTTGGGGCATGTACGGGCACCGCCCATGGCTCCACCCCTTTAGAGGAAGTAGAAGAGCAGCTGATCTGCGGGGCCGCCTTCAGTATTGTACCGGTCGCAGGCAGGCACAGTTCGCAGCTGATTAAAACCACGGTTTACTTCTCCACGTGTCTTCGAGTGAATTGATGGTCGCATCACTTGTAAAATTAGTCCAATAGTTGATCAAGATGAGCTAAAGATTTCCTATCAGCAAAGACCAATTTGACCCCATCTGCGGCCAAAAGTCCTGTTAGGCCAAGACAATCCAGCCATTGCTTACCTGGCCTCAGTTGCCTCACCACAGCGCTTTTCTATTTTACCCAGTCTGACTGCAAGGACCTGGAACTGTTTTCTCATGTCCTGCTTAAAATTCAATGTTTCCACTGCCTTGTGCTGTTACCTAGTTTAAAGTTTGCAGATGAAGTGAACAATAAGGAAGGAGCCGGGTGAGATTTGTGAGGTCATTAGCTCCCCTCCCTCAGAACGTTTGATCCATGTGTCAACACCCACTGGTAAAGCTTGTCAAACTGCATTTTTGTGTTTGTTCAGAAGGATAGCCGTGAATGAGCCAGTGAACATAGAACATACAGTGCAGAAGGTGGCCATTCGGCCCATCGAGTCTGCACCGACCCATTTAAGCCCTCACTTCCACCCTACCCCACTAACCCGATAAACCCTCTTAACCTTTTTGGACACTAAGGGCAATTTATCATGGCCAATCCACCTAACCCGCACATCTTTGGACTGTGGGAGGAAACCGGAGCACCCGGAGGAAGCCCACACAGATACGGGGAGAATGTGCAGACTCCGCACAGACAGTGACCCAGCGGGGATTCGAACCTGGGACCCTAGCGCTGTGAAACCACAGTGCTAACCTACTGTGCTACCGTGCTGCCCCTGACAGGTGATCACCTGTCAGACTGGCCTGGAAAGTCCAGTTAAATAATCACTGAACTGACCTCAAATTCCAGCGGGGATATTATTTGTATAAAGGGGACAAAGACCACCAGTATTCCCAATGATTCCCATGCATTGGCCCGGTGGTGTGAGGACGGGAGTGAGGGTGAAGGGTGGGCAAAATTTTAGTGCTGCCTTTTGGGGGGGGCGGGGTGGGGTGGTGTTCTTGTTCAAGGAACCAAGTAGTTTTACTTTTGTCTCCCTCTCTTTCTCTCCCTTGCCGGGCTTTAATTATATTACGGCAGTGACTGCTGTTCCAAGCCATCCTTCATTGGCTTTAATGTGCTTTGGTGTCAGTAAAGGTGTTATGTAAATGCACGTTTCAGAAATCTCAATTAGGTTGAGTTCGCCCACTTTGATATGTTTATCATTTACTGCATAATTACACTTAGTCTACAAAAATAATGAAGCCAAGTCTAAATTTATGGGTTATTAATAAAAGAACAAGTCAGACGAACAAATGTTTCTCTGACCATTTAAACCTTAAATTTACTTTGTAATTTGCATATTTGAATCATTGCCCTCCTACTCAATGAATGTTATTCATCAGAGCAAGATAATTATGCCTTTCAAGATTCTTAAGTTTGTGTAACCTTGGGTGTCTGAGCCAATAGCAGTCCTCCCTCTGTCTTTGTACAATTGAAGATGTTTGTGTCAATTGCTACTTCCGTCACTGTCAGGCAGAAGTTCAATCATGAGTGTAATCGTTGCTGAGGGGTCTTGCTTGAAGTTAGGGTGGGTTGAAAATGGATGCTGCAGTGTCCTGGCCATGTCTCTGATCATCTCTGCCTTGGAGAAAATACTGGTTGCACGCACCGAAGTGGCGATTTTACCCTCGTCCTAGTTATTCGATGGGGGAGGGATGGCGGTGGGGAAAACAAATGCACAGACTTCAATTGCAAGAGTGCCAGGATTGTGTCAAGACAGGCCTTCAGACTTGTCATTGCAATAGTTTACCAATGCTAAAGAGAACCAGTTGTGTGGTGCAAAGCCATCAATAACTTGCATTCACATTATAGTGTAAGAATTTAAAATACAGGGTTTTCCCAGACTGGAAGCTTCTCTTGACCCTGCAGCCCCGCCCGCTGCAGGAGTCATTGTAGGCAGGAGAGAAAATTTGAGGGAATGGCGAAAGGTCCATTGACTTTGGGCAGTAATTTCCAGTGCCTTAAGCACTTGTGGTATATACAGTGATCTTAAAAGAGCCGTATTGGCTTCATTTCCCAAATGACTGAATGTTGAATAACATCCATTATTAAGCAAGTCTTGGCCGGGATTCTCCAATCCCGCGTCCAAGTTCTGACTCCGGCGTGAAAAGCGGCGCCAACCACTCTGGGTCAACGGTCCCCGATAATGCGGAATGCTCCCCTTCCTAGAGGGCTCGGTCAGCGCCGGAGTGGTCCCCGCAGCTCCAGCCGGCGCGGAACGGCCGGCACGAGTTCGCGCATGCACGGAACGGCGGCGTGTTTCCGCACATGTGCAGAACGGCCGGCGTGATTCCGCGCATGCGCGTGGGTGCCCGTCTCCGCGCCGTCCCCTGGGCAATATGGCGGAGCCCTACAGGGGCCTGGCGCAGAGGAACATAGGCCCCCATGGAACCAGCCTGCCCGCTGATCAGTAGGCCCCGGGCCAGGCCACCGTGGAGGCCCCCCCCCCGGGGTGGGATCCCCCTGCCCCCCCCTTCCAGGATGGCCCCCGCAGACGCGCCTTCCAGGTCCCGCCGTGTGGGACCTGAGTAACGCACGCCGGCGGGACTCGGCCGAACTCGGCTTGCAACGGCCCCCGACCGGCGCGGCGGCAATCCCGCGGGCACCCGAGAATCTGCGCCAGAGAATAGGGAAGTGGGTGTTGGGGCGGCGGGGCATGATTCTCGCGTCCACCCGGGGATTCTCCGACCCGGCACGGGGTCGGAGAACTCGGCCCTTATCTTTGAATGATCAGACACCGTTAACAAAAGGAAAATCCTGTTTGGCAAAGAACAAAGAACAATACATATTGTTTTTTAAGGATGCAACTAGTAGGATAGATAAGGGAACTAGTAGATGAATTTCCAAAAGACATTTGATAAAGTGACATGTAGAAGTATAGAGTGCAAGATAAGGGCTGGTTAACATTCATTTTTTTTTAAATTTAGTGTTCCCAAATCAGTTTTTCCAATTAAGGGGAAATTTAACCTACCCTGCACACCTTTGGGTTGTGGGGGTGAAACCCACGCAAACACGGGGAGAATGTGCAAACTCCACACGGACAGTGACCCAGAGCCGGGATCGAACCTGGGACCTCGGCGCCTTGAGACAGCAATGCTAACCACTGCACCACCGTGCTGCCCCCTGGTTTACATCATATCAAGATCATTCTAGATGGTGGTGGTTGTGGGTTTGCGAGATGATGCCTGAGGAGCCTTGATGAGTTCCCGCAGTGCATCTTGTGGATGGCTCTTACTGTGAATTACTGAGCGTCAGTGGTGGAGGGAGTGAATGTTTGTAAATGGGGTACCAATCAAGCAGGTTGCTTTGTCCTGGAAGGTTTCAAGCTCCTTGAGTGTTGTTGGAGCTGGACTCAACAAGCCAAGTGGTGAATATTCCATCTCATTCCTGTCTTAGTGTCTTTTAGATTGTGGACAGGCTTTGGGAAGCCATACAGTGAGTTACTCGTCTCAGGATTTCCAGCATCTGATCTGATATTGTAACCACAGTGTCTATGTGGCTAGTCCAGTTTGGATTCTGGTCAGTGGTAACTCCCAGGATTGTGGGGATGCAACCAGGGCATTTTTACAGTAACTTCATTGCAGTGCATTATTATTAAATGTCAATGTGCAATAGTTAGCTTCCTTCTTGCTGAACATGGTCATTGCCTGGCATTTGTGTGGCCTGAATATTGTCCAAGTGTTGCTGCATTAGGATATGGAGTGCTTCAATAACTGAAGAGACATGAATGGTAATGAACATCATGCAATTAGAATTCCTACAGTGCAGAGTGTGGCCATTCGGCCAATGAGAAGCCGGGAGGAATTTTGCACTCTTGTTTTGCGATGAAACAGTACTGCCATGCCCCCACAAGCAGTGGGGCAAGGCCCCCCCCCCCACTTCAAGCACCAGGGCAAAGGCCCACCCCCCAAAAGTATGTTGCAATACCCACTCCTACACGCACATAAGGGGAACCCCGGTCCCCCCAAGGAGCTCCCCAGAAGGCCTGCAAGGTTGGCACTGCTTGGGCTCCTCTCCCGGGGGCTATTCTTACCTTTTCATCCCTGGCGGGATCCCCTCGTCTGTTTCATATATTTTAATACCTGTTGTAAACCTCGACGGCATGGGGGAATTACTTATGTATCTGCGGTCAGGGGATGTGCAGGTTAGGTGGATTGGCCATGCTAAATTGCCCCTTGGTGTCCAAAGGGTTAGGTCGGGTTGCTGGGTTTACGGGGATAAGGTGGAGGCGTGGGCCTAAGTGGGGTGCTCTTTCCAAGGGCCGGTGCAGACTCAATGGGCTGAATGGCCTCCTTCTGCACTTCAAATTCTATGATTCTACATGACGGGAACCTTGCTATGCCACCGGTGAAGGGCGGGAAAATCGGAAAACGAGATCTCGCTGACACGGGGCTTGCTTTCCGATTCTTGCAAGATTTTGTGCCCAAGTCGCTGTTTGCACTTGTGGCGAACGTGGATGCCAAATCCTCCCCCCCTGTGTTTCAGCTGAAACCTGGCTGACCAGGAATTTCTCCTGCTCTTACCACCTGCCATTCGCATGTGTTGGAAGGATTTACAAGTCGACACTCAACCTGTTCAGCTGCATTCCATAGCCATCAAGTTCTGGGGTGGTGGTTGGTAGGAGGGTGTAGTTGCCAAGTGACGGGTTGCACGTGTGGACATCGAAATTTATAAACAGAAACAATGCCCCAAACCATGAGAACAGGCAGTAGGTGAGACAGAAAGAGCACACATTAACATTGTTGATTATATATATAAAATGTATATTAAACCAAAAGAGAAAATGCTGGAAAATCCCAGCAGGTCTGGCAGCATCTGTAAGGAGCTGCCAGATCGGCTGAGATTTTCCAGCATTTTCTCTTTTGGCTTCAGATTCCAGCATCCACAGTAATTTGCTTTTATCCAACGTATATTAAACCATTGTGATGTATGATGTACATTCTGACAAATTTTCACGAGGCATTGATTTTGCAAGTCCAGTTATCAGATTGCAGTATGTTCACCCTCTTAAACATCAATCTTTTCGATATTTGCACCACAATCAATAACATTCACCAGTGGTAGCGTTATTACTAATTAACAATCTGTCTATCTCCTCCTTGAGTCCCAGGCATCCACTGCACTCTGGGGTAGCGAATTCCACAGATTCACAACCCTTTAAGAGAAGTAAATCTGTGCAATTCACTACCCCAGAGTGCGGTGGATGCCGGGACTTTGAGTAACTTTAAGGAGGAGATAGACAGGATTTTAATTAGTGATGGGTTGAAGGATTATGGCGAATGGGCAGGAAAGTGGAGTTAAGGCTGAAAGAAGATCAGTCATGATCAAATTGAATGACGGAGTGGGCTCGAGGGGCTGGATTGCCTACTTCTAATCCTATTTCTTACTAAATGTGGAATACACCCTACGCAGCAAGTATTTCAGTCACACACACAAATGAGAGCACATTCTTTGTTAACCCCCTTTCATGGTCTTCTCAATGCCCGACAGCCAATTAAACGCTTCTGAAGTGTAGTCATTATTGTAAATAAGGGAAAATACGCTCATGGGTTACTTTAAATGTGCAGCCAGAATTTAGTTCAAGATATTGTGCTGTCTCCTTTCCTCCCGAAAAGAAAAGCGAATCTGAAGAGGTCCTTGCCAGGTCAAAAATCAGAAATCAGTCACCCAGTTTTCTCGGAACTGCTTATGCAGGTTCAGGAATAAAAAGATTGGTCATTTACTAAATGTACTTCCAGAACAGTCTCATTGCCATGGTAAAAATTATGAGGCTCCCACATCTGCGGTTTCAAATCAATTTCACAATGTGCCCGCACAGCATGAAACTAGTGAACTCCAGGTATTCCGCCCTCCCCGAGTGAGTGATTTAAGATGGATTACGTTGGGTGATAACGGGGACATAAAAGCATCATTTTGTAACCTTGAAATGCTGGTTTATTTGTTTTTTTAAATTGGAGGAAGGGGTTCTGAACTTCAAAACTAGGAGCTTCTCAAAAAAATCAAAGCATTGTATGTTTTCAAGAAGGAGTTCGACGTAGCTCTTAGAGCTAAAGGGAACCAAGGGTACGTTATGGGGGGGGGGGGAGAGGCGGAAAGCAGCAACAGGTTACTGAGTTGAATGATGAGCCATGATCATATTGAATGGCGGAGCAGGTTATAAAGGCCGAATGGCCTACTCCTCCTCCTATTTTCTATGTTTCACTGGGGCTGGTTTAGCACAGGGCTAAATCGCTGGCTTTGTAAGCAGACCAAGGCAGGCCAGCAGCACGGTTCAATTCACATACCAGCCTCCCCGAACAGGTGCTGGAATGTGGCGACTAGGGTCTTTTCACAGTAACTTCATTTGAAGCCTACTTGTGAAAATAAGCGATTTTCATTTAATTTCATTTCTATTGGCCAGCTAACTTCTAACGATAAAAAGAATGAGTGAATGGTGATTGCAGGGGAGAAATTCTTGCTACTTCAAAGATCCGAATGCTCTCTGACCTGGGTTACAGACCAAGTTTCAATGATTGAAGCTCAGCTGACCTGCTGTTGTAACTCATTGGAGGAAGCTGCTTGCAGTAAGTGTCCTGTCCGGTTGCAAGCCACGTTCCATTGGGTAGAGGACCCGGTAGAAGATGCGTTGGCAATTATTTTTCTATTTGTTTACAAGCGTAGACCATAATTTGCATTCGAGGCATTGTTCAGACACTTGTGCCTGATATTAGGATGAAGCTGATACCTGGGCCTTTCTTCCTTTTCATTCCTTTTATTATAACAAACAAAGAACGAAGAACAAAGAAATGTACAGCACAGGAACAGGCACTTCGGCCCTCCAAGCCCGTGCCGACCATGCTGCCCGTCTAAACTAAAATCTTCTACACTTCCTGGGTCTGTATCCCTCTATTCCCATCCTATTCATGTATTTGTCAAGGTGCCCCTTAAATGTCACTATCGTCCCTGATTCCACCACCTCCTCCGGCAGCGAGTTCCAGGCACCCTGTGTAAAATAACTTGCTTCGTACATCTCCTCTAAACCTTGCCCCTCGCACCTTAAACCGATGCCCCCTAGTAGTTGACCCCTCTACCCTGGGGAAAAGCCTCTGACTATCCATTCTGTCTATGCCCCTCATAATTTTGTAGACCTCTATCAGGTAGCCCCTCAACCTCCATCGTTCAAGTGAGAACAAACCGATTTATTCAACCGCATCTCATAGCTAATGCCCTCCATAGCAGGCAACATCCTGGTAGATCTCTTCTGCACCCTCTCTAAAGCCTCCACATCCTTCTGGTGGTGTGGCGACCAGAATTGAACACTATACTCCCAAGTGTGGCCTAACTAAGTTTCTATACAGCTGCAACATGACTTGCCAGTTCTTATACTCAATGCCCCGGCCAGTAAAGGCAAGCATGCCGTATGCCTTCTTGACTACCTTCTCCACCTGTGTTGTCCCTTTCAGTGACCTGTGGACCTGTACTCCTAGATCTCTCTGACTTTCAATACTCTTGAGGGTTCTGCCATTCACTGTATATTCCCTACCTGAATTAGACCTTCCAAAATGCATTACCTCACATTTGTCTGGATTAAACTCCATCTGCCATCTCTCCGCCCAAGTCTCCAAACAATCTAAATCCTGCTGTATCCTCTGACAGTCCTCATCGCTATCCGCAATTCCACCAACCTTTGTGTCGCCTGCAAACTTACGAATCAGACCAGTTACATTTTCCTCCAAATCATTCATATATACTACAAACAGCAAAGGTCCCAGCACTGATCCCTGCGGAACACCACTAGTCACAACTCTCCAATTAGAAAAGCACCCATTCATTGCTACTCTCTGCCTTCTATGACCTAGCCAGTTCTGTATCCACCTTGCCAGCTCACCCCTGATCCCGTGTGACTTCACCTTTTGTACCAGTCTGCCATGAGGAACCTTGTCAAAGGCCTTACTGAAGTCCATGTAGACAACATCCACTGCCCTACCTGCATCAATCATCTTTGTGACCTCTTCGAAAAACTCAATCAAGTTAGTGAGACACAACCACCCCTTCACAAAACCATGCTGTCTCTCATTAATATGTCCATTTGCTTCCAAATGGGAGTAGATCCTGTCTCGAAGAATTCTCTCCAGTAATTTCCCTACCACTGATGTAAGGCTCACTGGCCTGTAGTTCCCTGGATTATCCTTGCTACCCTTCTTAAACAACGGAACAACATTGGCTATTCTCCAGTCCTCCGGAACATCAACTAAAGACAGTGAGTATCCAAAGATTTCTGTCAAGGCCGACCAACAAGATTTTCTGCAGAACTTTGGGGAATATACATTTACGGATGATTTCTGTGATGCCATATTTTCTGTGGGGAGTGGTAAGTTAGGGTTTGGACAATTAGGTTTTGCAGCTTGTAAACTTGACTCCTTCAGAGTACAGGCTCTTTGCTGGCTGTGCAAGATTTCAAAGGTTCCCTCCCTGCAGTGCAGAACGAGGCCATTCGGTCCATTGGGTCTGCACTGATCCTCCGAAAAAGCACGCTACCTAGGCCCACTCCAACCTACTCAGCTCTGGACAGGGTAAGGGGAAATTTAGCACAGCCAATCCACCTAACATGCACATCTTTGACTGTGGGAGGAAACCTGAGCACCTGGAAGAAACCTACGGTGACACAGGGAGAACGTGCAAACTCCACACAGTAACCCAAGGCCAGAATCAAACCCGGGTCCCTGGCGCTGTGAGGCAGCAGTGCTGACCACAGTGCCACTGTGCTGCCTCACTTGTCCAGCATTACGTGTTATCGAAATGAAATTGTCCCGAATGAAACGCTTGCTCAAACGTGATGATTTTCTGCCGTTCCCTTTCCTGCCTCACTGACCTCAGGCTGCAACATGGTTCTATGGGTCCGGCAGCTATCCTGCGACTTAAGTAACCATTTGCCAGATGGAAGCTTTTGCAGTGAACGTCGGCTATTAAAACATCTGTTGCATCTGATTGTGTCTCGACACATTCACGTTCCAGCGCAGCTCTCTGCAGGATGATTGGCGTGCCAATGAATGTTGCAGCAGAAGATCAGCTTGGCACATTCAGCCTTCGCTGGTGGCGTTTTTTTACCCTTCATGTAAGATTTGATGCCATTCTGCTGCTCACTTGATACAACATTTAATATTGTCTTTTCCAAGCAGCATTCTTCAAAAAAAAAAATATGTGTAGACTCCACCTCATAGGTAGTTTGTGCTGGAGAATTCTTCACTCGCTCACGCTCCCGACTTCTAACCTTGCCTCTCATTCAGTTTTGGACAGTTACCTTCAAAACTGACAGATTTATTTTCTTTCCCTCATACCACAGAGGACAGTTTTAGTGCCTCTATTGCCTTATGAGGTGAGATCTGACAACTCTGGGTAGGATGGGGGTGGGGGTTGAACCTTGGGCCTAACCCAGTCCTTATGACACATCTCCCACTGTGTTGTGTGTTTACCCACTGGGCCACCTTAACGTCTCTATTTGACAGTAAAACCCCTGAAGCTAAAGCATACTTAAAACTAGTGAGTTATAAAACTGTCATAACTGTTAGCTGGATGAATAAATGACTAGTCATTTTCGAAACACATTTTTGTCGAAGGCTATCTAACCAAGCACAGGTTAATTGTCTGTGTGCCACAGTGCCTATGCTTTTCTGTCACGTTGTGGGCGTGAATGTGTGTATATTGTATTGATTGCGAAATGTAGACTTATCCTTGTGTCAGTAATTTTCTGCTCAAGAATCCTTCCATTTGGTTGAGTTTCCCAAATCCGCTTATTGACAAACTATATGATCGTCAGGAAGAGGAGGTTTTTGTTTTGTTGGTTGAGTGGGCTGGGTACCACAATCTCACAAAAATGGTGCTCACTGCATTGCCCGACCCATCACCACCCCCCCCGCCAATCACCAAATGCGTGTAAGCAAATGAATAAGGTATGTTTATTTCCTTGCTCATTCCTTTCCAAATAAGCCCCTAAAACTTCCCCATTGAAATATACAGTGTGGCATTTACTGGAGGCGATGGGGATAAAGGCCACCGACAGGAGTTTCGGCGAGAGCTCTGCATCGTTTCCTTTTGGGAAGGCCCGCTGAATAAACAGTGACAATCAAGCGTTTAGGTAGCGAGATCAAGGACTCTGGGTGCCGAAATCCTGCCTCGTGAACTGCTCGCCAATCAAAGGTCATCAGCTGTGAATTGCTCGGCCACCTCACGGGGGAAGGGTGGGGTGGGGAGGGAGAGGTGGCTGAGGACAGTTACCTTCAAAACTGGCAGATTTATTTTCTTTCCCTCACACCATCGAGGACGGATTTAGGGTCTATATTGCCTCCAGAGGTGGGTAGGAGGGGGTTGAACCTCGGCGCAGGCCTAACCCAGTCCTTATGACACAGGGCAGTGGCTGAGCATCACCGATGTACCCAGGCCACATATGAATGATGGCAGGATGGGGGTTGTGGGAGTGAAGGGCGGAAGGTCGCATTAAGGGTGAGGGGTGCTCTGTGCTCCTATCCCTTCCTTCCTGATGCTGAGTCTTTCAAGCAGACTCTGTAACTGTTAACAAGGGGCCCATTCAGGGCCTAAATTGGTGGTGGGGCAGGAAGGCTGTTCACGAATATTATCCCCCTGAATATTAATCAAGGAGTGCGGGTCTCCACCTGTCACACTCCCACATGAATAAATGTTTTCCCATCACCAAACCTGTCTCTCTGTGGGAGGAGGAGAGGCATTAAATACCAGAGAATTCCTACAATGCAGAAGGAGGCCATTGGCCCATTGAGTCTGCACTGACCCTCCGAAAGAGCACCCCACCCAGTTCCACTCCCCACCCTGTCCCCATTACCCCACTTAACCTGCACACCTTTGGATACTAAGGGGCAATCCAGCATGGCCAATTCACTAGCATGGCCAATTCTGCCCACAGTGCCCCACAGCTGTCATGAAACTTACACTTTTCTGATATAAGATGTCGAAGAGTTCAGGATTGTTCTGATTCTGAAGCATAACAGTCTTGGAGAGGAAGATTCTTCAAGTATTCAGGACTCTTAAGGGAGCCATCGGGAGGGGGTTTTGAACTGCCAGAAACAGAGGATGCAAGCGGCAAGTTAAACTTAACTGGCTTTACGCATTGTGTTACACATGTATGCCAGAATTTTCCCACAGCGGATGGTGGCTCGCCATTGGCGGGCCCTGTGGGATCTTCTGCTCCCACCAAAGTTGACGCCGTTTTGCATGGCTTGCCTGTTCCCATCGGGCGGGGGGAGGTGGCCTGCTTCAGCTGACTATGCTGCTGCAGGAAAGTTTCCCAAGGTGCTACAGGAATACATTGAGGAGAGGGGACTTCAACGCAGATGAAATTGGTCTGTTCTGTAGGATCTACATTTCAAAAGGAGAAAAGGCAGCTCCTGAGTTTAAAGCAGCAAAGGACAAGTTGACACTTCTGCTATGTGTCAATGTGGCTGGCTTTAAATGTAAATCAACGCTGGTTTATAGGTGCTTTCAAAGGGAAAAGTAACTGTCACCTGTCAGTCTTTTGGAAGGCTGGCAGCAATGCATGATATACATCAGTTGTATTTGAAGATTGGTTTGCCAATTACTTTCTATCGAAGGTCTGCATTTACCTGAGGGAAAGTAACCTGTCTTTCAAGGTCTTATTAATCCTCGTAATGCACCTGGGCGTCAAAACTCTCTCGTCGAGGACAATGAAATGTTGTGTTTACCCCTAAACACAACCTCACTTACCCAACCAGTGGACAAGGGAGGTCATTGCCTCATACAGGGTGCCACAGTGGTTAGCCCTGCTGCCTCACAGCACCAGGGACCCGGGTTCAATTCCGGCCTTGGGTGACTGTCTGTGTGGAATTTGCACGTTCTCCTCGTGTCTGTGTGGGTTTCCTTCAGGTGCCACTTCTTCCCACAGCCCAAAGGTGTGCAGGTTAGGTGGATTGGCCATGCTAAATTGCCCTTTAGAGTCTAGAGATTACAGATTAGGTTACGGGGATAGGGCGGGGTGAGTGGGGGAGTGGATCGGTGTACTGTGCTCTTTCGGAGGGTCGAATGGCCTCCTTCTGCACTGTAGGGATTCTATGATTCTAAGGCTCACTGCACCCGACAAGGTTTCTGCCACATCCTTCGTGTTTTGGAAGCCTTCCACCTCAGTCTGTGATTCCTGGAAGCAATTCAACATCCTCATAGTAGTTGCTGTGAGTAACCAAAGTAGTCAGAACAAGATGGTGGCAGATCTCATAACAGCAGCCGGAGATTTGAAAAAGCAGACAGCAGACCATGGCTGAAGCATGGGAAGATGTTTTGCGTTCCGTCAAGAGATTGACCCAGCTATTGCTCCATACAGAGAACTTTACAAAATTGGAAAAAACACGGCGAAGAAACAATAACATTATTCTTCTCATCCAAATCATCCACATCAACACCTGCGTCGGCCACGCCGCCCACTCCATTTACCTTCAGCTTCAAGTAAAGTATGCTATCTGACTGGACAGCAAAGTCATGTACAATAGTGTGATTTTTAAAATGTACCACAGGTACAAATTAACAGGTTTAAATTGTTTCTGCTTTCTTGTGTTGGCAAACAATTTCTTCAGTAAAATTGTCTTTGATGTACTGTATAATAATGTACAATGATTTGTAAGTTGTACGAACGCGTTCTGTAATTGACAAGTTTTAAATTGGTTTGGTTTCCTGTGTTGAGAAACAATTTCTTCAGTAAAATTCTCTTCCACCAAGAGTTTTTATTGACTCCAATAATGTAAAAATGTGAACCCCGCCCGAAAACCGGCACTGGAGAATACGGCAGCCGGCATCAGGCGGCGGGGCGGGATTCGCACCGCCCCCCGGGGATTCGGTCGGAGAATGCCGCCCCTGATCTCATGTTGGAAGGAGGATCATTAATGAAGCAGCTGAAGATGGTTGGGTCTAGGACCATTGAAAAACTCTTGTAGTAATGTCCTGGGGTTGAGATTGTATGCCTCCAACAGCCACAATCATCTTCATTTGTGTGAGGTATGATTCAGACCAATGGACAGTTATTCTCCTTATTCAAATTAACTTTAGTTTTCCTCGGGTTCCTTGATGCCTCAGTTGGTCAAATGCTGCCTTGATGTCAAGGGCAGTCACTCCCACACCACCTCTTGGGTTCAGTTCTTTGTCCCCATATGGACCAAGACTGTAATGCAATCTGGAGCTGAGTGACCCTGTCAGAACCAAAACCATCACAGTGAGCCAGTTATATGTTGATGAGTATGTGCCACTCTCGCCGACACCCTCCACCACTATGCTAATGGTTGAGAGGAGGCTGTTGGGGCAGTAATTGTCTGGATTGGATTTGTCCTGCTCTTTGTGGATAAGTCATGCTGGACAATTTTCTATGCTGTCCAGTAGTTATATAGGGGATGAGAAAAGAGAATAGGAAGAAGTCAAAAAATAATTAGGACATTAAAGAGGAACTACAAAACGAAATTGTCATGGAATATAGAAAAAAATAGTGAAGTATTCTACAGGCACATAAATAACAAAAGGTAAATTAGGATAGAGATGGGGCCGCTAAGGGATGCAGAAGATAAATTCATGACAATGAAATGGCAGAAATACTTTGCCGTGGTGTTTACCAGAGAGACTAACATGGCAGGCATGACATTTGAAAAATAGATTAAAAAACACACTACACTAGCAATTATCGCGACTCTATTTCTATGGTAAAGTAATCAAACTTGATGAGGATAAAACCCCCTTTGTGAATAGATTGCATCAGTTCAGTTTAAAAGTTTGGGAAGAGATAGCTGAGGCACAAATAGATGATGTGTGAAAATTCATCAGAAAAGGCAATAGTGGGGTGGGCTAATGCTTCAGCTAGATTGCTGTAGGCAGACAGAACCATCTTGGGGAACTACAGACCAGTTAGTTTGACATTAGTAGCAGAAAGGTTCATGGAATCTTTACCCAAAGATGTAATGAATGTGTAGTTAATACAAAGGAAGACATTCAACAAAGTACAAGACAACATTAATAATGTTTAGGATGGGTGTGCAGTTGGCAAATTAATGTCAATGTGGTGGTGTATTTTCCGAGGAGGAATAAGATGATCACATCCCCCTTTCAAGGGGGGAAAATGTTCCTGATTGGGGTATAGGAGCACAAGTTACTAAAAGTAGCAATTCAGCCAATTAAGGCCGTTTTTTAAATAAAGAAAAGGAGCCTAGGATTGGAGTTCATTTCTAGATTATAAAGAAGAAGAATGAGCAAGGTTTCAAGGAGAAGGCAGGATAATAGCACCATGTGAATTGTTCGTTCGGAAGCCCGGTGCAGACACGATGGGCTGAATGGCCTTCTCGTGCACTGTAACAATTCTGTGGTTCTGATTTGTTGCATAGGGTTAGAGGAAGAAGGGTGGGAGGAGGATGTTGTAGCACAGAAAGGTCAGCATGGAACAGTTGGGCAGAATGCCCTGTTTAGTGCTATGCATTCCATGTGAGGGGGCACTGTTCATTCTGGACATGTCCCGTCAAGTGCACTGACCATGTAGAGCATCGCAGCTCAATTGAGGAGTTGTAACTTTGGTGTAAATCAGATGATATGAAAATGAAATGAAAATCGCTTATTGTCACAAGTAGGCTTCAAATGAAGTTACTGTGAAAAGCCCCTAGTCGCCACATTCCGGCGCCTGTTCGGGGAGGCTGGTACGGGACCAATGATATTAAATTAGCTGCACAATATACATTTCATTTCATTTCCAGTGAAGTCAGTGGGAGGAATAATCAGGTAGGCGTACAACGGGACGTTAGCTCGGTGTCACTCATTATACACTGTTGCATAATTGATTTGTGTTTCCATGGTGCGGAGAATGACCTAGTGCTTTATGACAATGCAGGTATTACACTCAATACCTCGCAAGGCAAAGGGTTTCACTTGATCGGACTGAGGAACATTGTAATTATCCACCCACAGACTGACCCCTTCAGCACCAGCTTATTGCTGCCAGATTGCCCTGCTCCAGCTCACTCCCTCTGATCAACTGCATTCCCCTTTTTGTGTGCCCACTTTAAAGGGGCAAGTTGCTAACAATCTGACGATGGGCTGAAACCTTGGTCTGATGGACAATGTGCACAGCTGTGTCCAGATGTTCCCCATTTGTTGAATTGCTAATCACCTTGTTCAGCTGATCAGGCGCAGTGATCGACGGATTAGTTAGTGGAAGTGGGATTTACTGTTCAGTCAGCTTCCCTTCCGTCCTCCACATTCAGCACGGTGGCAAGTGGTTAACACTGTTGCCTCACAGAGCTAGGGACCCAGCTCGGATTCCGGCCTTGGAACTGTCTGTGTGGAGTTTGCACGTTTTCTCCCCGTGTTTCCTCCGGGTGCTACTGTTTCCTCCCGCAGTCCAAAGATGTGCAGGTTAGGTGGATTGGCCTTGCTAAATTGCCGCTTAGTGTTCAAAGATGTGTAGGTTAGATTAAGATAGGGTGGGGGAGTGGACCTAGGTAGGGTGCTCTTTAACAGGGTCGGTCTGGACTTGACGGTTTGAATGTCCTCCTTCTGCACTGTAGGGATGCTATGGAACTGTTACCACTAAACTAAAATGCAGCCCAAATTGATGTGTGGACGTTGTCTTTTTCTTTAACCCTTACTTGGTCATATGCTCTCACTGTCTCATTGCCTGCCACAAACACACACACACCGTCACAATGTCAACCTCCTTGAGCTCATCTGAGGCCCCTTGAGCTCTGTCTGGAAATGATGCACCTCCCCCCACCATTCCTCCTTGCATTGCCTGCTGGAAGGTTCACCGATGAACCATGATCGGAGAAACCAGGATCTTTGGATGATCTGGTTCACAGCAGTTTTTAAAATTAGTTCTATGAAGTCTTCAAGGGCTGAATCGAACAACATGGCAGGCCCCATCAAGAAGCCTTGGGAACCGCATCCGGAGCACGGGTTGGCGGTTGGACAAGCTTGGTGTAGACCTCACAGATACAGTCTTCAGCCAGTTTCATTTAATCCGTGCGATATCAAGAAATGGTTGAGTTCACTGGATACAACCCAAGGCTGCATCTTGTGTGCTCTTCTGAAGACCTGTGCTCGTGAATTATCCGTGCCACAAACCAAGCTTTTCCGGTACAACGCTGGCATCTACCCAACAAAGAGGAAAACTGCCTAGATATGTCTTTTTACAAAAAGAAAGACCAGCCCAATCTTACCAAGTACGATCCCATTACGCTACACTCAATCATCAGCAAAGTGATGGAAGGTGTGGGTGACAGTGCTATCAAGAGGCATTTACTTAGCAATAACCTATTCATCGATGCTCAGTTTGAGTTCCGCCAGGGCCACGCGGGTTCAGACCTCATTACAGACTTTGCCTAAGCGTGGAGAAAAGAGCTGGGGTGGTCTAATAGCCCGCAAGGGGCCTACTGTGGGAATGATTATCTTCCCCATGGTCCTTTCAGAGTATGAGCTCCCCTCATTAACCTTTGTATAAAAGGTCAGCCAGTAAGGCACCGACCAGAACAAGAACCCTGTAGGGATCTACCAAGCAGTGTATATATCATGTTGTAAATAAAACTATGTTTCTTTAGTTTACTCATTGTGAACTCCCGATGTCCTTATTAAAGGCGGGATTGTCCTGTTCTCCAGCTGCCTGTTTCTTGGTGGCACGCCCTTCGCTGGTGGCGGGGGTATCTCCTCCCGCCTCTTGTCAGGTCGGACTTTCCATTGAAGCCACCTCGCGCTGCTGGGAAACTCGCATGAGGGTTCCCACTCTGACGATGGGAACAGAAATTCCCAGCAGGGTGAGAACTCCGGCCCTGAATTCTAGAACGGAGGTGATGGTGACTGCTCTTGACATCCAGCCAGCTTTTGGCCGGGTGTGGCATCAAGGAATCCCAGCAAAACAGAAGTCGATGGGAATCGTGGAACGGATGGGAAACTCCGAGCTGGTTCGAATCAGATGGAGCACAAAGGTTGTGGTGGTTGGAGGACAATCACCTCAGCTCTAGGGCACTAGTAGTGTCTTCGGCCCAACCATCTACAGCTGCTTAAGAAAATAACCATCCTTCAATTATCAGGTCAGACGTGGAGATATTCACCGTAGTTCAGTCACGCTGCTCAGATAACGAAGCAGCCTGTGGACCATAATATCAGAAATATTGCATAAAAGCACAAATTAAAGCAGCAGGTTTTAATTTTGCAATGGTCCCGTGGTTAAAAGTACATGTAGGAAATTATCACTTGGAGAGTAATTTCATATGAAAAATATTTAGTCGAATATCCCCTGGTGTGACATTATGGTTTATTAATTTTAATTAACACACCCATCAGACCTATAGAGTTTACTTTCTTTGCTCTGCATTACAAGGATTGCACAATCTATCTGCAATATTCTGGAAGGACTACTTGGGTTTATAAAGCACATTTATATGATGCAGGATATCCCAAAGAGCTTCATAGCTAATGATGCATTTTGAATTGTGTCAACTTATATTCTGTAAGGTAGGGAAACATGGCAGCTGTGCATGGCCCACCAACAGAAGTGAGACAATAGCCATATAATCTTCATGTTTTGGAGGGGGGGGTGGGTATTGGTTAAGGTTACATTTTGTCCAGGATACGGGGAGAACTCCCATGGTCATCGTTTGTGTAAATAGCACGGTTGCATCTTTAATATCCATCTGAGACAGTAGACGTGGCCAAGGTTTAAGTCCCATCCGAAAGAAGGCATCTCCAGCAGTGCAGCACTCCCTCCTTACTGCACTGAAATATCGGCCTAGGTTACGTGCTCAAGCCTCTGGATTGGGACTTGAATTAAATATCGGCCTCCTGACTCTAGGGCGAGTTCTACCCCTGACACAGCACAACTGGCAACACCGTTTTAAACCCTTGGGTTGACAATGCAGTAACACTCTGCAGGTTCGGTGGATTGGCCATGCTAAATTACCCCTTCCAGAGATGTGTAAGTTAGGTGGGGTAATGGGGATAGGGTGGGGGAGTGAGCCTAGGTAGGGTGCTCTTTCAGAGTGTTGGTTCAGATTAGATAGGCCGAATGGCCTCTTTCAGCACAGGAGGGATTCTATGACTCCGATCCTGTAACACCTTCTCCTCAGGAATCGGGTTGTCCTTTGCCTTCGCCACATTTTCGAATTGGAAATTCAAATAAGACAAATCGCACCTCTGATTAAATGAATAAGTAAAACAATAAGGATGCTGCCCGTTCATCATGTGATCTCAATATTCAGTTGCACAGCATGTGCGTGCGAACTTTAACCTTTTTTGCACATCTACTGGTGAAATAGTAAGGTGAAAAGCAGCATCTTTGATTTGTTTTGCCCGCTTTACGTCTATGATCGCAGAGTGATGCAAGTAGTTGAAGTTATTATACACATGGGAAGCACAGTTACCTGTTTCATGTGTGGGTGGATGTGAGATAGTTTAAAAATAAGATATCACATGCAAAGAAAATTAAGTGTGACTTGGGGTCACGTGGGAATGTGAGGACACTGGAAATTGCAGAAATGTAGCTGAGAACAGGATTAATGAGGACATGGTTGAAAAGGAAATGTGGTCTCGGGTTAGTATTAATTATCAGACTTGAGGAATTAACACAAGTACAGTTCAGAAATATCCAAATGTAATGAAAAACTAATTGATGGGTTTTATGGATTTCCTTTTCATTCCTCTCTCTCTCTTTGTCTCTCTGTCTCTGTCTCTGTCTCGCTCTCTCTGTCTCACTCTGTCTCTCTCTCTCTACACACCGGGTCTGAAATTTAAACTGGTACGGGGGAGACATAAGTATTGTGTAAAATCTTTACCTGAACGAGTTAAACTCCTTATTATAACCACAAATAATAATTGAGTGACATTTCAAAACTGAAACCTAATTAGTTCAATAAAACACATTAAAAGTGGGAGGGCAGGTGGTGTGTTGTAGCTTTGGGCGTGTGGGAACTAGTTGACCCTAGTGTGATCCACAGCAATCACCTCTGTAATAAGAGTCTGCAGCTCAAGGTTCTTCAGCTCAGAACTGATGAGCTGGAGTCAGTGTTTCACACACTGCGAGATACACCAAGGAGGGGGGATGTTTGAGGGTTAGAAATGTGGGTCTAAAACTAATGTCTTAAACTTAGGGTTTGAGACTCAAGTGGACTGGGAAAATAGGTCTTCTCCACCTCACGTTAAATTTCAGACAGATCAGTGGCAGGAAGACCACCCGCTGGATTTTACACCCCCTGCACCTTCAAAGATGCCAACGCAGGATCGTAAAATCAGAAAGGAAATTGAGGGTTATGGGGACAAGGCGGGAAAGTGGCGTTGAGAATTATATCAGCTGAGTCATGATATCATTGAATGGCGGAGCCGACTCGATGGGCCGAGTGGCTTCTGTGGCGTGTAACTCTCATCCCGACTCCCAGCCTGTCCTATTAGGCACAATTCAGGAATGTGATGGAATACTCTCCACCTTCCTGGATGAGTGCAGCTCCGACAACACTCCAGAAGTTTGACACCGTCCAGGACAAAACAGCCTGCTTGATTGGCACCACATCCACCACCTTAAACATTCACTCCCTCCACCGTGGTAGCAGTGTATTATATGCAAGATGTACTGCTGCAACTCACCAAGGTTCCTACGACAACACCTTCCAAACCCCCAGCCTTTACCACCTAGAATTGCAAGGGCAATAGACACATGAGGACACCACCGCCGGCAAGTGTCCCCCCCCCCCCCCCCCCCGCCCCACCCCCTCCACAAGCGACTCACCATCCTGACCAGGAACAATATTGCCGTTTTCCTCACTGTCATTGGGTCAAAGTCCCGTAACACCCTCCCTAACAGCTCTGTGGGTGTACCTACGCCAGATGGACTTCAGCGGTTCAAGATGGTGGTGAGCCACCACCATCTTGGGGAAAATTAGGGATGGGCAATAAATGGTGATCTAGCCAGCACCACCCACTTCTCGTAAAAGAATAACTAATAAAATAAAAGACGTTAAGTGAGTGGGCAGAGATTTGGCAGATGGAGTATGATGTGTCAAAATGTGAGGTTGACCACTTTGGCAGGAAGAATAGAAAAGCAAGATATGTTTGAAATAAAGAGAGACTGCAGAACGCTGCAGTACAGAGGGATCCGGATGTCCTTGTGCCTGAATAATATAAAGTTAGCATGCAAACAAATACAGCAAATAATTGTGAATGCAAATGGAATGTTGGCCTTTTGTGCAAGGGGATTGAGTATAAAGGTAGAGAAGGTTTGCTACAACTGTACAGGGCATTGATGAGATCACCTAGAGTACTGTGTACAATTTTGACTTCCTTACTTGAGGAGGGATATATTTACATTGGAAGCAGTTGTCTCCTGAGAAAGGTTTGAACTGGTTGTGCTGTATTCATTGGAATTTGGAAGAATAAGAGTTGATCTTTTTGAAACATAAAATATTCTGAGGAGAGCTTGTGTTATGGGCCAGGGTTTAGAGAACCCCAAAGTGTATCATGGAGTTCACCTGACCCACAACTTTTAATAGATTGTAGTATGGGGAGCACACGGCCCACTCTACAGGTGTGGGACAGCAGAAATGGAAAAGTATTTTTAAAAAACAAAACAATGTTTATTCTATGAACTCAAGTTAACCTTTTTGAAACATACAGTGAACATCTTAGCAACCATCAATTCAAATACAACCCCCAAAGAATACAACACTAAGTAATCCTTAATAACTTCCCAAACAACATCCAGAAGACAGAAGAAACACCTTTTAACAGAAGCACATTAGGTTTACACTCACTACTGAGAACATTTATAATTCTGAATTCACCAAATGATCAAGACATAGTCTTTTCATGGCAGAGAGATCAACAGTACACCTGCTCTGTCTGGCTTCAGCTCCAACACTGAAAACAAAACTAAAACACACCCTGCAGCAAACAGCCGAAAACAAAAGTAGAAAGCTGACACAGCCCAGCTCCACCCACTCTCTGACATCACTGCAGTAGTAAACACCCATTTCTTAAAGGTACATTTCTTAAACACCCACTTCTTAAAGGTACATTTCTTAAACACCCATTTCTTAAAGGTACTCTCACATGACACTTGACAGGGTAGATGCTGACAGTATATTTTCCCCTCCTGGGGAATTTAGAACGAGGGCAGAATGGCCCACTTCTGCTCCTATGTTCAAAATAAGGGGCCTCCCAACCTGCAAGACCCTTGGGAAACCACCCCCTCTGCAGCCTGGCAGCGGCAGAGGGGCTCATTAACTATGGAATGACCCCCTTGTTCCCCCTCTGGGTCCACGCACTAGAGCTGCACTCAAACGTACTTGCACTTCAAAGTCTGCTGGTGGATTTCTCACTGTGGGGGTTGGAACAACACGTGTGTGGGGGAAGGTGGGGGGACTTCCAGCTTGTTAATCGCATGCTACTGCATGCACATCAGCAATTTGCATGCTCCCGTCAGCACGGGGTGAGCAGCCTTCTTGGGCGGTGGTGAGGGAGCCACCCTCACCAGGGTGGTGAAGTGGGGGGGGGGGGGGGGGGGGGGGTCTGCTGTCAGGTGCCCATCCCATTTTCCGACCGACGTTACATTCTCCACCTGATCGATATTCCCGATCGCACAAGCGGAGAACTGACAATCTTGGTCCCTGTAGTGGAATCCTGCCCGTCCCTTCCCTCAGTCTATCCTTATTGCCCTGCAAGTTAGTCCCCTCAAGTGCCCATCCAATTTACTTTTAAAATCGTTCAAGCACCTTAGCCTCATATCTATTGCTACTTACCAAACAAAAACCTACCGATTCCAGTGTTGCATTTCATGTTCCGCAGTAGCCGCGGTCTTTTTGGGGAAGGGAATTTCAGACTTCCACTGCCTTTTGTGCGGGAAAAGTTGCTTCCTGACTTAACTCAAAGTTAGTGCAAATCCATTTTAACTCTTGTTCTCGAATTCTCCACCTGTTTCTCCGTATTGATCCTATACAATCTATCCTCTGGTCTCGAACCCCTCAATCATTTAAACACCTCGATTAGAACATTCCTCAACTATCTGAACTGGGAATGCAAGCTAAGTGTGCAAAACCCAGCTTCATAATTTAACCCTTTGTTCTCTTGTGGCTGGGGGGGGGGGGGATTGTGACATTCCTGACTATAGTCCATTTCTGATGATATTCCAATATTCTCTATCCTTTACAATTGTAGACAATTCTATAAAACACTGGGTGGAATTTTCCACCCTTCCTGCCGACGGGCATTTCTGGTTCCGCCAATGGCGAGCCCCGTGGCGGGTTCCCCAGCAGCGGAAGGAGCAAGCCATGTAAAACGCCATAGACATCGGCGGGACTGGAAGATACTTCTGGTGACCAATGATGAGCCACCTCCGCCAACAGAAAACACACTGCGAGGCTGGGAGGGACCACCTTCCTGTGGAACCGATAATCCATTTCTACATTGGAGGTTTTGTTGTCAATAATTTTCATTACCAATCACGAATTCCAATATGAGTTGCGGCTATATGTTCTATTATTGGAATAAAACCACCCATCACACGTTAGTCGGAACAGGAACACAAGTACCATGTGTTTTAGATTAAAGGATCATGGCTGTGGTGAGGCAAATGCATCAGATGTTAAAGAAGCTCACAATGATGAAGGTTCAACGAAAGCTTGATTTGAATTAAATGCTGCCCAATTTGCCATCACGTGTTTGAGGCTATTGCGCAGACTTAAGGTCCACCCCATTTAGTTCTCAGTTCATCTGCTTGACTGAAATAAATCGCCACAAAGCTGCCTTACTTAATAATAAAAATGAAGAAAAGGAAATCTGTCCATATCTGCCTTGTATTTAGTACATTACGTGTGCACGTATTAGTGTTCCTTTTCATCAACCCTAGCTGGAGCAGATGAGTAGGTGTCTAGTCTGAGCCAGTAGATTGTGAGTTCAAGTCCCACTCCAGGACTCGAGCACGAAGCAAGATTGACACTCCAGTGCAGTACTATAGGAGAGTTGCATTGTCAGAGGCATCACCTTTGAGATGAGGAGCGAGATTCTCCGACCCCCCGCCGGGTTGGAGAATCGCCGGGGGCTGGCGTGAATACCGCCCCCGCCGGTTGCCGAATTCTCCACCACCGGATATTCGGCGGGGGCGGGAATTGCGCCGCGCCGGTTGGCGGGCCCCCCTCCGTGATTCTCCGGCCCGGACGGGCCGAAGTCCCGCCGCTAAAATGCCTGTCCCGCCGGCGTAGATTAAACCACCTACCTTATCGGCGGGACAAGGCAGCGCGGACGGGCTTCGGGGTCCTGGGGGGGGGGGGGGGGGGGCGCGGGGCGATCAGGCCCCGGGGGGTGGCCCCACGATGGCCTGGCCCGCGATCGGGGCCGACCGATCCGCGGGCGGGCCTGTGCCGTGGGGGCACTCTTTCCCTTCCGCCTTCGCCACGGTCTCCACCATGGCGGAGGCAGAAGAGACTTCCTCCACTTCGCATGCGCGGGAATGCCGTCAGCGGCCGCTGACGCTCCCTCGCATGCGCCGCCCGGAGATGTAATTTCCGCGCCAGCTGGCGGGGCACCAAAGGCCTTTTCCGCCAGCTGGCGGGGCGGAAATTCATCCGGCGCAGGCCTAGCCCCTTAAGGTTGGGGCTCAGCCCCCAAAGATGCGGAGCATTCCGCACCTTTGGGGCGGCGCGATGCCCGACTGATTTGCGCCGTTTTGGGCGCCAGTCGGCGGACATCGCGCCATTTCTGGAGAATTTTGCCCGAGATGTTGAACTGAGGCTCTGTCTGCTGTTTCAGGTGAATGTAAAAGATTCCAAGGCACCAATTCAAAAGTGGGAGAGCAAATATTCTACTTTTGTGTGCAAATATGGATTTGTTTTTGTCATATTTGCCAAGGAAAGCTATGGCAATTCAAATGGTGTTGGAGATTGGAGAATTTGCAACGAGAGTGGCAGTAGCTGAGATCCAGTGGCTTGTATGACCACAGCTTTAAACTGATTGAGAAACACATGCATCAAAATCAGTCCTAGATCTTAAAGTTGAGGAATGTCTTCACCCCTATTTGCGTTAAAGAGCTGAAAACTTGTGATTGATTGGTGGCAAACTGAAGTTGCTTTTTCAGAAAGGGTTTATCCAGGTAAGCCCTTCAGACTCTTTGAATCTGGGATCAATCAAGTTTGTACAGAGTTAGCCGGTGCTAACGATCCTATGATTGCCCGAAGAGTTCCTGGATTAAATCGACTCTTGCTCATTACGCAGCTGACCCTATGGACAGATCAGGAGGACTGGCTATTTGTGAGTTACCACAGCTGCATGAACTCGAGCTCACATGTTGATAATGGCCATTTGATTGAAGCATTGAAGCAGCAATTGTGTCACATTAAGTAATGTCAAGTCTTCCCCCACAGGCCTTTTGGCTAAGATGAATGGGAGGTCAGGTGTAATGCCTGCATCTGGTATGTCTTTCTAACATGGTGACCATGAATTGGATTCAATTTGAATTGGTTTTTGGAGTAGGCAAGGAGTTGGATTAGGGGTTTGCCCCTGTCCACACTCTGAGCTCTGGCTTTGTAACTGATAAAGTAATTTAAAAAAGCAAAAACAAACCATTTGACTCTCTTGGGCTGCGTCAGCCTTTATACTCCACTTGCGCATGTTCCCACCCCGATTCTTCGAACCCGATCAGCATATCCTTTGAATCCATTCTCCCTCGTGCTTATCTCACTTCCCCTTATGTACAAAGAACAAAGAACAATACAGCACAGGAAGAGGCCCTACTGCCCTCCCAGCCTGTGCCGATCACGTGTCCAATTTAGACCAACCGCCTGTATCCTTCTACACCCTGTCTGTTCATGTGCCTATCCAGATAAGTCCTAAAGGTCGCTAATGTATCTGCCTCAACCACCTTACGTGGCAGTGCATTCCAGGTCACCACCACCCTCTGTGTAAAAAAACTTGCCCCGCACATCTCCACTGAACCTTTCCCTCCTCACCTTGAACTCGTGCTCCCTTGTAATTGTCATTTCCACTCTGGGAAAAAGCTTCCAACTGTTCACCCTATCTATACAACTAATAATTTTATAAACTTCTATCAGGTCACCCCTCAGGCTCCGTCTCTCTCGGTTTATTCAATCTATCCTCATAGCTAATACCCTTCATACCAGGCAACATCCTGGTAAACCTTTTCTGTACTCTCTCCAAAGCCTCCACGTCCTTCTGGTAGTGTGTTTTCTTTTTAACCACAGCTATACTTGACATTTCTCCTGAATTTCCTTTGGATTTATTTATGCCCACTTTGTGGGCTATGATTTTGTGGAGTCTTCAGTTCACACATACAGGTCAATTCCGTTTTTACAAAATGGGTCGGGATGAGTTAATTCCGTAAAAAGGAATTCCCTTGAAACAGGTTGGGCGCAATTCTCCCATCGGGAGACGAAGTCCCAACTCCGGAGTGAAAACCGGAGTGTTTCACTCCGGCGTCGGAGGCCGCTCCCAGCCCCCAATTCTCCCGCCCCTGGGGGGCTAGGAGCGGCGTCGCGTCATTTATGCGCGGCGGGCCTTGGCGCCGCATAAAAGCGGCGCCGTGTAAATGACGTCACCTGTGCATGCATGGGTTGATCGGTGGGCACCGATTGCGGGCCAGACCCCTTTTGAGGCCGCCCCGGTGCTGGAACCCCCCTCTCCCCCCCCCCCCCCCCCACAGGCCGCCCCCACAGCCTTCCCGCGCTGTTCCCGCCGGCAGCGACCAGGTGTGAACCGCGCCGACGGGAAGCCGTTATGTTGGGGAGGCCGCCCGGCCCATCCGGGTCGGAGAATCGCTGCTCGCCCGTTACAACCGGCGAGCGGCGATTCTCCCAGCGGCCAGCCATGATTCTCGCCGCGCCGGTTTGGGGGGGGGGGAGAGAATCGCGTGCCGGGGCGGCGTGGCGGGACTCGCGCGGCGCCCCGCCGATTCTCCCACCCGGCGTGGGGGGGGGGAGAATTCCGCCTGTTTTGTGCAGTTCACCCTTGGAATTATCGTAAAATAATCAGAGAACAGCGATATGGTGAAACTAAAAGATGGGTTTATTTTGCAGTGCACGACCATACACAAAAACAAAGAGCAATCAGCAAACGATTAAATAAAATAATTTTCGCGACGGAACGCTTCAGCTTGATCGAGAAGCCTGTTACAATTATTTAAAACCTAATCATTTTTATTCCCTCAAACTGGCATGTTCAGTGAATTAGTGTTGCACAAATTCAGGATTTAGCAGCATAGTTCAAATTTATCTTTTCCTATTAGCTGTATGTACTGTGTGCCAAGCTGCTGGTACTAATCAGTAAGAGAATCTAATGAGGATAAGGCAGAGAAGTGGAATTGAAGATTATCATATCAAATCAGCCATGATCTCACTGAATGGCAGAGCAGACTCGATGGGCTGAATGGCCTACTTCTACTCCCACGTTTTATGGCTTAATAAGTTTGGTGTCTTAATTCAGGATTTAATCATTGAAGGATCAACATCAGTTTACAAGCATTTAGGTGCTGAGATAGTGAGGAGAAATTGGTACATAAATTAATATCAAATAGAATTACCTCGGCTTTGGTTGCTGCATTACCAGAGCTTGAGACCTACGTGGGCCGTTGGTGGCTCCCTTTACGATACGGTGCTCATCACTACTGGATGAAGTATCCCTCAACAAAGTGTTACTGTCTTCGGGTGTGGATTTTAGTGGCAGCCTTCCATTTCTTAAGATGATGGTTTGTACTGTGGGGGGCAACTCTGTGTTAAGTATCATTTGTTGGGGCTTAGGGGTCCCACTCTGCCATGGCAGTCTCTGCCGCATTTGCTACAGAGGAAGACAGTGGGCTGAGGAGGTATGACATTTTCTGGCCTCTGTTTTCCCCCACCCCGTAAACCCCTCCTGTCATCTCTTACTTGTTGATCCTGTGCCTCCAGTTGGTGCCATTGCCTCCTGCCCCCATTGGTGGTGCTGCTGCTGAATAGAGCTGTCAGCCTCTGATTGGTTCTGCGCGACTCTCCTGCTCCTGGGGTCCTGATCCTGTGGAGGCCTACGCACTCCCCGATGGCCTGTTAATTGCCTGATTTGCTTGTAATGTGGCATGCCTTCTTCAAAGGTCTCTCACTAGCCCTCTAGCTGGTGCCCAGCACCTCTGTCCCCTCCTGAAAATTTCCCACTATGCCTTCCAGCAAATGGCAGAAGGGACAGTGAGAATCTCCTCCAAGTGTGAGAGTTAAGATTAAGCTGGCTTGGTGACCCTTGTTTCCATTTCTAGCTGTTACCCAGAAAACAACCAGATTTAATTACTTCTGGTTTCCGAATGTGGCTGTGTAGACTGAAAATTTCCCAGGTTGTTAACAGCAAGGCCAGGCATAGTTATGTTGCTGTATAACCTCTTGTGTTTCTCTTGCTTGCTGAGATGCACTGTCCTATGAGTCACACTTGACAGAACTGTCACCAGGAGATAGGTTTTTACAAGTGGAAATTTGAAGGAATTTCTCCCCATTGTATGTTTAATTTGCAGCTGTTACAGTCTTAGAATAAACTATAAACTTGGCAGAGACAGTTGGCGACAGTAGGTTGGCTTGAGATATGCCTTTAGCTGAAAAATATCACCGAGCTGGCAGTGGAAGTAACTCTGACTCCCCACAACGCCACTGTCCTGTAAATGAAGCAGGTCCAGTGGTGACTGAAGGAGAGGGCTTACCACTGATATAATCAGAGGCAAATGTTAAATGTGTCTGCTTGTCTGTGTGGAATTTCCCTCCTATCTGGTGGAGACTCAGCCAGAAATGTTTACCATTGCCAATTCAATGTACCTGAGTGCAGTGTCAGCCTTGGTCTATACGAAAATCTGAGTTAGGATCAGGAGTAGGCCATTCGGCCCCTCGGGCCTGCTGTGCCATTTGATAAGATTATGGCTGATCTGATTGTGACCTCAAGTTCTCTTTTCTTGTGTCCCCCCTCTATACCCTTTGACTCCATTGTCAATCATGAATCTATTGAACTCAGCCTTAAAAATAGTCAGTGACCCTGCCTCCACTGCTTTCTGTAGTGAAGTGCATTAACAAGTGTAGGTGCAAATATGTATAGCCTCCAACCAATGGGTGTCAGGCAAGTAGTCGCACGTGACACTGTAGCCTGGGGGGAGTCTTGAGGAGAAACCATCGTGGTCAGTTGGGTTTGTATTAGTTCCTGTTTTATAGCATTAGTTTCCTACCCACAGTTTATTATACTATAATAAAATTAACTAGTCTTGACCTAGATGTTCTTTAGTGCGCCGACTCAGTAATTGTCTCTGTACAAGAACATAACACTTTCTGGGGAAGAATTTTCTACAGATCCATGATCCCCTGGGAGAAAGAACTCTCCTAATCTCTGTTAGTTTCAGTCTCTCCCACCAGGGGAAACATCCTCTCGGCATCCATCATGTTACGCCCCATCAGGCAGGATCTTTCTGTTTCAATAACAGGGCAGCATGGTAGCACAGTGGTTAGCACAGTTGATTCACAGCTCCAGGGTCCCAGGTTTGATTCCCGCTTGGGTCACTGCCAGTGCGGAATCTGCACGTTCTCCACGTCTCTGCGTGGGTTGCTTCTGAGTTTCCTCCAAAGATGTGCAGGTTAGGTGGATGGGCCATGCTAAATTGTCCTTAGTGTCCCAAAAAAAAAGGTTAGGTGGGGTTACGGGGATAGGATGGAGGTGTAGGGATAGGGTGGCGGTATGGGCTTGGGTCCGGTGCTCTTTTCAAGCGCCGGTGCAGACTCGATGGGCCAAATGGCCTCCTTCTGCACTGTAAATTCGATGATTCTATGAACTGATCCTTCTAAACTCCAATGGCACGACCCAACCTGATTCAACCGTTCTTCATCAGATAAGCCCTTCAGCCTAGGCATAAGTCAAGGAAACCTTCTCTGAACTGCATCTAATACAATTCGATCTATTTTCTATCACCACGTACCTGTACAACTGCAGTAAAGGTTCCCAGGTTTTCTATTCCATTCCCCTTGCATGAAATGCCAGCATTCCATTGGCCTTTCTAATCGCTTGCTGTACCGCAGGCCAACTTTATGCGAATCATGTACCGAGACACCCAGATCCTTCTCCATTTAAATAGCATCCTGCTTCTCTATTCTTCCTGAGAAAAAATTCACGTTTTCCACATTTTGGGCGAGATTTAACAGGCAAGCTTTTTGGGCACATTTAGTGGGGTATTTCGGAGCTGAGAATGACCCCGCTATTAAACGGGGCTCTGTTTTTTGGGACTCGGCGAGGAACGCCCCACTGAGGCCGCACTTACAGCTCATCGGTGCAGGAAGAGATCGGGGCACCATTTTTAAATGCTGCCCCGATCTCTTGGACCCCCAGCCCGGCCTCTGGATGAATCCCACTGCCCCAAAGTACCTATTCGGGCCCCTCTAGGCACTCTCACCCCACCTCATAATGAACAGGGCACCCCAGGACCTGCCCTGGCATGGGCAACCTGGCACTGCCAGCTCGGCAGTTCCCCTGCCAGCCAGGGTGGCCAGGTGGCACTGCCGAGGTGCCAGACAGCAGGGCCAAGGTTCCTGGGTGGCAGGGTACCAACCTGCTCAGAGCCCGACCACCTGGGGCTTCCGATGCCCTGGGAGACCTCCCCCAGGTGCTGTTACGCCTGGTCCTCGGTTGTGTGAACCAATACTAAATAGTGTCACAACGAGGTCTCCGAGGCGGGGGCATTTGATCCAGGCGGGGGAGACTCCGGCCCCGACACAGTTCAGTGACACTCACTGCTCACTTACATATGCAAATCTTGATCCCGCCCAGTGAGGGCGAAGTCCAGATCACGACGTCCCGTAAGATCTAAAGAGATCTTGTGAGGTGTCCCGAGCGCCGCAAATCTCATGAGAGGCCTCTCGCAAAATTTAACGGCTTTGTTGTGTCCCAATTCAGGCGCGATGAGGCCATTCGATCGAGCCCTATACTTCATCTGTCAATATTTTACCCACGCCTTTAACCTATCTAAATTCTTTTCTAGACTCTTTGAGTCCTCAACACAATTTACTTTCCAGCTTATCTTTGTGCCATCAGCAAATTTAGCTACAATATGACCCTTCGTATCATTTATATGGATTGGATATAGTTGAGGGCCCCAGAACTTATCTCTGTGGCACTCCACAACATGCTTTCCACTGAATCGGAAGGTTCCACTCCAGACGCTCGAGCACATAAACCAGGCTGACAGTCTAGTGCAGCAACGAGAGGCTGCTTCACTGTTAGAGGCACTGGGCTGGATTCTCCGATCTCCGACGGCGAAATTGTGTTCCACGATCGGCCGGATAATCCCCGTTTGCACCGAAATCGGGGTGCCGACACTTTTGCGATGCGCCTGCCCCTCAAAAACGGCATAATTGAGGAGTACACCACATACCGTTACTTGTTGTAACTGTATACTGGTCTTTTGTGATTCATTCACGAGGACACCCCTGCACCTCCGAGCTCTCCAATCTCTGATCATTTAGATAATAAGCTTCTGTAATGATACACTTTCACAGACACCATAAAAAGGCATTTATTAGTAAGAAAAACTACACGGCTACCCTATTCTCCTATATGTTTTCTGCCTCAGAGAGGACGCCACCCCCTGCGGCGATTACCCACTCTCATTCCCAATTGGTCCCACAAGCCAGGTGACCATTACTCTGCTGTGTTTCCCTTAAAGAGACAACCACCGCAACTTTTCTTTTATTTTTCTTGCCGAAATGGATAATTTCAAATTTCCTCACATGATACTCTATTTGCCAGAGATTTACCCACTCACTTAACCTACCTATGTCCCTTTGTCATCTCCTTGCATCTTCTTCACAACTTAGTTTCCCATGTATCTTTCTGTCATCAGCAAATTTAGCAACCGTAACCTCAACTCCTTCGTCCAACTCATTTATATAAATTATAAAAAGTTGAGGCCTCAGCACCAACCCCTGTGGTAGGCACACCCTGCCATCCAGAAAAAGACCTATTAATGCCATCTGTCTGTTTCCCGTCAGCTTGCCAATCTTCAATCCGTGCTATGTTACACCCTACACCACAAGCTTTTGTTTTCGCAATAATTTTTGATGTGGCAGCTGATCAAATGCCTGCTGGAAATCTAATGGCATTAGTCAAAGAAGAAAGTGGAATTCGCTCCAGTATCCTGAAAATTATTTCTTCCTCAATTGACGTTAATAAATCTGGTCATTATCACATTACTGTTGTGAGATCTTGTCCTGTACAAATTGGCTTTCCTGTTTCCCACATTGCAACATTGACTATATTTCAAAGTACTTCATTGCCCATTAAATGCCTTGGAATGTTGCAAAGTTGTGCAAGGTGTTCAATGAATACAATTTCTCTCTTTCCCTTTTTCAGGCTTCCAAGCCACAACTGTACATGCCCAGTTTTTGTGTAGCTGTTTAATTCTTGCTGTCGGTGCTCTGAAAGTACGTTCCTGATGCACCCCACTTCCCCAGCCTCCCCTGTAACGTGACTGGAATGGAGCAGAATCTGGAACGTTGACCATCTCCACACATTGTGTGGCCACCTGCGAACAATGGCAGGACAGTGCAATGGGAAAGATGCAAGTGCAGGGAACTGAAACGGTTTGCTAAACATGCTGAAACATAGTAGCATGATATAGTCATCAGAATCTGAAGTTACGAGCCACGAGTTGGCATTTCAAATCACCCTAACTGATTTTTAATAAGGGTATTAAAAAAAAAATTCACTATTGTGGCTAATTACCTGTCTGACCTTTAGATCCAGCGTCTTAATGTCCCTTTGATTATACCTGAATTCAAACTCCCCCGTGTCAAGCTCGAGGTGAGGGCATTTGAGAGGTGGTTACCACAGTAACCACAGCACTTTGCAAGGTAATGAGTAATTTTGAGATGCAGTTTATTTCCTAGTCATGCTGTGTATACGCGTGGCTCTCTTATACATTTTTCTCACCGTTTGTCACCGTGCACTCCACTGTTTGACGTGGAGATCCAACTGATGGAGGGGATGGCTGATCCAAGAGAGAATTTCATATTTAAAATGGAAGAAGCATAGCATTTGTTGACTCTGGTTGCTCTCTGGTCACACCTACCTCTTGAGCTAGAGGGTTGTTAGTTCATGCCTCGCTGAAAACTGAAGTGCATAATCTAGTCTAGCGCTTCGAGATAGGAGGCAGCCACTCGACTGAGGCCCAATCTGTCTGATCAGGCAAAATGTCTTGTCACCCTGTTCAAAGAGGAGCAGGCAGTACTCCCAGCGTCCTGGCTAACATTCCTTTCTCAATGGTCAACGTGACAAAACGGACCCGTTTGCTGATTCATGGGATCTTGCTGTGTACAAATTGGCTGCCACGTTTACCTTGGAAGCAGTAGTGCCTGCAGATTTTTAAAAAAATTGATTGGCTGTACAGCATGTTGGGATGCCCTGAGGATGTGGTAATGTGCGATGTTGATGCAAAGTTCTTATTCAGAGCTGGCAGGGCCCAAATAAAGAACCAGACATCTGACTATGACAAATAATCCATCCCAGTGTTAGATTTCATTTTATTTCCATATATATTTTTTCAAGTGGGCAGCATGGTAGCCTTGTGGATAGCACAATTGCTTCACAGCTCCAGGGTCCCAGGTTCGATTCCGGCTTGGGTCACTGTCTGTGCGGAGTCTGCACATCCTCCCCGTGTGTACGTGGGTTTCCTCCGGGTGCTCCGGTTTCCTCCCACAGTCCAAAGATGTGCAGGTTAGGTGGATTGGCCGTGCTAAATTACCCTTCGTGTCCAAAATTGCCCTTAGTGTTGGGTGGGGTTACTGGGTTATGGGAATAGGGTGGAAGTGTTGACCTTGGGTAGGGGGCTCTTTCCAAGAGCTGGTGCAGACTCAATGGGCCGAATGGCCTCCTTCTGCACTGTAGATTCTATGATTCTATATAACAATAGTTTGATAGTTTCCATAAGAAAGCCGCTCCCTTTATCCACTGAAATCCATTCCTTTTAACTTCTGCTGCATTGTTGCACTGTGTCAACCTACTTTTTGTCTGACAGTTAGCCTCACTTCCTTGGTGTCAGCTTTAGCTCAACTCAATGGCTTAGATGCTACCATCAAGCTACCATCTGAGTCAAAGGTTGTTGGTTCAAGTCCCACTTCAGAGACATGCCATGAAATAATGGCACCACCCCCCTCCCAGCCCACTGTTTTGTCAGTCGAGTCCTCCTTTTCAAAAAAGGCGCTGCCCGCCCCGAAGAAGGTCTGTCCTCAGCAAGCGCCCCATTTGCCCTCCAGCCTTTCCATCAACACCATCACCCCCTCTACCCCTTGCTCAGTTGGCTGGAATTGCTTGAACTGCCGCAGTCCCTGTGTTGTAGGTACACACAGAGTGCTATTGGTAAGGAATGTTCCAGGATTTTGACCCAACGGCAGTGAAGGAACGGCGATACAGTTCAAAGTCAAGATGGCGTGTGGCTTGGAGGGGAATGTGCAGATGCTTCTGTCCTTGCCCTTCCAGATGGTAGAGTCTGTGGGTTTGGGAGGTGTTGTCGAAGGGGATTGGTCCTTTTGGTCTCTTTTGCTGCTGATTGATGGGACTGTGACCCCAGATCTGGGCGGGAACTCTCCGGCCATTGGGATTCATTTTCCCCGCTGGCAGTGCAACGCGGGTTTTCCAGTGGCGTGAGGTGGCTTCAATGGGAAATACCATTTACAAGCGGCGGGAGTAGAGAATCCCGCCGCCAGCGAACGGCGCGCCACCGAGAAACACACGGTCGGCGGACCCGAGAATCCAGCCAGAGATGTTCAGTGTTATGCCTGTTGGATATGCCCATCTGCAACCAGAACAGCACATTCATGTGGCAAGCCGTCTTAATCCTATCAGTTTGTTAATTTTTATTTTGTCAGTTGTGGTAACAGAAGAGGTTTAATTATACAGCCCACATACAGGTCTGGAAATAATTACTAGTTCCTCCGTTCTGTTGTTTGCAGCGAGACCAAAGTAATCACTTTCTATCGTGACTCAAATGTTAGATTGTGCAGAGGACTAGATAGTTTGATCTTTTTAATGAAAAAAGCATTGAGTGTCATTTCAGATGGTGCGCTCCAGTTTTATACTACCAGTGAAACAACAACACTACGAACTGCTCTTTTCTAAACCACTCCCCGCATTTATTTAAACACAACACATGGACATCAGGGATTCACAAAGGCGGATCACCAGCACCTTCTCCAGGGAAATTAGGGATGGGCAAAAAATTCTGGCCTAGCCAGTGATGCCCACATCCCAGAAAAGAATGAAGAAAATAAACAAGGCCAAGAGTAAACAACTTAGAAACAGACAAAAAACAGTCTCCTGGGATTTGTGGCTCTGGTGTTACGTTTCCTGTGCTTATGTATTAGGGGGTGGGTATTATTTTTAAAAAAGGAAGTGGAATTAAAAAAATTAAATTCGCTCGTGGGACTTGGGTGTCGCTGGCTGCGCACATATATATTGCCCTTCCCTAACTGCCCTTCAACTGAGTGGCTTGCTAGGCCCATTTCAGGGAGCATTTGAAGAGACAACCACATTGCTGTGGGTCAGGAGTCATATGTAGGCCTGACTAGGAAAGGACGGCAGATTTGCCTCCCGAAGGGGAATTAGCAAATCAGATGGGTTTTTACGACGTTCGACAATGGTCCCGTGGTCACAATTAGACTTTTAATTACAGGTTTTTTAAAAATTCACATTTCACCACCTACCCATGGTTGGATTCAAACCCGGGTCCCCAGAGCATTACCCTGGGTCACTTGATTACAAATCGGGTGACAAAACAAGTGCACCACCGCCTCCCCTGACTACACCACTACCACCACTGCAAAGAAAATAAAGAAATTATACTTGTTGAATAATTACTTTCTGCCCGTCTTCACAATAGAGAGCAAAGGTACTTGATATTCCAGGGAAATCAATAAATGAATCAAGGACTGGAGCTCACTACAGTTAACACAAGCAAGAAAACAGTATTGGAAAATATAATGGCACTATAGACTGACAAATCTCCCAGGATCTGACGGGTTCTCAGCCAAGGCTGTAAAGGAGGTCATTGAGGAAATTGCAAATGGTTTCGCTCAAAGTGCGCTCTATGCTGTGGAAATCCAAATAGATGCAGGGGTTGCCGTACACATATCACCAAAATGTGGTGGGGTCTGGGGCAAAAATAAAAGATGTATGTAAGGGCAAGAATGCTAAAGGGGAGGCCTAGCTGTGCCAGCGTAATAAAGCCCTGAATTGACTACATCTGGAGTGTTTGTTACAGTGGGCACTGTATCTTGGAAAGGAAACATTGACTTTATATGAAGCGCAGCTGACATTCACCAGAATGTTAACTGGCTAGTGTTCTCTGGAGTATGAAAGATTACAGACTGATTTGATTGAGACATTTAGGATGTTGAAAGGAATTGATTGGGGAGATAATGGCCCATAATTTCCTGGTTCCCCAGCGTCACATGTAAGGGCCTCCCCAATGATGCGCTGAAAAAGCGCTCTCGGAAGTTCCCAGGCAAGATTTACCTGACAATTGTCCAGAAGAGTTAACTTCCTCTGGACAATTGTGCTGGGCTGGGAAACATCTGACAAAAGCGATTTAAATCGCTAACTTCAGATGGTTCTGTCAGTTTTACCTGATAGTTACTCTGAGAGTTAGAGGAAGAGAATCACTTCTAACTCCAGAGTAACTATACAAACAAAACCCAGACCCTGCCCTGTTCGGGACATCCCCCACACAACTCCCGGGGACCCACCGCACATACACATGCCCGCCCTGGCCCGATCCGACCCTCCATCCCACTCTCCTCCTAGTCCGACACGGCCAGACGCCCACCTCATTCCTCTGGTCCAATTCCCCTTTTCTCACGGACTTACTCCCCCTCTAGTCCGACCCCCATCCCACTCCTTCTCCTGCCTAACACCCTCCCTCACTAGTCTACCCATTATCCCACCCCCTTCTCTGGTCTGACACCACAGGCCGTCCCTTTTTCCAGTCCGATCCCTCCCCTTTTTCCTTCTCTGGTCCAACCCCCCGAATTGTCTAAACTTTATAACTTACCTGCTCCCTTTAAGTTGTCCCTTTAAACCTCTGCTTCACAGAAGCCAGTGCCGTAAAAAGGGGGATCGACGTACCTCTGTGCCCCAGTTACTCCACAACGATGCTGCTGGGGGCGCGTTTCGCTGCTCCTGTCTCACCCAGCCTGAGTGAGGGATGTTGGGCGAGACAGGGGCTTCGGAATCCCAACAAAGGCAAGTCCGGCGACAGTGCCAATCCAATGGAGATGGCCACTCTGAGGACGTTACGAGCCAACATTTTCTCACCAAGGTTGGAAAAAATATGGAACTTCCTCACAAAAAGCAGTATACTTTAGCTCAATTCGTCATTTTAGATCTAAGTGGATCTTCTGAGGGATAATGAGCCACGGCAGGTTGATGGAGTTAAGATGCATTTCAGCCATGATCTCACAGAGCGACAGATCAAGGCTCGAGGGACTGAATGGCCTCTTCCGATAATAACTGGTAACCTAGCAACCTCGACCAAGGATTAGCAATTGCTGAATTTGGAATGTCTGCATTTTTTCCTACCTTGGATGGAGTCTTCTGGCGCTAACAGTTTTCTTTGACATTTTAATGATTTCAAAATTATTGATAAATACAAAGTGAGATGAAGCAATTTTCCATTGGCGGTTTGTTAATGTTAACAGCTAAATTAACTCTCCGTGAAACTTAATCAATCCAATCTGCTTTAATATTCAACAATGATTTGTTGAATTTACCTGCATGACTAATCCAAAATACAAACAAGCAAAACAAGGGCATTTCCTGCCCAAGTCTGTTAATTTTTAATAAGTGTTTTCTCCTGTTCCATTTTCTCTTGGTCTCAAGGCTCTTATATGTGGCTGAGCGCTGGAATGACCTCTTCTTAGGTCTTCGGTTACTCTGCTAACTGAAGGATCGGATGACTGAACTGTGAGAGAGGACCTGGCATGTAATTCTCATCCGCATCCTGAAATGAAATCGTCCTCTGGCATGTTCTGCTTACAATTCCATGAAGCATTTAAGGAAAACCCCATTCCCTATTTGCACTTTAATCTGGCTTTGCTTTGTGACAAACTTTCTGAGGCACTCACGAACCTGCGGTGGCAAACCTCAGAAATAAGGTGAAATCAGAGTCGCATGATGCCTACAACCCAACATAACCATTTCCTAGGCATTTCTTTACCATTAATAGTTAGTGGATGGTGAATCCCGCCCTCCTGGAGCATCCAGGGTTTTTGTCCACTTAGAGTCATAGAGGTTTACAGTATGGAACTTGTCCATGCTGCCCAGTTTTTACCACTAAGCTAGTCACAATTGCCTACATTTGGCCCATATCCATCCATACCCATCTTACCCATATAACTGTCTAAATGCTTTTTAAAAGAACAAAATTGTACCGCCTCTATTACTGCCTCTGGCAGCTGGTTCCAGACACTCACCACCCTGTGTGAAAAACTTGCCCCTCTGGACCCTTTTGTATCTCTCCCCTCTCACCTTAAACCGATGCCCTATAGTTTTAGATTCCCTTACCTTTGGGAAAAGACATTGACTATCTACCTTATCTGTGCCCCTCATTATTTTATAGACCTCCATAAGATCACCCCAAAGCCTCCTACTCTCCAGGGAAATAAGTCCCAGTCTGTCCAGCCTCTGCTTTTAACTCAAACCATCAAGTCACGGTCGCATCCTTGTAAATCTTTTCTGCACTCTTTCTAGTTTAATAATATCCTTTCTGTAATAGGGTGACCAGAACTGTACACAGTATTCCAAGTGTGGCTTTACTCATGTCTTGTACAACTTCAGCAATACGTCCCAACTCCTGTCTTCAATGTTCTGACCAATGAAACCAAGCATGCCGAATGCCTTCTTCACTACCCTGTCTACCTGTGACTCCACTTTCAAAGAGCTATGAACCTGTACTCCTAGATCTCTTTGTTCTGTAACTCTCCCCAACATCCTACCATTAACTGAATAGGCCCTTCCCTGACTTGGTCTACCAATTTCTTAAGTGAAAGTTCCAAGAATGGACGACTAGCACAATGGCACAGTGGTTAGCACTGCTGCCTCACAACTCCAGGGATCCAGGTTTAATTCCGGCCTTGGGTGACTGCCTGTGTAGAGTTTGCATGCTCTCCCCATGTCTGCGTGGGTTTTCCGGGTCCTCCCAACATCCAAAGATGTGCAGGCATGGCGTAATGGTATTGTCACTGGACTAGTAATCCAGAGACCCAGAGTTATGGTCTGGGGACCCGGGTTCGAATCCTGCCATGGCAGATGGAGAAAATTAAATTCAATAAACACCTCGAATTAAAAGTCTAAAAGTCACCAGAAAACCATTGTTGATTGTCGTAAAAACCCATCTGGTTCACGAATATCCTTTTCGGAAGGAAATCTGTCAGCCTTACCTGGTCTGGCCTACACGTGATCCACAGCAATGTGGTTGACTCTTAAATGCCCTCAAGGATGGGCAATAAATGATGGCCCAGTCAATGACGCACACATCCCCATGAGCGAATTAAAGAAAAAGGTTAGGTGAGTTGGCCATGCTAAATTGCCCCTTAGTGTCCAAACGATTGCATGTTAGGTGGATTGGCCATGCTAAAATTGCCCCTAAGTGTCCAAAGATGGGCAGGTGATGTGGGGCTAAGGAGATAGGGTGGGGGAGTTGGTCTAGGTTATATGTTCTTTCAGAGGGTTCCTGCTGAACCGATGGGCTGAATGGCCCCCTTCTGCACATAGGGATTCCATCACAGCGAAGATAATCCCCAGTCTTCTGTCAATCGAGAAGGATACATTCAGCAAACTGTCTGTTCATTGTATATTGGCTGTTTGATAGCATGGTGTTTCTTAGCGCTCTGAACCCCGGGTAGCATCCGGCTAATCGCACGCTATTGGACTCTGTTCCATTTGGATAGATCAGGCCCTCTGCTACGCATCTTCAGCTTTTCATATTCCTCAGCATTCTGCTTCATTTCCTCCACGCCCTCTGACTCTTCCTCCTCCTCCCCTTTCAGGTGCCATGTCATAAGAGGGCCATGGACTCCCATTAGATTTCTCCATGATTATGACTGGCAAAGTAGTGCAGTGGTTTATGGTTGTCTTCTGCAGTATGGCTGACCTGGAACCCTATCGCTCTTGCCACCTGCCTCGGGAGTGTTGAAAGGGCTCACGGGTACGTTGTGAACACACCTTCCGTGACCATCAAGTCCGAGAGTGGGGTTTGAACCCAGGGCTTTTGGTAAGAGTGCTACCAATACGCCACATGACTTCCCTTGGCCTAGTCACTGCTTTTGAGAGAGGAGGTACTTAACTCCCTTTCATTAACTCCTTCTGCACTGTAAATTCTAACTCGTCTTTGCCCATCTATCTTGTTGGGAGCAGTCGGCTCTCTTAATGTTAACTTTAACACAGCGTCACATAAAGGTTGGGTATCAAAATTGGGATTTGTGGAATATGAAGGTCACTGTCAGCTTTGGTTCAAAAAAATCTTACTGAATGACCGAAAGCAGCAAGTCATGCTGAACTGTTTTTCAGACTGGAGGATGGTAGAGGTGCTGTTTCTGAAGTGTTAGCACTGGAGCACTTTTCTTTTTAGTTATCTTTTTCTGGTAGTTCCTCAGAACAAAGAAAGAACCGGCATGTGGAGTCATTCGATGTGGGGAGGTTGTTGTGCTGCAGCTACCACACGATTCTGGCAGACCGGGAAGCTTTCCCGCTCTTATCTCCTGCCGTGGATGTATTTGAAGGCTTTTGCATCTTGATGGTCAACCTGTTTGGCCATATTATATCTTCTGTGGGCACCAAGTACCTGAGTGGGTCTTGAATCTCGAGCTTCTGGCTCAGAGGTAGAGACACTACCCACCATGCCACAAGACTTCTTTTTGAGATATGTGAACAACTTGGATTTAGGAATACAGAGTAAAGTTGAAAACTTCAGTGTGGCACAGAAGTTGTGGGAAACAATGAGGATAGTACCAACTGACTGCAGCAAGATATAAATGAGTTGGCGGAAAAGTGGCAGATGGAATTTATTCGAGAAGTGTGAGTAATGTATTTTGGCAGAAGGGGTAGGAAGAAGCAATATTGGCTTACATAGTGTATGGGGACAAGGAATCAGGGAGTGCATGCGCATGGACTTCTGAAGGTGGCTAGAGATATTGAGAGAATATTTGGTAAAGCGTATCAGTTCTTGGGCTTTCATGAATGCAGGTACTGAGTACAAAAACAGGGAAGTTATGCCAAACCTTTATAAAGTTCTGGTGAGGCCCCTAACTAGAATATTGTGTCAACGCATTTTAGGAAGGATGTGAAGGAGATTTACCAGAATGATTCCAGGTTTTAAAAAAATTGTTTATTCTCCTTTTTCACATATTCTCCCAAATTTACACCCAATGATAAACAATAATCAGTAACGAATGTAATGACCATCCCCATATCAATAACAACGATCCCATCCTCGCACCAAAACCCCAGACATTGGCCTGCATGTTAACATAAACAAATGACAAAAAGGAATCAGGAATCGCCCAAAGTCACCATTAACACACACAGTCCCCCTCCCCCCAACCCTCCCAGCCCCCAACCCCCCCTAATGTTCGATGTGATCCAATCCTCAAAAGTGCATAATGAATAACGCCCATGAATTGTGGAACCCCGCTATCCTTCCACTCAGTTCAAATTTGACCTTTTCAAGCGTTAAGAATTCCAGCAGGTCCCCCTGCCACACCAGGGCACAGGGTGGAGAGGTTGATCTCCACCCTAACAGGATCCGCCTTTGGGCGATCAATGAGGTGAAGGCTACAACATCTACCTCCACACCCGTTTCCAACCCCGGCTGGTCCGACACCCCGGGTCCAGTTTCACGAGCACCACTTTAGAGATTAGAGAAAACACCTTCTAGTAATCCTCCACCTTTGGACAGGACCAAAACATATGAACGTGGTTTGCGGGGCCTCCCCCACAACGTTCACACACATCTTCTACCCCCTCAAAGAGCCGGCTCATCCTCGCCCTTATTAAGGTGCGCTCTGTATACCACCTTCAGCTGCATCAGCGCCAACCTCGCACACGAGGTGGAGGCGTTCACCCTCCGGAGCACCTCACACCAGCACCCCTCCTCCATACCCTCTCCCAACTCTTCCTTCCACTTTGCCTTGATCCCTTCTAGTGGCACCTTCTCCTCCTCCAAAATAGCCCTGTAATCCGCCGATACTACCCCCTTCTCCAGTCTCCCTGTCGTCAGCACCTACTCCAGCAATGTGGAAGCCGGCTCTACTGGGAAGCTCTGTATCTCCTTTCTGGAAAAATCTCGAACCTGCATGTACCTAAATATTTCCCCCTGCTCCAGCCCATACTTTGCTCCCAGCTCCTTCAATCCCTCAAAACGACCCCCAAGAAATAAATCTTTTAGTGTCCGAATTCCTTTCTCCTCCCATCTCCGAAAATTTCCGTCCCACTTTCCTGGCTCAAATCTATGGTTCCCCCAAATCGGCATTTCCCTTGACCCTGCCCCCAACTCGAAATGCTGTTGAAACTGCCTCCAAATTCTCAATGAAGCTATTACTACCGGACTCCCTGAGTATTTCCCTGGAGAATGATTCCAGGATTGATGGATTTTAGTTGCAAGCTTGGGTTGGAGAAGCTGGGTTATCTGCCCTGGAGCAAACAAGATTGAGGGGAAATTTGTGCACAAGATTATGATAGATTTAGATAAGGTAGACAAAGAAAAGCTGATCCCAATAGCTGCTGGTATACGGACTTTAGAGGGTAGAGATTTAAAGCTTTCAGCAAACGTTGCACAGAAGTAATGTAAGGATGAACCTTTTCACATGGTCGGGATCTGGAATGGTCGGGATCTGGAACTCACTGCTCATGAGGTGAGCGTAAGTGGAGATAATGAATGATTTTGAAAGAAAATTGGATTGGCATTTGAGGGAAATGAGCTTGCAGGGCTTCAGGATAGAGTGGGAGTGTGAGACCAATTGGATTGCTCAATGGAGAGCCAGCATGGACCTGATGGGTTGATTGACCTCCTTCCGTGCCATAATGATGCTGCGTCGACTGTGATTTATTATGAGCAAGTGAGAAGGAGTGAATGGGTTCCCCTCAGTTGGTCACAATGATTGTTTCTTTTTCACCAGGATATGCCTTTTCTGAATCCAGATCTATTTAAATATTTATGCAGTGAGCAATAAGTGAGCCAATGAAGCAAGTTTTTCTTTAGGAGCAAATTCATCACGGCGATGAGGTTCCGGGTTTGATCCCGGCCCTGGGTTTTTATCCTGGCCTCGGGGTCACTGTCCGTGTGCAGTTTGCACATTCTCCCCGTGCCTACTTGGTTCTCACCCCCACAACCCAAAGATGGGCAGGGTAGGTGGATTGGCCACGCTAAATTGGCCCGTAATTGCAAAATAATAATTGGGTACTTCAAATGTATTTTTAAAAATGGAGCAAATTCATTGAGCACTAAGCCCAAGAAAAAAAATAACAAAATTGTGGCGTAATGTACACAGGTTTCAGATATAAGGGAAGATAGAATCCAGTAAATAAAGTTAAAATAATGCACAGTTAAAGATTTATTTGCTTGTCCTTGAGGATTAGATTTTTAATGTTGCGACAGATGGCTGGTTTCCTGGATGCAGTCTGATGCAGAAGATGTGGCAATTATTGTGAGATCTCAGATTTGTTGGTAGGTTTCTGCTATTTGACAGCTCAAACCGAGTGAAACACACTTATTCCAAAAGAGAGATCGAGGAAGAGGGCTTAGCTTTCAGCATGTTCCCTCTGCTGAAAATGTCCTTGGCACTCCCTGTATCATTTGCAATATCATAGCACTGGTCTGGTCTGTTATACTTCACCCATTGTGTATTTGCTTTGACAAAGGGTCATCTGGACTTGAAACGTTACCTCTTTTCTCTTCTTACAGATGCTGCCAGGCTTGCTGCGATTTTCCAGCATTTTCTCGTTTGGTGTATTTGCAAGGGGTTTTGCGTGAGTCTGTCTGTGGCAGCTAGTGTTTCAATTTCCAGAACTTTGCATTTAATGTCTCTTCCTTAGGCAGTGACGAGTTTCAATGGATCTTTGAGTTATTGGAAATGTCTCTCACTTCACACTCCCAAGGGTGTCTTACTGGCTTCTTTCACCTTCACCTTGAAAGGTGGCCTTTGGGTTTTTAAGTGGTGCGTTCTTTTATGTTTCAAATTGCAAAAATTTCCAGTCAGTTCAAAGTTGGAAAATCATTATTTTTCAAAGATAAAGGGACTTAGCCTCGTGACAGATTCTATATGTGATCACTGGATAGTTAAAATAAGCGGAAGTGGGATCCGTACAGATTCCGAATCTAAACTATTGCAATGAAAAGATGACAAGTGTGACACATCAGAGGAGAGTCCACCATCATTTATTAATGAGTGTTGGCTGAATTATGAATGCTGTTTGGGGTAGATGAACAGCAAAGAGGAGGGATGTGTGGAGCATCCACTCTGGTATGGACCATTTGGGCTGAATGCCCTGTTTGTGTACTGTAAATGTGTGCTTTAATGTATATTTTATTGCAATATAGCACACCCGACGTTCTTAGTTTCCCACAATGTTTTTTTTTATATAACTTTGATCTAATTTCCTGATGGAACTCTGCTGTGAATCAGGATTTAATTCTGCAACGATGACAGAATATAAGTCACTTGCAGCCTTTGATGAATGTCGTTTGGTGATTATTTTTACAAATAGCATTAGGATTGTGAAATAAGAGTGATGATATAATGCATCTTAAAGTAGAGCAGGAGTATAAAAAGTTCTGATTCAAAATTGACATGCAGGCACCATCCGTGAAAGGCTAGAGCTTTGCTTCTGTTTTTTTCTGATTCAATAGGAACCTGTGCAATAAATCACTCTGCAGTTACTCACACTGACGGACCATTCATTCCACATATAGAGGAAACTAGATAAACACAGGTGAGAAGGAGGGGAATAGAAGGTTGTGCTCATCGGGTTGGCTGAAGGGAGCTATGAAGACTTTCACGTGGAACATATACACTGGTGTTGTTATGGGAGAGGTGTTTTCAGAACCCCAAAATGTATCATGGAGTTCAACCAACCCTCCCCTTTAATGGATTGTTGCTTTTGAAGCACACGGCTTGTTCCCCAAGTGTAGTATTACAATTATGGACTTTTGGTTTTTAAAACAAAACAATGTATATTCCATGAACTCAAATTAACCTTTTAAATAAACATTGGATATCTTAACACCCCTTACTTCAAAGATGACCCCAAAAATAATACAACACTACCCAATCCTGCAAACTGTGCCTTTACACATCCAAAAGACTTCACCTTCAAAAAAACAGTAACACACTAGGTCACAGTTAATATATATTTTCTGTTGGATGGCAGAGATATATCAGCTTGGTTGACTTCAGCTCCAGCACTTTGCTTTTCTTCCTGCAGCTCTCAGCAAAACACACAGTCACTCCCAGCTTTCTCCTCAAACTGAAACCGAAAGCAGAAGTGAGCTCAGCTTCCCACACCCTCTGACACCCCTTCAGTAATATGATCATCTCCATTTCTTAAAGGTACATTGCTTCAACATTCATTTCTTAAAGGTACTCTCACATGACAGTGTGAAGAGACCGACTTTTGTGTTGCACATTTTGAGCATTTGTGTGTAATGGGTTGCACTATTTGCGATCTCCTGCATCAGTCAAAGCAGGAACTATGGGCGGGATTCTCTGATCCTGAGGCTAAGTGTTGACGCCGTCGTAAATACCATCGCGTTTCACGGCGGCGTCAGCATGCCCTCAGGAGCAGCGATTCTGACCTCTACAGGGGGCCAGCACGGCACTGGAGCGACCCACGCCGCTCCAGCTGCCGATGCCGGTGCCAGATGGGCGCTGCGGGTCTGCGCATGTGCAGTGGGACTGGCGCCAATGCGCGCATGCGCAGTGGCTCCCTTCTCTGCGCCAGACCCGACGCAACATGGCGCAGAGTTACAGGGACCTGCGTCAGGGCGGCGGCCGGAGCTGAGAGAATCCCGCCCTATATGTGACGATTATATGCTGCTGGAATGGGAAGCGCATATCCATTTTGGGAATTTACGTGGAATTACGTTTGTGCTTCCCCAGGAATTCCCACCCCGTTATAACACACAAAAAAATCACGGCACTCCTGATGAGAAGATTGTCCTATGATGAGAGGCTGAGTGAATTGGATCTATATTGTCTGGAGTTTACGGGTTGTGAACTTTTAAATTCTCTAACCCCTCCCCCCTCAGACAGTTGCAGAAGGCTGAGATTGATAGATTTTTGGAGTCTGGGGAAATCGAGGGATATGGAAAGCAGGTTAGAAAATGAAGTTGAAACCCAAGATCAACCATGACCATATTGGATGGCGGAGCAGGCTTGATGGGCTGTTTGGTCTTCTTCTCCTGTTTTATGGGCGGGATTCTCCGGTCCCCCAGCCGCTTGTTTCTTGGCAGCGCACCATTCACTGGCGGATGGATTCTCTGTTCCTGCTGCTTATCAATGGTATATCCCATTGGAAATAACCCACGTTGCCGTTGAGAGCAGAGAATCCCAATGGTCGGAGAATTCCAGCTTATATTCCTGACACACACACTCAGTTTGAGAAGCACTGCATCAACAGCACTAAAATAGAAAAGATTCCTATCCACCCATGTGGTGCAAGTAGTAATTCGTAAAATATAATTGGAGCAGAGGCCAACAACATGGAGATCAAAGTTGGACCTGATTGAACCCACTTTCCCAAAGAAAAGAGAGGGTAAAGGACCAGTGTTGGAGCACAATATTCTTTCCTGATCTGTACTTGCATTACGGACGCTCCATGCCACATTGATAAAGGTGGCCATTGAAGCATTCCTGGCGACTTCGTATCTGAAAGAGGCCTGTGTCAGGCATCTCTGGTAGATTGGGCAGTGCATGACAGAGGATGTGGCAGGCATGCCACACTTGGGTTTTTCAGCTCTACATGTGACCCAACCATCCACCAAACATTAAGGGCAGGATTCTCCAACCACCCGCCGGGTTGGAGAATCGCCGGGGGGGGGGGGGGGGGGGCGTGAACCCCGCCCCCCCGCCGACTGCCGAATTCCCCGGCGCCGGGGTTTTGGCGTGGGCGGGAATCGGGCCACGCCAGTCGGGGGCCGTTGGCAGTGGCCCCCCCCCGGCGATTCACCGTCCCGCGATGGGCCAAGTGGCCGCCCGTTTTCAGCTGGTCCCGCCCGTTTTCAGCTGGTCCCGCCGGCGTAAATTACAACAGATCTTTACCGGCGGGACCTGGCTCCACGGGCGGCCTGCAGAGTCCTCCGGGGGGGTGGGGAGTGGGGGGGGGGGGGTGGCCTGACCTGACCTGACCTGCAATTGGGGCCCACCGATCCGCGGGCAGGCCTGTATCGTGGGGGCACTCTTTCCCTCCGCCACGGCCGGTGGGGAGAAGAACCCCCCTGCCCATGCACTGGGATGATGCCAGCACACTCTGGCTCTCCCGCGCATGCGCCAACTCGCGCCGGCCGGTAGAGGCCCTTAGGCGTCGGTTGGCGTGGCGCCAAGCCCTTCCGCGCTGGCTGGCGTGGCGCTAAACACTCCGGCGCATGGCCTAGCCCCTGAAGGTGCGCTGAATTCCGCACTGTTGGGGCGGCCCGGCGCCGGAATGGTTCACGCCACTCCTCGGCGCCGAGTGGCCCGCCCCGCCGGTTTGCGGAGAATCCCACCCTAAATCTCTTATTTATCACTTACATCAGGACGGAGGTGGCGTGGTCTACTCTAGGCCACAGTCAACACAGGCATATCTGCTGCTGCCGAAGTAGCCGTTTCACAGCAGAAACCATGAAACGTGCCATAATTACTGACGTGAGGTCAGTATTCTTTAATGGGCGGCACGGTGGTTAGCACTGCTGCCTCACAGCGCAAGGGACCACCATACAATTCCAACCTTGGGTGACTGCCTGTGTGGAGATTGCTGCACATTCTCCCCGTGTCTGCATGGGTTACCTTTGGGTATTCCGGTTTCCTCCCACAGTCCAAAGATGTGCAGGCCAGGTGGATTGGCCATTCTAAATTGTCCCTCAGTGTCCAAAAAAAGGTTAGGTGCGGCTATGGGGATAGGGTGGGGGAGTGACTTGATGGGCCGAATGGCCTCCTTCTGCACTATAGGAATTCAGTGACTCTGTGTGGGTGTTGCTGGCAAGGCCAGCTTTAGTTGCTCATCCCAAAGTGTTTTTGAGCATCATCATTTCAGAGGGCACTATCCATACTGCTATGCGTCTGCAGTCACATGTAGCTCAGACCAGTAAAGGATAGCAGATTTCTGGGACTCACTGCCTGAAAAGGTGTTGGAGGCGGGAACCCTCACAACATTTACGAAATATTTAGATAACCACTTGAAACGCCGTAGCATACAAAGCCCAAGTGCTGGAAAATGGGATAAGAATAGACAGGTGCTTGATGGCCAGTGCGGACACGATGGGCCGAAGGGCCTCTTTCCGTGCTGTAAAAATTCAATGACTCTACTCTGTTTCCTTCCTCACAGGGCATCCAGGTGGGTTTTTACAACAATGGTTTCATAGTCACCGTTAACTGAGGCTAGCTTTTCAATTCCAGATTACGAGTTCAATTTAAATGGAATTTGAACCCTTGTCACCAGAGCAATAGCCTGGACCTCTGGAGTACAAATCTAGTGACATTACTACTATGCCACCCTGCCTCTGCTGGCTGTTCCCATATGTGCCAAGTAATCTCTAGCCCAAAACAGGCCAAGGCCAATTTCTACCTTTCATCTAATTTCATCACTGCTTTCATGGAAATATTGTATACTTGCATTTTGTAAAAATAAGGATTGACCACAAGTGAGATACGCCTCACTTGGTTAGCCTTACAAATTTCACTACTGCGCAAGTAAAACCTGGGTTTCACGTAAAGGGGCTCATTGACCTTTATGTATTCCCAAATAAACAATTGCGGGAAACTAGGACTTCACGCATTCCTGGGAAATGCTTCCTGTAAACATAGCTACCCGGTACGTGTGAGGAATTAAGCTGGTTGGTTTACGTGAAAAGCTGCCAAGCAAATAGTCCTTTTATTAGAATTTCTTTCTTGTTTCTTCCAGGAACCAAAGCTGATCTGCTTTGTTCCACATCTGGAATACTGTGTGCAGTTTTGACCTCTGAATTTATGAAAGAATATACTTACATTGGTGGTGGTACAGCAAAGGTTGACTAAATCCGTCCCTGGGGCAAGGGTGTCTTTCTCTGTTGAGAAGCTGAGTAAATTAGTCCCATAGCCTCTGGAGTTTAGAAGAATGAAATACACAACATTCTGAAAGCATTTAATCGGGCGAATCAAAAACGGGTTGGGAGGAGACGTGGAAGCTGTTTCAGGATAAGGGTGCTGGTCATTTAGGACTGAGATGAGGGGAAATGTCTTTACTCAAAGGGTTGTGAATCTTTGCAATTCTCTATCCCAGAAGGTTGTGCATGCTCCATCGTTCAATATATTTAAGGCTGGGATGGAGAGGTTTTTGGCCTCTTAGAGAAACAAGGGATATAAGGAGCAGTAAGGAAAGTGGAGTTGAAGCCCAGCATCAGACATGATCGTATTGAATAGGTTCTACGAGTCGTGTAGGAGCTCTTGCTCCTATTTTGTGAGTTCTTGTGGTCGGTGTAGGTGTGATAATTTGTCAGTGGTTACAGGCACTGACTGTGATGTAGGGCAATGGGTCATTCAATTAAGTTGCCTGTTTTGGGCAAAATCAGCTGAATGTGTTATATTACTGGGTTGAAGTAATATATGTCGTTACTGGTTGCTGATGACCCTGCAGAATACACGAGTCTTCGATGTAAAGCAAACAAATGTATTAATTAACGATAAAACTAATAAATGAGTTTAAAATTCTACTGAACTATCTCTAGAAATAAAGCAATGAAATATAACTACATAAACTGTATCTGAACTACACGTGTTGTCTAAGCTGTGATCTACCTGTACTACAGTACCGCTGTCTAGCTACTCCTGTCTGGAAAGAGACTAAGATACTCTGGAATCTGGTATGTATAGTGGGATCTTGTGGTGCCCTCTAGTGGTGGTGCCATAGCTAAGTGTTGTGATTAACCCTTTAGTTACATGTCTGTCTACATATCATTACAGAATGTACCCTTCTTTTCTCTCTCCCCACTTCCGAAAGAACCATTTTTGGCCCTCAATCCCTTTGTAAGGGGCCAAAGAATGAAGTTGATTGCGATGCACGTCTGGAACACAGCGCGCGGCCACATTTCTAGCACAGAAGCAGCTGATATGAGTGTCCTCACCAAGCATCCTGCTGTCAAGGAACATGGGCCTACCTGTCCATTTAGTGCACCTTCTACCAACTTAATGATCACATGTTGCGAAGATATTGGAGTTGTTGATTAATCATAACAATCAGAGTCTGCCAAAGCATCTACGACACACCCAGAAATGACAAGCTCCACTGAATGGAGCATATTTGCTTCCAAGAGAGCCGACTTAATGCACCTAATGTCGTAAACTACTCATTTACTGTAATGCAATCTGCTGTTTTCTGAAGGAAATTTACCTAATTTGCATCAATAAACTAGTGCAATCTGCTTCTACTGCCTCTCTGGAAAACCTGTTTCACTGATTGATCACTTGCCCATTGACATGAATGTGTGGGCAGGCGGTGCTGGTGGTGGGGGGAGAAGGGGGCTTGGGGGAGGGGGCGGTGGCATTAGGCACTGGTGACAGTATCTTTCCTGTTGCCTATCCGTCTTTGTTGGAATTACCTGTAACAGGGGGCACGTTGGGTGGTCAACCCACCCATGGAACCAGTTGAGGCCCTGAAGGGGCTGTTTAAGGTTCTCCTCCTCCCATTGCTCAGATCTTACCAGCAGCTGCAGATTCCAGGGCCGAACTGTCTGCCTTATTGCTGGGTGAAGTAGTGGTGGTGAGGGGGTGGGGGTGGTTTACATCCTGTTCGGGTAACCATGCGCCCAATGGAAGCCCAGCCCCAGAACTATGCACTCCACCGCCCTCGCTGTTGCTTGCCAGCCAAGTCCTGGTAAAAACTTGGACTTATGTTTAGGTTGATGGCATATTTTCTTTGGGGACTGCTTCTAGTCCCAGCCGTGACCATTTCCCCCGGTAGTGCTGCTGGGCCTAGAGAGCTATTGGCTAACTGATTGGCCTGCAACTCTTGGAGTCGGGACTTCCTCCCTGATGTTTGGAGGGGGCGGAGAAAGGGAGGGGGTATGGCTTAGGGAGATAGGGGAGGCGGTGGGGGAGTCCCTATCTCCAGAGCTGCAGACTAATCAGAAGAATACAGAAAGGACCTGTTTAGGAATTAAGCAGTTGATAATATGTATTTTCACTTGATTAACTCAAGCGAGAGCATCACGACAATGTTTGGTTACATTGCGAGTAAGCCCTTTTTTTTCGTAAACCCGTTTTTGGATGGGAGCAAAATGTTTTGGGGGAAATAACATTCATGGTTATGAAGAGGATGAAACTAGGGCAAAGGCAGTCGAACAAAGGAGAAGAAACATTTTTGCAATTCTTTCCAACAAACTAATTGTACCTTCATTTGTAATTACACATTTGGATTTAAAGATACTCTGAGAATACATTGAACTGACTTAATACTTTGGAGTATTAATTGCAGTGTTAATGTGTTTATTTTAATAGTGTGGGAGTTGAAGCTTAATTGTCTGCAGTGCTGCTTTCTCTTGAGCTACTATTATGAAGTGAAGGTTATGAACAGTTTTGTTTGCGAGGTGTTAAAAGTCTGATGTGCTGATTCACTTGGTGGGCTAATTCTCGGAAGAAGCTGGGATGTGAGAGAGCATTGGCTTTAATCACCATGACACGAGAGTTTCCATAAAGGTAGTGTCAGTTCATCAAAACCCCCCAAAATTAAGTCAATAAATTACAGGGCACTGGAACTGTGGAGAACGTTCAATTGTTCTGTTCAATAGTTACACAGGTTCAAATTAGTCGAATTGATTGTTCATCCCTGTGGATTCAGTCATGAATAAAAGGGCCCTCCTGTATGTAGGTGGGTAAGATAATTGTACCGGAGAGGTTGGGAGAGGAGCTTTTTAAAAAAAATTGTTCATTGGGTGTGGGCGTTGTTGACAACGCCTCATTTATTGACCGTCTCGGAACTGCCCTTGAGAAGGTGGTGGTGAGTCACCTTCTTGAACCGCTGCAGTCCATGAGGGGTAGGTGCACCCACAGTGCTGTTAGGGAGGGAGATCCAAGATTTTGTCTCAGCGACAGTGGGAAAAAGTGCTAGAATTATCAAGACCGGTTGGTTTGAGACTTGAAGGGAACTTTCAGGTGGTGGTGACGTAACCATACGCCTGCCGGCCTTGTCCTTCCAGACAGTGCTTCCAAATCTTTTACCCACTGTGATCCAATTTTAATATTCTAATGCATGACAATTGGCACAAAGAGTTGGGGGCGGGGTTGGAATGGGGGATGTGGTGACTGAGGCAGAGGAGAGAATTGTTAAGAAGGGACCAATGGTTTTGTCCACAACCGTTCTGAAGGCTCCGATTGTGACCTTGCAGCTAAAAACTGTGCACATGCATGTAATTCAGCCGAATTAATTGAACCTGGGTCCCTGGAGGTGTGAGGCAGCAGTGCTCACCACTGTGCCACAGTGACCACCTTCACATCCTTCCTCAAATATGGCGCCCAGAACTGGACGTAGTAGCCCAGATGAGGCCTAATTATTGTCTTATACAAATTCAGCTTTTTATACAAATTTACTCTTGTACTTAATGCCCCCATTAATAAAATCTAGGATACCATATGCTTTATTAACTGCTCTTTCAACATGCCCTGCCACCTACAATGATTTGTGAACATTTACACTGAGGTCCATTTGTCCCTGCACCTCCTCGAGAGTTTCTCCTTTTATTTTACACTGTCCATCCATATACTTCCTGTCAAAACGAATCACCGCACAAGTTTCTGCATTGAACTCCATCTGCCCCTTGTCTGCCTAATCCACCAATATTTCCATGTTCTTTTGAAGTTCAAGCTTATCCCCAACACAGTTGACTATGCTTCCAATCTTCGTATCATCTGCAAATTTTGAAATCATGCCCTGAGCACTTCAGTCTTAAAACATGAATGTATATCAGGAAGAGCAAGGGTCCCAATGTTGGCTCCTGGGGAACTCCACTACAAACTTTCCTCCAATCTGAAAAAAAACCTATTTATCACCATTCTCTGATCCTGTCACTCTGTCAATTTCTTATCTAAGTTTCTACTTTCCCTTTTGTTTAGCAAGAACATTGCTCACAAGTCTGTTATGTGGCACTATATCAAATGACTTTTGAAAATACATGTGCGCCACATCAACAGCATTGCCCTTATCAATCTTCTCTGTTACCTCGTCAAAAAACTTCAACCTGTTCGTTAAACATGATTTTCTCTTTTATGAATCCGTGCTGATTTTCCTTAATTATCCTGTATTTGATTGATTGATTTTGTCCCAAACTATCGTTTCCAGAAATCAAACTGACTGCAGTTGCCGGCTTTATCTTTGCTCCCCTTTATGAATAAGGGTGTATTCTCAATTGTCCAATCCTCCAGCACCACCCCCGTGTCTAAGGAAGACTAGAGGATTATCACTGGTGCCTCTGCAATTCCGACCCTCACTTAGAACATAGAACATAGAACGATACAGCGCAGTACAGGCCCTTCGGCCCACGATGTTGCACCGAAACAAAAGCCATCTAACCTACACTATGCCATTATCATCCATATGTTTATCCAATAAACTTTTAAATGCCCTCAATGTTGGCGAGTTCACTACTGTTGCAGGTAGGGCATTCCACGGCCTCACTACTCTTTGCGTAAAGAACCTACCTCTGACCTCTGTCCTATATCTATTACCCCTCAGTTTAAAGCTATGTCCCCTCGTGCCAGCCATTTCTCTCTGCATCCTTGAATGCATCCCACCTGGACCTTGTATCTTATAAATTTTAGGTAAAGATAGTCTGTCTAACATCTCTTTCTTCTCAATTGTAAATTCCTTGAGGGTACCACTTAACTCCTTGGCCTGCGTAGCGTTTTCTTCCTTTGTAAAGACAGATGCAAAGCATTTGTTTAATACTCCACAAATTTCTCCTACTTGCACATGCAAATCCCATTTTTATTCGAAATTGGTCGAACTCTTTCTTTTACCACTCTTTGATTATTTATATGCTGATAGAAGACATTGGGATTCCCCTTTATGTTCGCTACCAGTCTCTGTTCACACTCTCTCCTTGTTTTTCTTAATAGATTTTTCACTTCCCCTCTAGTCCTTCTATACTCAGGCTGATTTTTCATTTCTACCTGACATTGGTCGCATGTGCACTTCCTAATTTGCATCTTCACCTCCCTCTCATCATCCAGGACACTCTGGACTTATTTGTCCTACCTTTCCCCTTAAGGAAATATACCTTAGGTTTGAAATCCGAAAAATGTCCAGAGGCAATGATTTCTACCAATGCATATTATAAATGATAAGTTTTTTTATGGGGGAGGGGGTGAGGTGGAGGAGAGTGGTCATATTTGGTAAGTGTCTGCGCTTTCGCGGGCTCTAGTGCTATTCGCCTTTGAATTTTTTTTATCCTGGTGCTCAATGCAGAATTATTTGATTCTGATGTGTATAATCTGTGCTGTGTTAGTGGAAGATCCTGGGTAAATTTTGCCGATGGGGAGTTGAGATAAGTCAAGAAAATCCTTGTTTGATTGAGGCATTCGGAGACAGTTGGGGTGGTGCCCAGTTCGCAGTATTTGTTTCACTGGCGGACAGCCATGCGCTTCGCGATGCCACTGGCATCGAGATGATGGCTGCCATTGTGAGTGAAGTTGTGGATGACGGTCTTGGCACCCTGGCACGGATTATTGGTGTTCATACTGGTGAACTGCGAGATATCCTAAAGAGAATGGATGAAGCGGAGAAGAGAATCCTGTCAGTCAATAGGGCAGTTTCCTTGGTGGAGGCTCACATTCAGTCCTTGGAAATCCTGCTGCATGGTACGTCAAACATCCTGGTTGATTCAGGGAGATGGGGCCAGGGAAGGAGTATCCATGCGCCGATCTCCCAAGGGGAGCTGGGATTGAATTCCAAGCCGAATTTGAGAATTGGCTGTCTGTCATGCTTCTACAATCTCGATTTGAAGGCTGGGCCATTTAAGTTTGATGGAGTACATTGTATCCGGTCTTTGAGCCCTGAGGTCGGTTGAAACCTCCGACCACTGGTCGTGCGCTGTCTTGTCCTCAATGTTCGTCAAGAAGGGCTGGCAGCGGTCGTACACGACGGGTCTTCGCAACCCGCTGGGGCCTAGGTTTCTCTTTGCAGGGACTTGGTGGCAAATGATTTCAGTTTTCCGGTGATGGTGCGGACTGAATGGTGCCTCTGATTTGGCTGGGGAGAAGCGAGGTCTGCTGTGTTGGGTTCTGGCCATGGTGTAAGAATCCTTAGCTTCCTGGCTTCTGTATGTGAGAATGTACACTGTCAAGCCACGTCTTGTACCAATGGTGATATTGTGTTGTTCCCCTTTTTCTGGGGTATCCTTTCATTGCTTGGAAGTCTTGGGATGTTGAGTTGGGCCCGAATGGTTGTAGTTTTCCCCATAAGGTGTCCCGAATATTGTGCAGCTCCGTCTTTGTTGTCCTCTGAAGGAGGGTGTGCACAATGGTGCCATGTGCTCATGATTCATCCTGTTCTTCTGATATCTTGAGATCCTCCATTTTTTTGGGTATCCTTTTATCCTTTAATTTTCTGTATGAGAGGAGACGCAGACTACACCGGCAGCACAGGGGTTAGCACTGCTGCCTCACAGCGCCACGGACCCGGGTTCGATTCTGGCCTTGGCTGACTGCCTGTATGGAGTTTGCACATTCTCCTCATGTCTGCGTGGGTTTCCTCCAAGTGCTCTGGATTCCCCCCCACAGTGTAAAGAAGCGTAGAGATTGGCCATGCTAAAGTTGCACCTTAGCGTATAAAAGATTAGTTGGGGCTACAGAGTTATTGGAATAGGATGGGGGAGTGGGATCAGTTAGGGTGCTCTTTTGAAGGGTCAGCGCAGACTCGATGGGCCGAATGGTCTCATTCTGCACCATGGGGATTCTATAATGATTGATAATCTGAACCATTTGTATAAATATTTGCTGGTATATGTGGAATAATAATCACTCAGCATTGTACTAGATTTTGGCGATTTGTTGCGTCTTGTGGTTAAACGTAGTATACCCCCTTAGAACTAATGTCTTCACGGATTCTATGTGCCTTTTTTTTGGAGTTAAACTGGCTTCTGCAAAGGTGCAGGCAGGTCTCATATCCGCTAAAAATATGTTATGACCTGTCATTGGTGCCTCTGGTATAATTGGAATTGGGCGAGGAATGTTTTGTGTTCGAGCATGAAAATGTTATCCTGTATTTTCTTTGGCTGTGTGAGCAATCACTACATGAAAAGTGTGCAGCATTTTACCATGTTTTCATGGCCTTATCCTTCTCTTCCCCCCATTCTCTAGCCTATCCATCCACTGTTTTTCCTTGTATAAACGGAGGCACCAAGTTTAGTGATTAAGCTGAATCAACTGTTGGTGTTCTTTTTAATAAAAGTGAAGATATTAAGAATGGATTAGTCCAATTTTCTGAAACTCACTGATAACATTGGAGGCAGCAAACAAAACACCCTCATTCAGAAACAGAAGGAATAGAGAAACCAAGGAATTGTAGGAAATAAGTGGAAAAAATACTGAAATCTGTCTTAAGTGGCAGAGAAAGCAGGCACTGGGAAAATTATAAGATGATTAAGGAGAGACAATGTGGTTTTATGAAGGTCGACCTGGTCTAACTAACCCAATGGTTCTTTGGCAGAATTACTGAGGTGATGGATGGAGGACAATCAGTGGGTATTCTAATGGATGATTTTCAGATGGCATTTGTTACCATTGATCTCGGTTTGGGTCGAGAGGGGACACTTTACTGATGATACGGGGTGAGCTGGTGAATTGTGGACCGGGTGGGAAATTACAAAAGATTGTAGATCAAGCACGCGGATAGAATTGGCAGTTTAGAACAACAAAGTGTAAGGGAAGAAAGAAACAAAGAATTTGGATTCAAACAGCATATTTTTACATCCTCAGAAAGTCTGGAACAATTCTGGAGCCAAAGGGTTATTATTGAAGTCTTGTAGTCAATGTAGTATTCACACGGGGCCCCCCCAAACAGATGAATGACCAATTGTCACAATTCTAGATCTTTTGAGCATTTTGCAACGAAAGGTCCATACAAGAATCTATTGTAAAAACTTTTGAGGTAGAATTTGAGGAGCCCTAATCTCCTGCTTTAACAATGCCGGACATTAGGTGAGAATCCTGGGGAAGCGATTCAAGAGAGGTTAAAACGTGAGATTGTTAGGAATTCCGCGGGAATTACTGGCGATCATCCAAAACAGTTTGAAAGAGGTTAAAATTACAACAGCCTGAAGGGGGAATGGTAAGTATGCTGTTAGGCAGCAGTGCTTCCGCTCCACCCCTGCATTAAAACTGGATGGAGCAGTTTCTGGAATTTTGTATGCCTCTTTGAACTAAGGCAATAAAGAAAGTCAATTAGCATCATACAGAATCATTATGGTAAAGTGGTCCCTTTTCGAGGTTACCAGAAGATTGTTTGTTGTGACTGGAATCTCTTGGGAGAAGGGGTTGGTTGTTTTATTTAATAGACCACCCTTCTGGCTAATCCTCATTCCTGGAGGAAGTTCATGTTTCCTGCTTTGAAATAAAAAGGCATAGGAAGGTGAGCGCATGGATGAATTGATGTCTCACACGCTATACAGTCAAATAATTTGCTAATTATTTTAATTTGTACAAAGTGACAGTCAAAGGCACAGGATTGTAAACTGGTTTGTCCTCAGATTTTCACTATTGTAGCGTCTGAGTAGGGCTTGTTTTTTAAAAAACTGGAAGGCTTAATTTGAATTCATTCATTTGCGGAATGTGGGCATCTCTGCCTAGGCCAGCATTTGTTACCCATCCCTAGCTGCCCTTCACCGCCACCTTGAACCGCGGCGGTCCCTGTGGGGCAGGTACACCGACAGGGGTGTTAGGGAGCGAGTTCCAGGATATTGACCCAGCGACAGTGAAGGAACGGCCGATATATTTCCAAGTCAGGATAGTGAGTGACTTGATTGAGATAAAATAATGAACTTGATCGGCTAGGTAGGCTCTGATTCTTCCCCCTCAAAAAGAGCATCAGAATAAAGGGATACAATTTTAAAAAAATTGAACCAAAAAGGTCAAAAAGCAAAAACAAATTCAGATAGCGAGTAATATGAATGTGGAGTGCGTTATCACAGACGCCAAATCTATTGTGCTATTCGAAAGGTAGATAGACATTCAATTGGAAAGCTAGGGTGTTAAGACATGTTGGAAAGGGACAGGGAATTGAGCAAGAAATATAGAGAGATGCAACCAATACAAAATATTAGGCATAATGGCCATTTCCCTTTGTTCTTTTGAATAGGGTTGTATGTTTAAGAGCGTATGGTAGATAACCCACAATCTCAGGTATGGCTTCCCATACCTAGGGGCATTTGAGAAGTACGCACTGATGTTTGCTTCAGTAGCTAGTTTTTCCTGGACCAGTCTGTTGACTTGTCGCCAGAGGCTATAGTTTAGTGGGCACTACTCTGCATCCAGATCCTCCCACACTCACCACCGGTTAAAGGCAGTTTGAAAGGATTTGCAAGTTGACAATCAACCCTTTGGCTGTGCAATGGGTGCACTTTCCTTGGGCATCAATTCTTGGGATGGAGCATGAACCCGAAGGTTCTGACTCCGAGGCAGGGGGCATTGCCCCTTGCACCACATGACGCCCCACAGCCCGTAACCAGCAGAGGGAAAAGAAAACATGGAGAGGATGGAAATTCTCACTCCAGAACTATCTCCCCACACCCCAGAAAAGCTTTTTTTAACCCAGATGGTGGTGGGAGTCTGGAACTCACTGTCTGAAAGCGTGGTGGAGGCAAAAACCCTCACAGCATTTAAGAAGTGTTTAGATGTGCACCTGCGATGCCAAGGCATATAAGGCTATGGGTCAAGAGCTGGAAAATGGGATTAGTTGCTTTTTGATTGGCGTAGACGCAATGGGCGAAGGGCCTTTTCTATGCTATAGACCTCTATGACTGTGAAGACCCTATGACCCCAGAAAATGTCCCATCATGCTTCATAGAAGTCTGAGCAACAGAACAGAGATCTAATAAAATTAGAGCCACACCATTTAGCAGTAAAATAACAAAAGACAACTCCACACTGAAGCAATAGAAACCTGGAACTCCTTATGTCAATAGTTGTGGGTCAGTTAAAATATTTAATGGCCTAAGATGGATTTTAAGGAGATGGATTTTAAGGAATGTCACTCAAGAGGAAAGGAGCTTTAGAAGGGAATTCCAGAGAGTAGGACCTAGATGGCGAAGGTAGTGAAATGTAGAACTTTCTGATACCATGAATATCTATGGACAGTACAGTTACAACCTAATATTGCCAGGGTGAGCGACACTTATGAGATCAAATAAGGGACATTTTCCCTGAAATGGTGACGTATGCAACCTTAATAAGCTTCGAAAACATTGCTTCTTCAACTAAGAAGATTTGGCACAATTGCTAATATGAAAAACTGAGTTTCAAAGTATTTTGTGAAACTTATTATTTCATATACTTATGCTCTCCACTCTCCTCATTGACAGAAGACTTGTTTAAGCCTCTCTCATCCAGCTTTCTGTGGCCCAGGATGGTTGTACAGCTGCCCACTTGCACATTGCCCCATACAAAGATGATGAGCGCATAGGCTTCTCCCTGGCTTCAATCTAGCTCCATCTTCTGGCCGGTGGCATGAGCCCGCTTCTTCAAATAGCTTCAGAAATACAGGACAATTATAGTCCTGGGAATAAGCAATAAGGGGCACAGGACAATGAGTGAAATTACAGGATGATCCCGTTTGAGAAAATTACAGGACAACTGGTCAACCCGGAGAGCGCTCTGGTTGACAAGCTAACGCTGTGATATGTAATCTCTTTCTCAATCGAATAAACGGAACACATTGTTGTTCAAACCTGGCCTGCTTAGGGTCCGGCTTCAAAACTCCTCCAAATACTGTGAGCTGACAATTTCTAGGCTGTTAAATGAATGGCCAATTACGGCTGTCAAAAGGAATTTGCTTCGAACGAACAGCAACTCTCGAGAGGATCCAGAGGCTTTGTAAACTAATCTGAAGCCATTGTTGCTTTTTCCCTGCGAGGAGTGGATATTCCAGTTAGTGTGGGCGTAAATAAAAGCCAAAGAAGATTGTGTTCGCAGCTGTCAGACTTAGAATGATTCCGATGTTCTCTGCCTCCACACTTACCTCACTGCACACATCTGATGGGGAAAAAAGTTTTTTAAAAAATCAGCCCCTTCAGTGTCGTTTGGCGAAGTGGAGCAGAAGATGTGCAAATCAAAGCATCAGAACCCCAGGTGACATGCGAGATGCAATCTTCTTTATTGAAAGGCTCATTGCAATGGTGTTTCACCCACCCTTTTACACTCAAATGTCGGTCCTGCTTTGTAACCGGCACCATTGTGTTTTTTTCCTATCATTCACCCTTCACATGTGGGCATCGGTGGCAAGGCGGGCATTCATTGCTGATTCTTGAATCGGTGCAGCAATTTAATGTCAGTCTTTAACATCCATCTCATTAAATCAAGTGTTTGGTCATCCCTGCCAGGAAAACCAATTGAAAACTAAAGTTTTGAGCGACCCTCCCTTTTATGACGGATTTGTTAAGCGAGGGAGTAATTCAGAGCCAACCATATTGGAATGGTACTGGAATTGTCTTTTCAAGACATTTTGATAGCTACACAAAATCCCTTTGACTGGCACCAGATGTTTTTCTAAACGGGATCCAAATTCTCGGATTGTCATGGTGTTGACAGTCTTGACTATTATTTCCTTACACAACCATTCCAACTAAATGCAGACACTTGATAAAGTACCAAAGTCAGCACGGTAGCACAGTGGTTAGCACTATTGCTTCACAGTGCCAGGGTCCCAGGATCGATGCCGGCTTGGGTCACTGTCTGTGTCGAGTCTGCACGTTCTCCCCGTGTCTGCGTAGGTTTCCTCCGGGTGCTCCGGTTTCCTTCCACAAGTCCCGAAAGACGTGCTGTTAGGTGAATTGGACATTCTGAATTCTCCCTCCATGTACCCGAACAGGCGGCGGACTGTGGCGACTGGGGGCTTTTCACAGTAACTTCATTGCAGTGTTCATGTGAGCAATTTGTGACAATAAAGATTATTAAAAAAATAAATAAAAAGATATTCTTTAGTACAAGCAAAGGTTGATATTTTGATACCGTTTACAAACTGCTTGCTTTTCTCAGTTTAAAAAACATGGTTGAGCCCTGGAAAAATATAAACCCTCATGGCTAATTGCTTTTAAGCTTTTGGCCATCTGTATTATTATATCCCTTGACAGGAATTGGAATTGAATTAACCTGTCTTCTGCACAGACCATGCTGTACAGGATTATTGCTTGGCTGAGAGATGTTCAAAATAACAAGAGAGCTCACTCAAATGTGATGGTTCACACTTTATACACATCATGGCTGGTGGTCGATCAGTACAATAGAAGTTATCACCTTTGTATATCACAAATGCCCCGCTGCCGTTGCACACTTTGATTGGCTAACTAAAGAGAAGGGGCAGAATTTTACACTGCACATTCACCCCCACCCCTACCCCCAATGGGTTCTAAAGTGGAAGTGGGAGGGGGGTTAAATTTGCATGGACGGGATTCCCTCCAGAATCCTGCTTGCCTGGAACTCGGAACAGTTTTATGCTGGGGTGGAAGGGACCTCGGACGAAAAGCCCGCCCTTGGCCCAATAAGAAAACCCTTCACCACCGGCCTCTCCCGGAGACTCAAATCGCTCACTTTGTGTGCCCTCCCCCCTTTCCTTCCCAGGCCTTTCCCACCCAGACCCATGCCACTTAACCTTTTTCTCTGGTTCACTGGAAGTGGGCTCAGGAAGCTTCTTGCAGCTCCTCTTCCAGCCACTTTAGCGCTGTTCCTGGAAGGACTGCAGAGCTGCTGGCCAACCCGATTGGCTGGCAGCTCACCAAGGCGGGAATTTCCTTTGAGCATGGAATGGCAGTGGAGCTCTTAGAGGGGCAGGGATTTGATCTCCGCCCACTCTTCTGATGGAGGGATTGAGTCCCTGCCACCCTAAAAATTCTGGCTGAAATGTTTGAGCATCAGCTGTGGCTTAGCTGGCAACCCTCTCTCATCTCTGGGTTCAAGTCCCACTCTCGCACTTCAGCACAAATACCAAGGCTGAGATTCCAGTACAGAGGGAGTACAGAGGGAGCCACCATCTTTTGGTTGAGATGTTAAACAGCGTCCCCATCTGCCTGCTTGGGTGGATATAAAAGATCTCGAGGTACATTTCAATCAAGAGCTGTTCAATATTTATTTCTCAGCCACCATCACAAAAAGAAACAAGTTATCCGTTCGTCCTCACATCACTGTGTTTGGGAGCTTGGGTGCACAAATGGACTGCTGCATTTCCTTCAGTACAACAGTGACTACCCTTTTAAAAGTGCATCGTTGGCTGTAAAGCCCTTTTGAGATGCCTGCTGATTGTGAAAAGTGCTATATAAATGCAAATCTTTATTATTTTGTCTTCTGACAGGGAAAGGTTTCAAAACTGAGCTAGATAGTGTCACAATATGTGGATATTGTACAGTACATAAAGGTTAATGTAATGTTATGACTCTAGTCACTAGATGGTGCTATAGAGTAACCATATAAATATCACACGCCTCCTTGACTTCTGGGAGAGAGCAAGAGAAGTAGAGACGGAGTAGATGTAAGATAGGTCAACTGAGAATTTAGTTTAATATTGTTGATGTGTAATCTTTAACTAATTCCTCAGTAATATGTTCAAATCTAATTCAGTGTAGTGTAATAAATTAGCTTTGTTTGCTAAACACTGCTTGCTGTTCTTTGTTAATACTACAACCTTCACCATCCTGAGAGAACAAAAACAAAGAACACAACAGATAGATTTTTGTCGGGCAAAGGCTTTGGCAGATGTGGAGCAACATCAGGTAAAAGGTGTTGAGGCACAGATTAACCATGGGTTAATTGAATGATGGCGCATACTCGAGGGGCTCAATAACCTAGTCTTGTCCCTACATTCTGCTGTCACTGCTGTTTGACTGATCCATTGTCCTGACCTTGGAACCACCCGATCATAGTCGACTGCACCACACATTCATATCAGAGACTTGCTGGAGTGCGTGACTGGCATCTGCACATCTGCTCTGATAACTACACCTGGGATCTTGAGGCAACGACATTGCTATACCAGTCTTATGCATTTACCAGTAGATAGCCCAGTGTTTAATATTAAACTGGCTGCGTACTGGCACTCGTTATTACACAGTGACGCAGACCAGCTGTGATGTTGGTCAGTGTGCACACTGTACAAACATTATAAATATCAATACCACTGACAATTTATCTCATCGAAAATATTATCAGTCAAAGTCGCATTTTAATTGAGTGTCAGATTGTTTCAATCAATCACAGTGTATCTTTACAAATCTGCACTCGTATACAGTGGACATATCAAATCATGAAATGCTGAAAGGGTGTTTTCCCTTGTGGGAGAGATCAGAACTAGGGGGCACCGTTTAAAAATAAGGGGGTCTCCCATTTAAGATGCAGATGAGAAATCCTTTCTCTCAAGACAGTTGTGAATCTGTGGCGTTCTCTTCCCCGAGAACAGAGTCACGGACTCTATTTAAGGCTGAATTAGATGGATTCTTGACTGACAAGGCTGTCAAAGGGTATAGGGAAGTGGAGGCCACAGTCAGATCAGCCATGATCTTATCAGATGGTCGAGCAGGCTCGAAGGGCCGAATGGCCGACTCCTGCTCCTAATTTTTTACTTTTGTGTGAAATCTATGGAACCTTAATCTAATGCAGTTGCATGGTAGGATGTATCCCCTAATTCTCGTGATAAAAAAACACGTATCCTCAAATCTATGTAGTTTAAAAAAAACTTCGGTCATCCATTTATTATCTCTTTCAATCTCTCTGCTTGATTTCACTCAACGCTAATGAAAATTGTTTATTCTGAAGTCTTACATGTGGTAAACTAAACATTTTATCTTCCAGGATGATCTCAGTGAAGGCACTGACTTAGATTCGTCACAGAGTTCACAATTCTTCGACGAGCAGGTAAAAAGTTTTTGTGATTTAAGCTATAATTGGTCAAGAATGGAAGAGCTCGGATGAAACTGAGAACGATGTTACTTGTACAGATGGCTAATCCCTCCCTATCAGATTCCTCTCAACACTATTTTAATATTTTAAATTTAGTATTTCCGCTAATTTTTCGAATTTGATGCGATTTTAGTAATTTGGGCACAAGACTTAGAAACTAAAATAATCCATAGATTAAAAACAAAGCTAGTTGATCTCTGGAGTTTCCTGTGGACAAAAAAGTGAAACAAAAATCACATTATTTCTTCTCTTTTCTTTCCACAATAAATGACCTCGAATGCCTTTTTTTTCAGTCACATTTGCATTGGAATGCTCATTTTAATTTTGTACTGAAGCTACTTGTTTTTCTGTGGTTGTGAAGTGTTTTTAAAAAAAAAAAATTTTTTTTTTCCAATTGAGGGGAAATTTAGGCTGGCCACTCCCTGCACACCTTTGGGTTGTAGGGTGAATCCCACGGAGACACGGGGAGAATGTGCAAGCTCCACACGGACAGTGGCACGGGGCCGGGATCGAACCCAAGTCCTCGGTACCTTGAGGCAGCAGTGCTAACCACTGTGCCACCATGCCACCTTGGTTGTGAAGTGTGAATTCTACATTTAAAATTTGTCCACAGCAATTTAAATCTATTTCCACTTTCCCAGCATAAATTGTGATAAAACATCTTCTAGTGTTACAATTTACATTGTCCTTTTGGGAGGGAAAAGTTAAAGGGTGGAAAGCAAGGCCTCCCCTCATGTTTTATTGTTGTGCCTGGCCTGTGTGTGGTTCCTTTAGATTTGCTGGTGCAGCCATATATCAGGGTACCCTCTGCGCTGCCGCACTCTCACATGTGTAGTTTAGAGAGAGCATTGGAGGGAAAGATCTGAGTGGAACAGTTCAAGGCTGCTCGAGGTAAAAAGAGAAGAAAGTGACTTGAGGGGGAGGGAAGGGACTGAGTGTGAATTCCAGGGTCTGTCTTGTTTGGCTGCTCCAATCCCACATTCCTTCGCGATATCTGCACTCTTCTAATTCTGGCATTGCCAATTTTAATTCTCTGATATCAGTGAATCTGGAATAGTGCTAGTTCACCTCTCCGTTGCCTCTCTAATTCGTTTACACTTTTTAGCCATTCCTTAAATACCTACCTCATTAACCAAACTTTTAGTCATCTGATCTAATTTATTATTATGTTTATAATGCTCCTGTGGAGCGCCATGGGGCGTTTCATTTTGCTAAAGGAGCTATACAAATACAAGTTATTGTTGTTGAGTGGCCGAACCCAAGACCTGCCCAGATGGGAGTTGAGGAAGAGACTGAGCATGTGAGATTGTGACCTGGGGTTGAGAGTGAAGGGAGAGAGGGAGCAGAGAAGTACAGGACCTGAGTCAGGCATGACTTAGATGACGGGTGGGAGACAGGGTGGAGACAGATTATGTTCTGACATGGGTACTTAACGGGGTATAATTGATCTTTGGTTATGGAAACTGGACTATAGCGACATACACGATAGAAGAGGAAATTGGTCTAATTGTTCAAAAGTTGCCCACTATGTGTTGATGCCAAAGGTCAATTTTACCCCCAAAATCATTATATTTACATTGGGTCTAGGACCGCATGTCTTCATACAGGTAGGCCAAGGCATGAGACTGGGAGGATGTGACTGAGTCAGGGTTGTTTTATGAGTATTAGTAGAAGGAGCCATCTGATGTGTGGAGGGGACAGGCAGACTGCTGGGACGGTTGAGGATCAGCTAAGTTGTGGCTACATTGGTACCTTATTTTATTTCAACAAAGTTATTTCCTTTAAGTACTTACCTGCTAGTATATGGATAAACTGCGTCGATATTTAGTAACTATCCACTGCTGGCTAGTTTCCAGATGGTGTGGGCAAAAAGTTCATGGGTGGTCTTCTCGCTGCTCTCCCTCCTGCATCGACCTCCCCTCAATTTTACGAGTGGTGGCCGAGGGCTAGGGCAGCCTGCCTGCCCTGGCCCCAATTGGGGCCCTTAAGTGGCCATTTTGCAGCTGGCCAGAGGGGTTCAGGGGGATGGGAGAATCCCAGCAGGTCATCATGTGGGGGCCTCGGGTGGGAGAGGTGTAGGGTGGGGAGTGGAGAGGGAGTTAAGTCCATCACTGGCCCCCCTTTCCCAGTCTGAAAGAAGGTTAGAGGTTCAGCTTCCGACCAATCAACACTTCATGGAGTGTTGAACAGCCATGGTGCTGCCATGATTGACAAGGATGAGCGCCTCACTGTCTTGAAATGGTGGGTTGGGAAAACCTGCTATTCCAAAAAAATCCTGGCCCAAGTATCAGACTGTATTGCGGATAAAACAGAATGACAATCATGAATTACAAACCAATAAAATGTTCTGATGCTCGGAGGAGCCAGGGAACTTGACAACCACCTGGTATTGAGAAACAATCAATCGCTCTCTCTCTGGACACGGGCTGGAATTCTCTGTCTCATGTGATTCACTGTTCCCGCCGGAAGCCCATCCCTGCTCACGGATTTCCTGGCAACAAGGGGTAGCTTCAATGGGAAATCCCATTGACAAGCGGCGGGAGTAGAAACTCCCGCCGCCAGAGAAAGACACTCCACCGAGAAACACGTGGCTGGGGTAACGGAGAATCCCGACCAGGATCTCCGAACACTGAACACTTAGACTTTGATAGCCTTAAAGGACCCCCAAGTTTTGGGTATGTAGTGGATAGGATAAGAACTGGGCATGCCTGGACTTCAGGTTGCGACTATGCGGAGCTAAGCCGCACGTTGGGCAGCTCCCGCTAGAAACGGACTTTTGGGCTCTTTTTAGAGCCCGTAACAGTGCTTGCTCGACGTTTCCCGGTGTGGGAAGGAGACAGCAACATTCCCCAATAGTGTATGGCTTGGACCCGGAGTGGGGCTATCAAAAAAGTGGCAGTGAAGCAAAAAAAGGTCCGAGGGAGGAATACCAAGATGGCGGCGGGTGGAGACCAGGCAGCGTGGATGCAGTGGGCGCAGGAGCAGCAGGAGTTTCTTCAGCGCTGCTTTCGGGAGCTGAAAGCGGATCTGCTGAAGCCGTTGAAGGCTTCAATCGATAAGCTGCTGGAGACCCAGACAGCCCAAGGGGCGGCGATCCGGGAGGTCCGGCAAAAGGTCTCTGAGAACGAAGATGAGATCCTAAGCCTCGCGGTGAAGGTGGAGGTGCACGAGGCGCTCCATAAAAAGTGGCAGGAGAGGTTCGAGGAGATGGAGAACCGGTCGAGGCGGAAGAATCTGCAGATCCTGGGCCTCCCGGAGGGGCTGGAAGGGTCAGACGTGGGGGCCTACGTGGTCACCATGCTGAATTTGCTGATGGGAGCGGGGTCCTTCCAGGGGCCCGTGGAGCTGGAGGGGGCTCACCGAGTGCTGGCGAGGAGGCCCACGCCCAGCGAGCCGCCGCGGGCGGTGCTGGTGCGGTTCCACCGGTTTGCTGATCGGGAGTGCGTGCTAAGGTGGGCCAAGAAGGAGAGGAGCAGCAGGTGGGAGAACGCGGAGGTCCGGATCTACCAAGATTGGAGCGCGGAGGTGGCGAAGAAGAGGGCCGGGTACAATCGGGTGAAGGCGGTGCTGCACAGGAGGGGGGTGAAGTTCGGCATGCTGCAGCCGGCGCGTCTGTGGGTCACCCATAAGGACCAACATCATTATTTTGAGTCCCCGGAGGAGGCGTGGGCCTTTGTTCAGGCCGAAAAATTGGACTCGGACTGAGGGTCAGGGACGGGGGGTCGCGGTGGAGGGATGGTTGGGATTGTTGTGTTGTATTTTGAGAGGGGGTTCTTTTTTCTTTGCTGGTTCTTTGTTTTCCGGGGGTTGGTTGGGCACTGTCTTGGTTGGGTCCGCCGGGTGGGCTTGTGGAGGGGGTAGGTAAACGGCTTGGTGGGTTGATGGCTGGCAGGGGGGATGGGGCTCCGCGGGGGGGGGGGGGGGGGGGGAGGGGGGGGCTGGTGGTCCTGAGTTGGGGGTAAGGGGACCGGGCCTGAAAATGGAGCTGCGCCAGAGGAGGCGGGGCCGGGTGAGTGGAAACGTGGGCATATTCCCGCGCTAGGGGCTGAAGGGGGCGGGGCCGGAGCTGGGAAGCGCGGGCTTTTTCCCGCGCTGGGATTGGAAGGGGAGGAGGAGAGCTTGCTGGTGGACAATGGTGGGGGAGGGGTAGTTCCACACTGGAGGAGGTCGAGTGAGTGGCCGGGGTCAGCAGGAGTCGGCTGACTTACGGGAGTGCAATGGGGGGAGCAATGCAGCTATGGGGGGACCTAGCTGGGGGTGGAGGTGGGGGTGGAGGGGGGGGGAGTGGGGGGGGGGGGAGTGGGGGGGGGGAGGAAGGGGGGGGGAAAGGGGGGGGGACCGGGGGGAAAGGGGGGAGAAAGGGGGGGACTGGGTTGCTGCTGGAATGGCCAAGGGGGAGCTGGAGCCGGTAGAGGGGGTCGGGGCGGGGGTCTGCCTCTGTGGGGAACGGGTCGTGCGGGGTGCGCAGGCACGTGGCTGGCCTAGGAAGGGATATGGCTAGTAGGCGGGGGAGGGAGGTGAGCAGCCCCCTGATCCGGCTGATAACCTGGAACGTAAGGGGGCTGAACGGGCCGGTCAAACGGGCCCAGGTGTTCACGCACCTGAAGGGGCTGAAGGCAGATGTGGCCATGCTTCAGGAGACGCACCTGAAGGTGGCGGATCAGGTAAGGTTGAGAAAGGGGTGGGTAGGCCAGGTGTTTTATTCGGGGTTGGATGCAAAAAATCAGGGGGTGACGATCTTGTTGGGGAAGAGAGTGTCGTTCGAGGTGTCGGGCATCGTGGCAGACAATGGCGGTAGGTATATGATGGTAAGTGGCAAGCTGCAGGGGGAGCGGGTGGTGTTGGTCAATGTATATGCCCCGAATTGGGACGATGCGAGTTTCATGCGGCGTATGCTGGGCCGGATTCCGGACCTGGAGACAGGGGGCCTGATAATGGGGGGGGGGGGATTTCAATACGGTGCAGGACCCGGCGCTGGATCGCTCCAGGTCTAGGACAGGTAGGAGTCCGGCGGCGGCCAAGGTGCTGAGGGGGTTCATGGACCAGATGGGAGGGGTGGACCCATGGAGGTTTGCGAGGCTGGGGGCCAGGGAATTCTCATTCTTCTCCCATGTCCACAAGGCCTATTCCCGGATTGACTTCTTTGTCACGAGGAGAGCATTGATTCTGAGGGTGGAAGATACGGAGTACTCGGCGATAGCCATGTCCGATCATGCTCCGCATTGGGTAGACCTCGAGCTGGGGGAGGAGAGAGACCAGCGCCCGCTGTGGCGCTTAGAGGTAGGGTTGCTGGCGGGCGAGGAGGTGAGCAGGCGGGTCCGAGGGTGTATAGAGAGGTACCTGGAGGCTAATGACAATGGGGAGGTCCAAGTGGAGGTGGTCTGGGAGGCGCTGAAGGCGGTGGTCAGGGGACAGCTGATCTCCATTAGGGCCCATAAGGAGAGGAGGGAGAAGAGAGAGTGGGAGAAGCTGGTGGGGGAGATGGTGAGGGTGGCAGGAGGTACGCGGAGGCCCCGGAGGAGGGATTGCTTAGGGAGCGGCGCAGCCTCCAGGCCGAATTCGATCTGTTGACCACCAGGAAGGCGGAGGCGTAGTGGAGGAAGGTGCAGGGGCCGGTATATGAATATGGAGAAAAGGCGAGCCGGATGCTGGCGCACCAGCTTCGGAAACGAGAGGCAGCTAGGGAGATCGGGGGAGTTAAGGATGGGGAAGGGAGCACGGTGCGATGTGGGGTGGGTATCAATGGGGTCTTCAGGGACTTCTACGAGGAACTGTATTGGGCTGAGCCCCCACTGGAGGAGGGAGGGATGGGTTGCTTTCTGGACCGGTTGAGATTCTTGAGGGTGGAGGAGGGGCAGGTGGCGGGTTTGGGGGCGTTGGTTGGGTTGGAGGAGTTGGTCAAAGCGATAGGAAGCATGCAGGTGGGGAAGGCACCGGGGCCGGATGGGTTCCCGGCCGAATTTTATAAGAAGTATGCGGACCTGCTGGGCCCGCTGTTGGTAAGGACCTTTAACAAGGCAAGGGAAGGAGGGGCTTTGCCTCCGACGATGTCTCGGGCGCTGATCTCCTTGATCCTGAAGCGGGACAAGGATCCCCTACAATGTGGGTCATACAGGCCGATCTCACTCCTAAATGTAGATGCAAAGCTGTTGGCGAAGATTTTAGCCATGAGGATAGAGGACTGTGTGCCGCAGGTCATTCACGAGGATCAAACGGGGTTCGTGAAAGGGAGACAGCTGAATACCAATGTACGGAGGCTCTTGAATGTTATGATGATGCCGGCGGTGGAAGGGGAGGCGGAGACAGTGGCGGCGATGGATGCGGAGAAGGCCTTTGATAGGGTAGAATGAGGGTACTTGTGGGAGGTGCTGAAAAGGTTCGGGTTTAGGGAGGGGTTCGTCAGGTGGGTTAAGTTGCTGTATGAGGCCCCGGTGGAGAGTGTGGCCGCGAACAGAAGGAGGTCGGAGTATTTTCGGTTGAACCTGGGGACGAGGCAGGGGTGTCCCCTGTCCCCCCTGCTCTTTGTGCTGGCGATTCAACCCCTGGCCATGGCGTTGAGGGAGGCGAGGAATTGGAGGGAGTTGGTGCGGGGTGGGGAGGGACATCGGGTGTCGCTCTATGCAGACGATTTGCTGCTATATGTGGCGGACCCGGTGGGGGGGAATGCCAGAGGTGATGATGATTCTCAGGGAGTTTGGGGATTTCTCCGGGTATAAGCTCAATATGGGGAAGAGCGAGTTGTTCGTTGTTCACCCAGGGGACCAGGAGAGGGGGATTGGTGAGCTCCCACTAAAAAGGGCGGAGAGGAGTTTCAGGTACCTGGGGGTCCAGGTGGCTAGGAGTTGGGGGGTCCTGCATAAGCTTAACTTCACGAGACTGGTGGAGCAAATGGAGGAGGAGTTTAAGAGGTGGGACGTGCTGCCACTCTCCCTGGCAGGTAGGGTGCAGTCAGTTAAAATGACGGTGCTCCCGAGGTTTTTGTTCCTGTTCCAGTGCCTCCCCATCCTGATTCCCTAAGTCTTCAGGCGGGTTAATAGGAGCATTATGGGGTTTGTGTGGGTGCAGAAGACCCCGAGGGTGAGAAGGGTGTTCCTGGAGCGGTGCAGGGATAGGGGGGCGTTGGCGTTGCCTAACCTCTGTGGGTATTATTGGGCCGCCAACGTGGCGATGGTGCGTAAGTGGGTGATGGAAGGGGATGGGGTGGCATGGAAGAGGCTGGAGATGGCGTCCTGTGTGGACACGAGCCTGGAGACGCTGGTGACGGCGCCGCTGCCACTTCCTCCAATGAGGTATACCACGAGCCCGGTGGTGGCGGCTACCCTCAAAGTTTGGGGGCAATGGAGACGTCACAAGGAGGAGGTGGGGGCCTCGGTGTGGTCCTCGATACGGAGGAACCACCAGTTTGTCCCGGGGAGAATGGACGGAGGGTTCCTGAGTTGGCACAGAGCAGGTATTAGAAGGATGGGTGACCTGTTTGTGGACAGGAAGTTCGCGAGCCTGGGTGAGGTGGAGAAGAAGTTCAGGCTCCCCCCCGGGGAACACCTTCAGATATATGCAGTTAAGGGCGTTTGTTAGGCGGCAGGTGGTGGAGTTCCCACTGTTGCCGCCACGCAGGGTCCAGGACAGGGTGCTTTTGGGGGTGTGGGCTGGAGAGGGGAGGATCTCGGCAACGTATCAGGTGATGCAGGAGGAGGAGGAGGCCTCGGTGGAGGAGCTAAAGGGTAAGTGGGAGGAGGAGTTAGGTGAGGAGATCGACGAGGAGACGTGGGCGGATGCCCTGGGAAGGGTGAACTCTTCCTCCTCTTGCGCGAGGCTCAGCCTCATACAATCTAAGGTGCTGCACAGGGCAAACATGACCGGGGCAAGGATGAGCCGATTCTTTGGGAGTGAGGACAGATGTGTTAGGTGCTCAGGGAGCCCAGCAAACCACACCCACATGTTCTGGGCATGCCCAGCACTGGAGAACATTTGGAAGGGTGTAGCGAGGACGGTGTCGAGGGTGGTAGGTTCCAGGGTTGAGCTGGGCTGGGGACTCGCAATATTTGGGGTGGCAGAAGAGCCGGGAGTGCAGGAGGCGAAAGTGGCCGGTATTCTGGCCTTTGCGTCCCTGGTAGCCCGGCGTAGGATTCTTCTTCAGTGGAAGGATGCGAGGCCCCCAAGCGTGGAATCCTGGATTAACAATTTATTAAATTGGAGAGGGTGAAATTTGCCTTAAGGGGATCGGTGCAAGGGTTCTTAAGGTGGTGGCAACCGTTCCTAGACTTCCTGGCAGAGCGTTAGGAGATGGTCAGCAGCAGCAGCAACCTGGGGGGGCGCGGGGGTGGACTCGGTTGGGGGGGGGGGGGGGGTTGCTGGTCATTTTTCCTGATTGGGCGTGTATATTTGCTTTTGTGTTGACGGCTGTTAATTTTTTATTTGTAGTATACGGGGTGGGGGGGATTTGTTTTTTCTTTTTGTATTTTGTTGTTGATATTTTGTGAAAATTTGAATAAAAATTATTTAAAAAAAAAGAACTGGGCATGCCTGTTGCTGGAATCCGACTGGGCACAGGTTTAATTTTATGGGCCTGCGGAGAAAGGTTTAGTGCAGCAGACGCGGAGAAAGAACTTGCATTGTATAAATTGAACAAGGAAGTCTTAAGTAACCACATGAGAAACATGAACAACATGGCAAACACTTAACCAAAGAGATTCTGAAAGGCGAATGCAGGCTTGGGAATATTTTCAAATGATTGTCAGCCAAGTCTAATCAAGACTGTAGAATTTTCCACCAATGAGGCTTTGGGGAGAGTTCACAAGCGACAGGTGCTTGAGGACCCGTCTCAAGATGAAATTATTTGCTGCAGTCTCACAGCTGTTGTACAGAGCAGCATTTTGACAGCTGCTTTGACAGCCTGCACTCAGCCTTGAGTAGACAAACAGTCGTTGGCATGTGCTCGTTACCCATTTGTTGCCAGTGGCAGTATCATTGCCTCATTTACAATGTAGCGCTGCTGGCAAAGGCTAACATCTCTCTCTTCTTCTCCCTGATGACGTTGTAATGGAAATCAAAGCCACCACACCTTTCCTCACTGCTTGACACCTCCTCTTGCCTCAAACGAGCCATGACTCAGTGGCCAGCTCTCTCAGTCAGAATATTGTAGATTCATGCTTCACTCCAGACAGGTGAGCACATAATATAGTGTGATACTCAAATATAGTGCTGCGGGAGTACTGCATTGTTTGAGGTCCTATCTTTTGGTTGATATTTTAAACTGAGACACCACCTGCCCTATCAGATAAATGTAAAGGATCCCCTGCTATTTAAAAGGAGACGAGGGTAGATCTCCCTGGTCTCCCTCGATTCCCTACCTGGCTCCTAACCTAAATATCTTCCCATTGCCCAGTGCTTGTGGGCATTGTTAGTGACTCCATGTGCATTAGTACCTTTCTGCTTCTCTTCAAAATGCCACCTTCACTCACCTGTTAATATATAGCTCGCTATTCATGTTTTTAAGAATGTCAATTTACATTTTCAGAATTGTAACTAACTGTAGAAACATAGGGGCATCTGGTTGAGAAAAAAAACAACAAATCTGATGTAAATGCAACTTAAACATGCCTGTACATGGATAGGGTTGAGCACAGTACGAAGTCTTACAACACCAGGTTAAAGTCCAACAGGTTTGTTTCGATGTCACTAGCTTTCGGAGCGCTGCTCCTTCCTCAGGTGAAATATCATGGATAGGGTTGATAGTGAAAAAAAGTTAAACAATGAAACGTGGAGAAATCAGATTAGCCATGATTTTATTGACCAGCAGTGCATGCTTGAGGGGCTAAGTGGCCTAATCCTGCTCCGAATTTATATGTATGGAAGTGCGTGAACCACCTCTGCCTTTTTTTGGAATCAGGAGTTCTGGACAGACGGCGATAAAATCCACTGGAAATGTAAACTATTCATATGGGTTACAGAATCAAAGAATTGTGTTGAAGATACAACATTTTAAAAACATTTTGGGAGGTCATCCCAAATTATGACATGTTGTCATGGAGATGGGATGTGGGGTAGAATGTTATTTTGTTTAAGTCATCTGAGTCTTGTTCAGAAAGCAAGCAGTTGCAGTTTTGCTTTGGTGTAGATTGAGCGTGCCAATTAGAGATGACTGTTAGTCTGACCTGCAGTTTAGGCAATGAAATTCTAACCTCATTGTTTACAATGCTGAATATAGCTGGGGCTTAAGCTCAGTTTGGATTTTGGAGGGGGAAATAGCAACTGGAGAATTTGCCTAGCTTGTCACTAGAGGAAGAAATAGACAGCGAGAGCCTTGCAGCAAAAAGTAGTCAACAGAGTTAGCATGAAAGCTGTGAGAAGGCAATTGGGTATCTGCTTGCAATCGAACAAGGAGCTTAGGTGTCCATAGTCGTGAGGTCTTAAAGAAAATTATAAGATCTCTTCACCAAAAGCTAATGGAAGAATTTCATGTAATTTCATACTTCATAGAATAGCTGGAACAATGAGGAGAAATCAAAGTGCCTTTTGAGGGCTGGGGTACACCTTTGGGAGGTACTAAAGAGATGAATGAGGCTTCATGATTGTTATAATGTTTAAGGGAATTCTTAGAGGGGGAAATAAAAAGTATAACTGACTTCACAGTGCAAGTAATTCTAAACTCTAGTGTTAAGTTAATAGTGCTTGCTTTATTTAATTTCTATATACAAAGTGTATTTTTGTTAAAAATGTGAAATTGTTTGGTGTAATTCTAAGGGTTGATCGCTGGGTATTTGGATTTTTAAACATTAATGGTCATAACACGCCCTCTTCATTATGTTCCATATTTTTCTTCCCCGTCCTCTCCATTACCACCTGATCTTTGAATGATTTCTTCCTCTAGCTCCCGAGTACTCTCTCAATTCTCTGTTTGAGCAAGAGCCTAGTTTCCGGTCTATCTACAGCATTGTGATTGCTGATTTTGACCAGGACAATGACCTTCGAACAGGAGTAGGCCTTTCAGCCTCAAGAGCCTGATGAGGTTCGATCATCTGTAAATTCGATTACCTGTCCTATTTTCATATCATTCAACTTCCCTTATCGACCAAAAATAAATCAATCTCCATTTTGAAATTTTCAATTGACCCTCCCCTCCAGATTTTCACTACCGTTTGTGTGAAGACGCACTTCCTGCATCACCCCTGAATGAAATTGCTCTAGGTTAAAGGTCATACCCTGATGTACTGGCTTCCTCCAGCAGAGGAAATTGTTTCTGCCTGTCTACCCGATCAAACTCTTTGGCAAATCTGCCCATTATGTGATATCTGTCCTCATCCTCCTATTATGATCCCTGACCAAACCCTAACAGTGGCTAGGATATTGGACCGAAACCCCTATATTTTAGTTTATTTGTAAGACTGTGCGGAAAGAATGATTCACTCCAGAAGTGATTGCACGAAGAAATGGGACTTTGGGTTTTGAAAACAAATTCCAATTACGGGGCAATTTAGTGTGGCCAACTCATCTACCCTGCACATCTTTGAGTTGTGGGGTGAGACCCACGCAGAATCGGGGAGAATGTGAAAACTTTCACAAAGACAGTGTCCCAGGCCGGAATCGAATCCGGGTTCTTGGTGCGTTGAGGCAGCAGTGATAACCACTGTGCCAACGTGTCGTCGGGCTTTGGTATTTTTAAAATAAAAATTTATTATGAATAACACCTTACAATAATCCCTGAAACACTGTCATTCAATTTTCCATTAAACAACAAGAAAAAAACATACAGCTCTCAATCTTTCTTATTGTGGGAGAATTGTTGTCTCAGCCTCAGGCAGATCAAAATTCACCTCTTCTCTCCAAAACGTTCCCCAAAAACCGCCTCACTAAAGCCTTTCAAAATGTCTCTCTGCGTTCCTTGGCTTCACCCAGCTATGACGTCATCTCCCTAAGCTGAAAAACAAATGATCTCTGCAGATTGCAAAGCCCATTATCTCCCCAGGGACTCTCCCAGTCAAACCGCAGTCCATTAGTCCAGCCTGAAAACACATTCCTTTGTCAATTTCACCTCCTGGCTGCTAAAAGCACAGAGGCCCTGCAAAACAGAATGATTAAAGATAAAACATGACCACTGCAGTCAAACACACTCTAACCCGAGGATTTCAACCTTTCAATTGCCCAATATCCCTAAAGACTGCCAGTCGTCACACTCCTTAATCCCTCTGTGCTACGCAGTCAGCCACTCCATCCCCTGGCACTAACGCTTCTCTCTGTGGTCCAATTCAACCATGCAAGCAATTCTACTATCTGTTCCAACTAGCTGTTATTTCAGTAGCATCTTCTCCCACCCTTGCTCTGTGTTCCTCCTGCCCAATGAAGGAACTACAGTAAGTCCCCTTTGCCTCCTCATATTCTGAAATTAAATATGTTGCAAACATATTGCTTGAAATGAACTGTTTTTAAAAATACAACACTGGTTATATCCACTATCTGTTTACTTGACTGAGACAATTCACAATTAAGGATACTTGACTAGTGATTCCTCTGCAGCACTCCCTCTAGCACCCTCCTTTAACTAAATAAAAGATTTCTGGCTTGAGCTTGTTGTCTTATCAAACCGAGCTGTTATGCCATTTTGAAATGATGAAACAAATGAAATCCCTTTCAATCTTTAACTTGTTTGACAGTGGCACAGTAGTTAGCAGTGCTGCCTCACAGCGTCAGAGACCTGGGTTCGATTTCGGCCTTGGGTGACTGTGTGGAGTTTGCATGTTCTCCCCGTGTCTGCTTAGATTTCCTCCGGATGCTCCAGGTTCCTCCCACAGTTAAAAGATGTGCAGGTTCGGTGGATTGGCCATGATAAATTGCCCCTTAATGTCCAAAAGATGACCAGCTTCGATAGGGTTACAGGGATAGGGTGGGAGAGTGGGCATTTGTTAAGGTGGCCCTGTGGAGAGTTGGTGAGGATTAGTTGTGCCGAATGGCTTCCTTCTGCACTGCAGGGGTTCTATGGTTCAGATCTTAACTGTTTGAAAATTTGATGTATTTGTGATGCAGTTGTTTTAATTGCAGGCCTTCGAACAGCAGGAAGGGAAAAGTCAAATTCCGTTGGCATGTACTATCCCCTCGTACCTCCTAACAGTCCAACTCAAGGAAGGCCGAAATCTGGTCATCCGGGATCGCTGTGGTAAGACAATTTTTGAAAAAAATCTCACTATAATGGGTCGTGTTACCAGTTTTAATATGCATTGAGGAAAAAGAGACTCACCAAATATTTTGAATTATGATAATAGTGACCTCCTCCTTCCGGCTCCCAAATATCTGACAGGAACCTGCTGTCTTTAAAATATTAGCTGAAAAAGAAATCCTTTAGTAAACACATTCATGTGGAGTTTTGTTTGGAGAAAGGGTTGTTTTATGAGGAAAGATTGAGCAGGTTGGGCCTATATTCGTTGGAGTTCAGAAGAATGAGAGGTGATATTATTGAAACGTATAAGATTCTGAATGGGATTGACAGGGTAAATGCTGAGAGGATATTTCCCCTCATGGGTGAATCGGGAGCTCGGGGATGTGGTTTCAAAATTATGTGTGGGATTTACCACGCAAACCGCCGCGTGTTGCGGGAACTGGCCTGTCATTGGACGGTGGCAGGATCTTCTGTTCCCTGCTTCCCATTTTGAAAAACAGTAGAAATTCGCACCAGTGCGATGTCACGCCTGGTAGGTGGGAAGATTGAATGAGGGCTGAAGATGCGTGGTTAACCTCGCTAAATATATTGGAATGATTCAAATTCATACAAATCAGGTCCGTGGCCTCCTGGGGCATGAACCTGATCGCATTATCGGGGAGGGCCCAGGAAGATCGCGGTCCAAAATCTCGCCAGCGTGAATTCAGTTTGTGGCCTCTCATGGGATCATGAGGCCATTACGCGATTTGCAGCTGCAGCTAACGTGGCTGCTAAATCCACCCCAATGCTTAATTATTTTTATATATAAATAGGAACATTATCAACTTCAAATGGTAAAAACATTTTGGAAACAGTAGGAGCGCACGGCTCTCACAGGCAATGTTGTTAGCAATCAGCACGCACCTCAGTTCACTTGTCCTTGCTTCACATCCGTATCACTTCAGTCATAGATAGCAGTTGGAAAAAACTACCTGGATGAAAATCAGCAGGGTGTGGTCACCCTGCGAGTGGGCAACGGTCAACAAAATGTTTCATGGGCCGCACTCCGAACCCAGATGGGCCGCGTGTGGCCCCCAGGCCGCAGGTTTCCCACCGCTGATTGAGAGGCTGCCAGCTCGAATCGGAACTGGGCATTGCTGAGGCAGGTGAGGGATGGTGGGTGAATCTAAACTTGAGCCAGCAGCCGCTTTTCTTAACCGTGCGCTGCTCTGATAATCCTCCTTAACCTCCCATGCCAAAGGGAAGCTGCCTCTTTTAAGCTGGCAGCGTTTGAACACAGCAAGTGGATGTTCCAACACGTGCAAAATGCGAACGGACCATCTAAGTTGTCCCGCATTGGAGCCATAAATATACTATTTGGCTCCCCACCTCTGTTCAGTAGATCTGTCTACCAGCCTTGCCACAGGGGAACCACCCCAGTGGTGGGTATATATTTTGGTGGATTGCCTGATTAGGCTTCCTGCTAGTTTGCCAGTTTTCATCCCAAAGCCTGCCTCTGCGGGGATGACAAGATTCTGTCCTTAGTTTCTTGGTGCTGGCCTTCAGCTTTCTGAATTTCATCCATTAATCTTTACTTTCCAGAGAACAGGACTAGTTAAAAAGCGAGTCCTGGCCAAATCTTGAACTATTTACAATTAAGAATTGCAGCCACATCATCCTTGGAAGTTTCTATTACGTCCTTGTTCAGCCATGAAACTAATGTAAATATAGGCATTATACACATAACCAAAATCCACAATTCATCTCATTTGTCAATTTGCAAAGAAGCAAGTTTGCAAATCTAGCCTAGCTGCACAAACAGTAAACTCAGGATCGGTCCCAATTGAATTCATGGGAACCAAAATGGAACAATGGAGGTGTTTTGTCATAACTGGCAGGGTTCGAATGAACATTCTTGGCAAACGTCCCATTGTGGATTGTTCCTGAATTATTATAGGCCGAGCATTCCTTGCCTGAAATTTCGAAAACTGAAAAATTCAGAAATCTGCACTTTTTTCGAGCGCCGATGCGACATCACGAGTGGGAAATTCCACAGAGCTCTGGGAAGGTTCCCGGGCGGTACGCAGGTCCCAACGTGCCGCACATGCGCAGGTCCCAAACCACCCCACATGTGCAGGTCTCGAAGTGCCGTACATGCACAGGGCACAACATGCCGCACATGTGCAGATCACAATGCGGCACACATGCGCAGGTCCCAACGTGCTGCACGTGCACAGGTCCCAACATGCTGCACATGCGCAGGTCCCAACGTGCCGCACATGCGCAGGTCCCAACGTGCCGCACATGTGCAGGTCCCAACAAGCCGCACATGCACTGGTCACAACATACCGCACATGTGCAGGTCTCAATGTGATGCACATGCAGGTCCTAACGTGCTGCACGTGCGCAGGTCCCAACAAGCCGCACATGCACTGGTCACAACATACCGCACATGTGCAGGTCCCAACGTGCCGCACATGTGCAGGTCCCAATGTGCCGCACATGTGCAGGTCCCAACGTGCCGCACATGTGCAGGTCCCAACGAGCCGCACATGCACTGGTCACAACATACCGCACATGTGCAGGTCCCAACATACCGCACATGTGCAGGTCCCAACATACTGCACATGTGCAGGTCTCAACGTGCCGCACATGCACTGGTCACAACATACCGCACATGTGCAGGTCTCAACGTGACGCACATGCAGGTCCCAATGTGCCACACATGTGCAGGTCCCAACGAGCCGCACATGTGCAGGTCCCAACGAGCCGCACATGCACTGGTCACAACATACGGCACATATGCAGGTCCCAATGTGCTGCCCATTGCAGATCCCAACATGCCGCACACGTGCAGGTCCCAACATACCGCACATGCGCAGGTCCCAAAGCGCTGCACATACACAGTTCCCAAAGCGCTGCACATACACAGGTCTCAAAGCGCCGCACATGCACAGGTCCCAACACGCCACACATGCACAGGTCCCAAAGCGCTGCACATGCGCAGGTCCCAACACGCCGCACATGCACTGGTCAGAACATGTCGCACATGCGCAGGTCCCAAAGCGCTGCACACACACATGTCCCAAAGTGCTGCACATACACAGGTCCCAAAGTGCCGCACATGCACAGGTCCCAACACGCCACACATATACAGGTCCCAAAGCGCTGCTGGTCCCAATACTCTGCACATGCGCAGGTCCCAACATGCCGCACATGCACTGGTCACAACATGCCGCATATGCGCAGGTCCCAAAGTGCTGCACATGCGCAGGTCCCAAAGCGCCACACATGCACAAGTCCCAAAGCACCGCACATGCACAGGTCCCAACAGGCCACACATGCACAAGTTCCAAAGCGCTGCACATGCGCAGGTCCCAACACGCCACACATGCACAGGTCCCAAAGCGCTGCACATGCGCAGGTCCCAACACGCCACACATGCGCAGGGCACAACATGCCGCATTTGCGTATTATCATATCATATTCCAAAATCCAAGAAATTCCAAAATCTCAACCTGTACATAGGTTGTCACTTGTACATTCCCCTCTCCCTCTTTTCCACCCTCAGTGACACAACTTTCAGCTGTTACTGTACCTCCTCAATTTCACTTCCTTCCTTCCCACCTTTACATGCTTTCCTGAAACCTACCCATGGAACCATACCTTTCATCGTTGCTCCAACCTTCCCACACACTTGGATATTCTTCTGTTGCTATCGCCATCTGCAATTCATTGGTGGTCTTCAATCTTTGCCAATGATGAACTGTTGAAAGTGGTTATTCTGCTAACATCCTCTGATGTGGCCCATCATTTTGAATGTTGAGTGCAGTAGTCCTGGATAATGTTGGTTTTCCTTTATGGTCATGGCCAATGCTAGTTTTGAGGTGAAGCCTGCTTACTCTGCCACTGCCATGGCACAGATATTGGTTTTGGACTTTTAAAAAAAAATTCCAATTAAGGAGCAATTTAGCATTGTCAATTTGTCCCTGCTCATCTTTGGGTTGTGGGGGTGAGACCCACGCAGACACGGGGCGAATGTGCAGACTCCACATGGACAGTGACCCAGGACCGGGATCGAACCCGGGTCCTCAGTGCCATGAGGCAGCAGTGCTAACTACTGCGTCACCGTGCGACTGCCCCAAACCTATATACGCCTAACTCTGAAGTGAGAGCACTTTAAATCCAATACCAATCTACAAGCTGTGCTGCCATTTCACCTAAGTCACTCTTTCAATAAAATAACTTCCCCAAACATTATTGCTCTTTATCATATCGCCAGTGGAGTATATTTATTAGTCCTGTTGGCGTAGATGTGAAATGATGGAGTCTTTGTCAACTTTCCTCTTCATACCCAACCACAACTCCGCAGGGATGAACTTCTCAATTGCTTTGCAGCAGATGTGAGATTTGGTTTTGAGATGAATTCCCTGCCCCTCCGTGAATTCCTTTACGTTCTTGGGATGAGAGCACTGCTGATTAGACCAGCAATTGTAGTCTATTCCTTGTTACCATCGAGAAGGTGGTGGTGAGTCGCCTTCTTCAACCACTGCCGACAATGTGGTGTACGTACACCCAGAGTGCTGTTAGGGAGGAAGTTCAATGCTTTTGACCCAGCGATAGTCAAAGAATGGCCGGAATTTTGTGGGTCATGAAGGGGCACTTCCAGTTGCTGGTGTTTCCATGCATTCGTGGTGCTTGTCCTTCTATGTGGCAGCAGTCATGAATTTGGAAGTTGTTGTTGAAAGAGCCTTCTCAAGTTGCTGCGGTGCATCTTGAAGTTGTACCCGGTTTCCTTGGGTTTCTGTGGCTATGACTCATCTTTCATTCTCACTCCACAGCATAAATATTTCCCACTTCTCTGTCTGTTAGCTTTGACAAAGAGTCATCGGATTCGAAACGTTAGCTCTTTTCTCTCCCTACAGATGCTGCCAGACCTGCTGAGATTTTCCAGCATTTTCTCATTTGATCTTGAAGTTGGTGTACACTGCCACCACTGTACGTCGCTGGTGGAGGGTGTGAATGCTTCCGGTGGTGGATGGCGCACCTATCGTTTTCAAAATGTAACATTTTAGAAGTAGAAAGAAAAATATTCTACCATGAAAATTGTTGACTGCAAACCCATACTGAACAGTATTCCTTTCAGCTTCGGGGGACGAGGTATACCGACTGTTCATGGCGGTGTGAAATTCCGGTCCCAAGCCGGCACGCGGGTTTCCCGGCGACGAAAAGTGCTATCACCGGGAAATTCCGTTGACAATGGTGGGGTCAGTAGAGGCCTCTGGCAAGCTGCCTCCGCTGCTGAAAAAAAACACCGTGGCCGTGAGAGATTTCTCACTGGTGACACCTCCCCCACCCCCAAATCATGAGAGTGATAATTCCCATCATTCTGATATACCTCTAATGAACTCTCTGGAGGGTGGGGGAAGGATGAATACTCACAAGAAGAGGAAGACCATTTTTGTGGGGCAATTTTAGCAGCTTGCTGGAGGGAGTGTGCAAACTTCCAGACAACATACCTTACCCAACCCTTCAAGCACCAGATTGTGCATTCGATTTATCAGCCATTTCAGGATCCACTGAACCGGAGTGGAATTAGGTTGTCCTCGATCCCTGAGGGACTGCCTAAGGGAGAGATCATCAGCTTCAACAAAGCTGCCGCTGGTACTGTAGCTGAGGAACGTTCGTATGATCTCACATTTCCTGCTTCCAGCCATCTTTAACAGTAATTCTTATTGATGATGCATGTTCTCTGCATGTTGTCTGTGAACTAATGGAAACCGAGGGAGAATCTGTTGATGGTATGTTAATTCTATTGTTAAGATGCACAGAGTAGGGGCATTGTTTAATTAAGTATTTAGAGCACGTATAAATAGAGACTCTCGTGACTGGTGGACACTGCAGCTGGAATGCTTCCTCACCCCACAAAATGACTTCTGGATTTAATTTGGTAGTGATTCCTTCAATTCTTTTTCTTTGTTACATTGCCGTTTAGGTTTATTGTCTAAATTGGCTTTTTAAAAAAGTGAACTATTTGCTTATTGAGCAGCTTGGAGGAGTATAAAGAACAATTCCTGGGAGATTGGATTGTTAGGGAGTAAACAGCCATATGTAATGCTGCATTCTGTGGATAAACATAGTGGGTGGGATTTTCCGGTCTTGACCATGGTGAGACCTGTTGCGAGCAAGAACGGAAAATTTGGTGTTCCAGCTAAAACTCAATTCACTCCCAGCGACACCAGGAAAATCCCAACTGCGATCGAGGACGGGAGGTTTCAGCCATTATCAAGAAAAGTATTTGCATTTAGTTTCATAGTTCGTCAACTGGTTTGGGATCAGTTTAATAGAATTTTCTGTTTGTTAAATCGTACCTTAAAGCAGAGTGCCCCATTGCTAGGTCCTCATGGTTGTACATGTATTCGCAACGCAGGAGCAGTCCTTGTAGTACCAATGTGGACCCTGCCTCCGGTTGATCCCAATCTAGGGACCGGAAAGTCCAGCTCCAGTAGTTCAAACTCCTTATTGATTCTGGCTTCCTCATCCCGCTGTCGGCTTTTGCTTGGGTTGAAATTAAAAATCTTGGCAGTATTTTACAAAATGAGTGGGAAGTTGGTGGAAATTCAACCACTGATTTGTTACCACTCCATTTCACTCTGCTGATGGGGACCAATTTCATCCCCATTACATCTCTTCTGATTCGCTGCACCCTTTCTCTTGCTGTAACTGTTTGCTTTGTGCACTAACCTCAAAAGTGTTTATTGCAGCAGTACTAAAAAGAATCAGGACATTTTGTACTACTCAAGTCACCTCCATCAAGTGTAATTGGTTTCCTCGAATATATCTTGTTAATCTTTGTGAAATAAAGGGCGGAATTCTCTCTTCCCCCCCCCCCCACCGCCGGGTGGGAGAATCGCCGGGGCGCCGTGCGAGTCCCGCCATGCCGCCCCGGCACCCGCACGCGATTCTCCCCCCCACCCCAACCCCCAAACCGGCGCGGTGACAATCATGGCTGGCCGCTCAGAGAATCGGCGCTCGCTGTTTGTAACAGGCGAGTGGCGATTCTCCGGCCCAGATGGGCCGAGCGGCCTGCCCAACACGGCAGGTGCCCACCGGCGCCGTCCACACCTGGTCGCTGCCGGCGGGAACAGCGCGGGAACGCTGGGGAGGGGGCGGCCTGTGGGGGGGCAGGGGGGTTCCTGCACCGGGGGGGTACTCAAAAGGTGTCTGGCCCGCGATCGGTGCCCACCGATCGGCGGGCCGGCCTCTGTGAAGGAGGACCTCCTTTTCTCCGCTGCCCCGCAAGATCCATCCGACATCTTGCGCCCAGCCGCGGGGAAGACGGCAACCGGGCATGCACGTGTTGGCGCCGGTCAACCTGCGCATGCGCGGATGACGTCATTTACGCGGCACCGGCCGTGTCATTTACGCAACGCCAAGGCCCGGCGGGCGTAAATGACGCGGCGCGGCGCCGCTCCTAGCCCCCCGGGGGCGGGAGAATAGGGGGCTGGGAACGGCCTCCGATGCCGGAGTGAAACACTCCGGTTTTCACTCCAGCGTCGACACTTAGTCTCCCGATGGGAGAATTACGCCCAATATTCCTATATGGTGGAAAATTATCCTTGGTTGCTTAAAGGTCAATGATTTAGCTTCATGCGGTGGGTATTGATTTCTTTTCAGTATTGTTCGCTATTTTTTCTTTGAATTTTTATTTTCCAAATAAAGTACTTACCATTAATATGGCATCTCTCATCATCTCAATGTGTCCCAGGACATTTTACAGACAATGATGTTCTTTTGAAATGTAGTCACTCTTTTTAATGTAGGAAACGTGATAGTCGATTTGTGCAAAATAAGCTCCCAACAGACAGCAATGTGATAATGACCAGATAATCTTAATCTGTATTTATTACGTTGAATGAGAAGAACTTCTGCGCTCTTTGTGCACTGCCATGAGACCATTCCGTTCACTTGTGAAGGCAGATGGAGCCTCAGTTTTAACATCCCAAATGAAGGACCACATCTTCAACAGTGCAGCACTCCCGCAGTACTGCACAACTTGTCAAGTAAGAAACTGGATCCTCGCTATCCTTGCATATTGGTCCAGATATTGCAGCGGTAATGGCAGAGATGATGTTCATCGGCATTTGTCCTCTGAAACTGACAGCAACCACCTCTGGAGTCCACGCATGTGCAGAATAAGATGGTTCCATGGAGTGCATTCTTGAGGTTCCTGCAGAATAAAATCAAGTGAAATCAGTGAGTTGGTGAGAATGTGCCCTTTTGCATTGTTACTCTCACTGTAACTAAAACCTTGAAAAAGTGGGTATCTTGTTAATGAGGTGTAAGTACGTTTTTGCAACAAACTAAATTAATGATTGCTGTTCAATGAAAGCCTCAGTGGCCCCGGAAAACTAATTTTAGGTTTGTAGAAAGCCCGATTTCTCCATTATGGTAAATTCACATTTTTAAAAGAATTTTAAAAAAGTTTATTTTGATATTTCAACTTCTATCTTAATTCCTGGCATGCACCTGAAACACACATTCTGTTCCCTGTCAAATTAAAGTTAAAAGTGAATGATAATTACATCCTGGTTTACTGTCTGAGAATACTGCCGTGCGATAGACTGTTTAGTCTGCTTGATTATGATGTGGAGATGCCGGCGTTGGACTGGGGGGAGCACAGTAAGAAGTCTTACAACACCAGGTTAAAGTCCAACAGGTTTGTTTCAAATCACTAGCTTTTGGAGCACTGCTCCTTCCTCAGGTGAGTGGTCTGCTTGATGACATCACTGTTGATGGACATCTGGGGATTCCCTTGGCTTGGCACCAGATTCAAACTAAAGTCGGAATAGGTGAAATCCACGTCAAATCTATATGGGCTGCCTTCTCTAAGGTAGATTGTCTTCGAGTAACTAAATTCCAACAAGATAGAAGATAGTAAAAATGTTGAAATCCTGAAGCTTCCTGAGGACACCAAAACATTCCTCTGTGCAATTAAAAATGTGGAGTAGCATGCAAATTATAATTACTCATTCAATGAATAACATTAGCAGACAGCTAAACAGTGATTAGCAAGTACAACTCTCAATTTCTTTAGTTGGTCAATCTGACTGAAACTAGAGATGTAAATGTGCTACAAATATTTGCAAGATTCTTTGCAGTGCCAATTATCCAACTTCTTTTGATGTAAATCTCTTCAGTAATTTTTAGTCTTATGGGCAGCTTATTTTTCCAAACCACTGATGTATATCTGACTTGTGTTAATTTTATTATGTTTTCAAAGTGTACTTTCCCTTCAGTGAGCTCCTTTCATTGAGCGGCAACTAATTTGCATGCGCTTGCGAGGCAGGCAATATGGATACTGCCCCATAACTAAACTATTATTTATGGCAAGATCACTTGTTTCAGATGCAGTAATCAAACTCTTGTGTTGGGACAAGTAAGATCTGGGTGAGAAACATTTTAATCATTTTGGAGAGTATGAGGGTGGCATCACTGACATCTGCAGATATTTAATGCATTGGCCAACATTGATTGATGCGGATCTGCATTAGAATTTTGTATGTTCACCACCATTGTTCCCTTAGCGCCTCCCCACCCCCTCCCCCATTCCTCCCACCTAACTTCGGCCACATATCTCCTGATCACCTCCACTTGTGGCCCTTGGGAATCTGGTCAAGTTTATTTTGGCGTCACTGCTGGAGGTTTAAGCCTCTCCCGACAAACCCCCTTTGCCCCCCCCCCAAACTCACTGTAAATGGGGAACCACCAGGACTATGTGGCACCAACAAAATTTAAAAGCTGTTCACCAAACGCTACGTATTGGCTTTTCCAAACAGGAGGTTCCTGGTGTCTGGTCTGCCCGAAGGTTTAAACATGAGTAAACTTCCTCAAAACAACGTGGATTCAAGTCTATGTCTCAGTGGAAAGTCAAACAGTTACTAGGGAGAGATAATTTTAACTTGTGCAGACAATGTTGCACTTTGCTTAAATTTCTATTCCATGGACGCCCGTTGGGGCCGGTCTAATATTATCCATTTTGCACTATTGCCAAAATTGTAAATTAACTCCAGGGCAATGTGCAAAGTTCATTTGCCTGTGAGGATTGGAATTTCCCCAGGGTAGTGAACAATATATAGCTCTGTGCTACGGTGGGCTATTAAGGCCAAGCTATGGAAAACTTTTCTTTTCTATTACCAGCAACACATAGCAAAGAGTTTGCGCGAATGCTTCAAATTCATTCTTGGATTATAAGTTGCCTGCTGCAAATGTAAATAAATATTCAAATTCTGTTTATACAGCTGAGTCAAAACTGCTACAATAGTTGAAGTTTAATGTCTGCATTCTGTTAGATTAGCAAATACAAAGGAAAGCGAAAACTTTTTCTATTCATAGAATTTACAGTGCAGAATGAGGCCATTCGGCCCATCGAGTCTGCACCGGCTCTTGGAAAGAGCACCCCACCCAAGGTCAACACCTACACCCTATCCCCATAACCCAGTAACCCACCCAACACTAAGTGCAATTTTGGACACTATGGGCAATTTATTATGGCCAATCCACCTAACCTGCACATCTTTGGACTGTGGGAGGAAACCGGAGCACCCGGAGGAAACCCACGCACACACAGGAAGGATGTGCAGACTCCGCACGCACAGTGACCCAAGCCGGAATCGAACCTGGGACTCTGGAGCTGTGAAGCAATTGTGCGATCCACAATGCTACCGTGCTACCGTGTTTGATACTCTCAAAATATAACTACGCCTGTTGTTACTTTCCCTGTGCTTGATTTGTTTACTGATTTTTAGCAGGGACTGACCACTTAGAGCTGGTAACTGAAGGTTCAATAATAACCAAAGAATAATATCTGCGTCCATTTAGATGACCAAATCCGGAAGATTCCAATTAGCAAGAACCTTTTCACTTTATTCAATGCATTCGACAATAAATCAGGCTAAGATATAATTTGTAATTATGTTTCTGGTTATTCTTTTAATATTCATTTTGATTCAATGGGCTGATAATAAGCTCAGAAATCTTCCCCCCCCCCATTATTCCCCAAAGGGTAAAAACAATGTAGATGTGAAGATGCGCTAAAAGAAATCCTTTCGAAAGCTATGATTGAACCCGCATTGACCACATCCTGATCTTAATTGCTCAATTTGTAACAAGGTTTATCCTCATGTTACCTTTGGTTCATTTGACATTTGGTGTCCTCTGATCTTCGATCCTTCCGTCAGTGGAAATAGTTATCTACTCTGTCCACATACCTCATGATTTTGTACACCTCTATATCAAATTTCCTCTCAGCCTTCTCTTCTTTAAGGAGAACAACCCCAGTTTCTCAAGACCTTCACCCCTGGTACTTTTCTGCACTCTCTTTAATCCCTTCACAGCCTTCCTAAAGTCAGTGTATCATTATGAAGACCAGGAATCCATATGCTCCTTATGAACTGCCATCAGACGTGAAAGAGATCGTAAACTATTTGAATCTAAACTTACGTTTTTCTTGTTTAAAAAGTGGACTTTGCTGAACCAAAAGATGGCTGCTGCAGGTCACAAGTTGGCTACAGTTTCTGGAAATCTCCACCAGCAGTTACAGGACAAAAGCTCAAACCTCATTCTTGTGAAATTTCACACCTCTCAGTGTGAGGACACTTTACAGTCAACAAAACCAGGCACCAATAGGCAAACTGTCTCCCCAGCCTGGACTATTATAGCCACCTAAAATGGCTGATTCCCAAGTATTTGGCCAAACCCCGATCTAAAATGGCGAACTAAAAAGGCTGATGGGAAAATCTGCCAGATTTGAATGTATGAACAAACCAAACATGTTTTTTAACCATAATGAGGGTTTACTGTGAGTTACTTTAAACACTGACATCACAAACAGAGGGGTTGGTAAAACATCTTGTCGCCTAGTTTAAAAAGTAAGATATAGGAACAAAAGTAGGCCATTTAGCCCCTTGAGTCTGTCCTGCCATTGAATGAGATTATGGCTGATTTGTGACTAACTCCATATACCTGTCTTTGGCCCACATCCTTTAATACCGTTGCTTAACAAAAACCTATCTATCTCAGATTAAAATTACCTACAGATCTAGCTTCAACAGCTGTTTGAGGGAAAGAGTTACAAACCTCTACCACCCATTTGAGTGAAGAAGTTTTTCCTAATAATAATAAGTAGGCTTACATTCAGGTTCTGTGAAAATTTCCCCTCAGTGGTCTAGATCTAATTTTTAGACTATGCCCTCTAGTTTTAGAATCTCCAACCAGTGGAAATAATTTACCTTTATCTACCCTGGGCGGGATTCTCCGCCGGCATGATTCTCTGTTTTGCCGGCGCACGGGGGTTTCCCGACAGTGTGGGGCTGCCCCACAATGGGAAACCCCATTGATCGGCCGGTGTAATGGAGAATTCCACCAGCTGGTCGGGGCAGAAATGTAGCGCGGTGGGGCGGAGAATCCAGCCCCCTGTCTTTCCATGTTAATACCTTGAATACTTCGATCAGATCACCCCTTAACTTTCTAATATCTTGCGAAAACAGGTCGAATTTGAGTAATCTCTCCTCGTAACTCAACACCTGTAATCCAGGTAAACCTACGTTGCACTCCCTCCAAGGCCAAAATGTCCTTCCTAAGGTGTGGTGCCCAGAACTGCTCACAGTTCTCCAAGTGGGGTTTAACCAAGGTTTTGTCTCGTGCAACATAACCCCTGTGTCTTTATAGTCCAATCCTCTAGATGTAAAAGCGAGCACTCCATTAGTCTTTTTGATTATTTTCTGCACTTCTTCCTGGCATTTCCTATGCACCTGAACCCCCAAGTCTCTTTGGACATCCACTGTATTAACCTCTGCTTATGGAGCTATGGCGAGAGAATAAAGGAGTTCAGGTTTTCCTCTTTCCCCTGTCCGTAACAAACCACTTTCTCAAACTTACCGGCCACCTTCAGTGATTTGTGCACATATACCCGCAGGTGTCCTTTATTTCATATTCCCTCTCCTCGTTCTTTTTAACAGGTAAACAACCCAAGCTTTGTTGCTCTTGCATGTGCCTGCAACCAAGGCAGTGTTGACCAATACAGAGCATAACTCGTACAATATTGTAAGTTGGGTGTTCGCCTTGACTCAGTGGCAGCCTACTCACTCCTGAGTCAGAAGTTTGCGGGTTTATGTCCCACTCCGGGGACATGTGCCCACCAGTCATGCTGATGCTGTCTGATGTGCTGTCTTTCAGATTGGGCATGAAACAAATGCCCGTCTGCCCTGTTGGGAACACTAAAGATCCCATGGCTCTATTTTGGAAGAAGAGCAGGGAATTCTTTCTGGTGTCAGCCAATATTCATGTCCCAACCAACTTAGCAAAATATGATTCTCTGGGCATGATCACTTTTCTGTTTCCGGGGGCTTGTTACTAATAATAACAATCTTTATTAGTGTCACAAGTAGGCTTACATTACACTGCAATGAAGTTACTGTGAAAATATGCGTGGACTCCTCGCCACGTTGCCTACATTGTGACCATGGCTATACTTCATAAATTGTTTCATTTACTGTTAAGAGATTGAGACATCCTGAAGTTGTGAAAGGTGCTATATAAATGAAAGACCTTTTATTGAGGGAACAATGGGCAGTAGTATTCCAGCCGAATTCCAAACATTTTTGTGCAAAAAAAAGCCCCAAAAAGGAACAGTTTCCTCAAATTATGAATACTCGGAGTGTTTCTGCTCTGCAGTTTTATTTTTAGCGCAATTCGCCCAAATGTGGCGTAACGTTTGTAAAAGAGTTTTAAACATGAGTGATATTCAGTGCCACCCGAGTGACTCCAATCTTTTGTGCTATTTTAAAACAAAAATTCTGCTGGAATCTGGTCGCTCCCACAAGTCTGGCCATACCCGGCTCGGCGGCACAGTGGTTAGCACTGCTGCCTCACAGCGTCAGAGATCGGGCTCGATTCTGACCTCTGGTGATTGTCTGTGTGGTGTTTGCACTTTCTCCCCGTGTCTGCGTGGGTTTCTTCTGGGTGCTCCGGTTTCCTCCCACAGTCCAAAGATGTGCAGATTAGGTGGATTGGCTATACCTTTTTATTAAAACAGTTAAAAATATATTCAAGGCCAAACGGAACAAACACTAATTTTGTGTTGGAGAAACTGGTACTCTCCCCTCAGTACTAATGTACGGGGAAAGGGGGGCATGATACTTTGATTACTAAAACAGTTCACTCCACAGTTGTACAAAAAACAAACGATACACGCACTAAACTTTGCGCTGGAGAGACCAGATGCTCTCGCCTCTGTACCAACAGAAGGAAAAGGAAGGGGGGGTTGGGGGTGGGGAGAGTGGGGAAAGTAAGGTGGTGGCAAGGGAGGGAGTCACGGTGTTGGTGAAGGGGGGCCCAATAGGACCCTGAGCTATCTACGGAGGCAGAAAAACAAAAGAACCTTCAATTATAATGTGCCAGATTCTGGGAGTCCCCCAGAGGGAGTGAGGGGCAACACAGTATCAGGCACAAGTGAGCCCTGCACCCTACTGCAGAGAGCCTCATGTGCTCCCTCCGCTCCTGACACTGGGCGGCTGACAGCCTTCGGACAGTCGCCCTCCGGGCCCGAATCCTCCACCACACTGAGTTTGGTGGGCCTGCCTTGATCCCGCCACCGGGACTATCGACAGGCGGGCTCTCCTCAGACTCCTTCCAGGGTCCCGGGCCAGCGGGAAGCGGTGGTGCAGGTGCCTGCTCCGCCCCCAATGCCTCGTCACCGGACGGCCCTGACATAACTCCGGAAACAGGTCTGGGATGGTGGCAGAGGTGCCTGAAGACAGCGGTTGGGACAGAGGGTCTTCCAAACTATAACCTGCTAAGAACCTAAGAAGCAGGGGGTTATCGGTGTCCCCCTCCCTGAGAAAGCACCTTGCTCGGGGGGCAGCGGCAGCTGCTGGGATTTCCTCACTAGCCCCCTGCCTCTTTTCTTTCGGGGACTGGGCGTGACATCTATGGGAATGAACCTGGAATGACGCCATTTGCTGGGGAGAGGGTCACACACCGGGGAGACCTCTATCTCTGGAGGCTCCTCCAATTGCCCCTTAGTGTCCATTGATGTGCAGGTTAGGTGGATTGGCCATGCTAGATTGCTCCTTAGAGTCCAAAGGTTAATAATAATAATAATAATAATAATAATTGTTTATTGTCACAAGAACCCGTGCTGCTGGCATTGTTCTGCATTACAAGCCAGCTGTTTAGCCCACTGTGCTAAACCAGCCCCATCAGGTGGGGCTACGAGGATAGCATGGGGCAGTGCTCTTTCAGAGGGCCGGTGCAGACTCGATGGGCCGAATGCCCTTCTGCATTGTAGGGATTCCATTCTAACCTCACATCGAATTAATCACCATTGCAAGCTTCTGTTCATAGTACCCATTTGCACACCTTTGAGGAAGGTGTCTAAAAATCAAACCTTTTTTTAGGTGCAAGAACACCAATAAGCATGTTTTAAAAGCATTTGAACACAATTTTCTAAGAAACGGAGCAGCGTACACCATTATTCCCCGGAAATGGTTCTGTATAGATTTTAAATGGCATTCACAGCCATTTAAAATCAGGCTACTCCAGTGGTGGATTGACACTGATTTTAAAAAAAATGTTTATTTATCCTATGCTATTCCCATTTTCAGCTGTATTCATCAAACTGCACCACGCTCTCTCTCCCTCCCTTTGGGTACCATATCCTATAAGGGCATTGGTGACCATGGACCTCTATATGTTAGGCCATGATCATACTTGGCCAGGTACTGCAGTGATTTACTGCCTCTGGATGATCAGGAGATCGGTCTTCCTGCTCTTACTGCCTGCCATCAGCTCATTGGAAAGATTTGTAATATAATAAACAAGCTGTTTGGCTGTGTTGCGAACACCTTCCTTGGCCACCGGGTCCCGCGGCGGGACTTGAGTTCAGCGCCACAAGACCTCCCCTGCGCCGAGTTATCATTCTTGAATATATAAAGGAACATTTTTAAAGCAAATTCTGCAAAGAAATTTCAGTGCCAAGTCGCTGTCCAAATCCACTGTTTCATTGAGGCCTTTGTGTTCACTGATATGCAAATAAGTGAACGGAAATGGAAGAAGAAATATTCTCCTGAAAACCAGTGAGATTCTGGGTGCAATTTGCCATGGATTGCCGGTTGCACCTTTTAAAACAAAAACAAAAAAAAATTCTGTTCTCACACCTTTTTAAAAAAAATAAAAAAATTGGGTTCTCAAAGGTACAAAGCCAAAGCCTAGAGTCGACAGGGCAAGTCCCTTAACCCATCTCATTGCTTGCTCCAAAAAACAATTCAAATTCAACTTGAATCCACTTCATGGTCTCCATAAGAGAGGCTTACAAGATCTAAGCTGACAAGGAAAGGCATTACACCTCATCTTGGGCTTGATCTGTCGCTTGATCTGAGCCAAAAGGCGGATTGCCGATCACCCCTGAATTGGAAACTCGCCCCCACTTTCTTTTTCATTGATGATCTTTGGAGTTTTAATTCACTTCATACTGAATGACACCTCACTTCAAGGATAGCCTCTCAAGGTGCATTGCTCTGGTCCATTGTGAGAATGTGCACACAAGGGGAAGAGCATTGTTCTCGTGCAGAGGGAATCGGGAATTTGTGTTTTTTCTCACAGGCAGGAATCCTGTTTAATGTCTTGGTTGCCCATTTTTGAGAATCGTGGATTGCAAGTCTTCAGTTTTCGAGGTTAGTCTGGACCATTGTTATGGGCCAGGGTTTACAGAACTCCAAAGTGTATCATGGAGTTCACCTGACCCACAACTTTTAATAGATTGTGTATGATTAATCTAGGACAAAGGTTCAGCACAACATCGTGGGTCGAAGGGCCTGTTCTGTGCTGTATTTTCTATGTTCTATGTTATATGGGGAGCAAACGGCCCACTCTACAGGTGTGGTACAGCAGAAATGGAAATGTATTTTTTTAAAGCAATCTATTAAAGCAATCAAGATAACCTTTTTAAAACATACAGTGAGCATCTTAGCAACCATTAATTCAAACACAACCTCCAAGAATACAACACTAAATAATCCTTTAGGCTTTCCTTTTAACATCCATAAGACTTATAAACAAAACCTTTAACAGAAGCACATCAGGTTAAAGTCACTACTGAGAGCAGTTATTAATTTTAAATCACCAAAGGATCAATTTACAGTTTTTAGATTACAGAGAGAGAGACCCATACACTTTCTGGCTGTGACTGCAGCTACCACCACTCAGAAAATGAAACTAAAACACACCCTGCAGCAAACAGCCTAAAACAAAAGTAAAAAGCTGACAGACAGCCCAGCTCCACCCACTCTCTGACATCACTGCAGTAGTAAACACCCATTTCTTAAAGGTACTCTCACTACAGATACTTATATACACACCCATTTATAAGCACCCATTTCTTAAAGGTACTCTCACATGACACCATGAAGAACAGACTTTGCTGCTGCAGTTAAACCCTGATTAATGATTCTCTTAAAACATGACAGTTGTTTTTTTATTTAAAACAAATTTGCAACATTTCCAGAGAGAAAACAGGGCCTATGCAAAGGGCCTTAACATAGTGAAAACAAACAGTGGGAAAGAATAAACATGTTAACAAAACATTTCCCCTATCAGCTCTGTTTGCCATGCCCCACGTGTTCAACTAAACTAACGTGGCTCTAACCGCCCCCCCCCCCCCCCCCAACTCGGGTGCTGCTGCTATCGGTTTCCTGCGCCGCTCCCTGAGAGTCCGCAGCAACTCTCTCCCCCAGGGGATCCCTTGACAACCCCTCTTGCCCCTTAAGTCTCCTCTGCTCCCCTTCCTGTCTGCCCCCCCTAACCTCCCCCACCCCCCGAGGCCTGACCTGCCAGGCCAGCCCCGCACCTGGCCCCAGCCCGCCGCTCTTCCTATTCTCCCTGGTGCCCCCTGACATACGCTAGCTACGCTGACCCCCGCCCTTGGCATCTGTCTGTCTCCTGTCTCCCCCCACACACCAAGGACCCATTAACCTGATCGTATCTCCCCGTGCCCTTCCAACTCCCCTGACCAGCCCCTAGCCCATCCCCCTCTCCGAGGCCCCAATCTCCCGCCAAAAGGTACCAAGCGCGGGACCCCCTTTGCAGGGCCCCTCTCTCTACCCCCCCCCCCCCCCCCCGATGCAATTTCCCACCAAAACCCCACACAGTGCGCCCTCCAACCCCCGCTCCCCGTCCCGGCTGAAATCTTGGATATAACATTACAGTGCAGAATAATCTAACAAACCGCCGCCACACAAGTTCAAGTCCAGCTTCTTCTTTCAAGAAATAAAATCACTCCTAATTGGAGCAAGTTAGGTTAACAGACCTCCGCCACTGTACAGCACTGAAAAAACTAAGTGCCCTTTAGTTCAAGTCCAGCTTCTTTTCTTTGATAAAAGTCCAAACCTGCTCTGGTGTCTCAAAATAGTAGTGGAGTTCCTCAAACGTAACCCACAGCTTCGCGGGATACAGCATTCCAAACCTCACCTCCTTTTTGTCGATGGCTGCCTTCACCTTGATGAATCCTGCACGCCTCTTGGCCAGCTCCGTTCCCAAGTCCTGGTAAATGCGCACCTCGCAATTCTCCCATCTGCTGATCCTCTCCACCTTGGCCCATTGCAGCACACGCTCCCTGTCAGCAAGCCGGTGAAAGCGGACCACCAAGGCCGTCGGTCGGTCGCCCGTCCTGGGCTTCCTTGCGGGGGCTCTATGCGCCCCATCCAACTCCAGGCGTCAGGGGAAGGCCTCCAGCCCCATCAGCGCCTTGAGCATACCATCACGTATGCACCCACATCCGACCCCTCGCAGCCCTCGGGGAGGCCAACGATCCTCAAATTCTGCCTCCTGGCTCTGTTCTCCAGCTCTTCAAGCTGCTCCTGAATCCTCCTCTGGCGGGCGTTCAGCTCTTCCACCTCATGCTCCAGCTCCGCCACCGTGTCTGCCTGGCCGGAGAGCTTCCCCTCGACTTCCCTGAGCGCCTTCTGGACCGCCTGCGCCTCGACCATTCGGTCCTCATCGGGTCCAACGTGTCCCTCTTCAATTCGGCGAAGCAGTTCTTAAAAAACTCCATCTGCTGCTCCCTTGGCCAGTGAGCCTCCACTCGCTGGTCCCTGCCGTGCGCCATGTTTCGCCGCCCGGCCTGGGGTCCCCGCTGCTCCCACTTCGAGCCCTGCCGCTCCACTCGACCACTTCTGGTCCAGCTGCTCATGGCGGGGGGGCGGGGGGGGGGGGGGGGGGGAGCCGGGGGGAGAAGCCTCTTCCCTATTGTCTCCTCAGCCTAACCAGGTCGCCAGGTCCCGCAAAAGTCCGTTTAACAGGTCTGTTTGCCCATCGCGGGCGATCCGACCTGCGATTGTTTACAGTTAGTGCAAAGGTTGCCTTTTAAGAAGGCATACATTTAGTTAATCCCTGATCAAATGACAGCTGGGATTATCTATTTTATTTAAGTAATATCTTTAGTTTGTGGGCAGGTTGTATTTCCTGAAGTTGAGAAGAATGAGTGGTAATCTAAGTGAATTTTTTCAGATTGGGGAGGCGGGGGGGAAGAATCCAGAACAATACTAAAATTAGGATAAGGAAGTGGGAATGTAGCAGTCTCGTCCCTCAGAAGGATATGAACGCTGAGGGACGATTCAAGCACAATTACGCAATTACCCATTGTGATCGGTAGATATTTATTAGGGATGGACATCAATGGATAGGAATCAAAGATGATTTGATGGAGTTGAGGTACTGTACTGAAGAGCCAGGATCCATTTGAATGGCTAGAACAGGTTTGAGAGCCTGAAAGGCCATACCTGTTTCCTTGACTTTACCAGGACGATAGGCTTTGATCTGCAGAAAAGAATAACACAAAATAAATTAAGTTGCTTGGTTTTTTTGCTGTTTTTATTCCATCTTTGATCGAGATTGACCATAGCAGCTCTCTTTCTGCCATTTGTGAGATAGCCAGAAGGTTCTAGATAATCCTGAGTTTTAACTGACAGCACTGGCTGTATTTCCTGAGCCTTACTTCTCAGAATACACTCAAGAACAAATGTGGAATTGGATTAAAGAAATGCAATGAACCGTTTTGCAAAAAGGCAGTTACTGAAATTTACTGAATTGACACATCAGTGCTAGACTACAAGATTGATTTTGAATGTCTCTGGAAGTGTCCTAATGAACCATTCAGTTGTAACCGGGTTGAAGGAAGCCTACCGACACCGTGACAAGGCAACTAGGGATAGGCAATGCATCCTTACCAGTGGCATTTATGTCCTGAACACAAATAAGTTTAAAAAAGGAAAGAACTTTCCTTTTATTTAATGCCTTTCACTCCCTAGAGACATCCCAAAGTGTGTCGTAGCTGGTGAATTCCTGTTCACGAGTAGCTATTCTTTCAACACAGGCAATCAGAAGCCGGTCTGCCCATAGTGATCTTCTGCAAACAGCAATGAGATGGAAGGCCAACGAGCCAGTGTTTAATAATGTTGGTTGAAAGGCAAACATTCCTTAAGATACCAGGGAAACATCCCTCTCCCTTCAAAATGTTTCACATCCCCTATCCACAGGGTAAAATGGGGGTCCCTACTCCACACCACCTAGGAAACAGCTACTTGGCAGTGATTTTTCCAGAACTCGCTAATTGAATGGCTAAACCGTCTGGCCATTAATTAAAGATGGCTGCTGATAATAAAAAGATGGAGAAGAAAACAAGGAGTCTGCAAAGGGATATAGAGAGGGCAAAGATTTGGCAGATGGAGGTTAGATCATATGGGAATATGTGTGTTTGCCCACCTTGGCAGGAAGAAGAGAAAAGCAGACTATTCTTTTAACTGGAGAGAGACTGAAGACTGATGCAGTACAGAGGGATCTAGGGATCCTTGTACATGAATCACAAAAAGTTAGCTTGCAATTTACAGCAAGAAATTGGTAGGCAGTTGGGATGTTGGCTTTTATAGCAAGGGGGAGGGAGTACGAAATGCAAGAAGTCTTGTTATAGGAGGATGAGACTGCACCTAGAGTACTGTGTACAGGTTTGGTCGCCTTACTTAACATGGGATATACTTGCATTCAAAGCAGTTCAGAGAAGATTCGCTAGATTATTCCTGGGATGAAGGGGTTATATTATGAGGAAAGCTTGAGCCTGTACTCATTGTAGTTTAGAAGCATGAGAGGTGATCTTATTGAAATGTAAGCTGGAAAACCATGGGCGGCCTCGTATACTCATCGAGAAGGAGGAGGCTCCCTACTGCCAGAATATACTTCGAAAATCAGCCCAGCCTGTAAAGAGCAGGGCTGTTACTTTTCCCATCAAAACTTCATCTGCTCAATCTAATCCTGTAAATTTGTGAGGAGGCAATGAAATTCTCTTCAGAAAGTACATCTATTGGCTGTGACAATGCTTTGGGACATTGAGGTCATTAAAGGCATTGCAAAAATGCAATTTGTTTTACTTGAGTTGGCAAAATAGCAGTTATTTTGCATTTCATAGAATCATAGAATTTACAGTGCAGAAGGAGGCCATTCGACCCATCGAGTCTGCACCCGCCCTTGTAAAGTGCACTCTACTTAAGACCACACCTCCACCCTATCCCTGTAATCCAGTAACCATACCTAACCTTTTTGGACACTAAGGGCAATTTAGCATGGCGAATCCACCTAACCTGCACATCTTTGGACTGTGGGAGGAAACCGGAGCACCCGGGGGAAACCCATGCAGACATGGGGAGAACGTGCAGAGTCCGCACAGACAGTGACCCAAGGCGGGAATCGAGCCTGGTACCCTGTAGCTGTGAAGCAACAGTGCGAACCACTGTGCTACCGTGCCGCCAAGCATGATTAGATTTTTTGTGACTTTGAGGCCAGTTCACGCTGCATGTTAGGTTAAAGAGTTAATGGAGCTGTTTTGCTTTCATGGGATATGGGCTTCGATGACTAGGCTAGCATTTATTGCACAAATGCTAGTTGCCCTTGAAGGTGGAGGTGGTGGTGAGTCACTGCAGTCCCTGTGGTGTCGGCACACCCATAGTCCTGTGAGGGAGCGAGTTCCAGGATTTTGACCCAGCGACAGTGAAGGAACGGCCGATAAATTTCCAAGTCAGGATGGTGAGTGACTTGGAAGATAACTTGCAGGTGGTGATGGTCCCATGTATCTGCTGCCCCATGTCCTTCGAGACAGTAGCGGTTATGGGTTTAGGAAGGTGCCGCCTGAGGAGCCTATGTGAGTTCCTGCAGTGCATCTTGGACAATGCCATGTCAGTGGAAGTACTTGGAATATCGAGATATGCTGGGAAAGGTCTGGGCAGTTTTGAGAAGCAAATATTGCATGAGTGCCCTCGCACAGTTATAATGATTTGTTGGTTCTACGCTGACTGCTTTTCTTGGGTAATCTGTTAGTTGTGTATAAATATTTGAATAACACACTGCAGGGCATGCATGTAATCTCAATTGTGCATTTGGGAAGTTGGTAAACAAACATAAATGCACATTTGCTTTCTCCTTGAAATAAAGCGGCTCTTTCTTTTCTTCTGTGTAGACACGCTGTGCAAGAACTGAAATAGGAAGTTATAGTTGTTGCCCCTCTCACTTACCTGATACCATTTCGCTGTTCTAATATTATGAAGTGATAGCTAGCTATCTCTGCTTTGTTTAATGTGCTTGCCTCTGTATTGAATTCTTGGTGAGCACCACATATGCTGCTCGGATTTCCCATTTCTGGGTACGTTACCTCTTATACTCAGATGAACATAGGTCCTAACAGGGCTGGCCATTATTCGCTGGGCCACATAACATCCATAGCTGAAGGGAGAAGTGGGAACGTGATGCTGCAGCCTGTTTCTCGGAAACTTCTTATGTCCATGTAAGAATAGAAGATAAGACATAGGAGCAGGAGTAGTCCATTCAGTCCCTTGAGCCTGATCCGCCACTCAATAAATCACGAACAGTCTAACCATGGCCTTTACTAGCCTGCCATCTATGTATGGGAATACAGAGGAGACTGCTGCACTCTCTCCCCTCATTCCTATCTACATTGAGACTTGGTTCCTCTACATTTTGAAGTGACTCAGCATGGGAACTTTACTCACAGTGTGTCATTACGGTATATTCTTCCTGTGGCAAAGTGTTAACGCCTTGAGGTATGATTTGCTGCATCACGGGATACCTGCCTCACGTTTGATTTAAAATCTGGATTCTCAGTTGTTTCAATTAAAAGTAAGGCCTTTAAAGGACAAATTAAGTTGAGATTGTTCCAAAATATAAATGCAACCTGGATGAATATTTCCCATATAAAATCAGCTGAAAGCACCAAGTGCCATCGGTGCATTAATGTACCATCACCTCCAACTCCACTTACAATCACACATCATCCTGACTTGCTGTTCCTTCATTGTCACTGTCAGAATCGTGAAAATCTCTTATCTCATCGCACTGTGAGGGTATCTTTACACATCCTACAGCACTTCAAGAAGGTGGTTGTCCACCACCGTCTCAAGGGGAACCTATACAGTTAGGTACATAGGATTTAGGAGCGGGAGAGGCCATTTATCCCCTGGGAACCCTCCACACTTCCTCCTATTCCCCCAACTTGGCAAGTACCCTCAGCCCCGAGCGTTGGCAATGCCCCAGTACCCCTGGCAGTGTCACTCAGGCACTGTGTGGAGTGGTAGATGCTGAGAGGATATTTCCTCTTGTGGGAGAGTCTAGGACCGGAGGGCATAATCTCAGAGTAACGGTTGCCCATTGAAGACAGAGATGAGGAGGAATTTCTCCACCCGAAGGATAGTGAATCTGTGGAATTGTTTACAGCAGAGGGTTGTAGAGGCTGGGTCATTATGTACATTATGTATGTTCAAGGCTGAGATAGATTTTTAATCAGTAAAGGAATGATTATACCATGTAATCTTTCTTTGTGTGGTAACCTTTGATGTGGCCCCTTATTAAAGGCCTTCTGGAAACCAAGTACACCACCTCTACAGGTTCCCCTTTATGCACATTGCTTGGTACTCCTTGAAAAAAAACTCTAAGAAATTAGTGAAACATGATTTTCCTTTCACAAATCCATTTTGACTCTGTCTGATCAAATCATGGTTTTCTAAGTATCCTGCTATAATCTCCTTGATAATCGATTCTAGCAGAATCCCAAGTCAGATGATCAGCCATCTACAGTTGGGCAATAAATGGCAGCAACGTCTAAACCCGGGAATAAATATTTTAAAATTGCAGCTTGTTTGTTTGTCGCAACCATTAAGATCTTTTGAGACCATTTCTGTCCAAGAAGGAGCTGCAGTGATAGTTTTGGCGATGTGTGAACCAAAGGGGGTCGTTATTCATTCCGAACGGCAAGTTTGGAACAGTGGCCGTCTTGGAAATGGAGTGACAAGCTGTGAGGCTCGGAGATTGAAAGTAGAAAATAAATATGATGTAAATTTGGTCGTGTCTCACAAGACTTGTGGGTGTGTTTGTGGGACTCTGCTCATGTTAAGATTGCTCATGTCAGGATTGCTTTTGAGAAAATCTAACATTTATTTAGTTCAGAGTTTTGTTCAGAATAAAGTGGTGTAATCAACCCTCACTGGCACAGCAAGTCACATTATATGTTGGATGCATTCCATGGTCTGTGCAAACCCATCTGGAAACTGTTGATGATTCAGTTGTGTTAAGTGAACTCTATCCACCCATTATTTGCCTAATGCACGGTGTATATAATGAGGAGTGCAGCTTTCGAGCTGAGCACTGCTTGGGGATGCTTAATTTATGGATTTTCGTGTTGATCAGGAAGTCTTCTTGATTTCAATAAGAACTAAGGGTGTTTTTCTTTCCTTTGTGCTTTCATGGTTTGAGAGTGTTGCCAGGAAGGTCAGCATTTGTTGCCCACCCCTAATTGCCCTGGAACTGACTTGCTTGGTCATTTCCGAGCACAATTACGAGTCAGCCACATTGCTGTGGGCCTGGAGTCACATGTAGACCTGACCAGTCCAGGTAAGGATGGCAGATCTCCTTCCTAAAGGGCAGTAGTGAACCGGATGGTCGAGAAGCAATGCTCATTTCCTGGTCACCATTACCGAGACTGTCTTTCAATTGTGGATTTGTTAACAGATTTTAAATTTTACCAGCTGCCTTTGAACCCATTAGTTTGAGTTTCTGGATTGTGATTTCTGCGGCATTACTAATACGCCATCATCTCCGTCAACATCTTCTCAAGTGTAATTTTGCAGTGGATATTCTGTATAGGCCCTTAAGATGTACGTTTTGATCCCCTCTTGATTTACTGTCATTGGGATTTTGGGGACAACTTGAAAGCCATCCAAGGCACTCCCTTAATCAAAAACATAGAAAATGGGAGCAGGAGTAGGCCATTCGGCCCTTCGAGCGTGTTCCGCCATCCAGTATGATCATGGCTGATCCTCTGTCTCGACATCATGCACCTGGGCTCTCCCCATACCCACTTGTCACCTTTGGAGTCTTGAAATCTATCTATTTCCTCAATTTTACTGTCCAACAAGATCTGAACAAAATGGCTCCCCCTCTATACTTCTCGAACAAAATTCCATCAACTGCAGTTTGAAAATTTTCAATTAGCCTCTGTGTTTTTGGAGACAAAACATCCAGATCTCCACGACACTTTGTGTGCAAATGTGCTTCCTGGTATCTGCCCTCAACAGCGCAGTTCAAGGAATTCTCAATTCCTTCAGCCAGGACCCACTTCAGGAATCCATGGTAAGTAGCAGTAGATACAACTATGAGCTTTGTAAGGTGCTTGAAGGATCTTGAGGCTGAACATACCACCATCAAGGATCAGCCCCTATACTGACAGACCCCCATGCTCAACATGAGGGCCAGCAACCTAGAGATCTTCAGCTCTCACTCCTTCCACATTTACCCCTTCCACCCAGCACCAGACATAGCACAATCAAACATTTTTCTGGAGTCTGTTGAAACGAGGACAGCAGCAAACCTCCGAGCCCACAAACCTCAGGCAAAGCACATCAACCCTTGGTGACAGAGACCAAGAAAAAACATCTCTTGCGTTGTACAAATATTGCAAAATGCAATTACTTTCTCAACGCAAGCTCGAGGAACATCGCCTCATCTTTTGATTGAACACTCTACAGCCTTCAACATTAAGTTCAACAATTTTAGTTGGTAACACAGACTCTAGTTTGTTTTGTGTGTTTTTGTCCAGCTGGTTCATTTTTTTCCTGTCTCGTTTTCTTCTTTATTGCTCTACTTTTGCATTTGGTTGGCTGCTATTTGGCCATTCACGCCTCATCTAGATGCGTCTTTTGTTACTTTGCTATACCCGTTACTACCTTGCTTTGGCCTTGCACCATGAAACCTTTTGCTATTGAATCTCTCCTTCCCTCCACCCCGGACGTTATCTTTTTTTTTTCCTTCACCTCCCCCTTTTCAATGCCTTGCTTCAAAGCATTGAAAGGATTCAAAGCATGCTACTATATCTCTAACATTTTCGAGTTTTGAGGAAAGGTCGTTTCCACGGACGCTGCCAGGCTTGCTGAGTATTTCCAGCACCTTCTGTTTTTCGGTCTGTAATCATTTATAATTTCCAGAACTTTGGAATCAGCCCATCACAAATTGATAATGTTCCCCAAAATTCACAGTCAAAAGATGAGACCTACGCCAAATCCACAACACTCAACGATGAGAAAAAGCCATTTTGCTGTTGGAGCTAATCCTATCCGTTCTCTGTTGTCATGGCATCTAATTGTTTTTTGAACAATCTCCAGTGATGATTTGCTTCTAGATTCTTCCAAAGATTGGTCAACTCTTGAGAAAACTAGATTTTTCAAACATCTGTTCTAAATTTACTTTTAACTATTATAAGCTCTCTCTGCCTGGCACTGCCTTCCTTTTTGTGCTTTGAAGTAATTCTGGAGGTTCACCTTATCTGTGACATTTGATATTTTTCTATACTTTCTTAAGCATTTCCCTTAATCACTATCTTTCCAGACTCTATTGTAAAGTTTATCTAATCTTTCTTCATAATTCACTGCTTTCACATGTGGATCAGTTTTGTTCCTACTTTCTGTCCTCTTTTTAAAGATTAACTTATGGGTTTAACTTGTGTAGACTTTCAACTTCCTATCCGAGCACATGAAATGCATGAAATATAATAAATAGATTACAGGCAGGAAAAGGTCATTAGGCTTGTTCCATGCTCATGATGGCTGAACATCGCACTTTAGATTCTTTCAAGAGTCGGGAGTATTTCTCGCAAGGCCAGCATTTGTTGTCTACCTCTAGTTACCCTTGATTGTGCTAAGCTGCCTTCTTAAATTGCTACAGTCCACGTGGTGCTGTTTCGGGGGGAGTTCCAGACAGTTCAAAGTCAGGATAGGAGGTGCTGGTCTTCCCATGCATCTGCTGTCCTTGTCCTTCTGGATAATGGATGTCATGAGTTTGGGACGTGCTGTCAAAGGACATTTTGTAGATGGTACACACTGCTGCCACTGAGCACTGATGGTGGAGGGCATAAATGTTTTGGGTAATGGATGAGGTGCCGATCAAGCGGGCTGCTTTGTCCTGGATGGTGTCTAGTGTAAGGAACTTGTTAAATCTTTGTCTGTTCGTGTTTCTCTTTTTAAGATTCCGCTCCTGCAGCATTACAGACTTTTGGTTTTGAGCTGAACCCCCCCCCCGCACATCTCGTGATGTCATTTTTATGAACTTGGCAAGCAGCCCATCAGTGCTTAGGAAATTCTGAGACATCTGTTCTTGATTAGGATTGGTGCAGCCTTTCACAATGTTCTGAAAAAACCCAGTGATGCACGATCAATGACCACTAAAGCGAGGTTGTAGTCCAACTGAAGGCTTTAATAAGCGAGATGTTTCCTCCAGCAGCTCAGGTACAGAATGAAGGCTGCTGGGGCAGCACAGGCTCTTCTCCCCATCTTGCAGGGTGGAGCTACCATACAGCTTGACCAATAGGAAACATACAACATCTACCAATGGTGTTCCAGCATTACCAGGTACCGTAATCCCTCTACACAGACTACCACATTCACCCCCTGTTAAAAAAGAGTCAAGCGGGGGTGGTGGCCTGATATTACAACATGGTAATGTGGTTGAAATTATAGTTATGGAGGTATCGTAATACCTCCGTACAGCGTTTTGTAACTATTTACAATTCGATTTACTATTTACAATTTATGATTCATAATTAACTATACATTTTAAAATGAAGTAATCAGTCGATCGGGGGCCCTGGTCGTCCTCTGTGATTGTCGAAGCTTCGGTGGTGACTCCGGTGGCGGCTCGGACATCTGTAAATCCGGGGGAGTGGCCTCGATCTCTGTGGCAGCTTCGAGACCCCTAGGCGGCGCTGGTGGGGAAAATGGTTGACCTGGGAAGGGAGCGTCTGCGGGGTGCGTCGGTGGGTGGGGGGGCCTAGACGTGGCCAGCGGAAGGACCGATCCTCTTGTAAGGTGCACTGGTGGGTGGGAGGGTGGGACTGGTGGCTGGGGTGTGCGTGGGGCTCCGGCAGTCGCCAGGTCTCGTAGGGAGACCGTATCTTGTCGGCCGTCGGGGTACGCCACATAGGCGTACTGGGGGTTAGCGTGGAGAAGATGGACCCTCTCGACCAACGGGTCTGACTTGTGCGCCCGCACGTGTTTTCGGAGCAGGGCGTGTCCGAGAGCTGCCAGCCAGGTCGGGAGCGAGGTCCCAGAGGAGGACTTCCTGGGGAGGACAAGGAGACGTTTGTGAGGTGTTTGGTTGGTTGTGGTACAAAGAAGTGACCGGATGGAGTGGAGGGCATCTGGGAGGACTTCCTGCCAGCGGGAGACTGGGAGATTCCTGGACTGTAGGGTCAGTAGGACGGTATTCCAGACCGTTCCGTTCTCCCTCTCTACCTGTCCATTACCCCGGGGGTTGTAACTGGTCGTCCTGCTCGAGGCGATGCCCTTGCTGAGCAGGAATTGACGCAGTTCGTTGCTCATAAAGGAGGACCCCCTATCATTATGTATGTAAGCAGGGAACCCGAACAGTGCAAAGATGCTATGGAGGGCCTTGATGATGGTGGTTGCGGTCATGTTGGGACAGGGGATGGCGAATGGGAACCGGGAGTACTCGTCAATCACGTTCAGGAAGTACGTGTTGTGATCGGAGGAGAGGAGGGGGCCTTTGAAGTCCATGCTGAGACGTTCAAAGGGACGGGAAGCCTTTATCAGGTGCGCTTTCTTTGGCCGGTAGAAGTGCGATTTGCACTCCGCGCAGATTTGGCAGTCCCTGGTGGCTGTCCTGACCTCCTCGATGGAGTAGGGCAGGTTGCGGGTCTTGATAAAGTGGAAAATGCGAGTGACCCCCGGGTGGCAGAGGTCCTCGTGGAGGGCTCGGAGGCGGTCCACTTGTGCGTTGGCACGTGTGCCGTGGGACAGGGCATCAGGAGGCTCATCTAGCTTCCCGGGACGATACAAGATCTCGTAGTTGTAGGTGGAGAGTTCGATCCTCCACCGCAAGATCTTATCGTTTTTCATCTTGCCCCGCTATGCATTATCGAACATGAAGGCAACCGACCGTTGGTCAGTGAGGAGAGTGAATCTCCTGCCGACCAGGTAATGCCTCCAATGTCGCACAGCTTCTACTATGGCCTGGGCCTCCTTTTCGACTGAGGAGTGGCGGATTTCGGAAGCGTGGAGGGTACGTGAGAAGAAGGCCACGGGTCTGCCCGCTTGGTTGAGGGTGGCCGCTAGAGCTACGTCAGACGCGTCGCTCTCGACCTGTAAGGGGAGGGACTCGTCGATGGCGTGCATTGTGGCCTTTGCAATGTCTGCTTTGATGCGGCTGAAGGCCTGGCGGGCCTCTATCGACAGGGGAAAAGCTGTGGATTGGATCAGGGGACGGGCCTTGTCCGCATAGTTGGGGACCCACTGGGCATAGTGAGAGAAAAACCCGGGGCATAGCTTCAGAGCCTTGGAGCAGTGAGGGAGGGGGAACTCCATAAGGGGGCGCATGCGTTCAGGGTCGGGGCCTATAACTGTTTCGCACTACATGGCCGAGGATGGCTAGGCGGTCGGTGCTAAACACGCATTTATCCTTGTTTCTGTAAGGTTAAGGATCTTTGCGGTCTGGTGGAATTTTCGGAAGTTGGTGTCGTGGTCCTGCTGGTCGCGGCCGCAGATGGTGACATTATCGAGATACGAGAATGTTGCCCGTAAACCGTACCGGTCAACCATTCGGTCCATCTCGCGCTGGAAGACCGATACCCCGTTGGTGACACCGAAGGGAACCCTTAAGAAGTGATAGAGCCGCCCATCTGCCTCGAAAGCAGTGTATATGCGGTCACTCTGCGGATGGGGAGCTGGTGGTTGGCGGACTTAAGATCCACCGTGGAGAAGACCTTGTAATGCGCGATCCTGTTTACCAGGTCGGATATGCGGGGGAGAGGGTACGCGTCCAGCTGCGTAAACCTGTTGATGGTCTGACTGTAGTCGATGACCATCCTATGCTTCTCCCCGGTCTTTACCACCACTACTTGAGCTCTCCAGGGACTGTTGCTAGCTTCAATGACTCCTTCCCTCAGTAGCCTTTGGACCTCTGACCTAATAAAGATCCGATCCTGGGCACTGTACCGTCTGCTCCTGGTGGCGACGGGTTTGCAATCCGGGGTGACGTTCGCAAACAGGGAAGGCGGATCGACCTTGAGGGTCGCGAGGCCGCAGACAGTGAGGGGGGGGGGGGGGGGGTATAGGGCCACCAAATTTGAAAGTTAGACTTTGGAGATTAGACTGGAAGTCAAAACCTAGGAGTGTGGCCGCGCAGAGGTGGGGAAGGACGTAGAGCCGGAATTTTTTTTACTCCCTTCCCTGGACTGTGAGATTTGCTACACAAAACCCCTTTATCTCTACTGAGTGGGAACCGGAGGCCAGGGAGATTTTTTGATTAACGGGGTGGACGAGGAGAGAACAGCGCCTTACCGTGTCGGGGTGTATGAAGCTCTCCGTGCTCCCAGAGTCGATTAAGCAGGACGTCTCGTGCCCGTTGATTAGTACTGTTCTATGTTCTATAGTGTAGATGGGCTTTAGAGTGGTTTCATAGGTTGAAGCAACATCGAGGGCCGAAGGGCCTGTAATGCGCTGTAATGTTCTATGTTCTATTTTGTTGTAGCAGTTGATAGTGTTCGAGGCCGGGACTGATCCAGGGTCACCGAGGCTAATCTCAGCAGTTGAGTGTTCTCTTTGGGCGGTGTGCAGTCAGCCGAGCTGGGGTCCTGGGAGTCCATCCAATATGGCGGCTCCCATTGGTCGCACATGGCTGGGGATGCACAAAATGGCGGTGCCCATCCATCGAACGTAGCATCCGGGGGACAAAATGGCGGCACACGGGGGCCGCACGTGGCCCGGAGTCGGAAGATGGTGCCGCCCACTGGCCGCACAGGGACCGTGGAGAGGTTTGTGGTGGCGGTCCGCACTCGCCGCCGGAGACCGCGGCGACCGCACGGGCCTGGCATACCACCACGAAGTGGCCCTTTTTACCGCATCTCTTGCAGATGGATGCGCGGGCTGGGCAGCGCTGCCAGGGGTGTGTGGCCTGCCCGCAAAAGTAGCAGCAGGCCCCCCCGGGGTTGCCAGGCCACATTGCACCACAAACATGTGGGGGGATGGGGGATGTCTCGAGGTCGGCTGCGGAGGGGTTCCACGCTTCCCAGGGGGCTACTGCGCGGTCGGGAACGAAAGCGCGGGCGTTTCTGGAGGCCACATCCAGGGAGCCTGCAAGGGCCCGTGCCTCCTTGAGGCCTAGGGTGTCTTTTTCCAGCAATCGCTGGTGGATTTGGGAGGACAGCATACCTGCCACGAAAGCGCCCCGGATCAAGAATTCTGTGTGGTCGCTCGCAGAAAATTGCGGGCAGCTGCAGTTTCTCCCCAACACCAGGAGCGCACAGTAGAATTCTTCCAGCGATTCCCCAGGAATTTGCCGCCTCGTTGCTAGCAGATGTCGGGTGTAGATCTGTTTTACCGGGAGAATATAATGTCCTTTTAGCAGCTCTATTGCTGCATCGAAGTCTTCCGCATTCTCGATGAGGGTGTAAATTTCCGGGCTCACCCTCGAGTGCAGGACTTGCATTTTCTGTTCTCCCTAGGGTGTGTTTTCGGCCGTTCCGAGATATCCTTTAAAACACGCCAGCCAGTGCTTGAAGATTGCCGCTGAGTTCGCCGTGTGGGGGCTGAGTTGCAGACTCTCCGGCTTGATTCGGAGCTCCACCCTTTTAAATCTAGCTTATTAAATTGATGCACGATCAATGACCACTAAAGCGAGGTTGTAGTCCAACTGAAGGCTTTAATAAGCTAGATGTTTCCCCCAGCAACTCAGGTACAGAATGAAGGCTGCAGGGGCTGCACGGGCTATTATACCCCACCTTGCAGGGCGGAGCTACCATACAGCTTGACCAATAGGAAACATACAATATCTACCAATGGTGTTCCAGCATTACCAGGTACCCTAATACCTCTACACAGACTACCACACCCAGGAAAGCTCCATTTTGGTCTTTGAGTTCTGTACATACCTGGAAAGCAGCACATAGCCAGTCTAGGATCTTCCTTCCACCCCCCTGCCTAGCGATTTAAAATGTTTCCAGCCAGGCTGTTTGAAGTTCTTTTGGAAGCTATAGCAGATCTCTCTCAGCTGGGGACTAGTGACAAGAAAAAATTCCTCTTCTTGCACAACCTGGGAGCTGTGGGCAAGTAGTCATTTCTGTTCTGTTCTGACTCCCAAGGGAAGCCAGGAGCTGGTTTAAGCACTATCAGGATATGGAAGGTTACAGTCCAGTGCCACCTGCTGGCAGAGAGGCTATTTTAAAATCCATTTCAACCCTCATGTGGAGGATGGTAGATTGAACTCAGTGAGGCTGATGGTCCATCTTGTGGACACAAGCAAGAATTGCATTGACCAAAGTGAAATTATCTGTGTACGTCCAGGTCAGTGGGAACTTATTTCTTCTTGTGTTATAAATAAACAGTATTTTAATGATTGGCTTGTTTCCTAAGATGGTGGACAGGGTTTGGGGAGTTCGAGAATGATTTACTCGTTGCAGAATTCCCAGCTCTTGTAGAGACAATATTGTTTTGGCTGGAGTTGTTCATCTTATGCTCAGTGGTCTTCCCCAGGATGTTGAGGGGTGTGTGCTGTGGTGGCAGGGCGTGGGGGGAGCAGCCAATCTGCAATGTCAGTTTCATCCTTGGGCCCCATGTTAAGCCAGAAGGATTTTACACTCCGCAGCCACTGGTTATACACTGCTAGCTTTTACATATGTTTTATATATATAACTTGCTGCATATTTCTAACTTTTTACATATATATCACTTATATATACTGCTTTAAATATGTAACTGGCTATATATTGCAAGCTTTTACATATATAATCTCTCTTTTATATAACAGTCACACACACACACATGTATACATACTGTTTTATATATATTATATACATATATCACTAGCTATATATTGATAGCTTTTACATATATATCACGAGATACTGTTTTATATATAATACATATCACTGGTTATACATTGCTACTTTTTACATATATATCACTGTATATATATATGTATACTGTTTTTTAATATACATATATTGCTGGTGATATATTACGAGCTTTTGAAAATATTTACTGTTGCTCCCATAGCTCTTTCTGAAGTCACTCAGGATTGTTTCCTGCTTTCTGATACAAGCCTTGCGCACCTGGTGACGGCCTTCATGAAATCTTATTTAATTCTCCCGCACGAGTCACTGGTGAGATCCAAGTGAGAACCGGACTGTACAAGTCTTCCTTCTAACTGATAGAAGCAGCTGTATTTATCCGGTGCAAATTTAATTCCATTCCTTGTATTGATTTGTCCAGCGTTTTGCAACATGTTAACGGTAATGCTTTGCTTCATCAATGTCACATTTAATTTACTGCGTGTCTGCAGAACAGATCTAATGTCTTCTGCCAATTCATTGGTGCTTCCACTGTCTCCACAACTCCCTATTTCTGTCAGCAGCAAATTTGACCAGGTCACAGTTAATATCTGTATGCAAGCCAGTTATTTAGATTAGAAACAGTAGGATATTCTGATCCGGTTAGTAGAATCATAGAATCCCATTCGGCTCATTGATTCTGCACTGACCCTTTGAATGAGCACTCATTTATATACCATTTACACACCCCGTCCACCCCACCCTATCCCCGTTACCCAGAACTTTACCTGTACATCCTAGATGTTCAGGGGTAATTTAGCATGGCCAATCCATCTAACCTGCAAATATTGGACTGTGGGAGGAAGCCGGAGGAAACCCACGCACACATGGGAAAAGCGTACAAGCTCCACACAGACAGAGGCTGGAATTGAAACCGGGTCCCTGGAGTTGTGAGGCTGCAGTGCTAACCATTGATTTTAGCAAACAAAGTGAACTTTAATATACAAAGTCAGAAACATAAAACAATTTACACTCTTACACTCCAATATTTGGAATTAAAACAAGATATATATGAATTGACAAGCAAATTCTGGTTGAACACACCACTTTGCATTTTACACAGCTGGTGCGACCTAGACAAGTCCCACAGATTTCTCAGCAACACATCCAGATGTCAGTGGCCACTATGAGTCACTATATCTCATTAACCTCATCTCTCTCAGAGATTGGATCTGAATTTTTTTTCGAAGGAACTGACCGAAACAATAAGGTAAAGAGGTTTGTGAGAAATGGTCAGAGTGTAAGGATGCATTGGTTGATGTCCTGGCACCAGTGGCGAAGCTGATGGATGGTTTAATTCACATGGAAGAAGTGGAACATGGAGCTTAAGAAGATTCCAAAGGTAAAGTGGAAACAGGCTCCCAGCGGAAAAGGATAAAGATGCTGGACTCTTTTATGGGCAGGGAGACGAGGAGACTTGTGAGGACCAATGAGTCCAGGGACTTCAGTGACATTGTGCCGTTTAGGATGCAAACTTCTGAAAGAATTGGAATTTTTGTAGGGTGGGGATAGAGATGCCAGTCAGGAGAAAAAACCCTACCCTGAGGATGACAATGATGTAGGATTTTTCCGTGACAGTCGGGATGAGATGGCGACATAGGTAGTAATGTTCTGCAAGTGGAACAGTCATCGTGTTGAAAGGTCACATATGTCTTTTGAGGCTCAAGCTGGCGTTACTGTTGAGAAGTGCTTTTGTGCACAGTCAGGAAATCTCTGTTTCCTACTTTTTAAGTTAATGTCTTAATGAGTTCCATGTTCCATCCCGGAAGCACGTACATACTTTTTAAAATTTGAAGTCTTTCCTGTAGAAAGAACCCTGTTCAAAGCTTACCAAAAAACCCAAAATAGCCCCTGGTTTGTGATCGATTGTTCCATTACCCGCTTTGTTTACCATCGTTCAACATATGAAGAAAATGTTTTATTTTTATTTTTGTTGCAGTGATTGATAAAAGCATCACTGACCATGCCAGCGTTTATTGTCCATCCTTAATTGTCCTTGGCAGTGGGTTGCTTTTAGGTAACCACTACAGCCCATGTGATATAGGCACACCCACAGTGCTGTTTTTCTGCAGTGTTTTGATACAGCTGAGTGGCTGGCAACACTATTCCAGAGTTTAGTTAAGAGTCAACCATATGATCACATGTAGGACGGGCTGAGGAAGGGTGGCATATTTCCTCTCTTGAAGGACGTGGTTTTGTTTCGACAATCTGGTTGTTTCATGATAGTTAGTAATCAGACCTGCATTTTACACCAGATTTATTAATCAATTAAGTATTATTTTTCTTCAGCTGGGATTGGCTGCATGTTTCTCGAGTATTAATCCGAGCTTGCAGATTACAACTTCAGTCACATTACCACTCCTCTCCTTGGGCTGGGTCGTCCTCCTCTAAGACCACCTTGGCTGTTTTACAGTATGGACACTCCTAATCCCAACTAGAATAGATAACTTTCTTGTTCCTCAAAGACAGGAAATATTAGGTATTAAATATACTTTGATGAGAGGGGTTCAGCAAAGATAGGAGTGGCAGAATTGATTAAGGCAAACATTAAGTCTGGTTTCCCATTCGCCTGGTTTCCCATTCCATTATCCACCTGACATTTGACACAAGCATACTTTTTATTCTTCGTCTTAATCTCTATATCTTTCGTCATCCAGGGAGCTCTGGACTTTTTTGCCATACCTTTCCCTTTTGAGGGAGAGTGCTGGAGAGAGGAGGTCCCAAAGGAGTTAAGGGCAGAATCTATTTGGTTGGAGCTCATGAACAAAAACTGTGTGATTACATCACTCGATGTAGTCAAGTGGCCACCAACTAGTCTTTTTCGGCGATCACTCGTTACCAAGTATGATTGTCCACCGAGGAAACTCTGTGTTACTGGTCACCCATTAGTAGAAAAGTATCAGAGGAACAAATTTGCAAGGAAATTGAAGAGGAGTCCAATAGAGTAGTGTCACGATAGGGACATATTAGGAACTTGAGTCCAGAAATGGGGTCCACCATGTAGCAGGCAGTTGAGGGGTTAAAAAGATTGCTAGCAGCAAAGTCAGAGGGATACGTCCACCTCCTGAGTTACCTTGTCCCATTTAGACTTAACCTTGTTAGTGGGAATACACAGGATACCCCAGTTCAGCCAAGGTGATCCACTCAGGATCCATTGTCATTTGGAGAAACCTTGTTTGACCAGCCATTATCCCATCACAGAGTCTGATGACCTATTTGTCCGTCAAGGGAAGGTTAGCTGCATATGAATGCATAGCTCTGCTCTTTTGTATAACCGGGAGTAGGCAATTAACCAAGATATCGATAAGGGATTCAAGTCTGGCCACCTCAGGGGAGAAGTTGTTTGAGGGGGTGGGTGGAGCTTAGTGAGAGAGAGGAAGAAATTCTTTTTTTGAACAGTTACAGGAGAAGGGTATAAAAAATGAGCAGAGTGGCCATGAAAGTTGCCACCAAGGCAGCCTTTGGAAAAGGGTGCAGAATGAATTTCCCTGGCAGAAGAAAAGTTGCTTCGTAAATGCAAGTATTGCCTTTGACTGTCTGTGAAAGTGGCATGTGAGCGGTGTGTTAGTGTTTCTAATGGGAACTTGTGTGTTGAGGTTCAGAAACTGCGGGCACGATTTAATGGCCACGCTGCGCCTGTAAAGCAGCTGGCCGTGCAGCATGGCTGATAAAAGCTGGGAGACCCCGCTCCAGGGATCTACCTGGCTCGCAACGTCTCGCGAGATCGGATTGCAATGTTAATCCCACCCATTGTGGGCGGCATCACTTTTTACCAAATCTGCATATTAAAGAGGTACAGCTGGTCACACTTTAATATGCAGATTCCTGAGTGAGTTACCGAGGCGTGGGGCCAGCCTCCTTCGGCTCGGAGGCCACGGACGGTGCCGTTCAGTACTGGTCTTCACAAACGGGGAAGAGATGGAACAGCACATGTAGGGGTCTCTCAGGGGATCAGAGGACCCCAGGTGTATGTCCTTTGGGCAGGGTGATACTCTTGAAGTGCCATTGTGGCACCCTGGCAGTACCACGAGTGCCAGGCTGACACTGCCAGTGTGCCAGGTTGGCACTGCCAAGTTGCCAAGCTGGCATTTTCGTGCGGGTGCAATTGGGCCCTGGGTGCCCTGCGCGGGTGTTGGGGGACCCAAGTGCGTTGGGTCTTGGTGGGGTCAGGGGTCACATTGGGGGCCTTGGAGAGCTGGACACCATTTAAAAATGACATCCTGATCTTGCGCTACCCTGAGGAGTTCCGGCGAGCGGAGTTCCTCAGTGTACAAAACGGTGCTATGTGCGGCCTTGGTCGCGTGTTCCCCATTGAGGCCCCTTATCAAACGCAAGTCATGTTTTACAGCCTTAGTTTCTCGGCGCTGCGAGCCCCGGGAAACACACAGCTAAACACACTCGCTCTGGAACTTTGTTTCCATTTAGTTAAATCGCGCCCTGCATATAATCTATTAGCTTTAGAACTGAAGTAAAAGTTTAAATATTGTCTTTTTTTGTTTTATTAAAGTTTAAACAAACAAATCCTATTTCTCATATTATCACTCCTGAAACGATTCAATCTTTCTGCACCGCTTTAAAACTTACAAATGTTATGCATCTGGTTCAGTATCTTAGCCATTGTTGAGGGCTGACCAAGCATCTGTAACAAACTGTGGGCTCGTGGTCGGGATCCTTGCGTATAATTCCTTGTTTGGCTTTGGGTTATCGAACTTAAAGACAGTGAGTGTGTGTGGTTAGATTGCATTTTTTCTGGGTTTCAAATATTGAAGAGGAATAGGCCCTTACTGTTGCAAATGATGTCCTGGGGGTGGAGGAAATCACCCGGGAGGATTGAAGAGGGGAATTGAAGGAAAGCTTTTGAGTTTGGCAGAGAAACTGCAGCTAACCCTGCCAAAAGGGGCAAAGAAGATAGAGATAATACAAACCATAGCTCAATATTTAAACTTACCAGTGACACTGTCTAACCCATTGGTATTAGCTCGAATCCAATTAAAAATGAAAGAATTGGAAATGCAGCAAAAACTGAGAGAAATGGAGATGGCAAATAAAGCAAAGGAAAACGAAATAGAATTTGAATTTTGTAAATTGGCACTGCAAGGGGAGTAACAACTTAAAGTGTTGGAGGAAAAGGCATGGGCTGAGGAGGTTTTAGGCGAAGAAGAACAACCCCTAGCAAAAGGTTAGTCAGGACATGTTTAAATATATGCAAGCCTTGCCAAGATTCAATGAGAACGACGTTGAAGCATTCTTTCTATCCTTTGAGAAAGTAGCTAAATAGTTGAATTGGCCAAACACCATGTGGGTGGTGTTGGTTCAAACCAAGTAGATCAGTAGAGCTAGTGATGTGTTTGCCTCACTATCAGAGGAGGTATCTGGGGATAATGATGTGGTGAAGAAAGCCATATTAAGTGCCTACGGACACGTGCCAGAAGCCTACCGACAGAAGTTTAGAAATCGAAGGAAAGAACCAGGTCAGACCTATCAAGAATTCAAAAAAATTAAACAAGCTAACTTTGATAGCTGGACAAGGGCACTAAAAATACACCAAACATATGAGGCGCTTCAGGAGATATTCATTTTAAATGAATTTAAAGATTCACTTCCCATAGTAGTGAGAATATATGTGGAAGTGCAGTGAGTTAAGATGGCTAGACAAACCACAGAAATTGCTGACAATTTTGAGTTGGTTCAAAAAGCAAAGTTTTGTGTCTGACTTCAATTTCAATCTGTGAAGTATAGAAACTGGGGACATGAGAGGTTCACAGGGGGTCTATATAGTGGAAGTGTAGTTGGTGATGTTAAGCAGAGTGTGCCTCAGAGTAAAAAGGAAACCAGTGATAGTGATAGAGAACTCAAGTGTTTTCATTGTAATAAAGCTGGATATGTGAAGTCACAGTGGCTTACGAAAAGTACTCGGAAGACAGACCAGGTAAAACAGGATAGGCTAGTATGGTTTATTAAAATGTGAAGAAAAACCACTGTCCCAGTGGAAGAGGGGCCAAAGAGTGTACAAACTGTTCAGAAGTTGGTGAAAAGCAGATATCAGAATTTTTAAAGAATTAAAATAACTTTTCTGACGGTAAAGTTTACTCTTGTACAAGTGAAGTAGGTAAGGATACAGGAGCAAGTCAGTCTTTGATGATGAAAGATGAAGAGATATGTGGTTTGGAACGCACATTGTCAGGAAAGGTGGTAATATGTGGGGTTGGTGTCAGGAAAGTGGTAATATGTGGGGTTGGTGTCAGGAGAGGTGGTCATATGTGGGGTTGGTGGTGAGAGGATTAATGTGCCACTATAAAGGTAAGGTTAGAGAGTTCCTTGAGAAGTGGTAGTTAGAGGAATAGAAGAAATACCATTGCCCGCGATACAATTTATCCTGGGGAATGATATAGCCGGATCACCGGTGGGAGTGCAGCCTACTATCATTGAAAAACCAGTGGAAAGGCAAACAATAGAGATGTTATAAGAAGTAGATCGGGGAGTGTTTCCTGATTGTGTGGTAACCTGATCACAAAGCCACAGGCTGAGACAGGAGAAAGAGAACTTGAGGAGTTCCCATACGTAGGCTGAGATTCAATTGTCAGCAACCATAATTGATCAGATGGTTAGTAAAGAACAGGAACAGATAGTGGATGAACTTTCAGGCACTGTGTTGATCAGGTGGGTAGTACATCACCAGAGCAGGTGGTCGATGAAGCGGATGTCTTTAGTTAAAGCAAGTTGGTTTAATTCAGCAAAGACATTCAGAGAAAACATATCCGGAAATGGAATCTGAGTGTATATCGGAATTAGAAATGAGGTATTAATGAGAAAATGGAGACCGCTACATATTCAAGCAGATGAAAAATGGGCAGAGGTTCATCAAGTGCTATTACTGGTGGGTTATAGATAGGAGGTTTTACAGGTAGCGCATGAGGTTCCAGTAGGGGGTCATTGAGGGGTGAGGAAGACTCAAGCGAAAATAGAAATACATTTTTATTGGCCTGGACTGCATAAGGATGTAGATGAATTTTGCTGTACATGTCACACATGTTAGGTAATAGGAAAACCTCAGGCGGTAATCAAGCCAGCTATTAATTCCTATTCCTGCATTCAAGGAACCATTAAATGCAAGATTTAGTGGGCCTTATAAGATCAAAAGTATGTGAGACAAATCATTTGATAAGAATGCTAGACAGGAGGAGGACTCGCAGAGCATTTCAGGTTAATAGGCTAAGCAGTTATTTTGATGGAGAAGGAAAGAAGGAGGAAGTGTGAGTCATTGTAACTCAGGGAGAAGAGATAAAACCAGACAATTCTGAATTTGACATATTTCAAACTAAATTGACAATGAGGAATATTCAAAATCGGGATAAAACATTAAGTTACCTTCTGGAGGAAAATCAAAATGATCTGTTATGATCAAGATGACTTGAAAGCGTTGTTACAGTCACATAGAGCTGTATGGGGGGATAGCTTGGGATGCACAAAAGTAATTAAGCAAGGTGAAGCTGTTGGAAATGATGCTCCCATTGCAACACCCATGCAAGCTCAATCTACTAACGACAGCACAGGTACAAATAGAGATTTTATTTTAGTTTGATTTGATTTGATTTCTTGTCACATGTATCGAAGTACAGTGAAAATATTTTCTGCGGCCGAGGGAACGTAGACAGTACGTACATAGTAGACAAAAGGAATAATCAACAGAGAACATTGACAAATGGTACATCGACAAACAGTGATTGGTTACGGAACAAGGGGCCAAACAAAGCAAATACATGTGCAAGAGCAGCATAGGGCGTCGTGAATAGTGTTCTTACAGGGAACAGATCAGTCTGAGGGGGAGTCGTTGAGGAGTTTTGTAGCTGTAGGGAAGAAGTTCCTATGTCTAGATGTGCGAGTGTTCAGACTTCTGTACCTTCTGCCTGATGGAAGGGTCTGGAAGAAGGCAATGCCCGGGTGGGAGGGGTCTCTGATAATGCTCTCTGCCTTCCTGAGGCAGCAGGAGGAGTATACAGAATCAATGTACGTAAATGAACAACAGAACTCCCATACCGAATGAATGGAAAGCTGAAGGCTACGCACCTGGCAAGAGGCGGCATGGTGGTGCAGTGGTTAGCACTGCTGCCTCACGGCGCTGAGGACCTGGGTTCGATCCCGGCCCTGGGTCACTGCCCATGTGGAGTTTGCACATTCCCCCCCCCCCGTGTCTGTGTAGGTCTCACCCCCACAACCCAAAGATGTGTAGGTTAGGTGGATTGGCTACGCTAAATTGCCCATTAATTGGAAAAATAAAGTTTTGGATACTCTAAAATTATTTAAAAAAAAGAAGCATCTGGCACACGGAGTGGGAAGGGTGAAATACTTACATGGGGATAATACCGCGGCGAAGCCTGCTAATGATATTTAAATATATGGAATCGAACAGGAAAATCCCATCAGTGTGAAAGGGGCAGCACGGTAGCCTTGTGGATAGCACAATTGCTTCACAGCTCCAGGGTCCCAGGTTTGATTCTGGCTTGGGTCACTGTCTGTGCGGAGCCTGCACATCCTCCCCGTGTGTGCGTGGGTTTCCTCCGGGTGCTCCGGTTTCCTCCCACAGTCCAAAGATGTGCGGGTTAGGTGGATTGGCCATGATAAATTGCCCTTAGTGTCCAAAATTGCTCTTAGTGTTGGTTGGGGTTACTGGGTTGTGGGGATAGGGTGGCGGTGTTGGCCTTGGGTGGGGTGCTCTTTCCAAGAGCCGGTGCAGACTCGATGGGCTGAATGGCCTCCTTCTGCACTGTAAATACTATGATGAAAGCCATTTTTGGACGCCCCTTTGATTCTCCATTTCCGCCGATGTCATGTGAGAGTACCTTTAAGACATGGATGTTTAAGCAATGTACCTTTAAGCAAACAATGATGTCAGAGAGTAGGTGGGGATGAGCTCAGGTCAGCCATTTTGCAGTTTAGTTTTGCAGTTTAAAAAGAGCTTGGGAGTGTCTGTGTTTGCAGTGAGCTGGATCTCTGCCATGAAAGACTATCTCTGAATCATTTGGGTGATTTAAACTCATAATAGTAAAACCTTTAACCTGATGTGATTCTGTTTAAAGGTGTTAAGTCTCTTGGAAGTTTGAAGGAACATTTTGAGGAATTATTTACTGTTGCAATATTTTCGGAGTTATCTTTGTAGTAAGGGGTGTTAAGAGACTCAATGTTTATTTAAGATGTTAAGTTGAGTTCATGGAATAAACAGTGTTTTGTGTTTAAAAACCCACGTGTCCATAATTGTAATCCCACACCTAAGGAACAAGCCGTGTGCTAGGAAAAGCAACAAATACATTAAGGGAGAGGTTGGTTGAACTCCATGATACATTTTGGGGTTCTGAAAACGCCTCGCCCATAACACCAGTCAGAAACGGAGACATCAAATCCCCTCCAATTAGATAAGGAGACCAAACCTGCACACAACACCCTAGTCTCTCCAAAACCCTGTACAGCTGCAGTAAGACATCCTTGCTCCCGCACTTAAGTACTTGTGTAATGAAGGCCAACATACTATTTTCCTTCCTCACTGCTTGCTGTACTTGAATGCTTGCTTTCAGTGACTGGTGTACTAGGACACCCAGGTCCCTTTGTATGTCAACATTCCCCAATCTATCACTATTTAAATAATACTCTGCCATTCTGTTTCGCCATCTGAAGTGGGTAACTTCAAATGTACCTACGTTATACTCCATCTTCCACATATTTTCCCACTTACTCAACTTGCCTAAATCAGTCCAAAGATGTGCAGGTTAGGTGGATTGGCCATGATAAATTGCCTTTCGTGACCAAAGGGTTTGGGAGGGGTTATTGGGTTGCGGGGATAGGGTGGAAAGGAGGGCTTAAGTGGGTCGGTGCGGACCCGATGGGCCGGGTGACCTCCTTCTGCACTGTATGTTCTAAGTTCTGTGTTCTATGTTCACCTTGAAGCTTTTTAACATCCTCCTTCCTACCCACTTTCCAACCAAGTTTCATGTCATCAGTAACCTTTGAAATATGACATTTGGTTTCCACATCCAAATAATTGATGTATATTGTGAATAGCTGGGGCCCAAACACTGATCCCTGTGGAACCCCACTAGTCACTGCGTGCCATTTCAACACGGAAACATATATTCCTACTCTCACCTTCCGGTCTGCTAATTGTTATGGGCCAGGGTTTAGAGAACCCCAAAGTATATCATGGAGTTCACCTGACCCACAACTTTTAATAGATTGTGGTATGGGGAGCACACGGCCCACTCTACAGGTGTGGTGCAGCAGAAATGGAAAAGTATTTTTTAAAGCAACGCAATGTTTATTCTATGAACTCAAGTTAACCTTTTTAAAACATACAGTGAACATCTTAGCAACCATTAATTCAAATACAACCCCAAAGACTACAACACTAAGTAATCCTTTCAGCTTTCCTTTTAACATCCATACCACTTAAAAACAAAACCTTTAACAGAGGCACATCAGGTTAAAGTCACTACTGAAAACATTTATAATTCTGAATTCACCAAATGATCAAGAGATAGTCTTTTGATGGCAGAGAGAACAGCAGTACACCTGCTTGGTCTGGCTTCAGCTTCAACACTGAAAACTAATCTAAAACACACCCTGCAGCAAACAGTCTAAAACGAAAGTAAAAAGCTGACAGAAAGCCCGGCTCCACCTACTCTCTGACATCACTGCAGTAGTAAACACCCATTTCTTAAAGGTACTCTCACTACAGATATTTATACACATACCCATTTATAAACACCCATTTCTTAAAGGTACTCTCACATGGCATAATCAATTCTCAATCAATGCCAATATATTACCCCCAACCCCATGCACTTTAATTTTGAACACTAGCCTCCTATGTAGGACTTTATCAAAAGCTTTTAAAATCCAAATACATCACATCCACTGGTTTACCCATATCTATTCTATTAGTTCCTTCCTCAAGAAACCCAATAAATCCATGTTGACTTTGTCTAATCCCATTGGTATTTTCTAAGTGTTCTTCTATCACATCCTTTAGAATAGACTCTAGCATTTTCCCTACTACTGATGTTAGGATAACAGGTCTGTAATACACTATTTTCTCCCTCCCTTCTTTTTTTAAATAGCGGTTAACATTTGCCACTCTCCGTGATTCTAGGTTACAAAAGCAAGTGGCCATGGAAATAGTGGATGCGAATGCTGGTCATCTTCCAAAAATTTTACTGATTCTGGAATAGTGCTGAAAGATTGGTGGGTGGCAAACGTAACTGCTATTCAAAAAATGGAGGGAGAAAATAGGGAATTACAGATGGACATTGCAAAAGAAGCAATGGAGACATGAGGAAAATACAACGAGTGGCATCTGGAATGTGCTGCCTGAGAGAGTGGTGGAGACTGGTTCAGTCTAGGGTTTCAAGAGGGAACTAGGTTATTATCATAAAAGGGAAAATGTGCAGGAGAGCAGGGGGATTTTTTCTTCGGAAAGTTGGCGCAAACATGACGGGCCGAATGGCCTCCTTCTGTCCTGTAACAATTCTGTGCTACCTGCTATGACAGAAAGTTAATGGGCTCACCTTCTCATTGTTTAAACGTTAAATTCTACTACCTCCATTCTCCCTCCGTGTACCCGAACAGGTGGCGGAATGTGGCGACTAGGGGCTTTTCACAGTAACTTCATTGCAGTGTTAATGTAAGCCTACTTGTGACAATAAAGATTATTATTGTTATTACCCAGGAACCAGGGCTTCACAGTTCCTCCATGATGATTGCTCGCCACAACGCACACATTCCCCCAATTTCGCTGTGTGACATCTGCCTTTGGAAATTGGTTTAATCCCATTTTATGTTCACACAAGAGTGCCTCCAAAATCCTCGAGAATCGAGGTTTTATTTCAGAACGTAGAAAGTTAGTCTTATCTTTTCTAATGAATAGACAGAGAAAGTGTTTATATCAATCTTTAACTACGACATCATTGCGGTTCTACATTTTCGAGTTCCAACGCCCACTCCAACTCCTCTTTTCTTCCGAGGCCATTAGATGAATGATTTAGTTTTCTGCTAATTTGGCTAGATTTCCAACCCAAACAAGTTAATGAACAGAAATTGTAGCCCATTAAAAGGAACAATACTACTCTCGGGGCCCATTGCATTTCCGATATCTCTGTAGGAATTTCTTGTAGCTCGAGAATTTGTCTGTAATTTTGCCTTTATAATTCCAATTTACATAGACTCATTTGTCTCTTCTGTTTCTCTGCAACTTTTTTCCACAGGATGACATTATTATCACTACTGCATGTTCGAATTTTAGCAAGATGCTTATTTGATAGTTTATCTTTAATTCTGGGAAACTAAATTCAATACATGCTGCTGCCACTTTCATATAACTATGTCAACACAGGGATAACTGTCTTGTTCTATACATCCCTGTATGAATCGTGTACATCCTCATGTTACTCGCCTGGGAGCTTAAATCGCACCAGGGCAGTTTTGAACATTCAGCTTTTAAAAATTGGTTTCAGTACAGGTGACTGTGAAGCTGTTGGGTTGTTGAGTCAAACAACTTGTTCACTGATATCCTTCAGGGGTGAAAGCTGTTGTGCTTCCCCAGTCTGGTCCATATTGTAATACCGGACTTCCGCCCATGTGGTTAACTCTTAATTGCTCTCCTATGTGGCTTAGTTAGCAACATTAACTCAAATTTTATTTAATTGCAGTGCACGGACATTTTATTTTAAGTGTGTGGCCCTTTAAATTTTTGTTTATGTCGATGCGCACCCATGGTAACTTAAAGAGGCCGACTTGAGTGTCGTTTGTGTGGGAACATTTGGGTTGCTGCACAGCCATGCAGCTTAGACAGGATCCTTGATTGCAAGCCACTATATACTGCTACATGAACATCTTTTCCACACAGATGGCAGTGATTCAAGAAGGCTCGTCTACACTGATGTGTTGGGTGCTCTGGATCCGTGGAACACATACAGGCCACCAACACTTAAAATAATGCAACACTATTTTATTAAGTTAGAAACTGTTGAAGATATTTCACTGTGGTTAACACGATGTTAGATTAAACTAAAGACCTATGCCTGTCCTAACCAGTCTATGCACTCAGCACATGGTGAAGATCTGTGCTATAAGCTGTAAGCTCTGTCCTTCTAAGAGACTGCATCCCGAATCAGCGGGAACTCTGATGCCCCTGTTTTTATAGTCAGCGTGCTCTAACTGGTGATGGCTGCGGTGTTGTGTGTGTTGATTGGTCTTGCTGTGTGTCCATCAGTGTACATGTCTGCACCATGATATACTGGTGTATATTCAGAGGATAGTCAGAGGCTTTTCCCCAGGGTAGAGGGGTCAATTACTTTTACGTTTAAGGTGCGATGGGCAAGGTTTGGAGTAGATGTACGAGGCAAGTTTTTTACACAGATGGTTGTGGGTGCCTGGAACCCGCTGCCGGAGGAGGTGGTGGAAGCAGGGACGATAGTGACATTTAAGGGGCATCTTGACAAATACATGAATAGGATGAGAATAGAGGGATACGGACCCAGGAAGTGTAGAAGATTGTAGTTTAGTCGGGCAGCATGGTCGGCACGGGCTTGGAGGGCCGAAGGGCCTGTTCCTGTGCTGTACTTTTCTTTGTTCTTTGTTATTTGTATATTATGACACACACGGCAACTGGGGATTGGTAATAAATATAGGCCCTTGATAGTGACATTATAGGAGTGAATTTTTTTTTTAATCATGTCGGGCTGTAGGGCATGATTCCTGTCAGGTAGACTTGACGATTACGACATTTCTCTCTCCTCTGCAATGTGGAAAATTGCCCAAGAAAAATCAAGACAAATCCAACCCGGCCAATTACTGCCTCATCAGTCTACTCTCGGTCTTCAGCAAAGTGACGTAAGGTGTCATTGATAGTGTTATCAAGCAGCATCTAGTCAGCAATAACCTGCTCAGCTCTATCAGGACCACTCAGCTCCTGTCCTTATTGCAGCCTTGGTTCAAACATGGACAAAAGAGCTGAACTTCAGAGGTGTGGTGAGAGTGACTGCTCTTGGCATCAAGGAAGCATTTGACCGAGTGTGGCATCCAGGAAACCGAGCAAAACAAATCAAGGGGATCAGAGGGAAATCTCTCCAATGATTGGTGGCATACTTAGCACAAGGGAAGATAGTTGGTCTTTGGGAAGTCAATTATTTCAGTCCCAAGACATCACTGCAGGAGTTCCTCAGGGCAGTGTCCTAGGCTCAACCATCTTCAGCTGCATCATCAGCAACCTTACCTCCATCATAAATGCTATGTTTATTTTGTATGATATGGAGACAACGCTGGGCCCTCTTACTGGCGGCGTACCAGTATCAACTGGAGCATCGGCTGGGAACCCGGGTGGCAAACGCCGATGCACGAAGCAGGCTGCCACTACCAGATACCCTGTCTTTAGTACCCAGAATAGAGGAAACTGTGATGACATTACATTTCCTGGACACCCTTCCAGTGGTCGCACAAAATATTTGTTGTGGATTCAAAGGGACTCGGTTTTATCAAAATAATAACACATGATGCTAAAGGGGGAGATGGAAGAACCGGTCCAGGCAGAATTCAACCCTTACTGGAGCAGAAGAGAGCAGATCACTGTGGAAGATGGGATACTGCTGTGGGGGGCTCGAGTAATAGTTCCAAGTCAAGGTCATCGAGCCATTGTGGCTGAACTTCATCATGGGCACCCTGGAGTATCAAAAATGGAGATGCTGGTCAAGAGCTATGTCTGGTGGTCGGGCCTGGACAGAGACATAGCATGCATTGGTAGGTCGGTGCCAAAATGCCAACAAGGGCAGAAAGTGCCACCGGCAGCCCCACTGCACCCATGGGAATGGCCGGGTAGACCATGGTCGCGACTTCATGTCGATTTTGCAGGCCCGTTTATGGGTACAATTTTTTTTGTAATAGTAGACGCCCAATCCAAATGGCTGGATGTCTACAAAATGAACTCTGCAAATTCAACAGCTACCATCGAAAAACTTTGCACCTCGATTGCAGCACATGGTATCTCGGAGGTGTTAGTTTTGGATAATGGATCGGTTTTCACTTGCCAGGGCTTCCCAAAATTCATGAAGTCAAATGGCATTCGGCACACAAGGACGGCACCATACCACCCGGCATCGAATGCGTTGGCGGAGAGAGCCGCCCAGACCCAAAAGTTGGGTTGAAAAAACTGTCAGCAGCATCATTAGACACAAAACTGTCGCGTTGGCTACTACAGGACAAACCTACACGTCACAACGGGAATAGCACCGGCGGAGCTATTCATGGGAAGACGACTCCGAACCAGGTTGAGTCTACTATTCCCAAATTTAGGTGGAAGAGTAGATCGACAGCAAGAGACCCAATGCAGGGGCCACGACATCACTTCGCCGAGAAAGGCAGTTCAACACAGGAGAAAAGGTATGGGTCAGAAATTATGCCGGTGGCCCCACATGGGTAGCAGGAACAGTCAAGGCCAGGACAGGACCTGTGTCGTATGAGATACGTGTGGGAAACATGTAATAAAAAAACACCTGGACCAGGTGGGGGCCTCAGATTCGTTTTCTCCCCCGGAGCTAACTCAGACCAGTATACCGAGGACCGTGGACAGTCCTCCCTGACAAACTATTCACGCCCCTCCGACACCACTGGTGAGGACATCGGACTCGGACATGGACACAATGGATGATGCCGCAGCTGTCCCCTTGCTGCAAGAGGAAAGGGGCGAACCGCCCCTCAGGCGCTCACATCGGAAAAGACGGGTGCCTAGCCGTTATACCCTACCTACGACGGAGGCCGAAGTGGAGGATCCGGACCCGGTGCAGAAACGAAGCAGGAGACCCATGAGTCATGGGGGCTTCTCGGACTTTGGTGGGGAGGGGTGTAATGACTTAGGCCAGGCCTTTGAGATTGGCCAATTAGAATATGAGTTCCCTGATTAGTGGCCCAATGAGGGAACCCCTTTCTCTGTATACAACAGGGAGTGTCAGATCCTTTGTACTCCCAGTGTAGACAGCAAGCTGAATGCACCTGGTTGTTCAGCTGTTGGTTTTGTAAATAAAAGGAATTCTGGTGAAGGGACTTCTGCCTCTGTGAACTTATATTACATGTGGCTTATGCGTGTTGCAGGGAGAGGGGGAGGGGAAGAGCGCTAACCACTGTGCCACCGTTCTAACCATTGTGCCGCCAACAGCTACAATACTCTTCAACTACAGTATGACCCCAGATCAGGATATTATCAACTATGATTTCACATGGTTGACCTGCAAAGAGCTGTTCCATACAGCGTTGAAGAAACTCACTGCCGGTAGAGATACTGTATGGCATTCGGAGAAAATGGTATCTGCCTACAGAGACATAAATGTGGTCAATCTTGAGGATGCCAGATCCGGTGAGATTTGCCAACATCCGATCCGCTGGCAGCACACCCACACCCACGTATTTCCCAACGGCGTTTGGTGGCCACAATGGGAGACCCCATTGGCCGGCTGCAGGGAAGGAGAATGCCTCTGCCGGCGGGGGCGCGCCACGCAGGAAAATGCAGCTGGTGGACCGGAGAATCCTGCCCATGAACTCTCATTAACACATCTAATTAGTTCAAGGTCCCGGGGAAATCTGACCATGGCCTCCACGTGGTCACGTGACGACTCAGTCTGCAGGTGGCTGCTATCTTATAATGGTGACTACTTGGTTGGTAGAGATTTGGTAATTTTGGAGCTTGTGGAAAGCACTGTAGAAATGTAAATGTATTCTTAACCCTGCTCCACTGGCCCCGTTTCTGTGTAAAAGACTGATGGAGTAACTGGTGGTTTAGCTGTGCTGAAGTTCGCAAATTGATATGAGATTTGTCTTTGTGGCTTGATGTCGACAAGATTTCTGCCTTTTAACTCCAGCCAGGCTGTCTCGTCCTGCCCCATCGTACAACCTATAGAAACAGCGCCACCACTGGAATAAACTGAAGATTGCAGACAAGGAGGATAAACTAAACATGAGTGATTGCAGCTCACTAAGACAAGAGCAATATTGCCCCATACTTCAGCTAATGATATAATGGTTGCAGGTAATTGCATTCAGATTGTACTCTTTTATATTACCAGGTCTGTCCAGACCGCTGCACGCTTTGTTTATTTCCTACACGATTAAAATGTTTATTATAGTTTAATTACATTTCAGAAGGTGACTGAGCAGTCTAAATGCCTGCCTCAGTGCGTCTCGGATGAACTGACACTGTTTATTGTCAACATTATTAAAAATTGTGGCTTTGCTCGTTAAGGAGCTCACCCCTTACTGACTGCCTTCAGGCAGAACTCGGCTACCAACTTAGCGCTGATTGCAAAACTTGACAAGAATTAGCGAGATAATGAGCATTTCCTAATGCTCGAATTGGAATCTTAAGCAAGCAGCAGGTACCAGAATCAGTGTGAGACCCTCACAGGCACCACAGCTTTTGGGGGCTGGGACGAAGGGGATGTGATATGTAGGCTGATAATTCCCATCTCTTCCTCATCAACACACCACTTCATCCCCTGATTGTTTCTATCATGTGGCCTAATTATCTTGAATGAGCCACAGCTTCTTGCACAAGAACATAAATAGGACCTGGGACAAGATTTTGTCGTCGTCCCCCCCCCCCCAACGACCCGTGTGGGGTGTTTTCCGGTGAAGGCGGCTCGCTGTTGACCGGCAGTAGAATTTTCCAGTCCCGCTGATGCCAATGCCATTTTGCATGGCTCGCCCGACCCAAAGCCGAAGAAGCGTCGTGGTGCGACGCGTTCGGAAAGATCGGAAAATCCCGCTCTGGGAGTAGCTCATTTGGCCCTTTGGACCTGCTGTGATGTTCAGCACTGATCCTCTACCTCATTTCCCTTAATTTCTTTGGCATCCAAAAATCTATTGATCCCTGCCTTGAATGCTTAGCCAGACTGAGCAATCGCTGTTTATTTGGAGAGAGAATCCCAAAGATCATAAATTCTTCAGTGAAGAAGTTTCTCTTCATCTTCTCCCCTCAATGGCTGAGCTCGGAATCGTCAACGTCAAAGCCATTGGAGTAAATATTTCAACTGGCATTGGCGGCATTGGGCCGAATGGCTTGCTTTGGTGCTGTGAATACCACGCAAGCGTTGCCATGGCAAATTCCCACGCTGGTGTTAATAATGGAAAGTGGGTTTCGCTTGTCAGGCTGTAACATCGTGCTCCTTTCCAGTGGAAGTGCCTCCCACTGGTAGGACGGTGTGACTACAACTCAGCAAGTCCACGCGGGTAGTTCTGTAAATGGGGAGAAAGACATTTATAGTGGGAATATAAAAACGAGGACGATATATGAATTCAAAATGGGGACTGAATGACAGCTGTTCACAACAACAACTTACAGGACATCTCGAGCCCAATGAAACATCTCGGGGTGCTTCACACTGACATTTATAAACCATAGAACATAGAACATTACAGCGCAGTACAGGTCCTTCGGCCCTCGATGTTGCGTCGACCTGTGAAACCACTCTAAAGACACTGTAAGGCTATGTTAGGGCAGATGATCAAAGAGACCGGTTTCTAAGGAGTGTCTTAAAAGGCAGAAAGGGAGGTACAGAGGTGAAGAGGGATAGGAAAGGACTTCCGGACGTCAATGCCGAGGCAACTGAAGGCGAATGGTGAAGCGACTAAAATTGGCGATGCACAGGAGCCGTGAATTCAGGGAGCACAGGTCGGATGGTCGTGGGGCCAGAGGAGATTACAGAGATAGGGAGGGGAAAGACCATGGAGGGATCTGCAAGAGAGAACGGGAATTTTAAAATCAGGAACCAGGTAGAATTGTCCCCTGTTTTTGACTTGACTGCACCCAAGTTGTGCACTGGATCTCCGCTTCCGCTGCACAAAGGCCCATGAATAATACATGGGCAAAGTGAGCACTGAATTCTGTCTGCATGTTCTGATCCAATTATCCCCACCCTCAGTCCCGCTTCACCTCAAGACCAGACTTGCTCGTTGATTCCTTGATGTTCGACCATGGCGCTTGTGTAGTAATCATTTTTCAATTTCCTCCACGGCAAAGAAATAATCTGCAGTCACTCATTACCTCTCACTTTGCTCTTGTCCTTTTACTGCCGGACGTGTTAAAATTTTGCCAACAGAATTGACGACTTCATAGCAATTAGAAAGCTTAATTCGACTAAAGATCCTGAAGGCATACAAGTTCTGCTACTGATTAATTGGACTGCGGAAACCCCATTGAATTGGGTTGTTCGGCTGTTGGTTGCTGCCTGATATTGAAGTTAGTTTAATTTGCAAATGTCGCTTCAATTTATGAGTTTTTATTTTTAGCTTTCAAAGGTCAGAACTTCAAATTGAAGATCATAGTTGGGAGTTGGTCTTAAGCGAGTCGGTTTAAAAGAGGGCAAGGGTCAAGTTTTACATCTGGTCTCAGCATCTCTGGGAACACAAAATAAACGGAGTCAGATTTATTGTCCTTGCGTGGTGAATGCGAAGGTAATGGGTGTGTGTGGAACAGGATTTGGCTGCCTTGGTACATTGATAGCCCAACAAGACTCACTCAGGTATGGAACAGCCACTTACGGGGTAACGTTACCTGCCCACGTGGATCTGTGTCTGTGAAGCGGCTCCTTCGTGAGTGAGGGACCGTTCTTCATACCGTTTACTACATCTTCCCATTTGCATTTATATGGCACCTTTCATGGGCTTCAGGATTTCCCAGGGCAATAAACAGCCAAAGAAGTGCAGTACTGGTACAGTAGCCAATTTGGTGCACAGGAGGATCCCACGAAGAAAGCAGTGAAGACGACCAGATAATCAGTATGTTGGTTAAGGGCTAAGTATTGGCCTGGACAGCTGGAGGGGCTTCTCTGCTCATCTTTGAATGGTGCTGTGGGATCATTTCTAAATAGCTAGGAGAGCAGGCGGGGCCTCGATTTAACATCTTATCTGGAAGATGAGAGTTTGCAGCTGGGCGCTCTGAGTGTGAGCATTCAGATGGTCGAATCTTTGACTGAAAACACTGGCACTCTGCAATGTCACATCAGTTACTACCTAGCTCAGCTTAAAACATGGCTTTCACGTTCCCTGTCAGATAGATCTGATGTGTCCAACTGGATATTATCTTTTCATGGCTGTCAATGTGGTAAACTGTGTGCACATCCTGATTAAGTAGTTTAATATTAACACCAGTGGTGAGTTCAACTGCTCTGTATTAAAAAGTGCACTCATATCCCATGGAAACATGTTTAAATCCACAGGTTCTCGGCTTGTTCTAGAGTATTCCAGCTCAGAGTCTACACATGATGTTTATCCAGATTAATCTCACTCTATTTAAGGAGGCCATTTATCCAATCGAGTCTGCACCTTCCCTCCGAAAGAGCACCCTATTTAGGCCCACTCTCCCGCCCTATCCCTATAAGCCCGCATCCTAACCTGCACATCTTTAGACACTGAGGGGAAATTTTAGCAAGGCCAATCAACCTAACCTACACATCTTGGAACTGTGGGAGGAAACCGGAGCACCCAGAGGAAACGCACGCAGACACGGGGAGAACGTGCAAACTCCATACAGACAGTCACCAAGGCCGGAATCTCTGGCGCTGTGGGGCAGCAGTGATAACCACGGTGCCACCTGTATTCCAAATACTGCAAACCTGTGATCTCTGCCACCTAGAAGGACAAGGGCAGCAGGTACCTGGAAACCCATCATCTGCAAGTTTCCCTCAGAGACACTCATCATCCTGACTTGGAAATATATTGGCGACTCCTTCACTGTCATTGGGTTAAAATCTGCAAATGCCCTCGCTAACAGCACTGCAGGTGTATTTACACAGGGACAGCAGCGGTTCAAAAAGGCAGCTCACCACCCCCTTCTCAAGGGCAATTAGGGATGGGCACTAAATGCTGGCATTTAGCAATTGCCCCTAGCCAGCGAAGCCCACATCCTGTGAAATATTTTGCTTGAAATTCTCTGTTCCAAGCAAATATTAGAGAATCTAGATACACTGGGATTGTTCTCCGTAGAGCAGAGAATGTTAAGAGGGGATTTAAGGTGGTGTTTAATCATGAAGGCTGACACTGTTTACACTGACGTTAAACAGTGGACGGATTTAAAATAATTGGGCAAACAAAAATGGGAGGTGAGGTGAGAAGAACTTTCTTATGCAGTGTGTTTGATGATATGGAATGCGCTACCTGATAGGGCAGTGGAAGCAGATTCAGTAACAACTTACTAAAGGAAAGGCAAAAATAGTTGAAAAGAAAATAATTCACAGCGATGGCAAAAGCAGGGGGAGTGGGACTAATTAGACGGCTCTCTCAAAGTGCCAGCACAGGTATGCTGGCTGAATGGCCTCCTGTCCTGTACCATTCTAACAGCTGAAATTAAAATAATTTGCGGATGTCTTCACTGATGGCTTTGTAAAATTAACCCGAAAATGTGAGCCAAATAGATTCTCGATTCAGGATAGTGGCCCATGTCCAGAAGTCCGGTCCAGAAGATGGCACCGGAGCGAGGCGATTCTCTGCGTGCTCTCCCCAACGGACTTATACTCATTCTAATCTTTTAAAATTTTAATTCGAAGATTAACATTATTAGTAACCTCTCTCTTTTACATTGTATACCTTGTGTTGCCCTATTATGTATTTTCTTTTATTCTCTTTTCTTCCCATGTACTTAATGATCCGTTGAGCTGCTCGCAGAAAAATACTTTTCACTGTACCTCGGTACACGTGACAATAAACAAATCCAATCCAATGTAGAGTCTCAAATGACCCAGCCATCCACCCACACCCACACTTGGGACATGGGTTTGTTTTACCTTGAGCTGTCGTGAGCGATATTGAAAATCTGTAATACATTGCTCGCTGCAGGCTCTGCAGAGTTTTGCAGAATGGAACCAGTTAAGCTGTGTAAAGCAGACGAGATCGGAGATTGGATTGTTGAAGATTCCAACTTGTATCGGATGGAGTCAGAAGTGCTTTTTTGGGTAGCATCTGCCTATTTGAAAAATGGAAATGGCTTCCTCTAAGGTCAGGAGCAGTAACTTCCAACCCTTTATGCTCATCTCATGGTATTAACTGTGGAAACCTTCGGGCATTGGTCTAATTGTTAGAGCGCAGTTGCACCAAGAACATGATGTCATCTGCGGTGGCAATCCGGAGTCAGAAGGTTGCGGGTTCAAGGCCCACTCCTAAGGTTTGAGTGCAGTTCGACCCTTTCTATTCCCTCTGAATTGCCTGTTCCGAGAGGAATGGTACTCGTGTCCGCCACCTTGAAAACCAAGGCAAAATATTCTGTGTTTCTCAATATTAACTCTCCTGTTATTTCTTCCAAGTGACCAACATTCATTATATGGCTCTCTTACCTTACTTACAGAAGCTTTTGCTATCCTTTTTGATATTTTGCTGTGGCTAGCACTGTTGCCTCACGGTGCTGAGGAGCCAGGTTCGATCCCGGCCCCAGGTCACTGTCCGTGTGGAGTTTGCGCATTCTCTCCGTGCCGGCATGGGTATCTCCCCCACATCCCAAAAAGATGTGCAGAGTAGGTGAATTGGCCATGCTAAATTGCTCCTTAACTGGAAAAAAGAATTGGAGATTCTAAATTTATTTCAAAAAGATATTTTGCGCTAGTTTTTTTTGTAATTTACCTCAGCTCTTTTTATTACTTTTTTAGAATCCCTTTGTTTATGTCTGAAAGTTCCCTAATCTTCCACCTTGCCACTGGCCTTTGCAACATGGTCGACCTTAGTTTTTGTCTTTATATTGCCCTTGATCTCCTTGTTTCGCCATGGATGTTTATTACAACTCTTACCATCTTTCTTCTTCTCTGGAATATATTTTGTTGTGAGGAATTGAGTAACTCCTTAAACAACTACCACGGCTCATCCAGCTGCCTTACCTTTTAGCCTCTTGCCCACTCTACTAGGGCCAGATCTGTCCTCATGCCTATGTAATTACCTTTGTTTAATTCTGAAACGCTAGTGTGGGACTCCACTTTCTCGCTCCGAAACTGAATTTTGAATTCTACCATACTATGGTCACTTTTAACTGTGAGGTCATCAATTAATCCCTGCTCATTACACAATACCAAATCCAGAGTAACCTGCTCTCTGGTTGGTTCCACAACATATTGCTCCAAGAAACAATGGGCAGGACTCTCTGTCCTGCCGCTCCAGATTTCTGGTTCAGCATGCCGGCGGGATGCTCCGTTTCGCCGGCTGGTCAATGGGGTTTCCCATTGTGGGGTAACCCCACCTCGTGGGGAAACCCTCGGGCTGCTGGCAAAATGGAGCATCCCGACGGCAGAGAATCCAGCCCCATGTCTTAATACATTCATTGAACTCTCCCTCGAGGCTACCCTTGCCAATTTGATCAGTCCTGTCTATGTGCATATTAAAATCACCCATGATTATTGCCGTACCTTCTGAATTTCGCTTTCGTGGGAAGTACTTTATTGAGGCCCTGGTGAATCAGAAATAAATGTTAAAAGCTGCAGATGTAATTTCCTACTAAATGATTCAATGGCATCTGCGTTATTCTTTGATGTTGTAATGTGTACGTTTTTGTCCAAAATGACTTTGAGCTGCACATTTTTAAAGAGAAGAAGCCCTCTTGTGGTTTGCTTGCACATTACGTGCCTGACATCGAAAGTCCAACTTTTGTCCGTAAACTACGTAATTTATGCTGTGAAGTGGCGGAAGAGTATTTTTAAATTTAGTAAATTGATTTTTTGAAGCAGTTCAGATTGATTTTGGAATCTGATAATTGACAGTTAAGATTAATTTTTTTTTAAAACAGGCAGCATTAATTTCCGGCAGTTTGAAGATTATGCTGGTTTCCCCAGTCTAGGTTTGCAGGATTGTACCTCACGTGGCATAGGCTACGTAGAAGTATCATTCTTCATTGTCTAACGCCTGAAATAATTAGTACCACAAATTATCACATGCCTGCAGCCCACTTATTCGTTTTTAAGGTTTATGTCCTTCAGCCAGATTCAAAACCCCTCCATTTGAGTATGAGTTAGTGTGGTACATGGATAATGTTAGGGCGGATGTATACAAACATCCACCCTTAAGGTGCCTGTGTGGGCTGTAGGTCCTCGCAGACGAGAAGACAGGCCAGACCACCTCTCCCGATTACAGTCCCTTTTGGTACCCCAGGTTGTCATGTGGCTACGTGATAACGCGGCCACGTGGAGTGTCGCGGGGCTGGAGCTTGGCAGGATTACCCCTCGGCCTCGGGCAGAGTAGGTGTGTTAATGAGGCTTCATGTGTTTAGTTAATAAATCTCCCGCTTGTTGAAAGTCCCTTGTGCAGTCGTTGACTTAACAGACCACGCAGAACTACACTCTGTGTTTGCTGATTTTACTTCAGAAAGCTCCTTGGCCTGACAAAGCATTGCATGTCTGTTCAAATATTGATCCAACCTCGGGCAGGAGATACAAAAGTCTGAGAACTCGCACTAACAGATTCAAAAACAGCTTCTTCCCCGCTGTTACCAGACTCCTGAATGATCCTCTAATGGACTGAACTGATCTCTCCACACATCTTCTCCACTGTGTAGCACCAAATCCGTATGCTTCACCCGATGTCTATGTATTTACATTGTGTATTTATTGTATGTCCTCTGTTTTTCATGTATGGAACAATCTGCCAGGACCGTATGCAGAACAATACTGTTCACTGTACCTCAGTGCACTTGACGATAAATCTAAATCCTTTCTGCAAATATTCATAAACAGTGCTTTAAGAATCTGGAAGTTTCCAAGCCTAAAATTAAGTATGTTAATCCACGTAGCTCCAACCCTGTTACTTAATAGTTAATCACATATTATTGTATCGAAGTGTATTGAATGTCAAAGAGATTTCAACAACTGAAGCTCCGTCTTGTTTGTACTACACAAGGCACAAGTCAGGAGTGTGATGGATTACTCCCCACTTGCCTGGTTGTGTACAGCTCCAGCAATAACTCAAGAAGCTCAACACCATCCAGGACAAAGCAGCCCGAGTGATTGATTCTTTTTCTACAAACAATCAATCCCTTCAACCAGCGATACACAGTGGCACTGCAAGCTGCACTGCAGGAACTCACCACGGCTCCTTAGGCAGCACCTTCCAAACCCACGATCACTAGAAGGACAAGGGCAGCAGATACCTGGGAACCCCACCACCTGGAAGTTCCCCTCCAAGTCACTTGCCATCCCGACCTGGAAATATATCGGCCATTCCTTCACTGTCACTGCCTCCCCCCAGAGGAACTGTGAAACATAGAAACATATAAACATAGGATTAGGAGCAAGTCATTCAGCCCCTTGAGCCTCTCCCGCCATTTAATGAGACCATAGCTGATCTGTGGCCTAACACCATATGCCTGCCTTTGACCCATATCCTTAATGTTTTTGCTTAACAAAGATCTATGTCAGGTTTAAAATTAACAACTGTTCTAGCTTCAACTTCTGTTTGTGAGCCAGAGCTCCAAACTCTACCACCCTTTGAGTGATGAAGCGGTTTCTAACATCTTCAGTAAAGAGTGCAGAGAGAAAGAGGGCGAGACTTCAATAAAGAGCACGGAGAGGGTGAGACTTCAGTAAAGAGCGCGGAGAGAGAGAGGGCGAGACTTCAATAAAGAGCACGGAGAGAGCGAGACTTCAATAAAGAGGGCGGAGAGAGAGAAGGCGAGACTTCAATAAAGAGCACGGAGAGAGCGAGACTTCAATAAAGAGGGCGGAGAGAGAGAGGGCGAGACTTCAGTAAAGAGTGCGGAGAGAGAGAGGGCGAGACTTCAATAAAGAGCACGGAGAGAGAGAGACTTCAATAAAGAGGGCGGAGAGAGAGAGGGCGAGGCTTCAGTAAAGAGCGCGGAGAGAGAGGGCGAGACTTCAGTAAAGAGTGCGGAGAGAGAGAGGGCGAGACTTCAATAAAGAGCACGGAGAGAGAGAGACTTCAATAAAGAGGGCGGAGAGAGAGAGGGCGAGGCTTCAGTAAAGAGCGCGGAGAGAGAGGGCGAGACTTCAGTAAAGAGCATGGAGAGAGGGAGGGCGAGACTTCAATAAAGAGCGCGGAGAGCGAAGGCGAGAATTCAGCAAAGAGCGCGGAGAGAGCGAGGGCGAGACTTCAGTAAAGAACGCTATCGGGTAAGACAGCTGGTTGTTTCAAAATTGAAAAAAAAAACGGTAAAATGATGTCACACGGAGACTGTGACCTGATTGGCTGAAAGGCAGACTGGGCTAAATTTGAATATCTGGAGTTACTGATTTAAATACTAGTTTTGATTTGACTGGGATTACTATTTTTAAGTTGATTTGAATTACTATTTTTTAATTTCTTAAATTTGACTTAAATAACTATTTTGGGTTGATTTAAATTACTATTTTTAAGTTGATTTAAATAACTTTTTAAATTTCAATTAAATAATTTGTTGTCAGATCAAGAGGGATAAATACTCAATTTTTAAAAAAAAATTCTAATTAAATAGTAAAAGGGGATTGGATTTAATCTGAAACAAAAAATTATTTCTAAAGTTTAATTTCAAAGGTTTAATTTAAAGGAATAATTCATGGCAGGACAGCTCCAAGGCGTGGTCTGCTCCTCTTGCTCCATGTGGCAGGCTGGGGACAGTTCCAGTCCCCAGGGTCAGCATGTGTGCAGGAGGTGTCTCCAGTTACAGCTCCCGGAAGCTCGAGTTTCAGAGCAAGAGTGGCGGCTGGAGACACTGTGGAGCATCCGCGAGTCGGAGCGTATCGTGGATAGCACGTATAGAGAGGTGGTCACACCGCAGGCTCAGACTCCGCAGGCAGGAAGGGAATGGGTGACCACCAGACAGAGCAAGAGAGCGAGGCAGGTAGTGCAGGGATCTCCTGTGGCCATTCCCCTGCAGAACAGATATACCGTTTTGGATACTATTGAGGGAAATGGCCTCTCAGGGGAAAACAGCAACAGCCAAACCTGTGGCACCACGGTTGGTTCTGCTGCAGAAGGGAGGAGTAATAAGTGTGACAGTGCAATAGTTATAGCGGATTCAATTGTAAGGGGAATAGACAGGCGTTTCTGTGGCCCCAAACGAGACTCCAGGATGGTATGTTGCCTCCCTGGTGCTAGGGTCAAGGATATCTCGGAGCGGGTACAGGACATTCTGGAGGGGGAGGGCGAACAGCCAGTGGTCGTAGTACACATCGGTACAAACGACATAGGTAAAAAAAAGGGATGAGGTCCTAAAGACACAGAGCTAGGAAGGAAGTTCAGAAATCGGACCTCAAAGGTAGTGATCTCAGGATCACTACCGGTGCCACGTGCTAGTCAGAGTAGAAATGACAGGATATATAGGATGAATACGTGGCTGAAGAGATGGTTTCAGGGGGAGGGCTTCAGATTCCTGGAGCATTGGGACCGATTCTGGGGAGGTGTGACCTGTACAAACTGGACAGTCCAAAGATGTGCGGGTTAGGTGAATTGGCCAATGATAAATTGCCCTTAATGTCCAAATTGCCCTTGGTGTTGGGTGGAGGTGTTGAGTTTGGGTATGGTGCTCTTTCCAAGAGCCGGTGCAGACTCAAAGGGCCGAATGGCCTCCTTCTGCAATGTAAATTCAATGATAATCTATGATTAATCTAGGACAAAGGTTCGGCACAACATCGTGGGCCGAAGGGCCTGTTCTGTGCTGTATTTTCTATGTTCTATGTTCTATGTTACACCTGTGCAGGACAGGAATTGATGTCCTAGGGGGGCTATTTGCTATAGCGGTTGGGGAGGGTTTAAACTAAAATGCCAGGGGGGTGGGAATCTACGCAAGGAGTCAGAGAAAGAGAGAGCAAGGCCAAAAGCAAATGGTAGAAAAGTAAATAGGAAAAGTGATAGGTGGAGAAACCAAGGACAAAATTAGAGAAAAATATTGGGAGCAAGACAAACATTGTGCAAAAGACAAACTTAAAGGCTCTGTGCCTTAATGCATGGAGCATTAACAATAAAGTGGATGAACTAATCGCGCAGATAGATATAAATGGGTATGATATAATTGGGATTACGGAGACATGGCTGCAGGGTGAATAGGGATGGGAACTGGATGTCCCACGGTTCTCAGTATTTAGGAAGGACAGGCATAAAAGAAAAGGTGGTTGTGTGGCATTGCTGGTTAATGAGGAAATGAACACAATAGTGAGAAAGGATGTTAGCTCTGACAATGTGGAATCTGTATGGGTAGAGTTGAGAAATACCAAGGGACAAAAAACATTAGTGGGTGTCATATATAGACCCGCAAACCGCAGTGGTGAGGTTGGGAATGGCATTAAACAAGAAATTAGTGATGCATGGAATAAGGGAATATCGTTGATCATGGGTGATTTTAATCTTTACATAGATTGGGCAAATCAAATTAGCCACAATGCCGTAGAGGAGGAATTCCTGGAGTGTTTTCGGGATGGTTTTCTTGACCAACATGTGGAGGAACCAACTAGAGAGCAGGCCATCTTAGACTGGGTACTGTGTAATGAGAAGGGAATTATTGCCAGTCTGGCTGTAAGAGACCCCTTGGGGATGAGCGACCATAACATGATAGAATTTTTTATCAAGGTGGAGAGTGAAGTAGTTGATTCGGAGACTAGGGTGCTCAATCTTAATAAAGGGAAATATGAGGATATGAGGCGTGAGTTGGCCTTGATAGATTGGGGAGAGTTACTTAAAGGGATGACAGTGGATAGACAATGGCAAACATTCAAGGAACTCATGGAGGAACTACAGCAATTGTTCATTCCTGTCTGGCACAAAAGCAAAAGGGGTAAGAGGGCCAATCCATGGCTTACAAAGGAAATTAGAAATAGTATCCGATCCAAAGAAGAAGCATGCAGATTGACCAAGAAAAATAATAGGTCTGAGGATTGGGAGCAGTTTAGAATTCAGCAAAGAAGGACAAAGGGATTGATTAAGAAGGGGAAAGTACAGTACGAAAGGAAGCTTGCAGGGAACATAAAGACTGACACTAAGAGTTTCTACAGATATGTGAAGAGAAAGAGATTGGTAAAGAGAAATGTAGGCCCAACCGCAGACAGAAACAGGGGAATGCATAATAAGGGACAAAGAAATGGCTGAGCAATGAAATACATACTTTGGTTCTGTCTTCACAACTGAGGACACAAATCAGATCCCAGAAATGTTGGAGAATGAAAGGTTTAGTGAGAGGGAAGAACTGAGGGAGATCAACATTAGTAGAGAGATGGTGCTGGGAAAACTGATGGGATTGAAGGTGGATAAATCCCCAAGGCCTGAGAATCTGCATCCCAGAGTGCTTAAGGAGGTGGCTCTGGAAATAGTGGATGGATTGGTGGTCATCTTCTGGGATTCTATAGACTCTGGAACTGTCCCTGCAGATTGGAGGGTAGCTCACGTCACTCCGATATTCAAAAAGGGAGGTAGAGAGAAAGCAGGGAATTATAGACCAGTAAGCCTAACATCGGTAGTGGGGAAAATGCTTGCATCTATTATTAAGGACCTTATAGCGGAACATTTAGAAAGCAGTGGCAGGATCAGTCCAAGTCAGCATGGATTCATGAAGGGAAAATCATGCTTGACAAATCTGTTTGGAATTCTTTGAAGAGGTAACCAGTACAGTCGACAAGGGGGAGCCAGTCGATGTGGTATATTTGGACTTTCAGAAGGCGTTTGATAAAGTCCCGCATTAGAGATTATTGTGAAAAATTAAAGCGCATGGGATTGGGGGAAATGTATTGAGGTGGATAGAAAACTGGTTGGCAGAGAGGAAACAAAGAGTAGGGATTAATGGGTCCTTTTCAAATTGGCAGGCAGTAACCAGTGGGGTACCGCAGGGATCGTTGCTGGGACCCCAGCTATTCACAATATATATTAATGATTTGGATGAGGGAACAAAATGTAACATCTCAAAGTTTGCAGATGATACCAAATTAGGTGGGAGGGTGAATTGTGACGAGGATGCAGGGATCCTACAGCAAGATCTGGACAGGTTGGGCGAGTGGGCATACAATGGCAGATGCAATATAATTTGGATAAGTGTGAGGTTATTCATTTTGGAAGCAAAAACAGGAAGACAGATTACTACCTGAATGGTTGTAAATTGGGAGAGGGGAGTGTGCAGTGGGACCTGGGTGTCCTTGTGCACCATTCGCTGAAGGTAAGCATGCAGGTGCAGCAGGCGGTAAAGAAGGTTAATGGTATGTTGACCTTCATTGCAAGAGGTTTCGAATATAGAAGCAGGGATGTGTTGTTGCAATTTACAGTGCCTTGGTGTGGCCACACTTGGAGTATTGTGTGCAGTTTTGGTCTCCTTCTCTGAGGAAGGATGTTCTTGCTCTCGAGGGAGTGCAGCTAAGGTTTACCAGACTGATTCCAGGGATGGCGAGACTGTCATATGAGGAGAGATTGACTAGGTTGGGATTGTTCTCGCTGGAGTTCAGAAGAATGAGGGGGGATCTCATAGAGACTTATAAAATTCTAACAGGACTAGACAGGGTAGATACAGGGAAGATGTTACCAATGATAGGTGTGTCCAGAACCAGTGGTCACAGCCTGAGGATTCAGGGTTAACCATTTCATAGAACCATATCATATAATTTACAGTGCAGAAGGAGGCCATTCGGCCCATCGAGTCTTGGAAAGAGCACCCTATCCAAGCCCACACCTCCACCCTATCCCCATAATCCAGTAACCCCACCTGACACTAAGGGCAATTTTGGACATTAAGGGCAATTTAGCATGGCCAGTCCACAGACAGACAGACATAAGGAGACACATCTTCACACAAAGAGTGGTGAGCCTGTGGAATTCATAACCACAGGAAGTAGTTGATGCTAAAACTTTGAATATATTCAAGAGGCGGCTGGATATAGCACTTAGGAAGAATGGGATCAAAGGCTATGGGGAGAAAGCAGGGTTAGGCTATTGAGTTGGGTGATCAGCCATGATCGTGATGAATGGCGGAGCAGGTTCGAAGGGCCAAAAGGCCTCCTCCTGTTCCTATCCTCTACGCATCTATGTATGTATCTCTCCTGAACGATCCAGCACTAATTTTTAGATTATGTCCCCTAGTTTTAGAATCTCCAACCAGTGGAGATTCTAAAAGTTTATCTTTATCTACTCTGTCTTTTTCTGTTAATATCTTGAATACTTCGATCAGACCTCTTAAACTCTTAAACCCACGCAAACACGGGGAGAATGTGCAAACTCCACTCGGACAATGACCCAGAGTCGGGATCGAACCAGGGACCTCGGCGCCGTGAGGCAGCAGTGCTAACCACAGTGCCACCGTGCTGCCCCTAATCTGGTGTAATGTCTTCTCGTAACTTAACCCCTGTAGTCCAGGTACCATTTTCGTAAACCTACGTTGGATTGGATTTGTTTATTGTCAAGTGTACCGAGGTACAGTAAAAAGTATTTTTCTGCGTGCAGCTCAAACAGATCATTTAGTTCATGAAAAGAAAATATGTGATAGGGCAAGAAAAAGCACACAATGTAATTACATAGACATCGGCATCAGGTGAAGCATACAGGAGTGTAGATCAGATCAGTCCATAAGAGGGTCGTTTACAGCTAGGAGAAGCGGTTTTTGAATCTGTTCGTGCATGTTCTCAGACTTTTGTATCTTCTGCTTAATGGAAGAAATTGGAAGAGTGAGCAAGCCAGGCTACATTTATTTCAGGATCTCTTGATTTTCCAAAGATGGAACGGTAGGCGCCCTTGATTTTTAAGTAGCAGTGGTCGAGAGTCTTATCGCCCCTGGTGGGACAGGAGATGTGTTGGTGGAATTTTGGCAGTACACTCTTGAGGTAGGCCTTGTTGAAGTCCCCTGCCACGATGAACAAGGCCTCTGGGTGTTCTGTTTCATTGTTGTTTATAAATGTGTACACTTCGTCCAGCGCCTTCTTCACTTGTGCCTGGGGTGGGATGTAGTCCGCTGCTCTCTCTCCAAGGCCAAAATATCTTTCCTAAGGTGTGGTGCCCAGAACTGCTCACAGTACTCCAAGTGGGGTCTAACCAGGGTTTTGTACAGCTGCAGCATAACTTCAGTGTCTTCCACCCCTGCAGAATTGTCAACCTTGGCTTAGTGGTGGCAACACTTCTCTGAGTCAGAAGATTTTCTGACTTCAGCGACCTGAGTGCAGAATCCAGGCTGGCACTCCTGTGCAGGGTGTGTTACACCATCAGCAATGTCATCTCGTGAACAGAATGTTACGCTGTGGGTCTGCCCCCTCAGGGGGATGTAAAAAATCCCACTGCACTTTTTTTCAGTTTGAGCAGGAGAGTTCTCCCTCCGGTATCCTGGCCACATTTAAATCCTGAACTAGTCTCACTCAAAAGCAGATTGCCTGGTCGTCACTGCAGTGCTTCTTTGTGGGACCTTAACTGTGAACAGCTTTTCTGCCATGTTTGCTCAGTTACAGCAGTGATTACACTTCAAAAGTGTTTGGTTGGCTGTGAAACTTTTTTAAATGTCTGGTGATTATGAAAAGCACCAATTAAATGAAAACCTTTCTTTTTGTTTCTTTACGACCTTGCTGTTTGTGAGACCTGGCTGTGCGCCAATTAGTTATTGCGTTTGCTAATTTGTACACTTCAAAAAGCACTTATTATTTTTATTATTAGATACGGGTGTTGTTGGCTGAGCCAGCATTTATTGCCCATCCCTCATTTCCCTTGAACTGAGTGGCTTCCTCAGCCATTTCAGGGGGCATTTAAGAGTTAACCACATTGCTGTGGATCTGGAGTCACATGTAGACCAGACCAGACCAGGTAAGGACGGCAGATTTCCTTCCCTAAAGAACATTATGAATTAGACGGGTTTTTATGACAGTCAACAATTGTTTCATGGCCATCATCAGACTTGTAATTCCAATTTCACCATCTACTATGGTGGGATTTGAACTCGGATACCCAGAACATTACCCTGGGCCTCTAGATTTGGCTGCAAAAGGAGTAAAATTGGATTAAATCAATATTCACACTTGTAGGCTTCACTGGTTCTGTGGAGAGTGTGTCAGGGGCCTTGTGGTGATGTGCATCAATGTAAATACATGTAGGCTAGCTAGACACTAGAGGGAGCACCAGTGACATCACACACATACACTCAACCAATAGATCAAATAGATAGGACACGACCAATAGACATTCACGATACACAAGGAGGTGACACGACCACAGGGAGGCATTACACCAACCCATATATAAAGGACACCACACACATGTTCTGCCTCTTTCCAGTGGAGACAGTCATTGAATACAGAGACAGGGTTGATTCAATATTACACCCACCACATGGATTGCAGCAACTGGTTAGTCAGTCTGGGTAGCTCTAGTAGGATTAGCAGTAGTGTCGAACCTGAGTAAGAGAAGTGTAAATAGTTTAATAAACGTGTTGAAGTTATCTCCACGTCTGAACCTTCCTTTGTCAAGTGCACCACAAGGAAGCTGCTTATGTTACACCTACAACATAACAAATCGCAGCTGACCTTGGGCAACACAATAAGTCATTTACTGGTATGCTTTCATGTATAGTAATCTGACTGCATGACCTTCCTGTCTCCCTTTTCCATTATAAATTCCTCCAATGGAGCTGCCTATGTAAACATGTCACACCACTGCCCACAGCTTCTTCTCCCAAATGGAGGCACTGCAGCATCACCTGTGGCAGTGTGTATAATTACAGCCGGTGACCAGTTTACATTGGGATTTATAATGGAAAGCCAAGGGTGGAATTTACAAGCTTAAAATGGGGGCAGAATTGTGCCTATGTGCCCTTGAATGACCTCTAACCCTTTCAAATCTTCCTTCACCGGAATGCTTCAGTGAGAAATCTCTGCGATTGGTTCAGTCCCTCCCATTCGACTTATTTATTGCTCTTCATTGATTTCAGTAAAATTTGGCGAAAATGAGCTCTTAATGAGCAGGCTATGTAAGGTCTGGCTTCCATTGCACTGAACATTTGTGCTTTTGTGATCTCATTCTGTACTGTAAACTTAATTCAGATTTTATAAGTCATGAGAGTTGATGATTAATCAGTGATTGTGTAAAGTGGATTGTTTTTCCAGTACTAATTCTTTTTTTTTTTTTTGCGAACTCAATCTCTTTCTGTTCTGGTGGGTAATTAATTGTGATTAAACATTTTTGTGTGAGCAAAAGATGCATTTTGGGAGTGGCTCGCAAACGTTCTCCATCACAAAAATTCCAATTCCACAGTGGTCTAATTGTCAGACGCAGTCTTTCCACCCCATTCGTAAAATTAATTTCAGTACTCTGAATAGGAAGAGATTGCATCTGTGAGCATTGTAATCCCCTAGTAAGAATATCTGAACATCATACAAACACTACATAATCACCGACAGATTTTAATCTCCTGATAGAATCTGACTGCTATATAATGTATATCGTGGTTGAAGCAGCCTCCATCCACCTCTGCCTGGCTGTGTTCACCATGTACTCTTTCTCATTTTGTGTCCGGCAGCTAACGTTTGTTGCTGCAGGAACTTTCATGGGCCTCTGCCGTTCTTGCTTTCCTGTAAGGTATCTGGAAAATGATGGGTCAGATTTTCACTTGCCGACAGGGTTGGTGGGGGCAGGATTTAATACCCTGTTCCCTAAAGTTGTCTCCGGATGCTAACAGCTTCAGGGTGCGTTCCATTTTCAAACATAGTTTCCCCATCCCCCCTACACCCACTCCCTCGACTTTGATTAAACTCTGCGAGGTGTTTGTTAGGGTGCTGGGGAGAACAACGGTGGAATTTGCATCAACCAGTTTGGCGAACCCAGCCTGGTACACGTTTGAACCCAGCTGCCGGGCTTGTTGCCGGGAGATCTGAAAGTTTGTTTCTGAAAGCTGAAAAGAGTTTGTTCAAGCGGCATCTTGCGCCAGGCTGAGCACGTTCCCCTTACTTTGGCTGCATGGCCACTTTCTTTTGCCTTAAAGTTGCTGGACCTTTAAGGAGCTGCCTGTTCCATCCTGCAAAAGAGCAACAGGTCCCAACATGGCTGCCATTTGCCTTTGCTGCTCCCGTTCTACTGGCAGCTCTCACTTCTTGGAGATTCTCGGTGTCACTGCTTGGACGTTGAGCCCACTTCCTGCTCAGTTAGACCATTTACATTAAAAAATATCGTCATGTGAGCTGTCTAGGTGCAGGCCGCGACCCAGAATTCATCCAGCTGTCTTTTTGACCCCGCTTTGGAAATCCGGCCCATTAAGTTTAATTCAACTGCAGCTCCTATCAAACGTCTTGCTCCATCACATTGATGATTGTGCCAGCTCTTTCTCTCTCTCTCTGTGGAAATTTCATGAACTGGCTATTCCCACGGACTCTTCTGCCTTTAGTTCTACAGGGCATTGGGGAGACCACATCTCAAAATTCTGTGTGCAGTTTTGGTTTCCTTATTTAAGGAAGGATGTAAATACATTGGAGGCAGTTCAGACGAGATTTACTGGATTGATACCTGGAATGAGCGCGTTGTCTTATGTGAAAAAGTTGGACAGACTGGGTTTGATTCTGCTGGAGTTTGAGGCGTGATTTGATTGAAGTACGTAAGATCTTGCACAGTCGTGAGAAGGTGGATGTGCAAAAGATGATTCCTCTTGTGGATGAGTTCAGAATTAGGGGTCACTGTTTTAAAATTAGGGTTCGCCCTTTTAGGACAGAGATTTCTCTCAGAGGGTGTGCAACTTTGGAACTCTCTGCCTCAAAAGGCAGTGAGGTGGGGTCACTGAATATTTTAAAGGCAAAGGTCGATATATTCTTGTTAGTGAAGGGAGACAAAGTTTATTGGGGGGTAGCTGGGAATGTAAAACTTGAAACATAAACCAATCAGTCATAATCTTATTGAATATCAGAGCAAGCCCGAGAAGCCATATGACCTACTTCTGCTCCTAATTTCTTTGTATGTTCCTTCCCTCCCTGGGTTTCTCTCTCTCTCTCCATCTCTGGAATTGGTGTGACCCTCAGACCCCTATTAAAATCTCAACAACTCCCACAGATGCTTTTTCCCAGATGGCCTCTTGGAAGAATTGTGCGTCTTACACGAGTTTCTCAGCCTTTCATCTGCTTTAATGACTCCATCTTATGCACCTGATGACCTCCTTGATTCAAAAAAGATGTTTCCGGCGAACAATTGCCACCGTACCTGTGACCGGCTCTACTCCATTTCCTGTCCACGTCCCCAGTGAATATGATTGTGAGTTCCTTCCATTCGTCCACAATCAACATTGATATGATGCTTCGCTCGTGGGTGTCTGTTTGTCTGTCTGTCTAGTTAGGCTTACTAAATGAATAAAGCCACTAAGTGAACAAACAAGAATACACTTTACTATGCAAGTTCAGAAAGATAAAACTGTTTAAGTATCTTTCCATACTCTAACATTCAGAGTAAGTATGAGGTACATGTGATTTAACACATTGCACCTGCAGAATAAATTACAGATGTGACCAAACCCGTTTCCATGGATTCTCAACAATCCATGCAGACACTTGTCAAATTGTGGGCCAATCAACCTCACTGAAGCTTTGTTTTCCTCACAACGGTTTCCAATCTCCACCTTTGAAGATCTCGCCTTACAATTCTCTTCAGAAAGTCACTCCAGCTTGGACAGCTTCAACGATGACCCATTTCGCAGGGTTTCAATCTCGCCTTCCGAGGTTACCTTCCCCTGGGACTTCAAGTGTGCTTGGAATAAGCCCACCTTCAGATCATCAACCATGCCAAGCAGAACACCACTGCTCTGAAGGGGTACCTTTGCCCAGTGGCACCTTTGCCCCAGTGGCCTGCAGCATGGAGTCACCAATCTTTGGCTACTGTCATGGATCTTCCGACATTTCTTGAGCCAATGTCACATACTGCAACCATTTTCATGATTTTTAATTTAACTGGGACAATCTTCCTGCCCCTGTCTTTGTCACTTACCTCTGGGACATTTCCTAGCTGCCTAAAAACTGGCTGCAAGTGACTGTTCAAAAAGTGCTGTTCACTGACCCTAGAACTAATTTGGTGACCTGTCACTACACGTGAGGGTCCCCCTTGCTACTAGAACATTGGAATATCCCTGTATTTTAAATGTCTCCACAGGCTGCTAACTTTGGTCACAGACAGAAACACATGGAATGGATTTCAAAACATCATCTGCCATGTTGAAAACATCCTGATTTGACCAGGCTTCACATCTTCTTCCGCTCGACGCTCCGGAGGGACCATTCTCACTGAGCGTCCTTGCTTATTCCTCCTCAACTCTCCTTTGGCTTTCCTTACCCTAGGAGGCACAAACACTTTGTCATTCACCTCCTCCTGCATGAGTATCCAGGGCCTCAAACACTGATTCTTTGTGAAAATGTATAAGACCTGTACTTCCTCTAACCTGGTATATTGTACAGAGTCTCTGCTTAAAAATAAAACCCAGCACTAAGAGCAGGAATAGACCATTTGACCCGATGGACCTGCTCCGCCATTCGATAAGGCGGATCTGATTGTGGCCTCAAATCCATTTACCTGTCTACCCCCAGTGACTATCGGCATCTTTGTTGATCAAAAAATCTAACTCGGCCTGGATTATATTCAGTGACCCATCCTCCACTCCCCTCTGGGGAAGAGAATTCCGTAGACTAATCACCCTCTGTGACAGAAAACAATTTCTCCTCACCTCAATCTTAAATGGGAGATGCCCTAATTTTCAAACTGTTTCCCACAGTTCTCGATTCCCCCCCTGCCCCCCAGAGGGGAAACATCCCCTTGGTATCTTCTCTGTCAGATCCCCTCAGGACCTTAGATGTTTCAATAAGATCGCCTCTCCTGACCTGCTCAATCCTACCTCATGAAATAACCCCTTTATCCCAGGAATCAGGCTTCCAGAGGCCGGATTGCATGGCCGCTTTGCCAAATGCCCCCAGCCTGTCCCCACGTAGCCCTGTGATTCATCACTTTAACCTGCCCAGCTCTTCCCAGTTTCTGGGTGGGGGTTGGGGGCGAGGGGGATGGCGGAGAGAGGATGGGAGGAGTGGGTAGGATGGGATCAGGGGGTGGGACGGGGGTGCAATTTTCACATAATCTGTTCAACGCAAAACAAGCAGAAAGAACCTCATCAGCCGCCTGTTTTCCACCTCTCCCCATTTAACCTTCCACTGACTTCAAGTCACTCGACAGACTGGAATCCCCCAGTGTGGACTCCGAATAATCGATTGACGCAAACCGCTTCAGTGTTACTGTGCTCATCTTGCTGGGAAATAACTTGCTGTTGGTGTTCGAGTGATCAAATTAGGCCAAAGTTGCAGCTTTTTTTCCCCCAAGGTGGCGCAATTGGATGTGCTTTAGATTAAAGCTTGTGTTGGAGGTGATCACTGATGTTAGGCAGTTAAGAGTTTGAGTAGCACTCCAGTACATAAATTGTTTGGAGGTATATTGTACAGAGTTGTACGATTGTGCACCCATAAAGGAATTACTTTAATTGCACTTAAATCAATGATGGGCAACCTGCGGCCCGGGGTCCACATGTGGCCCATCTGGGCCCTGAGATGTTGCCCATGAGACATTTTGTTGACCGTTGCCCATGTTCAGGGTTTCCACATTCCGCTGATTTCTGTCTGTGTAGTTTCCTTTCGTACCGGTATGATTGAAGTCATTCGCACGTAGAGCAAGGACAAGTACAGTGAGGTGCGTGCTGATTGCTCACAACATTGACTGTGAGAGCCGTGCTCTCCCTCTGTGCCCAAAGCTTAAATGTTTCTTTTGTTTTTGTCACTTAAAGTTGACAGTTCTACTAACATATAAATGATTAAGCATTTGCTATAATTCGGTATGAAATATTCGGCGTGTGTTAAATGTATTTAATTTTATTCATGGGGCTGTGGTGAGTGAACAAGCCCAATTTCAAACTGCTGCCCACTGAGATGAAGGAGGCCCACTCATTCGGCCCACTCACCTGCCTAGGTTGCCCATCACTTAAACTATCAAAACCCCTGCTACCTAAATCCTAACTTGTAAAAAAATGCTTGCTGGCCTTCATTGGTTCCCCATCTGATGACGTCTAGATGTTAAAATTCTCAACCTCGCCTTCAGAACCCTCCATAGCCTCACATGACATATTTCCTTCTCCAGCTCTCCAACCCTCTGAACTCTCCGCTCCTCCAGTACTGCCTCCTTGTACATACCTGATTTTCATCACCAATGGCAGTCATGCTTTCAGCTGCTTAAACTCCCAATTTAAACTTCTCTTCCCTCTCTATCTCACTATCCCCCTCTCCTCTTTAATAAAGTGCTCTTCAAAGCCTACCTCTACCTGTCCTAATAATTCCTTATGTGGCTCGTTTCAAAGTTGGTTTGATAATGCGCCTGCTCAGTGGTACGGGAGCGTGGTGGTGGTTCTGTAATCCAGTGATCCAGAGGCCTGGGAAAGACCATGGATTCAAATCCGAACAACGGCAGCTGGAAAGTTGAAATTCAGTTACATAAGCTGGAATGAAAAAGCTTTTTATTGGCACCGGTAACCATGACTCTACTGGATTGTTGCAGAAACCTACCTGGGCTGTTGGTGCCCAATAGGGAAGGGAATCCGCCGTACTACACGTGACTCCAGGCGCAGCGCAGTGTTCTCTGCAGTGACTCAGCCAGCCACTCAGTTGTGTTGGGATGGACAGTAAATGCTGGCTTTGCCAGCGACACATATATTTTGTGAATGAATAAGGGAAGTTTCTTTGGAATGTTTTTACTATGTCAAAGGTGCTATGTAAATGGAAAACCTGTCGATTTTTTTGAACAGAAAATATATTACATTAGCTGACAGTTCTTCCTTTGTTTTGCATTTAATTTGAAACAATCCAGAGGCTCTTTGAACTTGCGTGGTGCAAGTTTTACTGAGGTGACCTGGAGCCTCGTGCACAGGTCGTTCTGCTCACGGCGCACACGTCCATCTCCTGAGCTGTCAGGGGAAGCGCCGTGTGATCTGTGTGCTCTACTATTGGGGAAAGGCCAAGAGGTCCTCCACGACTCTGTGGGCCTGTGCTCATTCTCAGCGTTTTGCAACCTTTTAAGATTAAAGGTGGCAGGGCTGTGAGGCTCTACCCCCTCTTCTGGGTAGCTTTCTGGTTGAGAATATAAATCAAACTGTCAGTTGCAACACATCGTCAGTTGATTCAATGACCTGCAATCTAAGGGCAGAGGCAAGAATTTTGGTGTGTTGATAGCGTTAAAAGTTTATTTGAGGGAAAGCTAACAAATTAACCGAAGTGTGTGCTCTAAAGCTTTGTGCTGGCTGGATTGCAACAGGATGCTACTGGTGGCCACGATTAATGAGGACAGATATCTAATGAACAGAAAAAGCTTTGTGCAAATTGAACTTCTTTGACATGTGCTCCATCAACCCTAATTTGATGAACGATGGATAATTCTCTATATGTACCTATGTATCAGAGCTTCAGAGATCCAGGGAAAGACACTGATAGGGAGCAGTTGGCCATTAAGGTTCAGCACCAAGCATTTGTTCAGTAACTATTGGGTTCTTGCTGATCTTCCATGGCCCACAGTTAGCTGATGCTTCAAAATTAAAGTTCTTATCCTTGTGTTTGGATCCCTCATTGGCCTCACTCTCCTATGTTTGTAACCTCTGCAACCCACCCGCACCCCTCCAGACCTTTGATTTTGCAGAAAATGATACCTCCTTGGAGGGGAAGTAGGTATCCCGTCATAGAATCATAGGATCTCGAAAGTGCGGAAGGAGGCCATTCAGCCATCGGGTCTGCACCACCCCTTGGAAAGAACAGCATAACCAGGCCCACGCTCCCACCCTATCCCCGTAACCACTAATCCCACCTATTCTTTTGGAAGCTGAGGGACAATTTTAGCATGGCCAATCCACCTAACCGGCATATCTTTGGACTGCGGGAGGAAAGTGGTGCGTCCGGAGGATACCCACGCAGATATGGGGAGAATGTGCAAACTCCACACAGACCACTGGCCACCGGTGGGATCTTGTGGTCCCACCAAAGTCACTGGCTCTTGCATTGCTCTCCAGGTAACCCGCTGCACGGGGGAAGGGGGGTAAGGAAGGGGGTGGGGGTGCGACGGTGTTGGGTGGGTGGGTGGGCGGCGGGGGGAGGGGGTTGCCTTTGATGGGCCTGGAAGATCCGGCCGGCAGGAAGGGGCGGAAAATCGCAGGCTTCGTCTTGAACATAGACGAACAGATGAAAACCTCTGTTACCTGCCGACTGCATTGGCCATATAGGAGATGGTAATAGAATATCGGATTTCGCTTCTTAAAGTCTATAGGCACACAGTGTTATGTGGCCCTCAATTCAGCACCTTTTGCCACTTTGCGCTAGAGGCCAGAATGCATCAAAATGCTGGGTTTCACTTCCTCAGGTGTAGAATTGCAAAATAGAACAGTTATGCTAAATTCATATAGAATTTTTGATCAGACATCATGAAGTGAATAGAACTGGTCTCCACACATCACCGAAAACATTAATTTCCTCCACCCCTTGTGCACTGTAGCTGTCAATGTGCACCGTCCACAAGATGCACTGCAGCAACTTGCCAAGTCTCCTTTAACATCACGCCCTCCAAACTCGCAGACAGGACAGTAACGTTGTGATTGTTTTCATTAGAACAGAGGAGGCTTACAGGAGACTTGGTAGAGGCGTCTAAAATCATGAACATGTCTGACTGACTAAATAAAGAAAAGTCGTTTCCAATGGCAGAAGGGTCAGTAACCAGAGGGAACCAAATTTAAGTCTTCACTGGTGAAATAAGTGCCACATTTCTACGCTGCCCTAAGGTTTAGCTTTCTTACCAGCTTTGCTAGTAATTAACTGGGAGGAAAAATACATGATAAGGTGCCAAACAGAACATTGCACCAATCGGTTAAATATGGGAAGCAGTTTGAGTGAAAGCTGGCTAAGAGTGATCTTTTCTTATTGCAGGCTTATCTGGCATTCCGAGTTGAACTCTGGATACTTCGGTGTATATTTTTAACTTCCCACCCAGGTGTAAAACATTCCATGGAAATGAAAGGGGAGCTTCTTCTGTAATGGACGAGCAATCTGTGATACCAGTTTTACATTGAACCAGCAAATGAGAGATATATCTTTATATGCTTCCTTCAATAAGGAATCTATTTTGTAATCTTGGCCTTGTGTTAAATTGAAGTGAACGCCATTATAAGAGCCTAACGGTGTAGTCGGGTGACTCGGGCGATAGTATAAAACGGGTTGTATCACATGGTCTCCATGTCATCTGCCCCAGCGGGACATTCAATTCTCTCACAGGGAATGAAGGGAATATTAGAACATAGAACATACAGTGCAGAAGGAGGCCATTCGGCCCATCGAGTCTGCACCGACCCACTTAAGCCCTCACTTCCACCCTATCCCCGTAGCCAATCCACCTAACCTGCACGTCTTTGGACTGTGGGAGGAAACCGGAGCACCCGGAGGAAACCCACACAGACACGGGGAGAACGTGCAGACTCCGCACAGACAGTGACCCAGCGGGGAATCGAACCTGGGACCCTGGCACTGTGAAGCCACAGTGCTGTCCACTTGTGCTACCGTGCTTTCCAATATATTGGTCGGTGATTATAATGGGCAACCAACCCATTGCTACCTGTTCCACGGCACTGCCGAGGCAGGTTTCTGCTCCCACAGACCGAATATATCATTGTGCAGGAAAGTAGCTGGTGGGTAATAACTGACGCACTTCTATCTTTCATTGTCAGGCATGCCAGATCTGCAATTTACTTTTTCCTGTTTACAGGAAGAACATGTTCCCCTCCCTCTTGAGTAATTTGTCTCTCCTTAACACACTGTAATGATGAGCTGCTCAATTGCCAAAAATACTTTTTTTTATTGCTGAAATATTAATGCTTAGTATCGAGCCTCATCTGTGAGATTAATGCACGAGACGTTTTATCATGATTTGTTTTTAGAAACTCTTCACTGTGCCAAATTTGAAAAGTTCTGGAAACTAATAGACAGAAATGTTTTCTTAACCAAGGAGCTGGAGAAGTTCATGTCACCATGTTTGACAAGACATCTTTGGAGTTGTAAAGATTATGTGTTTGATATCGAAGAAGTATATAACTTCTTTTCTTTCTAGATTTTTAACACATGCTCGCTGGACCTCTGGGGTCAACTTTCTTCATTGTTTTTCTGTATCTTAATGTCTTAAAATTGTCTGACTTCCTTGACATCTGCTTTTAGTAAACTTCAAACATTCCCTGTTCAGAAACTCAACACTTTTGATTTTCTAATTTGTTATAAGAAGTGATATGGGGGCACAAACTCCGGAAACAATGTCCAGAGATCTGAGACGCTCTTAATTGGTGTTGTATCAATGCCAATACACTTATTCGGGTAAAGCATTAAGAGAGAGCAAGGGAGGGAGCTGCTCATTGATAGATGTTCTCAGAAATAGACTGGAAGCATTTAGTGGTACACCCGCACCACTTTGTATTCAAATCATTTACAGACATCGGCTTTGAGGGGCTATCACTGAGGCAATTCCTGCCAGTCCAGTGTTTCCTCAACTCTATTTCCTTGAAGGTTGTGTGAACATGAATCAGTCTACCTTGCAGAGTAAAATACATTTGCTCGGAGCATCTTGTGAGTTGTGCGGCAGTGATGATGTTATTGCCGATATTCCCACAATGTCCAGCTGCAATGGGCAAGAGCAAGGTGTCCGAACTAAACCTGAATATCCCTGAAAAGAGAGACATGTTGCTGAAGCTTTTCATCTCACACTCATCAGGACAAACACAAGAATGCCAAACTATCACAACAATTTATACTCCAGGAGAAAAGGGTGCTGATTGGTTGGCAAGTTGACTCTGGTTGAGACTTTGGCGTGTAGAAAGGAATGGGTCATTCCAACAAAAGCGCAAGGCATTAATATATTTCATAACCTCCTAGTTCCCCCGTATCACATTTAACGGGTACCCCAATGATATGCTGGGGGATCCCTCTCGGACGTTCCCACATAAGGGTTTACCCGGCAATTGCCCAGGCGTGCTAGCTTCCTCTGGACAATTGTGCGAACCATCCGACAGGAGCGATTTTGCTAACTGTCAGGTTTACTCTGATAGTTACTCTGAAAAAGTAAGAAGGAGAAAATCAATCATTAACTCCACAGTGACTTTTTAAACACCCAGACTCAGCCTCGCACGGGACAACCCCCCCCCCCCCCCCCCCCCCCCCCCCACTGGCAGGCTGGTAGTGCCAAGCTGGCACTCAGATGGCACTGCCAGGCTGGTCGTGAGTGGTGAATCATTAGCGCCCAAAACCGTCTGTGATAATGCAAAGGTCTCAGTTTATTGCGGCTACGAGGACTCCGGGCAAATCGGTAACGGACTTACTGACACTGCTGTGAAGGCTGACAGAATATTGTGAGATTGGTTCATCCCTCTCGAAGATGTTAAGGGACCGTTTGGTGTGCGGGATTAACAACATGGCAACTCGGAGGAAGTTGTTGACAGAACCAACATTGGACCTGGAAAGTGCCATCGAGCGAGCCCCCTCGTGAGAATTCTGAGAAGTGGGTTGAGGAGCTCCAGGGTTCCGTTGCTTACAGCGTCCACAGTGTTGGACGGCCCAAGTAGATATGTGCCACGCCCTCTCAGGGCAGTGCTCGCATGATCAGATCGCCACCAAAGTAGCAACCAAGTGCATAACATCACGACCGGACTCAATGGTCAAGGGCCATCACAGAGTAGCGTGATACCTTCCCGGAGGATGAAGGGAGTACCAGTGGCATTGCCATGCTTGTGCGCTGGGCAGACAACAAGGCCCAAAGTCGTCCCGTGCCAGGGCCTCGCACATGGCCCAGCCTGAGGAGGACAACCCATGCACCATGCACCTAAATTGAATAATGGCTGCTAAAGTGGTACTGCTTCGGATTAGATTTCAACTCAATGGTCATCCCCTAATGATGGAGATCAACATGAGCGCTCCATCATCGGTCAACAAACCTTCCGCTGGCTTCGCACAGGAATCCTGCCCTTGGACTTGCGTGATACCAAGGCCCGGCTAGCGATATATACCGGGGGACTGTTGAACATCATAAGGACCACCGTCACACCGGTCATCCACAGGCAGCAGACAGTTAGGTTTCCAGTAATAGTTGGGCTGCAATTGGCTACAGACACTTCACCTGGACTGGCAGCAAATCCTCTGGATGGGCACTTCCTGCCCGTACATGTTCCTTGGGAAATATTCAGAGGTTTCCAGGAGGGCCAGGGAAAAATAGAATCATAGAATCATCGAAGTTTACAGCATGGAAACAGGCCCTTCGGCCCAACCAGTCCATGCCGCCCAGTTTTTACCATTAAGCTAGTCCCAGTTGCCCGCACTTGGCCCATAACCCTCTATACCCATCTTACCCATGTAACTATCTAAACGTTTTTTAAAAGACACAATTGTACCCGCCTCTACTACTACCTCTGGCAGCCCATTCCAGACACTCACTACCCTCTGAGTGAAGAAATTGCCCCTCTGGGCCCTTCTGAATCTCTCCCCTCTCACCTTAAACCTATGCCCTCTAGTTTTAGACTCCCCTACCTTTGGGAAAAGATGTTGACTATCTACCTTATCTATGCCCCTCATTATTTTATAGACCTCTATAAGATCACCCCTAAGCCTCCTACGCTCCAAGGAAAAAAGTCCCAGTCTATCCAGCCTCTCCTTATAACTCAAACCATCAAGTCCCGGCAACATCCTAGTAAATCTTTTCTGCACTCTCTCCAGTTTAATAATATCCTTCCTATAATAGGGTGACCAGAACTGCACACAGTATTCCAAGTGTGGCCGTACTAATGTCTTGTACAACTTCAACAAGACGTCCCAATACCTGTATTCAATGTTCTGACCAATGATCTGAAAATGAAGGGGCCAGGGCAAGAATTTAAGTCGACTTGGAGGCCCAGCTGAATACTTCAGAGGGCGACCGGTACGTTACGCCTCGCTCGTGAAGGTAGGCACTGGGAAAGTTTGGGTATCATACGCCCAGTCCGATTTACAGAGTGGCTGCACTAGTGGTCCTGGTGTTGAAACTGGATAAGTCAGTCCCTCTCTGCGGCGATTATAAATTGAGAGTAAACAGGGCGTCCCCATGCCTCGACCGATATCCGAGACGCATGTAAAGGATCTGGATCTGGATTTGGATTTGTTTATTGTCACATGTGCTGAGGTACAGTGAAAAGTATTTTTCTGCGAGCAGCTCAAAGAGATCATTTAGTACATGAAAATAAAATAAAACAAAAATACATAAAAGGGCAACACAAGGTCCACAAGTTCATAGAATTTACAGTGCAGAAGGAGGCCATTCGGCCCATCAAGTCTGCACCGGCTCTTGGAAAGAGCACCCTACCCAAGCCCACAGCACCCTATCCCCATAACCCAGTAACCCCATTCAACCAACACTAAGGGCAATTTTGGACACTGAGGGCAATTTAGCATGGCCAATCCACCTAACCTGCACATCTTTGGACTGTGGGAGGAAACCGGAGCACCCGGAGGAAACCCACGCACACACGGGGAGAACGTGCAGACTGCACACAGACAGTGACCCAGCGGGGAATCGAACCTGGGACCCTGGAGCTATAAAGCAATTGTGCTAACCACTATGCTACCGTGCTACCCATTCTCCCTGTGTTTGCGTGGGTTTTGCCCCCACAACCCAAAGATGTGCAGGGTAAGTGGATTGGCCATGCTAAATTGCCCCTTAATTGGAAAAAATTAATTGAGTACTCTAAATTTATAAAAATTAAAAATCACTGACCAAAAGCCCCTGTTGGGTCTCTTTAAGGAGGACAAGGGAAGTCCTCCCATAGCCTCTGCCCGGATCCAGTGCTGGGCGTTGTTATTAGTGGCTTACGAGTACATGTTTGAGCATCACCTGGGAGTACAGATAGCAAACGCTGACACCCTCAGTCGACTCCCACTGCCTGTGAGCCCCCCCCCAGTAACAGATGAGGTCTGCGCAGATCTGTATGTGGACCTAAAGGGATCCCACGTTGACAAAACTACGCCACATCATCTTGCACAGCGGGTTACAGGAATGGCCCCCGGGAGAGCTGCAACCCCACATCACGAAGCAGCAGGAGCTCAGTGTGGAGGATGGTATCCTGCTATCGGGAGCTCGCATGATCATCCTGCGACTGGGTCAAGAGACGATCCTACAGGATGTGCATAGTGGACACCCTGGAACCTTGAAGATGAAGATGCTGGCAAGGAGCTATATGTGGTGGCCTGGAATCGACAGTGACATTGGGAGCGTGGTAAAATGGTGCCCAGCATGCAATGAACACCAGAAGCTCCGTTGACCTTGCTCCATCCCTGGGAATGGCCACGGTGCCCCTGGGTGCGGTTGCATGCTAGGCCGTTCATGGAGGTCCATGTTTCTGGTCCTTGTAGATGCCCACAACTAGCCATGAGGAAACAGAATACGGGATCCCTTGATACAAAGCTGGCAAGGTACCTCTTCCTTTGTCGGACCATTCCTCACGCCAAATAGGGGTAGCAAGGTGGAGCTATCCGAACCCACCGGAGCCTGACATTTCTAAGTCTAGGTGGGAAAGTAGAAACAAAGTAGGACCCCCAAAAGAAGCACAATGACAATCCGAGGCCGGAGAGAGGCAACGGCGTGCATGTTTGTAATTTTGGGGACCCTGCCCATTGGGACCCTGGGGTCATGTTGGAGAGAAGGGGGCCCATTTTGTACAAGGTCAGAACCCGAAGGAAGACCATGTGGGAACCTGTGGACGACCTCAAGGGCGGGGAATCTGCCTCAGAGGGAACCACACCAGGCACATCAGTGAGTCTATTGCCCCTCGTGCAGTCAAGAGGCACAATCCACCGTAGGCCAGCATCCGGACCAACAGGACAATGACGACTCGGCCTTGGAGATGGGCATGGAAGTATCAGCACTTCCGGATGACGACGCAACAGAAGCTAAGCCCCCAGTGTTGATCCTCCATCGTTCATCATGAAAAAGACGATTGCCGACTCTATACGCACACCCTCACTCGACCCCACCACTGGCGAGGCACAGCCACATGCGTATAGCGAAGAAGGCCCCACAGCTGGCCACTGGAGTGGAACGTTCGGACTTGGGGGAGGAGAGGCGTATAATAACCTTAAGATCCCCTAATTGATCTCCCCGTGGGATCGTGGAATATGAGCTTTCCCACTGGGGCCGGGTTACCGTGACATGTAAAGGCCAGCCTGGGTAGGGACCGGCATTCTGGTTCCCGTACCATCCTCCCCGAACAGGTGCCGGAATGTGGCGACTAGGGGCTTTTCACAGTGACTTAATTTGAAGCCTACTTGTGACAATAAGCGATTTTCTTTTCATTTTCATTTAATTTCATCCTGACTGGGACTTCTTGCGTGTGCGCAGCCTTAGTGGTCATTTTCTTTGACGACAATAAACACACGTTTATTCACCTTCTGTGTCTTCATAATTATCTTTGCGACTGGGTCAATATATATCGGTGTTTCATAAGTGTGTCAATACTCACATGACCTTAGGGACCATAGAATTAGCAAAGGTCTCGAGGAGTGTATCAGAATTCACAGGGGACCTGTCTGAGAGGGTCACAACTTGGAGGGGGGGGTGTGGGGGGGGGGGGTAGAGTGGGTCAGTATTTGCCCGAATCCCTGATCTGTGTCAGCATCTCTAGAGAATCACCAGGGATCTTAGAGCATTTTCGGAACCTAGAAGTTAGTGAAAGGTGGTGAACACGTGGAATTCTCTACCACAGAAGGCTGTGGAGGCCAAGCCACTGAACATATTTAAGAAGGAAATTGTGGTGTTGGGTGCTCTGCTGCACAGATGAGCCAACACAGTTGTATGTGGTACAACTCTATTTTATTTTAACTCTTATAATACAGTTCGTTCTGGATACTCTGCACGTGCTGTCTCCCTGAGTGTGTCGTGTAGTAGGTCTGTCCTGGTCCTCCTCTGCAGCTAATACTGACCACCGGGGGTCGTGTCTGTGCTTTTATATCTTTCTGTCATTGGTTGTGGTGTTGTGTGTTCTGATTTGTCTGTTGGTGTGTCTATCATGATGTGTGTGTTTGAATATCATGACATCCCCCCTTTTTACAAAGATATGTGCCTACGTGGTTATAAATATAATTGTGTCGTGAGTGCATCTAAGAGTGTGTGTGTGTGTTGTGTACAGCGTGTGTATATGACGTAACTATTTACATGGGGCGATGTCGGGTGCGTCACACTAACAAGGTTGTACCATAACAAAACATGGATGCGAGAGAAAAAAAACTTGAACAGCGGTCCAGTCAGACGATATCTGGAACAATAAACAACAACAGGTTATAATACAGAAGTGTTTGACTTTTTGAACGTATGAACAGCGTTATAAGTCCAGTCTAATGGGTGACCGCCTCAAGAATGGGCTGGTCCTCAAGCCGGTTCAGCTGTGGAGATTTGGGGTCACACTGGTTCACCTTGGACTGTTGGAGGTGATGCTGCTGCCGAAGTCTCTACTTTTCCATTTGTTGTACTTCGTGCAGTGCTTGGTTTTTTTATTCGTGCAAATATAACATTCAACATCTTTGTTAGTGTTGCCTTGGCTATGGTTTGGTTCTGGTGGCGATGGACGGGGCATGATCCGTGGCATCTCCACGAAGTCATCCTTGGGAACCAGTGGAGGATCCGGCGTGTGCGTACGGTTCAGTTGCGAGCGTGGAAGGCGGCGCAAAGCTCGCTGATTGCGCCTACGCACCAATCCATCCGCCCTGCATGCCAGGAACAAGGTGGAGTCTTTTTTCTTTTTATGTTTGTGGTGGACGGCATCTTGTAGCCGATGGGTCGTTGCCATCGAAGTGGCACCATCACTAATATCATGCAAGGCGATGACTGTGCCAGATGTGGAAGTTGGCCGAGACCGTGCACGCTGGTTCCGGCCACCTGCTGTGCCGGAAGGGCGACTCCGCAGAGAAACGTCGAAGCATGTCGCCTTGGAGAGAGAATTGTTGCTCGCATCAACGTCTGGCGATGGCGCGAATTGGTGTGTCCATCTTGGACCGCCGGTGCTGGTTGCCACTGCCGACCCAGTGGGACTGCCACGCGATCCATTCCCTGTCGCCATGGCATCCGCCGTCACCCTGAGCGTGCCATCACCGAGGCCGTGACACCGCCCGTGCGGAGCAAGGTCTGGCGTGCGCGAATCAGAGTCAGCGCTTGGCTGCTCCCCATCTGGAGTCCGGTCTGCCTTCCGTCGATGCCCCCCGTCCGGAGTCCCAACAGGTTCACTGGAGGCAGCCGAGATTCCCTGAAGCTGCACTTCTGGAGTCGGAACATGCAGGAATGCACCAGCCAGTGGAGAGGCTCGAGCCATCGAGGGTGGAAGTGGTGCGCCGCAACCGCAGTCGTCAGTGGTCCCACCGTGATCGTCGAGTGCCTTGGTACGCACTAGGCGAGGTCTGTCACCTTGCACCTTTTGCATGGGAAGTGGGATGCTGTCGTCACTCGTCTCACATCCCGTGGATAGATCCTCATTAGCAGCTTGCTGTTCACTAGGGTTGGGTAAATTGTCAGAGTTTTCATCTGGTGGTGCACACCATGTCGGTGGACTGTCATTGTCTTGCCGTTGTCTTTCATTTGGGCTTTTCTTCTTTGGAATTTTAAATCTTCCCCCAGACATTGCAGAACCTTGTTTATTACCCCCAAATTCTCCCATATGTATGGTCTCGAATATAGGATCCAATGTTTCTATCGACATTGTACTATTTTCCAAAGAACATTCCGTTTCACTTTTCTTCTCAGGTACCTCATATGTATCTTTGTCTAATGTACATGCCTTCATGGTCTCTGGGTCTGATTTTGCTGGGACTGGCATGGTCACAGTCTCTCTTTTACTGTTCTCAATTGCCCACATTATACTCCCCATACATAACTGCTTAATCACTGGGGTTAGTGTGGTACAATGGATAATCGGGTCGACCTTATCTGCATCTTCACCATTAGTGGAAAGCACACTTGGTTCACTTGAAACTGCTGCGGGTTTTAAATTCGTTATCTGGCTACTTGATGTCGGTGTCCTCAGGATTCTTGCTCCAATGTTCAGCTCATTTATCAGTGGAGTGTGTATAGGTTCAATGCAATTAATGTTCCCCTCAAGGTTTGAAGAGTCATTACTGACTAACTGCTGGTCTCCGAAGTTGGGACTTTGCGGCGTTGTGTTGAAGGGAGACATTTGTCCCTGCTGTAGATATGATTCAGGTTGTATTATTTCCATTACCTGAGGATCAATGTCTTGTCCATTTTTTCGATCCGTACTAAAACACTGGCAATTCTCAGTCTGCTCCTTGCAAGTTAAACATTCAATTAATTTCTTTAGCAAATCCTCAGCATCCTTCTGTGGCCGTGCAGCATTATTAATCTGTTCGGCTATAATGATCCTGAAGGTCAGCGCATAAACCTTTTTTCTTCGGGCTTGGACGAGGCGATTCCTTTGGCTTGTCTTCATTTGGGCTTGAACAGTCTTCAGCGCTGTGCCCTTCATTGTAGAATGAGAGACCGTCATGGTCATGCTGCTGTGTAGTGGAGCATGGTAGGCTGTTATAGCCTTCTTGCTGTTCACGTGAGCATGGCAGACTTGCATCGTCTGCCGCTGGTTGGTCAGGAGAGGTTGCTAGACCCTCATGGTCTTGTTCCTGCAAGGACTGCACATTGGAGTCTTGCGTTGCTTCTATCGTGGAGGCGGTCCACGAGCTCTCTGTGGAGGCTTGTGACACTGGAGTCACTTCTTGTTCGTGCAAGGACTGCGCTCTGGAGTCTTGCGTTGCTTCTATCGTGGAGGCTGTCCACGAGCTCTCTGTGGAGGCTTGTGACACTGGAGTCACTTCTTGTTCGTGCAAGGACTGCGCTCTGGAGTCTTGCGTTTCTGCAATTGTGGAGTCTGTCCACGAGCTTGCTGTGGAGGCTTGTGACACTGGAGTCACTTCTGGTTCATGCGAGGACTGCGCTCTGGAGTCTTGCATGTCTTCTTTCATAGAGTCGGGAACGTTGAGCGGGACGTGGGCCACGCTCTGTGTGGCAGCAGGGTACTCTCCGTGTGCTTGCAGCGCTCCCTGTCTGTTAATGTCAGGCTGCAGCATCATCCGGTACTGATAAGTTGGGACGTCATATCTGCTGGATTGAAGATCCTCAAATCCGAAAAATGAATCCGCATCTGCGTCGGATTCAATGTGGGGGCCGCCAATGTGCAACACGAAAGGTTCGTCCGAGTCATAGTCGTATAGGACCACGGAGCTATCATTGGGCTCGCGAGGTCCGGAAACACTGTAAAGATCATCATCGAAGTATTCGAGGTCGGAATCATCGGCTTGTGCGTAGGTAACTGCTTGTCGGAGGGTTCTTCGGAGGTCAAATTCATCTCCTGGGTCAATTTGCGGCAATGTGCTGTCATTCCAGGTGAGGGAAGGTTGTTTTACAGCTTTAACAGATTTTTGTTTTTTTGATTTGGGACGTTTCCCTTTTAAATTGGATTTGGGACGTTTCCCCTTTAAATTGGTGCAGTCTGGGGCCTCTGACATCCTGACGCTCGGTATGTAGCACGTAGGAAGCGACTGCGCATGCTCAGATCGCTGTTCCTTTACCGATGGCCGTTTTCTTGACTGCGCATGCGCAGCATCTCGCGCATGCGCAAACAAAACTTCCGGTTCTGCGCACTGCTCGCGCAACTGTGCTAGCGTGATACCTTTAGCAAGATGGCCGCCGACCTCGACCCAGCCCTCTCTCAGGCCCGGGATTTCGGCCTCTGGGAATTCGGGCTCCGGGATCCCAGCCACGAGGTGAGTACTGCCGCTTTTCTTACCTTTACTTGCCGATTGGATTGCGTTTTCTTCACAGTACTTGGAGAATTTGTCCAGGACTGCCTGGTAATCGTACCTTTGCTGCCTCCTGAAGAACCTGAACCTTGTGAATATTTCTCTTGCCCTTGCACCGGCGATGGTGAGGAGAAATTCAATTTTTTCGCTATCATCCAGGTCTTGGAGTTCAGCTGCCACCAGGAACAATTCGAACACTTGCCGGAATCGCCGCCAGTTTTCGCGGAGATCGCTGTAGCACTGGAGCGGCTGCGGAACCGTGAGCTCTATCATTTTGCCTGGGCACTGCTGGTTGTCTCTGTACACTGAGGTATGCCGGCAGGTATCGATCCACTCCTGTACCATGTGGTGTTGGGTGCTCTGGTGCACAGATGAGCCAACACAGTTGTATGTGGTACAACTCTATTTTATTTTAACTCTTATAATACAGTTTGTTCTGGATACTCTGCACGTGCTGTCTCCCTGACCTGAGTGTGTTTGGCAATAGATGTGTCCTGGTTCTCCTCTGCAGCTAATACTGACCACCGGGGGTCGTGTCTGTGCTTTTATATCTTTCTGTCATTGGTTGTGGTGTTGTGTGTTCTGATTTGTCTGTTGGTGTGTCTATCATGATGTGTGTGTTTGAATATCATGACAGAAATCAATAGATTTTCAGACACTAAAGGTGCCAAAGGAGTATGGGGAAGAGCGGAAAGTATGCCGTTGGGATAGAGGATTAGTCACGATCACGTTAAATGGCTGAACAGGATCGATGGTTGAATAGTCTACTCCTGCACCTATCTTCTATGTTTCTATGAAACTGTTACAGGGTTTGCCTGATACTTACTCCGCCTGGAAGGCTGCAAATATTGTCCGAGCTCCTGGGCGCTTATTAGTAGTAACAGGGTTCCTGGGAACTTGTCAATTTTATCGGGGCTCCTGATAGTTGACCAGTTACGTGGATAGTTTGGTATGTTTCATTTTCAAAGCGTTGCTTAACAATCGAAAAGCACTGAGTGCAGTGGTAATAATGATTACTGCTGCTTTTATGTTCAAGAAACTGCAAAAGTTTCCTTATGGCCATTTATGGACGCTGTTACTTTATTTGTGTCATCAAAATTCCCTTAGCTGTGATATAGCTGTGTAAAAAAACAAAGGCAATGTCGCTGTGTACTATTATGTGAAGAAGCCGTCTCTGCAACTGAAAAAATATTTAATATGCTTACTGCGTTAGCGAGGGAGCAATAAACAAATGTATATTTGATCCTGGGTTATTGTGCCGCCTGTTACGATGCAGAGATTGTCTAGAACTTTTCCATTAAAACCATAATGTTGCACTGTGCATGGAATCTATGGAAACACAAAATATTTCTGAAGCGGGTTTATTGAGGGTCAGGACCAACATAAAAAGAACCACAATCTACTGAAATGTGTCATTTTCAGTACTTTAAAAAAGGAATGAAATGTATCGTCAATAATTTATAGGTAAACATCCATCACTTCACGAATGGAGATTAAAACTTCTTAATCTGTTAATAAAACAGAAAATGCAGAAAATGCATCACATCAGGTCAATAAAGAGAGAGGTCCTGGAAGTACACCTTCTGGTGTTGAGGGGAGGACCATAGATATCTGGGCTAATTTGTAAGAAAGAAATTGCATTGGTACAGCACCTTTACAATGTCAAATCTCCTCCACGTACATTAAAAACCAGTGAAGTACTTTTGAAGTGTAGTTACTGTTGTAATGTCCAGAAACTGAACTGGACCAGCCATATAAATATTTTGACTGCAAGAACAGGTCAGAGGTGGGAAACCTGCAGTAAGTAAATCACCTCCTAATTCCCCAAAGCCAGTCCAGCATCTACAGGGCACAAGCCAGGAGCGTGATAGAATACTCTCCACTTGCCTGGATGGGTGCAGCTCCAACAGCACTCAAAAAGAAATTTGACACAATCCAGCCTGCTTGATCTTCATCTACCGCCCTAAACGTACGTACCCTCCGCCACTAATGCATAGTGTCAGCAGTGTGTGTACGATATACAAAATGCAGTGCAGCAACTCGTTAAGGCCCCTTCGACAGCGTCATTCAAACACACAACCACTACCATCTAAAAGGGAAAGGGCAGCAAGTTCCCATCCCATCTTGTTACTACCTGGGCCAGACCCCTAGGTTTTTGGTATTATTCACATAGGGACCAGCAATTATTAATTTAAACTAGAGAGTGTTTGAGTTCCCAGGTAGGTAATACAGTGGTTAGCACAGTTGCTTCACAGCAAAAGGGACCCAGGTTCGATTCCCGGCTTGGGCCACTGTCTGTGCGCAGTCTGCACGTTCTCCCCGTGTCTGCGTGGGTTTCCTCCGGGTCCTCTGGTTTCCTCCCACAAGACCCGAAAGACGTGCAGTTAGGTGGATTGGATATTCTGAATTCTCCCTCTGCGTACCCAAACAGGTGCCGGAATATGGGGACTAGGTGGCTTTTCACAGTAACTTCATTGCAGTGTTAATATATGCCTACTTGTGACAATAACGATTATTATTCTAGTCTTCGGTGGGGCATCAGGATTTTGACAGTGCGGCGCTCTCTACTGTAATTCAATTGGAATCATGTAGCTGTCGAATCTAACTGAAGTAATCCCATTGGAATATATTATTTATGCCACAGAAATGGCAGAGGCACAGCACATGTTTTTTTTTTTATGCCATAACTTTCCATCAAGTACTAATCGAGTGTTGGGGCCCTCATCATTAGTTGTATCATTGACCTGCAGTAGTGCCGGCTGTAAATGTTGTGCCAAAGGAACTCAAAAAGGGAAAGGTGATTGATTGAAACGCTTTGGTTCAGTTCTCACTGCTAGATTGTACAAAACCGCAACGGAGTTTACATTTTAATATGCGTTTTCTCAAAGCTGTTCTCTTACTTTGCACCAACGGAGCCTTTTTATCCCCTCTCCCTTTGCTCGAAAGCTGCCTAGTTGAGATGTTACTTGTTTGACAGGAGACACATAGCTTCTGTATACAATTACCACACATTTCTCTCCCAATTATTTTACCAACAGTCAAGGTCCACTAACTTGACACTTTTCCCGACCAGCTTTGTGAGGCGTAATCCTCCTCTATTAACGCTGGGTTTAATATCATTATTCACTCCGGCGTTTTATTATTCAGCCTTGGAATAGTTGTAACATTATTAGCCTGTCAAATGTTGTGTTCCACCTGTCTGGGGGATTACCCATTATCCTTTGCATGAGGGAAAGTGACACTGATGAGTGAAGTTTTGAGATATTCATTTAGTGTTTAATCTGATGGGCATGACAGCTGATCCCAGAGCTACTCGCTGATTAAAGCTAGGCCTCTCTGCCTGAAATCCTTCTCCAGCCCATTACGCCTCTGAATACAAAGTAAAGGGATAAAGCTGCCAGTGAAAGGTGCTCCCGGCAGATTTGCATAAGATCCACGTAAGAGGAGCTAACAGACCGTAGTACTGATTAGATGGTCTGTGTTATTTGGGAGCAAACTTGCACTGGAATTTATTAAGCAAAAGAAAAAGACACCTTGAAAAGGAAATCAGTCAAGGCCGAAGGCCATTTTAAGGCCTCCAGACATTTTGAGTAACCGCTCATCCACTTAGTTAAACTTTGATCTGCCCTTCGCAACTCTTCAGATGTCAAAGTTGTGGGAAAAAAACTTACTGCCTAAAAAGAGCAGTTGTGTGACTGTTTGAGGAAATTAAACCAATGCTTTTGTTCTTTTTATATTGAGGAATGGAGGGAAATGCGATCTCTGGTACCAGCCCCAAATTGTATTTACATATATTAACAAAATGTGGCAGAAAATCTACTTTGACGGTTAACAAGAGAGCGGTTCATAATGCAGCTACAAGAAATATATATTTAAAACAAAATGTCCTTCAAACTTTTCAAAAAATGTATTCAGTGACTGGAGTGCTGGGGAGAAGAACGCTTGCTGACCCAAAGCCTTGGGCAGCATTGACCGGGATCCTCCTCCGCCCCTTCCCTGTGGCGGGTATTCCGGCAGCGGAGACAGCTTGTTATTGGCCGGCTGGTTCCTCGGCAGCGCTTTTGGTGAGCCATGGAAAATGCCATTGCCTTCTTAGCGACAGCACAGTAGCATAGTGGTTAGCACGGTGGCTTCTCAGCTCCAGGGTCCCAGGTTCAATTCCCAGCTTAGGTCACTGTCTGTGTGGAGTCTGCATGTTCTCCCCGTGTGTGCGTGGGTTTCCTCCGGGTGCTCTGGTTTCCTCCCACAGTCCAAAGATGTGTGGGTTAGGTGGATTGGCCATGCTGAATTGCCCTTGGTGTCCCAAAAAAAGGTTAATAGGGGTTACTAGGTTAAGGGGATGGGGTGGAGGAGGTGTGTGCTTGAGTGGGGTTCTCTTTCCAAGGGCCGGTGCAGACTTGATGGGCCAAATGGCCTCCTTCTGCACTGTAAATTCTATGATATCCATGACCGGAAGATCCTGCCATTGGCCAATAGCATGCGGCCTCCGCTGCCGGAAAACCCGCTACACGGGGGCTGGGAAATCCAAGCCGTAGTTTTTTTTTTTTGCTAAATCTGCCTCTCACTCGCTCGCAATTTGTTGTCTTGCTCGTGTTTTGTCGTCTCACGCTTTGTCGTCTCGCTCGTACTTTGTCGTCTCGCTCGTGATTTGTCGTCTTGCTCGTGTTTTGTCTTGCTCGCACTTTGTCGTCTCACGCTTTGTCGTCTCGCTCGTGTTTTGTCATCTTGCTTGCGCTTTATCATCTCACTTGAGTTTCGTCACCTCACTCGCGCTTTATCATCTCACTCACGCTTTGTCATTTCACTCGCGCTTTATCGTCTCACTTGCGCTTTGTCTCACTTGCACCCATTTTGTTGGCTCACTCACGCTTTTCTTGTTTCTCTTTGTCTCACTCATCCATGCTTGGTCGTCTCACTCGCGTTTTGTCTTGCTCGTTTGCGCTTTGTTGTCTTGCTCGTGCTTTGTCTTGGCATGTGCTTTCTCTCTCTCTCTCTCTCTCTCTCCTACTCCCTGCTCGCACACTCTTGTCCTTTTATGCTCACAACCCTATATATAGTGTTTGCAGCATGCTTATCAAAATTTTAAACCCTTCCAAAGAGTGGAAGCGTCACCTTGTTTTCCGGAAGAGCTCTAAAGGCTGTATTGTAAAATATTTGCCTAAACATGAAATCATCAGTTATTAGCTTGTGTGCAGATGTTAACAAAAAGGAGTTTTAGTAATATTTATCAGCTGGTGTGGTCGAACTTCAAAGAGCTGCAACAGTTTTTTTTAGTCTAGAAAAGCTGCCTTATGTTTTGCAATCCAGAAATAACTATTTCTGTGCTGCCTGTATAAATTCCTAATCTCAGCTTGTGCATCTACTCCAGTTGCCTGCCCGTATTAATCAGCTCGAAAGTGAGTACTGCCTTTCAGCGAGTTGTTGATTTTGGGTTCAGTCACATGTGAATGTTGCAGTTTTGACTTTTCGTTCTTCAGGCCCATTGTTCCAATTTGAACTGATTGTTAATTCCAGAATATAATTGTCCTATTTCAAACGTAAAAATGGGATACACGTAAAAATTACACGCAGTCAAGCTGAAACAATCTAAAATGAGCCATCATTGGCGTGGGATTCAATGGGAAAGGTCACTTCCACTGAAGAAAACAATGGGCATGGTTTAGTGGAAATGAAATAGTCCCCGTGTCGAGCACATTTAGCCGGGTGTTTTCGTCTGCTGGCAGCGCCGAGGACAACCCTGCTATTAAATGGGACTCTGCCTCATTTCTGGGCTCCGACAAGGACCCCCCACTGAGGCTGCACTTCGTCCGCTCTGATCGCCAGTGCAGGAAGAGACCAGGGCGGAATTTTTAATTGACGCCCCGATCTCTGGACCCTCCACCGCAGTCGCTGCAACTCCCAATGCCCCAACCCCCAACTCACCAATAAGAGGGTCATCGAGCCTCTCCGCACCCATCTCATAAGGGAGTGCACCCCCAGGCACGATCCTTGGCATGGGCAAGATGCCACCTGGGCACTGCCAGCCTGGCACCCTGGCAGTGCCCCTGGCAGTGCCACCTGGGCAATGTCAAACTTTAATTTGTTTTTGCTTGGCCTGCTGGAGAATCCAGTACATTAACCCGTTCTCCTGTTTTATTTAGTAATTTTTCAGCTCACGCGCCACATTGCGGGACTCTTTACAATCCACAATCCACTGTCCGAAAGGATGGTGGAAGTTGATTTAGTGCAAACTTTCAAAAGGGAACTGGGTGTATTCTTGAAAAGGAAAACATTTACAAGGCTATGGCGAAGAAACAAGGAGTGGGACTAGCTGGTTAACTCTTTCAAAGAGTTAGTGCGGAGACGATAGTCCGATTGGCCTCCTAACTGTGCTGTATCATTCTGTCAAACTGAAGCAACCCCCAATGTCGCAATAAAATCGCAGCGTTCCCACAGCTTCAAGCTAGCAAGTTCAGTAAGCTTTGCCTGGGATGAGGGAGTTGTCCTCACGACGAGAGGCTGAGTAAATCGGGCCTATGTTCCCTGGAGTTGAGAAAATGTGAGTTGATCTCGTTGAAACCTATAAATAAAACTTGATAAAGTGGACCCTGAGAGATTGTTTCCATTGGTCGGGGAATCTAATACCCAGGGGCACAATCTCGGGATAAGGGCCGACCATTTAGGACTGAGATGAGGACGAATTTCTTCATTCAAAGGGTTGTGAATTCTCTACCCCAGAGGATTGTGGATGTTCCATTGTTAAATACACTTAAGGCTGGGACAGACGGAGGTTTGGTCTCTCGGGGAATTAAGATATCTGGGGAGTGGATGGGAAAATAGAGTTGAAGCAGAAGGATAGCCATGATCATATTGAATGGCTGTGTGGTCCACTCCTGATCCTATTTCAGATATTCTTATGATTCATTCTGCCTTCGAACTCCCTCATGCAAAGGGTGGGGTTCTGGAGATTAATATCCACTGATGGAATAAAGGATGGATGAAACCTCTCTGCCCATATTCCATGGAGAATTGTTGGATCACCACAAAACATGTTGCAGCATGAAATATGACTTGAGTGAAAAATGATGACTGATGGTGACCCCTTGTTCATAGATTAGACCTTTATTGCATCTCTCCAATGCCGTAGGTTGTGGAAGGTTGCATTGAGTGGGTCGCACTCTGAACCACCCCTGAATAGCGTAATAGAATAGAAAAAAAGCATCATGCCACGCCTGAATAGGTTTGGTCTGTATGGAGAGATGATTTACTCCACTATCTGCCAAAGAAGGGCAGCCATGTTCTGGCGGAGCAGGCTTGAGGGCCCAAAATGCCTCTCCCTTATTTTGTACAATCTTATCTTTGTCACTGGACAAGCAGGCATTGTAGAAGTGATAAATATAGTGCCTTTTCTTTAGGATTCTCTGTTTACTCCGAACATTGAGCTCACTTTCTTGGCCCAGGATAGGAGCATTAGGAGGACATTCAGCCTCTCGAGCCTGTTCCACCAGTCAATTAAATCATGGCTGATCTGTGACCAAACATAATAATGGCTGGAATTCTCCGGCCGATGGGGTTCTTTTTCCCGCTGGCAGAACACCTCTGCATACGGGATTCCCGGCGGCTTGGGGTGGCTTCAATGGGAAATCTCATCGACAAGCGACAGGAGTAGAGAATCCCGCCATCAGCGAACAGCATGCCGCCAAGATACTCGCAGGTGGGGGACCGGAGAATCCCGCCCATTATTTATTTTTTCAGGGGATCTGAGCATCACTGGCAGGGTCAGCATTTATTGCCCATTCCTAATTTTCCTTAAAAGAGTCAGCCACATTGCTGTAGGTTTGGAGTCTGTAGGCCAGACCAGTGGATTTCTTTCCCTCAAGGGACATTAGTGAACCAGATGGGATTTTACAACAATCATTGACAGTTGTGGTTTTATGTCCCAGATTTACTGAGTGAACTTAAAATGCACCACGTACCATGGCGGGATTTGAATCCATGTCCCAGGGAATCAGCCTGGGACTCTGCATTAGATCATTACCACCACTCCACCATCTCCAAATATTCCTGCCTTTGCTCCACATCCCTTCACACCTTTGGCTGACAAAAATCGTGGTTTTAAAATTGGCATCAATTTCTGTTTGCAGAAGAGAGTCCCAAACCTCTACAAGTTTTTGTGTGAAGAAACCTTTCCTAATTTCACTCTTGAAAGGCCTGGCACCAATTTTTAGACCATGTCCTTTGTGCTCGATTTCCTGAACACCGGAAATAGGATTACTCAATCTACACTCTTGATATCTTGGAAACTTGGATCAAATCGCCCCTTAATCGTTTGAATTCCAGCTTTTGTTTAAAATTTTCCCGCAGCTGAACTCTTGGGGTCCTGTTGAAATGTAGTACCAAGACAACTCGCTACATGCTCTGAATTGAACAGGGGTTGCGTAGCAAATGTAATTAATATTAAATCTGTGGAGAGTGCCCATTTCCTTCATTCACCCTCACTACCTGTCCATGTTGGACAGTAAGAAATCGGGTCATTGCATGTGAGGTGGAGAGTTAAACAGTTTATTTATAGGGGCCGTGGCCATTTACAAACTGTATCAGCCCTTTCAATGAACCTCTCCTGGGATATCGATGAAGCTGACAATAAGAGAATGACTTTTAAATAGCTATGAGTGTTTTTCTTTACAAAAAGGATATCTCTTTAATATGGAGTTGTGTTCCTGTTAGAAAATGGCATGTCCCTTTAAACAATTAATCAGATCTGCCAATTGGTCATCTTTTCATTCAGACAATATCTGCCTAAGCCTCGAGGGCTACTGCTTTGTCTGTTGAGCATGGTGAGAATGACTCAACTGTTCTGAGCCTGGAGGTAGAATGTTAACAGTGGGAAGATTAGGCCCAAAGTTGGTTGCTGATATAGATGTTAGACCATTCTGATCGAGATGATATGAGGCTTTCCATATTTGTTTCAGTTAACTTTGATATGAGTGGTAGCAGTAATTTGGCAGGAAGCCCAATAATCATTTCACCCTGTCTGCAATGACAGGGGGATCGTCCAATGCTGCCTGCCATTGAGGATTGGGAATCCCGCTAATAGGATGCTGATGAAGCCTCAGCCGGAATCTTCCCCCGCCAACATGCCCGATACTCCGCGACACATGTGAGAAATGCGTGTCTGGATCGTGGCACCCAGAAGCCGGGACTTACCGGACGAAGGCCTGGGGCTTCCTCTGGAGTTCGGGATGGAGACCTTGGAACACCACAGCAGTGGGCAGGGGGGGAGGGGGGAAGCATCTACAGGTGATTTTCCAGATTTGGTATCCTGGAGGAGGTCCATTTTCCAACGTCAAGAGTGTTCCTGGAGATCCATCTTCCCGCTTCAGGAGGCCAATCTTCTTTCTTCAACAGTGGGTCAGTGATGCCGAGTACCTTTTAAATATGGCATCCAGATACTATGGCAGGACGCGCGCCATCGAGCCCACCCCACCGCAGAAGACGGTGTAAAACCCCAGATCCACAATTAATTCTGCCAGGGACAGATGAAAGGCCATGGCTTCCCATTGGCCTCCACAATGGAGTAAAATCCCCTTCCCTGCCCCAGCCCACGGGACTTAGTCCCAGATGGAAGGATTCCAGTCTGGAGTTTCCAACCTTCCAGGATTGTCCTGGACTCTCCCAGAATTGACGATCAATGTCCAGGAAGGCGCAGTATGAGACCCTGGCGAAACATCATTGGGGCATTGAACAAAGATTTTATTTTGTCATTTTCTTTGAACAAAGCGGGGGAAAAGAAGGCTGTTAGGCTGCCAATCAAGCTTCATCCATCTGGAGTCTTTTTACTTTCCAGTTAGCATAGGAAGAGAGTGCGTCACAAGAGTGGATGCGTTTGCCGACTAGAGGCTGGAGCGTGGGGGCAAATCATGCGATGAAACGTCCAGGGGTACATTTAGTCACAGTTGGCAACCCCAATGGGTATCAGTCTGATACCGACTCCACTTTTCTTTTGGATAACACGATAATAGACAGATTAAGACTTGAAGCAGATGAGGCAGTAAATTAACTGGTTCCTCAAGGACCACCCTGTAAATTGGGGCCGGGGGACCCATTTCCTTTATTTTTATTTTGCTGCTTTCATTGTGAAGTCGTCATCTTTGCTAATGCCATTCCACACAAAGTATAACATATAGTGCTGAGTATTCCTTTGCTCCACATCTTCTGTTCCCCATAACATGCAAGCCCTTTTTTGTTTTATTATATAAATGTACATTGCAGTTCGGCGAGAGAGAAGGAAAACAAGTTTTGGAACTGTTCCCAAAGCAGGCAGCAAGGAGGAGGCAAATTCCTTCCTGTCACCTACGATCAGGGTTGCTCAGATCATCCTCGGCTGCAGTTGATAACCGGTCTACCTTTCTCAGCCATTTAATGAATAGCAGCTCAGTGAGGTACTGGCTGCTCCGTGGCCTTCCTCAATATCGGACATGATTTGGCAGGAGGTTCTCTGAGCTCTTTAAAGCTGCTGTAATGGAAGGCAGCAGCACAAATCGGAATTTATTTTCTCCCTCTGGCCTCCTAATCCTAGCTCGTTCAATGTCGCTTTGCCAAAGCTGACGAGGAGTCTGGCGAGTAGATGATGAGGAGTCGAGCAGAAAAGTACAAGGAGCGATTCAATATGCAGGCTTGAATGGAAAGCTGGGATGCTTAAGTTATTAATTGAAAGTATCAGGCTTGTGAGCTATGCCATATGCAGGTTGCAATTCCATCTGCTGAACCATTCTTGTACTGCATGCATAGCATATTGTGTCCTCAGTAAAACCGTTGCCCGATCTAGGAGACTAGAAAAAGCTGCCTTCCGCTGCCATTCCCCTAGGGGAAAAAAGGTAACGCTCAAAGACTATCTTGAGGATGGGTCCTGGGCGTGTGAAAGCACACAGTTAGGCGAACATAACTTAAGCTGCAGACAATCATGAGTGCCCTCATTCTTTTAACGTGGGGGAAAAAAATCCTGAAAGGATGCAGAAATTGAAGTTTTCCGAAGTGGAGAATGTCAGGCATGTCGTGTTGGGTGTTCTGATGCACAAATGATCCAACACGGCTGTAGATGGTACAACTCTGTTTTATTGTCTTAACAACAACTACTAACTGCTGGCTTGGGTACGTGCTTCACCAGCTAACCTGTGGACCCAGCCCTATCATTATCTTAGTGAGGCACTGAGCACATGGTCTATGTCTGAGTGGCACGCTGTGTGCTCTGTGCTCTGAGCTATCTCCTGGTAGAATGAGCAGGAACTGTGGTGTTCCCTGTTTTATAGTGCATGTGCTCTCACTGGTGATTGGCTGCGATGTTATGTGTGTGCTGGTTGGTCCAACTGGCTGTCCATCAGTGTGTGTGTGATTGTACCATGATATGCTGATGTGGATATCATGACAACCAGTTACATAAGAGGGGCGTGAAGGGATGTGAATTCTTGAGCTTATTTTTCTAGTGGAATTGTCCCTCTTCCCCAAAATGATGAATGTTGAGCCATTGGATGTTATTTAAAGGAGACTATAGGGATTCTGCCCAGGACGGCCAACTGGCCTGGATTAGGGCCAGATGTACTGCTCCAGCGGCCCTGTTTACCTTCACAGCTCCCTGTTCTTACAGATCTGAGAGCAATGCCCCCCCCCCTTCCCCCAATTGTGTGGGTCTGCATCGATGCCAAAGCGCCCTTGGAATATTTTGCCAGGAGTTGATCCCAATCTTGCCCGCCAACTGGAGTGCAGATGAGAATCCCCGTGTTCCCTCTTTTTGGGAAGGCCTATCATAATCATTGCCATCTAGGCATATAATTGGACAGCAATGTGCTTCCCCGGATCAAGGATCACAGTGGTAGAGATCACGCCTGCCGACAGCTGTCAGCCATTCAGAGCCAGCAGGTCTCTTGAATGACAGCGCCAGGGAGGGCACAATGGCTGTTGCCAGTATAACATTCACAGGAGGCCTAGTATCTTCACTGGGTCCTGCGGGCCTCAGCTGAGTGATAGCAGAACGGGGTCATTGGGTAGGGGTTGTGGGAGAGAGGGGAGGGGATTTGACAGCAAGGTGTGGCTCCCATCTCCCCCAGCCCCCTCCAGCTCCCCTTGATCAGGCACCGAGTGTGTTTGAACAAGAGACCATCCCCAGGAGCCCATAAGCAACTCCGCACAGTGCAAAAGGAGGCCATTCGGCCCATCGAGTCTGCACCGGCCCTTGGAAAGAGCACCCTACGTAAGCTCACACCTCCATCCTAACCCCGTAACCCAGTAACACCACCTAACCTTTTGGACACTCAGGGCAATTTAGCATGGCCAATCCACCTAACCCGCACATCTTTGGACTGTGGGAGAAAACCGGAGCACCCGGAGGAAACCCACGGGGAGAACATGCAGACTCCGCACAGGCAGTGACCCAAGCCGGGAATCGAACCTGGGACCCTGGAGCTGTGAGGCAACTGTGTTAACCACTGTGCTACCATGCCGCCCATTTGGCAGCCGGGTGAGATGGCCTTTCAGCCATAAATTTAGATCGAGGTGGGTCTTGGAAGGCAGCGAGGTCTCCACCTGCCACACTCCCAGTTGATTAATTCCGCTCCCCCTCCCACCTCAGCATCAAACGTGTCAGGGGGGAAGGATTTCAGTTCTGCACAGGAGCTCTAGCATTTTGGAATCTGTTGTAATTCTGCCTTTGAAGTAAAAATGAATTAAAATTAGTAAGGAGTTCAATACAACTTTAGTGGATTAAATTCTTCCGGTAACAAAGGGACTTTCATCCTGAAATGTTATCAGTTTAAAATGGAGATTGTTTCCATGCATGGCTTCAACATCTAGGAATGATTGCTTATAATATTGATTACTCGCTCAGGATATCTCAAGAAATTGTCACGGGGTCAGTTATCCATTTCATTCATTTTGTTTTATAGGTACAAGTGATCCCTACGTCAAGTTCAAGCTGGCTGGCAAAACACTGTACAAGAGCAAGATCATGTACAAAAACCTAAACCCTCGATGGGATGAAACCTTTGTGGTTCCAATCAAGAACTTAAATCAAAAGCTGTACGTCAAGGTAAAAGAAAAACTGGATCCGTTGTGGTTCAGTAAAACCCTATCATAATAAACGATGCTATACTTAAAGGGTGATTATATTTTGGTGGAATTCAGTAATTTGGTTCAATTAACTGGGTCAGTGACTGCACTTCTCTTGAATTCAGTGATCCCCATAAAGAAGGGTCATAGTTTGGTTGGTTTCAAGGTTGGTGATTACTTTTTTTAGGTTGACTGGTTAGGATCATTGGTTATATTTTGTTTTTCAGTGTTTTAAGGTCAGATAGTTGGCTATAGTGTCAGAGTATAATATTAGCACCAGCAACGTTGAGTAGCTCGGATCTGGAATGCACCTACTGAGAGTGTGGTGGAGACAGATTCAATCATGGCTCGCAAAAGCGATTGAAGAACCACAGAAGTCTTCTGGAGCAGACGGAGGCGCTTGGCCGCACCGGCTTTCCACATGAGCATTATGACTAAAAAACGGATTGCAGGGCTACGGGGAAAGGCGAGGGATGTGGGTGTAGCTGAATTGTTCTTGAAGAGGACCGGTACAAAGACGATGGGCTGAATGGCCTCATATGCGCTGTAACCGTTCTGTGATTCTAAGTTTCAGTTTTAAATTGATTATAGGAATGTTATGGACGAAGTTCCGTGAAGTTTGTCAGTGAACATGGGTAATTAAAGAAGACATGGGCAGGCAAAAACCTGCGGAAAGGGCCTTGGCTCTGGTAGTTCTCATTCTGGCATTCACTAGCTCTGATTTATTGCCATATTACTTAATGGTCATGGGGGCAGTGGCCAAGGTGAAGTAAAGAAGCATGATGCCAGAACTGAGAGATAGCATATCAGAAAATATTGAACTGCTGGGTAAAGAGGTGGCCTCATGGAGCTATGGAGCTCTTTAATAATGTGAAGGGGTTTGACGTGGTAAATCCCCCCCCCCCCCCACCCCACCGCCCGCGCGGCGTGTTTACTGTTGGTGGTTCTCCATTGGCGGCTGACCGGATCTTCTGGTCCCCCCAATATCTGCGATGGTTTGCATGGCTCGCCTATCCCACCATGGAGGGGTGGGGGGGTCACCTTCTTTGGTGGAACTGGAAGATCCCGCCGGCGGGAAGAGCTGGAAAATCCCACCCAATGTTTCCCCTCGTGGGAAAGTCCAAAACTAGCGATACAGAAGTCATGTAAAACATTCAACAAAGAATTCATGAGAAATGTATTTATCTGCCCAGAAAGTGGTTAGAATGTGGAGCCTGTTACCATAAGGAGAAAATGAGGCGAATATCAAAGGTGCATTTCAGGGAATGGAAGTTAAGCATGAGGGAGAAAGCTACAGAAGGATATTCAGGTAGAGTACAGTGAAGTAAGGTTGAGGCTTGCTGGAAATGCCATAATTTCATAGTCAGCCCTTGAAAGCAAGAGAGATGTGAGTCTCCTGAGCTGCAGACATTGTTTAAAGGCAAGCCGGAGGTATGAAAACCATGTTTTACTGACAAGTGTAAATACCCCATTGAGGCATTCCGTGGGAAACACTCTAATACCACACGACCATCTCAGTTGAGAGCATTCAAACTTCTTAGCCATTTATAATTAGAATTAAACACCATTGTTAAATTAACCCATTCAGAACATGATGTCAGATTATGTTATACCATAAGTTATCATTCTGGTTAACCACTGATGGAGTATAATTTACTGTCGTTCAAATTGTAGCTTTGAGCAGAGTCAAAAAGGAATTTCAATTTTACGTGTGGTTTGTAACTCTGCATGAAAGTAATCTGCAGCCCAATTGGTATGAGACATGCCAGTTATTGTTGCTCATGTGTTGCAGTTTCTCACTTCTCCAGATTTGCAAGTAAATTGAAACAAACGGACTTTATTATTCTGACGTGCCAGGAATTGGCCATCCATCTTGTTGCGCAGCGGGTAGCATCCCTGCCTCTGAGCCAGAAGCTCTGGTTTCGAGCCCCACCCCAGGACTTGACGGCTAAGGGAAGGTATGTTAGTAATGTGGCCAAACAGGATGAGTATCAACTTGGAAATCCTTTCAGCATTCTTCACTTGTCGGTGGTAATAGCGTTAGAGATTCTTAGTTAGCCATGCGATGGAAAGAAATTGGAGCCGCTACCATCAGTGTCAACAAGCATGTAAATGTAGGGCAGCACGGTGGTAGAGTGGTTAGCACTGTTGCCTCACAACGCCGAGGTCCCAAGGTTTGATCCCGGCCCTGGATCACTCATTCTCCCCGTGTTTGCGTGGGTCTCACCACCACAACCCAAAGATGTGCAAGGTAGGTGGATTGGCCAGGCTAAATTGTCCCTTGATTGGAAAATACGAATTGGGTACTCTAAAGTTTTTAAAAACAAGCATGTAAATATGTATGTTGCCACAGCAACTCGGACTCCTTGGGTCTGTGGTTGGCTAGACTGCCGCTGCGGATCAGATTGATGCCAACGGCACGTTGTTTGATCCCCATTCCGGCTGGGGTGGTTTCAGACTGACTTACCGTCACACTGAATTCATGTATTCTGTGCTTTCTCTTGTTTCTGCTTGTGCATCTCTCAGCTTCATATTATATTATGATTGCAGCAGGGCGGCACGGTGGCGCAGTGGTTAGCACTACTGCCTCACGACGCCGAGGACCCTGGTTCGATCCTGGACTCAGGTCAATGTCCGTGTGGAGTTTGCACATTCTCCCGTGTCTGCGTAGGTCTCACCCCCACAACCCAAAAGTTGTGCAGGGTAGGTGGATTGGCCATGCTAAATTACCCCTTAATTTGGAAAAAAAAATGAATTGGATACTTTGAATTTAAAAAAAAGAAAAAAGAATTGTACTTACAGCGCAGAAATATCGGCCCAACCAATCTATGCTTGTTTTTACATTCCACAAGAGTTTTCTCCCAGTATATTTCATCTAGGTCTGAAGCTTGCTAAGCCTTCCTCACTTATGTATTTCCTAACTCCCCCTTAAATGCCTCCATGTTCTTCACTTCAACTACTTCATATTTTAGATGAACGGGTTATGCAGCTGAACCATGTCGAGGAATTTAATTTCTTCTTGGAGTTGTACCTTTATAGCAATCACCGATCTCCTGGCTGGGACTGTGTACCTTTGTGACACATTTTCACTTATGCCAGGAAAACTGCCCGCAAAGGTTCAGCGGAGATTGGCTGTGACAGATTCTGAAGGAGCCCTTTATAAAATAGCCTGGCTCGAAGCACAGGTAACATCTGGCGGAGTCGAGAACAAACGAACTGGCAACATTACAAAATGCCGCCTTAAGCCTGAGCAGCCAATTCGTTGGACAACAAACTGTTCTGGAGTGTTGCTGTGGCAAAAATGGCAGAAAGTACATTGGGCGCTGGCAAAGTATTTAATGCCGCTTCTCACTGTCACTCGTGGCAAATTGGCTCCTGAGGAAGCTCCCACCCCCCTCCCGCCACAGCCACATAAACAAGAGAAGTTGCTAAACTAATTAAGCATCTTTTTGTGAACCAAATGTTTACATATGTCACAAAGTGGAATTTTGTATGGTTTCTGCGGTGAGTTGGGAAGTGGGTCAGTCCAGTTAAATTTGTATGTCAAAGAATCAGAAAACATAGACAGAAATACACTGAAACCATCCATCTGCTGAGCGGAATTATGAGTTAATGGTTTATGAATACAAGAATACATTTACACTCTATCTTTCACTGAATGCTGAGGCTTCACTTACAATGTTGCTAGAAACTCGAATTGGAAGTCAGAGTTATTGTGCCTGATATGGGACCAAAACCTGAGTGAGACTCCCTGCATGGCGGCAGTTTGGATCTTCAAATGTGACGGAGCCTCCATGTGCCTGTGAAGAGCCGAAATCCACTCTGAGGCCCACACTAAACCTGTGAGGTTGCATCCCGAATGTGTTCAGTTCTGCTGCACATACTGCAGTAGGTCACAACCTGAGGAGACTGCACTTTCTGTGACTATTGGAAGAATGGTATACAGCCTTTACAGTCTCCTCTGTTTCCCCTTCTTTGGCTCGTGTCCCAGAGCCTTGTTGATCCTTTTTGATTCAGAGTGCAGGATTGTCCATCCCACGCAAGCCTCATCCGTTTATCCCTTGTGCTTAAGTTCTGCAGCAAGTTAGCCACTTTTTGCAGAAACACAAGAAAGTTTGCTCTCGGCTGTATCCAAAATGGTCACACTGCAGATGAGGACAGGATCAAGGAAATGACAGGTACCATCCTGTATGGGAAAAAAACATTGATTCTGTGATCACTGTGTGGGCCATATGCAGTTGCGCCTGGATGAAGAAGGCCATTTGGCCCATCTGAATTTACCTATCTAGATTTAGAACAATCCTACATTCATGCCTTTGTTGTCTCGTTGTTTCCTTAGTTGTTTCCTTAGTCGTTTCAGCTCATTTGCAATTGTTGATCACTCGCTACACCCAAAATTCCTGCTGTCAATCCTGAAGTTCTCTTTTCCTGCTTTGAACCTGTGCTCCTGCTATGGTGGCCAAGAAGGACATGGGTTATCATCAATAGATTGCCCCGTGGGCTTCATAGAATATGAATTCCCGTATTAAGTGGGCAGTAGCTCGTCCAATGGGAGATGTATGGTGGGAGTTAAAACGGCTGTTCCATCCCAGAATGGCATCTCCATATATCCGTAGGCTCGGAAGCAATGGTTTAAGCTGTGGTAATGGCCTTTTTCAATGCTGCGATAAAGCAATTTGTTGTTGGAAGACTGACTTGACAAAATTATTACTTTGGCGACAAGGAGTAAAGACAGGTTTTTCCGAGCAACCTTCATAGTTGAATATGCATGACTTCTCCGGCAAGAAACAAAATGCCTCTCTTAGGTAAACTTGAACCCTATGACGTTAGCGGAGAAGACTAGGCCCAATACACGGAGCACATGTGTTACTTCTTCCGGGCTGATAGAATTGTGGGAGATGAGAAGCAGAAAGTGATTCTGCTGACAGCATGCTGGCCCCGACATTCAGCTTGATGAAAAGCTTGGCCTACCCAGATGCCCCCCACTCAAAAACGTATCACGAGCTCATACACCTAATGCAAAATCATTATGACCCAAAGCCCTAAAACATCCTCCAGAGATAGCACTTTAACACGACATGGAGAACCACAAGGGAACCTGTCACTGAATCTTTGACCAGATTGAGGAAACTGACAGAATATTGTGAATTTGGTGCATCCCAGACCGAGATGTTGCGAGACAGGTTGATGTGCGGAATAAACAATGTGACAAAGAAAAGTCACTGGCAGAGCCCAATCGGGACCTAGAAGAAACCATTCAGATAGCCCTATCCCTGGAGAACGCAGAAAAATGGGCTCAGGAGCTACAAGGGGCATCAGACTGCAATGTCCTCTGGTTAGGGGGAAGGACCTCATGTAAAAGTGTCCATACCTCAACTTAAGGTACATGTGTAAATAGTGAATTACAAAAACAGAGCTCAGCTTGGGTCCCCCGGCAGTCAAGGAAATATGATGACATGCTAGGGAATCCGCGAAAGAAGTTTGCATATGTCAGACGAGGGATTATTATAAACACTATATAAAAGGGCATAGCCAAGAAAACGCTATAGGAATAGGCGAAATGCGTGCTGTGCAGAGAAGAAGCCACGGTCAGCACAGGCCCATACCATGCAGGTATCCCCACTCCCAGAAGCAGAGGCAATGCAACTAAACCATATCATTACAACCAATGCCGCTCCAATAATGACAGAACTGCTGGTAAATGGGGGTTGCTATCTGTCATCGGAGAGCAGGCCATTTGATCACCTCCAAACTGGTATCCAACCCTTGAGTTTAGAAGACTTGAATGGCCACCTACATGGGGGAACCTTTGCGGATTAAGGGCACCACGACACTGGTAAACTACAGGGAGCACTCAGCCCGGCTTCCACTCATTGCTGTGCGGGGACAGGGACCAAATCTTATGGGGAGAGATTGGCTCCAGCGGATCAGGTTGGAGATTTTCAGGCTGGGTGTGGGAAGACTGCTGTGTGAAGTCATCAGCAAATACCCTGAAGTCTTCTAGGAGGGCCTTGGGAAAATAAAAGGAGCGAGAGCCAAATTTACGTTGAACCTGATTGAACGCCTAAATATTTCAGAGCAACACCGGTTCCATATTCCCTGTTGGAGACGGTAGAGACTGAACGTGGGTGCCTGGAAAATCTAAGTATCATCACGTCTATGCAATTTGCAGAATGGGCAACAGCTGTTGTCCCCGCCCTTAAGCAGGACAACTCGGTCTGTCTCTGCGGGAATTATAAGTTCATGGTCAATTAGGTTTCCAAACTGGATAGATACCTCATGCTGCGGATAGAAGACCAATATGCCAAGCTATCAGGCGGCCAGATGTTCACTAAGTTATGTATGACCCATGCCTATGTTCAACTCAAATATGATGAGCCTTCCCATAATTGCGTTACGATCAACACACACGAGGGCCTACATGAGTACATTTACTTGCCCATCAGGGTCTCATTCAGCTTGTGTCATATTCCAATGGGTCATGGAGAACAGACTCTAAGGGCTACCTAAAGGGCCAGCATACGTGGATGACATTCTAGTCACGGAGTCTTCAGACCGAGACCACCTGGTAAACAAGAGGTCTTGTGGCGATGTTCAAAAACAGGGGTACATCTATGAAGGAAAAATGTGTTTCCCAAGGAGAAAAATGTCCTATTTGGGCTACATATAGTGGAGGATGAGGCGAGGGCATCAAGGAAGGGCCAGCTCCAAGAAGCACCACAGAATTGAAATCTTTACTGGGATTAGTCAGTTGGGCGGCACAGTAACACAGTGGGTAGCACTGTTGCTTCACCGCTCCAGGGAACCAGGTTCGATTCTCGGCTTGGGTCACTGTCTGTGCGCAGTCTGCACGTTCTCCCTGTGTCTGTGTGGGTTTCCTCCGGGTGCTCCAGTTTCCTCCCACAAGTTCCGAAAGACGGGCTTTTAGGTGAATTGGATATTCTGAATTCTCCCTCTGTGTACCCGAACAGGTGCCGTAGTGTGGTGACTAGGGGCTTGTCACAGTAACCTCATTGCAGTGTTAATGTAAGCCTACTGTTGCTAACTTTTGGTTGGCTCTTAAATCGTAATTTGCTCTGTTTGTTTCATCTTTGCTCTAGAGTCGCCAGGTATCTTTATGATACCGCCACGAGGTTCAAGTTCAAGTAATGATCAATAACTCAACACACCAATTAGTAAGATTCAAATCAAAGCACATTTATTATACACAGTAAATCACTACTCATGCATAAAACTACTTACTAGGCTATCTATCACTAAAAGGCCTATACTTAGCTTCGGACTGGCCCACCAGGTCAGGGGAACAAATGGCCTTTCGTCCAGGTCCTGAGTCTGCAGGATTCAAAAGCTGGTATGGACTGGTAGCAAGGAGCGCCTATCTCGTAGCGAGCGTTGACTTGAGACTTACTTGGTTGGAGGCAGCGAGGCAGGTCATTGTCAAGGGTTGGTTCAAGTTGCTGAGTGACCCTGCCAAAGAAGGACGATTTGAACTTGGGGGCTTTACTTTATAGTCCCCAAGGGCTTCCCGCCCTTCAGGGCGGACCCCGTACCTGGTTCCAAGTGATTGGACTACTTTCCGATCACTTGGATCGATTTCTCCAATGCTGGAGTTGTTCCCTGATCGTTGGGCGGTCCCTAAATGTCCGTTGGCCTTCCTTTGTCTTGGCTCCTGCTGGCGCCGAGGAGTCTGGCTTGGCTTTATTCACCTTAACTGTTGCCATTTTGCCCTGGAATCGCTCATTACTGTGCAGGTGGCTGCTGTATTACTATGCAGGTGGCTGCTGGGTTCAGTGCTGTCTGGTTTCTTACAGGTTTCAATACACATTATTTCTATATTTGCTAGTCTTTGTCTGTGTTGGCTGAATTTCCCTTCAGCCTTTGCGGTTCTCCATTTTAAGTCGGAAAGTGGCCAACTCAGGTGGCTACACCCCTCCTTGTGATCCTAACGCGAAGCGTGAAGGATCACATAACTGCTTTGTCTTCATTCCCTGACCCGGCGAGCACTCTTCTATGGCCTCTACACTGACCATAGCTATGCAAGAAAAATTTTAACTAACATTCTAAGTGGCGCTGTGTCAAAACAGGGACATGCATTACAAAATTTAAAAAAACGGTACCTCTAACTGTCCTCAATAAACTACACTCACTAAACATTCAGTCATATTAACTTCCTAAACAATACAAAATAATAGCAGAATTTGCATTTTTCCTGGCTTGGCAGTCAAACACAGGGTTGTACAATCTTTCCATTTCTTTATTTACAGAAGAACGCAAACGAATGTCCTTTATTATAGATCGAGGGGTTTGGGGGCCTGGTGAAAACCGAAAATAGGGGATCTCATTCTGTATATCGGGGTGCTAGCGCGGTAGGCTCTCCTTCGCCATTTCCTCATGCGGATAGTCTGCACGATGCTGCAGAATATCGCCAACACTAATAGGGATTCGACTACGTAGGAAAGGGAGTACCACGTTATGAGCTTATCACACCATGATGGTGTGGTGTTGCCTGTTACTGGGCTCTGGGTGCTATGGGGAAGTGAATCATTGACGGCTGGGGGGGTTGGGGTCAGGGGGTTTGCGTTCGCGCGCAACCGGGTACACATTATGACGAAAAACACGTATGCCGTCTTCATTGTTGTTTTCTTCTTTCTCTTTTTTTCTCTTCCTTTCCGTTTCGTCTCTTTTCCTGGAGCTTCTGGGGTTCTGTGGGATCAGGCATAGTGTCTGTTACTATCTTGGTTAATACCTCCTGCGTTAGCATGTTTGTCCTTTTGTGCCAATTCTCCCGTTACAATTTGTCACCATGTGTGACTCCCTCTTTTTTTAAAAAAACGAATATTGAGGACAAGACACACTTAAAAATACTGAAACAGTGCGAGCCGTCTCACAGGCTGTGCGATTTACCATCCAAATGTTTGAGGATGTAAATAGCATAGGGATGGCAACCTAAGGGTTGCCTGAAAACAAAACAAAACTTTTTGAACCAAAAGTGCCGAAATGAGGTGCGTATGGGCCGTGACGGGTAAGAATTGGATGGAATCCCCGGGTAGGACGGCGACCAATGCAGTGTGTGCTCTACCCGAGCGTAGCTGACCAGAGGGGGGTCCTCAGGTAGGGCGGAGACCAATGCCGTTTCTCCACTGCCTGAGCAACGGACAAGAACGGGCAAAAATGTAGCCATCGTGGGGGTTGCCTTATTGGTTCTATCTTTGAACCAGAAGAGCAGTTATGAACGGGAGGTTTGGCAAGCTCTCAGCGGTTTCGGCCGATGAGTGTGCTGGCACATTCTCAAAGGTTTCTGCCGAAAAATATGGCGGGTGGCCGTGGAAAAATTTTCCGATCTTACGTACAACATTTAACACTAACAGTAACAAACAACATTAAACAACATGCTGCAGGTTTCATCAGAAAGGACACCGTTTTCTCCCAAGCGGTTCCTTTTTAAAACATCATCTGGACACCTCAGTTATCGGTTGCGAACAGGGTCCCTAAGGGGTTCTCGTTTTGGGAGTCAGACTCAGAGTCGTCATCTTCTCCCGGATGCCATACTCTCGAATGTATAAGGGCTGGTAGGGCTGCATGGTGCGATTTGGGGTCCATCTCGTCATTCCGGACGAGCCTGTATGTGTTGTCGCGGTGCCAAAAGGTGGTGTCTAGTTCTGTGGGGACGGAATCGTCATCGTAGGGCGGTGGTCTTTGGTGGGGTTTGTTGAGGAATGTGATGAGGAAGGGATCACTCAAATCGTGGTCAGATTCACTGGGTGTGGGTCCTGTTGCCTGGGGATAGTCGGGAGGCATGTTGTGGCTATTGTCTGAGTCACTGTCACTGCTGCTGCCGTCTGTGTGCGTTCCGGGGCGGAGTCTAGAGGTCGGGGGTGGAGTCGAGGGCGAGTCCGTGGATGTGGTTTGCGTGTTGGGGGAGGGTAGGGATACGTTGGCTGTGGGCGGGGCGCGATCTGTTGCGTCGAGCATGACGTGATGTGCGTGGTTGGACTGTGGGCCATATGCCTTAAGCTGGTTGATATGGAACTACGCAGTCTTTCCGTTGGGGTACTTAATTTTATAGACTGAGGGGCTTACTTTGTCCGCAATGGAGTACGGACCCGAATACTTTGGTGACAGGAATGTGCTGAGGTTGTAAATTGAGAGCATGACCTGCTGTCCTACCTCATACTCAGTCGCATGCACTGTCTTGTCAAAACAGGCCTTGCTCTGTTTCTTCCGTGTGCCTAATCTTACTGTGGCTGCCAGCTGAGCCGTTTTTACATTTTCGATTAATTGCTTGACTGCGTTCTCGTGTGTGAGGGCCGTCACTTCGGGGCTGGTCAAGTCCAATCCTAATAAAAATTCTGTGCCTTTCATGGGGCGTCCGGTCATGAGAGTGTGTGGGGTGTAACCTGTGGATGTTGAGACAGTATTTCTCAAAAACATCAGCGCAACAGGGAGGACTGAATCCCAAGTGGTGTTATTCTGTTGGACCATTTTTCTGAGGGTTGATTTTAGGGTCTGATTCATGCGCTCCACGATACCACTTGACTGGGGGTGGTATGCGATGTGGAATTTTTGGGTAATGCCAAATATCGTGAGGACGTTCTTCATGACACGTCCCGTAAAATGGGAACCTTGGTCGGATTCAATGCTGCGGGGGAGTCCCCATCTCGTAAAGATGTGGTGGGTTAAGATCTTTGCGATGGTCTTTGCCGTGTTCTGGATGGGAATGCCTCCACCCATTTCGTAAAAGTGTCTATGACGACTAATACGTATTTGTAACCATTCCTGCAAGGGGGCAATGGTCCCATAAAATCAATCTGGAGGTTAGTCCAGGGGCCATTAACGGGGCGGGTGTGGCTAAGTTGAGCTTTCTTTGCGTATCTGTCCGGATTGTTCTGGGCACAGATAAGGCAATTCTCAACGTAGTGCATTACGTCTTCTTTTAAACTTGGCCACCAACAGAGCTGCCTGAGGTGGGCTGTAGTGGGATCAATTCCCTGATGTCCATGACTGTCATGGAACAAACAAATGAGCTGATTCCTGTCCTGTTCAGGAACCACATAAAGGGTGTCTTTTAACACCACACTGTCATGTGTGGTCAGTGCATTTTTAAATCTATCGTAAGGTGCCGTAAATTTTCTTTTCAAAATCTCCCTGAGATTGTTATCCTGCTTCTGGGCCTGCACTAAATCCTCGATATTTCTTCTGCGAGACCTGAACTGCATTCACTGGTGCGCTTTCGGGGGGTGTCCAAAATTATACGTGTCTGGAACCTGCTTTTGCCAGTGCGTCGGCCTTTACATTTCCAGGGGGGGAGGAACGGTGGTGACTGCGAACTTTAACGATTCCGAATGTCCTGTTCTGTGCTTTTTCTAAAACGTGGCGGAGCAATGGGGCTGAAGGGAGGGGTTTTCCGTCTGCGGAAACAAATCCTCTTGCTTTCCACAGGGGTAGGAATTCTGTAAGGCTATTGCAGACATAGAGGCTGTCCGAGTACATGTCTGCTGGGCTGGGGAAGGAATCTGGGTGATCCACAATGTACGCCATGGCTGCTAGTTCTGCCGCCTGTGCGCCAAAGTGGCCTGGTAGCTTTAGTGATATTTCTTTTAGGGCGCGTCCCTGCGCGTCCTCAACATAAATGCCGCATCCTGTAATGCGCTTCCCTTCTAATATAGTGGAAGATCCATCCACATATATTCTTAAAGGTTCGCACGTGTCTGTGTGCTGGGGGCTCTGGGGTGAACTACCTATCATTCTGGGGGGTGTTTTCGCAATAAAGGGGCCTGTGTTGTGGTGCGGTGAGATGATTTCACATTCATGGGGGGTGCCTGCGTAGTGAAGGTTGTCGGCTAGGAAAGTGTGGGTCTTGGTCCTTTTAACAGTGATGTCCCGTCCCTGCAAAAGAAGGGTCCATCTGGCTGCTCTAATCTGACTAACTGTACCGTATTTGAGTCGTCAAGTAAACGTTGGGTGGGGGTGTGTTCTGTGAGGATTGTGATGGGGTTTAGTCCGGTTATGTAGGAAAAATACTGAACTGCCCAGAAAACTGTGAGCAGGTGCCTTTCACAGGCCGAAAATCCCTGTTCCACAGGATCCCAAAGTCTGGAGGCGTAAGCCACGGGTCTTAATTGTTCGTGCCGTTCCTGGAGGAGCACGGCCGAAAGGGTGCGGTCTGTGCTGGCTATCTCTATAGCGTAGGGCGAAAGCGGGTCTGGAACCTGTAGTGCGGGGGCTGCAATGAAGGCTCTTTTCAAAGCATCCACAGCATCCGTATGCTGCGGAAGCCATTCCCAAGGGGCTCCTTTCTTTAGGAGTTCCGAGAAGGGTGCTGCCTTGCTGGTGAAACCGTCAATGTGGTTTTGGCAGTAGCCAACCAGTCCTAAAAACGACCGGAGGGCTGAAACAATCTGTGGAAGGTGCAATTTGGCGATCGAGTCAATTCTTTTGTGTTCGATCTCGCGTTTACCGTGCGTGATAATTGTACCCAAATATATCACCTTGTTTTCCAGAATCTGGGCCTTTTTTGGGTTTACTTTACAACCAATTTCCAGGAGTTCGGCCAGAAGCTCGATGTGCTCTGCCTTGGTGTCTGTCTGCAGGAATAGGTCGTCCACATACTGGACCAGACATTCGGGGCGATAAAATTTGATAATCCATTTGCCAGCTGTCGGTGGAAAATGGAGGGGGAGTTGTGGAATCCTTGTGGAAGGCATGTCCACGTGTACTGCTGATTTTTAAAAGTGAAGGCAAATTTGTATTGGCACGCTTTTGCCAATGGAATGGACCAGAATCCATTACTGATGTCCAAAACCGTAAAGAATCGGGAATTGAGTCCCTGTTTGTGCATGGTCTCGGGACTTGTGGCTACCATGGGGGCCACTGCAGGGGTGACTTTGTTGAGTTCCCAGTAATCGATGGTCAATCGCCATGATCCATCGGGCTTTCTCACTGGCCAAATCGGGGCATTATTACTGGAGGCTACTGATCTGAGTACACCCTGCTCTAATAAGCTGTCAATCACTTTTGCGATTTCTCCCTCTGCCTCTTGGGGAAATCCGTATTGCTTTTGGGGTCTAGGGTCAGGTCCTGTGATTTGAACGGAACCAGTCATCCGGCCACAGTCGTATTTGTGGGTCGCGAATGCTGTCCTGTGCTTCTGCAGAACTGACCTAACCTGCTTGTCAGTGCTAATTGTGGTCGGGTCAAACCAAAATTCGCCGACTGCGCTAACCTTGTTTGCGTATTCCCCTATTGTGAGCGTTGCGGGGGCTCTTGCGGATTTTACCATTCTCCAAACACATTGGTTGACTGGATCAAAGGACAGGTTGTGGGAATTCATAAAATCGATGCCCAAAATGTGTTCTGCTGTGTGGGGCAGGTCGACTAAGACTATGGGGTACTTGGTGGTGATGTTGCCGATTTGAATGGGTATAGGGGCTGTGATGTGTCCCTGCTGTGAGTGGCCTGTAAAGCCGCTGAGGGTGATTGTGGCTGTAGTGGGCCACGTGTCTTTCTGGAATATGGTGGAGGAATTAATTGTGGTGCGGGACCCTCCTGTGTCCCAGAGAAATTCGATGGGCTGCCCCCGTATCTTTGCTGCAACTACTGGTCGGCCGGACCTATCCCAAAGGGTGCCGCAGACCCAACTGGGGGAGCCCGAACACCGTCAGTCCGTTCCGTTCAGGTCCGTCTGGTGTGAATGGGTGCTCACACTATGTATGGGCTCTGTCCTATTCTTATTCAGAGTGCCTGCCTGCTGTGCTCTCTGTGGATTTCGTGGGGCATTGCATTCTTGTGCAAAGTGTCCTAACTGTCCACAGTGTAACACTCCTGCAGCTTTTGTGTGGGGCTGTTCCTGCCTTCGTTCACCCATGCGGGGTTCTGGTGCGTTTTAACCGCTTGGATCCCTGCTTCTGCCTGCTGTTCCTCGGGTTTCTTAACTGCGGGTTTGTTTTGTACAGACTGCTCCCAGGCGCGGGACAATCTTTTTAAAACCCATTTCTCATTGTGGGCTTCCTCTGAGGGGTCATAATTCGTACAGGCTTTTTGTCCTGCCTCTGTGGCATGGGAGATAAGGCTGCGGGTTCATTTGGCCATACCGTCTTGGGACAAATGGGCACGTTCTAAATTTCCAAAAACTGCTGTGAAATGGATCCATAGGCGTCCAGCAAACGCTGTGGGGTGTTCTGTCTTTTTCTGCCTGCACTTATTCAGGCCTTCTACAGGCCTTCTGTTGTAGCCGATCGCATCTAGGATCGCTGCGTGCATTTCCTCAAGGGTGCCTCCTCCTACATTCTGTGGGTCGGGAAGGGCTGCTACGACCGAAGGGTCTAAACTCAAAACTTGTGAGCTTCACGTGCTCGTGCTCGTCCAGGCCGCACATGGTCGCCTGCTGCTTTACTCTGGCAAAGAAGTGGTGGGGGTCTGAGGTGGGGAGGAACGGTGTGATTTTCTCGCATGCGTCCCGTAATTGGGTCACGGTTAAGGGGGTCGTATAAAGAAATTCTGTATCTCCGTCCGATGTGACTGTGCGGTGGGTGGTTACTGGATTCATTGGTGCCTGAACTATCTGCAATGTGGGGGGTTGGAGTGCTTTTCTCTTCTGGGGCTTTCCTTGCGCATGTTCCCTGAACATATCTATGTGCAGTCTCATTTAATTCTTCCCAATCCGGGCAGTCTTCTGCATCTAACTGGGATCCAAAGGTGCTCTGGAATCCATTCTGAACTGAAAGTAAAGATTGCAGTTCTGCAATCTGCTTCCGGCACTTTGCGTGATCTAGTGAGCTTTGTCTGTGCTCCGTGGTGGTAGTATGGAGTGCTCGTAATGCTGCTTTCAGGTCGCTACACTGCCTTTGCAATGCCTCTACCTGTTTCTCTGTTTCCTCTCTTACCAGGACTGCACGTTGCGTGTCCTGATAGGCCTTTTCGTACTGTGCCTGGAAGCTGTTTAGGTGCGCCAGACAAGACTGGTGTGCCCACTTGGCATCATCCACCTCTCCGTCCTTTGCTGCTAACTTCCTTCTTAATTCTGGGTTCTCTTTCTCTATCTCGCTCACATCGACCTTACTCATTCGATGTGTCGCCTCTATTTCTTTACGGAGCGACCGAACGACCTCCTCTGTCCGGGTGCTCCAGTTTCCTCCCACAAGTTCCGAAAGACGTGCTTTTAGGTGAATTGGATATTCTGAATTCTCCCTCTGTGTACCCGAACAGGTGCCGTAGTGTGGTGACTAGGGGCTTTTCACAGTAACCTCATTGCAGTGTTAATGTAAGCCTACTTGTGACAATAAAGACTATTATAATATTATTATTATAGGAAGTTCATCCTGAATTTGGCCTCCTTGCTCTCTCCACTGCACATACTACTGCAAAAGTACCAAAAACGGTCTTGGAAGACGCCACAGGTGGAGGTCTTAGAGAAATTAAAACAACAGCTGCTGTCCTCCAATTTATCAGCCACCTTCAACCCCAAAAAGTATCTCATCCTGACATGTGATGCTTCCCCTTACGGGGTTGGCATGGTACTATCCCACCGCTGGAAAGATGGAACAGATAGACCCATCATCTACCCATCTGGGACTCTCTTGAATGCTGAGTGGAGGTATTCTCAAATTGGGAAGGAGGGCTGGGCAGTCGTGTTTTGTGTTAAAAAAATAATAATTCACCAGTAGGTCTATGGTAAGCCTTTCATAATATTGACCGACCACAAGTCCTTATTGGGACTTTTTAAGGAGGATAAGGCAATCTCTCCGATTGCCTCTGCTTGGATACAGTGTTGGGCCCTGTTACTTGCAGCTTATTAATATCTCTTAAGAGCACAGCCCCGGAACGCGAATAGTTAACTCTGATGCCTTGAATCGCCTCCAGCTGCCCACAAGCCCGACTCCCTTGCCGGCATTGGAAGAGGTCATGATGACTCTAAACCCTTTGGAGACATGACAAGTATCTTCAAAACAAATCAAAGACCCAAGACTGTCAAAATTGAAGCCTATGAACGGCAGAGTCTGAGGACAACCCTCGGACAACGTGAAACGTTATCTGACTAAGAAAAATGAACGCAGTGTTGAGGACGGTATCATTCTTTGGGGGTCCCCGTTACATAATGCTACATAATGGCCACCCTGGGGTCTTTAAAATGAAAATGCTCACCAGGAGCTCTGTCTGGTGGCCGGGTTTCGACTCAGACATGACGGACTTGGTAAAGCAGTGCAATTCATGCCAGGACAATCAGAAACTCCTTTCTTCAGTCTCCCTAGATCCATGGGAGTGGCCAGGCAGGCCATGGGTACGAGTGCACGTGGAATTTGACGGGCCTCTTTTGGGTTCCATGTTTTTTTATCCTGGTAGGTGCACACTCTAAATGGTTGGAGATACACCTCCTGTGCTATGATCGAGAAACCACAATAGAGTTTTTACATGCATGGCATTCCAGAAGTCCAAGTTTCTGAAAAAGGCACTGCCTTGAATGGTGAGTTCTAGGGCTTCATGCAATCCAATGGCATCAGACACATGAGAACAACAGCTTATCACCTGTTGCCAAATGGGATGGCAAAACTGGCGGTGCAGACTGTGAAAATCTGCATGAAGAAACAACCGGCAGTGCCTATAGAGACCAAATGGGCATGGATAATATTTAATATAGGGCCATTCCTCACACTACAACAGGAATCGTCCCAGCGAAACTGTTGAAGGGAGGTATGCTTCGTATGAGGGAGGTAGGCTTCGTATGAGATTAATCCGCCTATTCCCACACATGGCAGGGAGGGTAGCATCCCGACAAGAGAACCAGAAAATAAATTCTGACTCTGCGAGATCCGAACGAATATTCAAGACAGACGACCTAGTCTATGTGAGGAACTTCGGAAATCGCTCCAGCTGGGTCCTTGGCGTCATGTTGGAGAAAGCGAGACCTGTATCCTACAAAGTAAAAGTTCAGGATATGGTCTTAAAGAAACACCTGGACCACCTCAGAAGTAGGGTGTCCGTTCCCATACAAGCCTCATTCCGGTAACAGAGGTGCCTGCTGTTCGCGCAGGGCAACTCTGTGTCCGTCTGCCCTGATAAGGAGGGCTCTGGTTTTGAGATGAAAGCAGAGGAATCGGGTGTTTCGACTGTAGCAGACACAGAGGTGGGATCCGCGTCGGTAACTCTTCCGTGCTCCCTCCGGGAGCGAAGGTCTCCAATACCGTTCACATCACCTCCTCATCCTGTTCCACCATCGGCCGATCACGAAGAGGCGGAAGAGACCTCCCGGCCGCGGGGATACCGAGGGAGAAACGGACGTGAGAGGGGAAGGATGTGACGGTGACCACGCTACACAAGGAGGATCGTCAATGGATCCCTCCGTGGGTTTCCTGGAGTACGAATTCCCCAATTAAACGGGCGGTAGCTCGCACAATAGGAAATGTATGGCGGGGGATTAAAACCTGATGTTCCAACCCCGACCAGCATCTCTGTAGGTCTCCGGGCTCGGAGGCAAATGTTTTCTGCTTGGCAGTGGCCTTTTAAATTACTGTAGTAAAGGGATTTGTTGTTGAAAGACTGACCTTGGCGAAGTTATTACTTACTCCCACGTCTTAATTTAAATTCCTACTTTGTAATAGCATCCTATAATGTTTTCTATCCTAGAGGCCTTGATAACATAACTACTTGTGGATGCCTAAAATTCCGGTCTAAAAGTTCCAAGGGCTATAAAAATACGGTGAGCCTTTCAAAAGCCCATTGGTTTCGGTGGAACATGAATATCCCAGAAGACCATGACATGTAGGAGCAGAAGTGGGGCACTCAGCCCTTCCAGTCTGCTCTGTCATTCAATGAGACCATGACTGATCCGACCTGATAATCCTCAACTCTACTTTCCCACCTTATTCCTTACTTTACTGATTTAAAATCTGTCTATCTCAGCGCTTGAACATACTTAACAATCCAGCCTCTACGGTTCTCTGCTGTAAAGAATTCCACAGATTCACTACCCTCTGAGAGAGAAATCCCTCCTCATTTCTGTATAAAATGGGCGATCCTCTTACTCTATATTATGCCTTCTGGTCCTAGACTCTCTCACAAGGGAAAACAACCTCTCAGCATCTACTCTCTCAAGGCCCCTGCGAATCGTTGCACGATTTAACGGGAAAAAACAGAGTCCTGGGGCGTCATTCTCCGCCCCCCCGCCGGGTCGGAGAATGACCGTTGGCCGCCGTGAATCCCGCCCCCGCCCCCGCCGAAGTCTCCGCTCCCGGAGATTGGGCGGGGGCGGGAATCCGGCCGCGCCGGTTGGCGGGACCCCCCGCTGGATTCTCCGGCCCGGATGGGCCGAAGTCCCGCCTAGAAATTGCCTGTCCCGCCAGCGTAAATCAAACCTGGTATTTACCGGCGGGACCAGGCGGCGTGGGCGGGCTCCGGAGTCCTGGGGGGGGGCGCGGGGCGATCTGACCCAGGGGGGTGCCCCCACTGTGGCCTGGCCCGCGATCGGGGCCCACCGATCCGCGGGCGGGCCTGTGCCGTGGGGGCACTCTTTCCCTTCCGCCTCCGCCACGGCCTCCACCATGGCGGAGGCGGAAGAGACTCTCCCCACTGCGCATGCGCGGGAAACTGACAGCGGCCGCTGACGCTCCCGCGCATGCGCCGGGAAACTGACAGCGGCCGCTGACGCTCCCGCGCATGCGCCGCATTTCCGCGCCAACTGGCGGGGAAACAAACACCATTTCCGCCAGCTGGCGGGGCGGAAATCCCTCCGGCGTCCCTCAATGTTGGGGCTAGGCCGCCAAAGATGCGGAGCATTCCGCACCTTTGGGCCGGCGCGATGCCCGTCTGATTGGCGCCGGCTTTGGCGCCAGTCGGCGGACATCCCGCCGTTGGGGGAGAATTTCGCCCCTGGTTTGGGCGCGAATAGCAGAGTGATTCTCAGAGCCTGCAGTGCCGAAAAAGACCCCACTATCAAAAGGGACTTTTTGGGGGGGGGCTCTGCGGGGAACACCCTGTCGAGGCTGCGCTTACCTCACTCCATTTTTAAATGCTGCTCCGATTTCTCGACCCAACCGCAGCCTCCAGACCCCCCCCAAACAATCCAACTTACAGATTGGGGGTCCTTGAGCCCCCCCCCCCCCACCTCATAAGGGCAGGGCACCTCTGGGCCTGAGCCCTGATACGGGCAACCTGGCACCCGGCCATCTTAACACTGCCAGACTGGCAGTTCCACAGGCACCCTGCAAGTGCTAAGATGGCACTGCCAGGGTGCTTGCATGGCAGTGCCAAGATGTCTGGGTGGCATCCGGGGTGCCAGGGCACCACGATGCCCGGAGCCTGACCACCGAGGGGCCTTTGCTCTCCCCCAAGTGCCGTTACACTTGGTCCACGTTTGTGGAAACCAGTGCTAAACGGCGGCATGGCAAGGTCTCCCAGGCGCAAGCCTTTGATCGCAGGCCTTGGGAAACTCCAGCGCAGACATATTTACGTGAAGCTAACTGCTCACTTAAATATGCAAATCTGGAGCCCACCCAGTGAGGGCGAGAGCCAGATCATGATGTTTCGTGAGATCGCGTTAGATCTAACGAGGCGTCCCGAGTGTCTAAAATTCCGTGAGAGGCCTCTCACAAGATGTGACGGCCTCGTCGCATCAACAAACCGGGTGCGACGAGGCCGCACGATCGCGCCCCTTGTTTCAATAAGGTTGCCTTTCATTCTTATAAACTCAAATGAGCACAGGCCCGACCTACTCAGCCTCTCTTCATGAGAAAATCCTGCCGGCGGTAGGGGCTCTAAGTATCTCCTGTCTTTTCTTCTAACTCGAACTCTGACATGAACGATCAGCTTCATGACTCTTCTCCTCATGGCACACAACGTCAGTATGACCCCATAATTTCTCGGCAGTCAGAAGCAGACACACGTGGAAAGGTGTGGGCCGAACAGAGCAATTAATTGTTTCCTCTTTCTCCAGGTGGCAATAATAAAACTGACCCTGCAGGGTTTGTTACTCGGGCAGTCATCTTTAACCTCTTGTTTGTTTGTGATCTCAGCTTGTCACAGTAATGAAAGAAAAATCTCTCCATAAATAGGTGTACGACCGAGACTTGGCCACGGATGATTTCATGGGCTCTGCATATCTCAGTCTGAATGATCTTGAAGTGAACAGGTTTGTAATATAATTGTTATTAATACTTTACTGGTACACACTGTTTGGTTTTATCCTGTGAGTGATTGAAGTGCGTTATCTGAGCTCTGAAAATCTAGTTCCTCGGACTTAGGCAAAGCAAATAAAAGATATGTAGTACTGAGACCTATCGTCTGGAGTTAAGTGCTATTAAAAGCACAGCAATTGTTCACGAGCCTTGAGGGATTAAGAGATATAAATTATAAATTAATGGAGACTGAATTTATGACAGTGCTGGCATATGCAAGAGAACTTCAGTTAGGCCTGATATGACTTGTAATAGGGTGCAAGAATTCTGGTGAAGTTTTAAAGTGCTTCAGCGAACATATTGTCAAAGTCGAAGGTAACATGGTGATAACTTGAATACTGATGCAACCTCTCGACTTTTGATTTAGTTGAACCCAAAACCATCTCTATAATAGTATATGCATACAATAAAAGGGGATGATAAAAAAATTAAAATCCTACAGCAGTGAAGAAGGCCATTCGGCCCATCACACCTCTGCCATTTTTTTTGAAAGAGTTATCTAATTAATCCCACTCCCCTGTTTCTTGATCCCCCATCTAAAAACCTCAGTGAAGAGAATGATTTAAAAAAAATCTACTCCATGTACATTTGATGAACCTCAAACCTTACCTCTCCTCAGTTCAAATTGGATAAAGACCACATCCTATTCCGCCCCCAATTCCCCCAAGGGAACTGCATTGTGTTAAATGGTGGATCCTTGATTTAACGTCATGTATTCCTGGTGAATGCAGTTTCCCACTGGGGGCAACTGGATTTCAGAATCGGCCCTTAAGAGTGCTCCATTAAGCAAAAAGAGCATGATTCTTGTCCATCTATTTCCATTAGCAGCACATTTACCATTGTGCGGTTTGGTGTTGATCAGATTGAGTATTTTCCCCTTTGACACTATTGAATAAGTAATGAATGTGTAAATGGTATGTTAATGATCGGTTGAGGAGGTTGGGGGCAGGGGGAACGTACTGAGTTCCCAGCGCAGAGACATGGATTGTCTTTCCGATTTTATCAGACAAAATGTCCGGAACACACCCTTCCCACCATGGGAGCCATTTTGCTTGTCTGCACACTGGACATTTGTCCAAAATGTGAGCTAATTTCTATCCAATTGATAATTAATCTTGGGAGGCTTTTTTTTTTTGCCAAACTTGAGCTCCAGGTGTAGTTCTACACAACGGAAACACAGAGCAGGAATTCTGGGTCTGGAGGCTGGGTATGCTCCTCCCATCTGTCTGTCCCCTAAAATAGGAACTGGTCTTATTACGGCACAGAAGAAAGCCATTCTGTCCATTGAGTCTATGCTAGCTCTGTAGACTAAACCAGTCAGCCCCATTCCCCACTACATCCCGTCGCCTTGCAAGTTTATTTTCCACAAATTTCCCGTGGAATTTCATTTTGAAATGACTGATCGTCTGCTGCCTCTACACTTGTAGGCAGGGATCTGCAAACTGAAATTTCCAATAGTGTAATTAATTATTGTGGAGCTATAGGCTGTGATTTCTGACTGGCGTAGGACTAAGGCCCGATTTAGAATATTTCCCAACTCAGCAAAATGGTCCCTGCCTTCCATATTTTAATTTTGGGAAGGTAGGAGTGGGATGGAGCAGGGTCCGCTGTCTCTGGAGGCAGTGCAGAGGCGGCCACACAGACAGGCAAATGATTTGGTGGCCTTTGGGCAGACCTCAGGAGCCAAATAGAGATGGAAAAAAGATAGACTTCTCAAAATCTAAGAGAGTTCTCATCTACACACTTGATATCGAAAGAACCTCTCATTCATGAAATCCGTTTAAAAAACATAATCCCCTCAAGTGGTCAATCTGTTGCTTGAAAAAAACAACAACTTTCTATTCACAAACCGCATCAATGATGGTTAATCCTTCAAAGCCTCTTAAGCCTGTCATTCAAATGTAAAGCCGGCCTCCTTGCTAAGATGAGTTGTTTCTAAACTTTTGAAACTGAGCCAAACATTCATAATAGGCTCAGCTGTAACAATAACCGTTAGGAAATGTCAAAAATACAGTTTATTGAAATTGCAGGAACAGATGGTAATTACTTTTTTCTAAGCTACACCAGATGATCTGTTTATCAGTTCACTCTAGCAGCAGCACTGACAGCTGCAGCATGATTTCTATTTTTAAGGGGCTGGAGATTCAAATCACTTCAGATCAGTGCAGTTAAAAGAGCTTTGCTGCTCTTCATGATCTCTTGCATCTCCTCCTTTAATATTGAGCGTATCACATTTCTGGCTAAAGGCCCTGCAGGAAAAATGCACTAGGTTCAAATGGCCTGGCTGGTCTAAGCTCAGGTTTCCCGCCTGTGTGATTCACACCTTGTCCTCTTTGCCTGATGGCAAAAATGGTGTGCTGGAAATGGCGATGAGGCTTCCACATCGGGTTCCGCCCTAATTTTTAAAGCTCCCCCGAGTTGGTTTGACTCCGCGATAATCTGGCCCCCAGCCTCCATCGTTCAAGGGCCATCCAAAAGGTTTGAAGGTATTTTTAACTGTGTCGGCCTGTTCTCTCCTGTTAGTACTATCCAGAAGGAATTGCAGCTTGATGACCCAAACAGCCTGGAGGATTATATGGGGGAAATTATCTTGGAGATAAAACTCGCCAACAAACCAAGGGACAGCAGAAGAAATGTGAGTAATGGGTTCATTCTTTGTGCTGTAATCGTCTGCATGTTTTATATTCATGATTGATGCTATTAAATATTAACTGTGGGCTAAAAAATGATGAGAATATATGCTTTTGCGCAGGATGTTCTGAGCCAGAATTTGGCACATGTAACTGGGTGCATGTATCAAGTTACAAAACAGATTACTTAATGCGAAGCATGTTATTGAGTAAATGGAACGGTTGCAACCTTTCAGTTTTACCGTGGGATTCTCCGTTGCGTCGCGCCAGCGGGATTTTCCGGTCTCGCTGCAGTGAATGGAGACTTGGCCGAGTGCCAAATTCTCAGTCCTCTCTGGCAGCGATAGCGGGGGCAACACGGAACGGCGAATCCAGGACTTTATCTCTGGTGACTGAAGACTGTTGCAGTACTGCAAGTAAACTGAACCTTCAGTAAGGTGTGGTGCAGCCAGTAAGGGCGCCGGCATTGAAGGCAGCTGGATGACCACGTCAGGTGGGCCAGTATCCGTATCGGAATCGGTGTCAGATTTTTCCGAGGAGGCATCGGGCATCTCAGCCTCCTGGGCCTTGATGGGTGTAGGTGACGCCGATTGATGTGGTGATCTGGGCGGTGCTTTAGCGTGCGATCTAGGCGGTTATGGAGATCGCGGGGTGACCCGCACTGCGCATCCTGAGCGTGCTCACGGTGTTCCTGCTTGCGGTGGCGGTTGTGGTTCAGGTGGTGGCTGGTTTCATGTTCCTGTGCCCGGACCGACGAGGAAACTAGACCAGTTGCCCTGACCACCATGCCTGGGATCCATGTGGCGCTAGCGGCAAAAGTTCCAACACCATATGCAGCGTCCCTGGCTTAAAGTTGTACAGCTGCATGTGCCGGCCAGTGCCCACCTCGGAGCGGTCCTGTCATTGGGGGATCCATGCTTCTATGTCCCGAATGATGAAGCTGAGGCGAGTCTTGAGCCTATATCCCATCAGCAACTCTGCTGGTGCCACTCCCGTGGTGGCGTGAGGCATCGTTTGGTAACTGAAAAGAACCGGGCCAGCCGCACCTCCCCAGACCCGGTGGCCAGCTTATTCATGGCCTGCTTGAAGGTTTGGACTGCCCGTTTGGACAACCTGATTGAGGCTGGGTGATACAGGGCCGTCTGCACGTGCAGGATTTCATTCAATGCCACGACCGACTCTAACTCTGGATGTGGGTGTCTCAGAGCAAACGGTCCCATAATAATTCGGACAGTACGGCCCTAAACTCACATGAGGCGACTAGCGTCCTCAAGCATGCCAAAAGTCACCATTGGATTTCCCTTGGACCTATGCGGTTGTGTGGACACGGAACCGACGGACCATTATTGGAGGCTGTGGGTTTAGATGTGCCTTGACCAGGGCCACCATCACGGCAAAAGCCTTTCCTGAGTCTGGCCTGTCCGAGTGGGTGAGGCTTTAGATGAACGCATAGGTGAGTCCTCCAACCACAGTCAGTAGGATAATGCTTTGTCGCTCATTGCCAACAATTGCATAACCCTCGGCCCCCGAGGGGGTCGAAACACCAACAACGGGAAATTAGTTTGGAATCTTGTTCGCCTGACTTGCGTGGTGGGTTAAAGGTGGGTCAGGTGTCCGACGGAGCTCTGTCGGGAACCTTATTTGCACCTCATGAACGCTCCTTAAAAGGCCAACACACCAGAATCTTGTCCCCCCTCTCAATTAAGCGCACAACCAGCTGGAATCTCGAATGTTCCTTTTCATGATGCATACCTGCCGAGTAGACCTCTTTCTGGACTTTGAGATCAGTAGACGTTGCCTTCGCCTTCCTTTCACACCATCGCTGGGGGATATCAGCTGCCCGACTCACACACTGCACCAAGACTGGGCACAGGGGCAGGGAAGGGGGGTGAGACTGAGCCAGGATTATGGGGGGCAGGGGTTGGGTGGAGGAGTCAAGGAGCAAAGTGCCTCGCAGCCTGGGTGCCATTCAAACATGGCGCCAGGATGTTGGAGTCTATGAGGTAACAAGAGGACGGGCCACTTCCTGCTATGGGACTTAATGTGCTGTTCACCGCTGCATAATTAATGAGCTGAACAGCTCAGGTTCTCGCGTGTTCAGGCGGCCCCGTTCTCTAGCGCAAGTCACTGCGCTTCTGCCACCAGACGTAACCTCCAGAAAATCCCACCCTTGGTACCAATCCAACATTGACTGCTTCTGTTCCCCTGAGGAACATGGCTTGAGATCAGGAATTGAGAAGGTTGAACCATGCCCCAGTACTCGCTATCATAGAGCTGTCATCATATCTATTAGGTGTGCATTCTAGAAGGTTATGGGTTTAGGTCCCACTCTGGGCACAGTACTGTGGCTAACGCTTCGGAGTTGGACTGAGAGATCGCCGCACTGTCAGTGGTGCCAGCTTTCAGATGAGGCAGTAAACCCAGGCCCTGTCTGAATGGCTCTATTTGACAGAAGAGTAGGAGATTTCTCCCTCGATTCCGAGCCAACGTTTCTGCCTCATTCAGCATCGTTGGAACAGATTATCTGGCCATTGCTGTTTTTGCAAACTTGCGATTGCCTAACTGACTGCTACGTTTGCTACAGTACAACACTGACTAAACTTCCAATTGTACTTCACTGACTGCAGGGCACTTTGGTTCTTCCTGGGCTTGTGAATGATGCTAAATAAGGAATGTAAGTTGTAAGATATATGAGCAGGAATAGGCTCTCCGGCCCATCTTGACTGCTTTACCACTCACAATGGTTAGCACTGCTGCCTCACATGGCCAGGGACCTGGGTTCAATTCCGACCTCGGGTGAGTGTGGAGTTTGCATATTCTCCCTGTGTCTGCGTGGGTTTCCTCCGGGTACTCTGGTTTCCTCCCACTGTCCAAAGATGTACAGGTTATGTGAATTAGCCATGCTAATTTGCCCCTTAGTGTCCAAAGATGTGCAGGATCGGTGGGGTTACGGGGATTGGGCGGGGGGAGTGGGCCTCGGTAGGATGCTCTTTCAGAGGGCCGAATGGTCTCCTTTGCACTTTAGGGATTCCATGGATTTTCTGTGGATCATCTTCAACCTCAATTCCACTTTCCTGCCTGATCCTGGTTTTCCCGATTCCCTTAAGAGTCCAAAAACCCATTGACCTCCGCCTCGTTCAGTCCCAATGGCTGAATATTCAAAACCTCCTGCAGTGGGAATTGCCAAGGATTCACAATCATCTCATCCTGAGATTCTGCCCCCTAGTTCTAGACTATCCAGCCAGGGCGAAAGCATCTACTCCAGCGATCATTCAGAGGTGTTTGGGAGCAACATTTATTTGAATTCTGCTCACCCCAGTGTCCTGAGTACAGTTATTCACTTACGAATGATGCACAGGTCAAGTGCTACACTGGGGACCTCCCCCTCTGCATTGATCATAAACTGTGTCCAGTAAGTCATCAGGGAAACTGAAGCAATATAAATGGTGTGACAGTTCACTGGGCTGGGGGCTTGGATGAACTGGAAACCAACCGGATTCCGCTCAGATTTTCTGCGAATTTTCTCCTCGTGCGCCGGAGTCCCCTTTGTCTCCTTCGCCTGGATGGTTGTGAGCTTTGCTTTTATTTGAATTCATTTCCATGCTGATTTTTCTGTGAATGGATTTGGTCTTGAGACATGGGTCCAGATTGCCACATGCCAGTCCCTCATTAGTCCCAAGCTTTGTGCGTTGAACTGTTAAGCTCCTGTTTCCCTGTAACCGTACCTGCCCAATGTCGGCTTGACGTTATCCTGCTGCTTTGGCCTTCTTATGAAATGGTGTCTTGGTGCGCTTGAATGCAAAATTGAGAGGGTAACTCAGGTACGCAAGCTGACTCCCGAGCACATTAACGAGTGGTTGGTAGTCTTTGAAGGTGGTCGGGCTTCCCGTTGTGTCCACTATAACTCCAGTCCAGTTGCTGAAGGTGCTTTTCAAAAGCACTTGGGAAGTGGTTTGAATCTCCTAAACTTACCTTTCACTCTTACGAATGGCGGAAGAGGATGCCAATTTCATAGCAGTGAAATGGAGCAGTGCCTTGTGTGCCGAAGACCATTGGGCTGGTGTTGTGCAGTCAACAGCACAACACAGGTCTGCCAACTGATATCATACTGCACATGGCCCAGATCCCAGTCCCGGGAAAACTACTGTCCAAAGATGTGCAGGTTAGGTGGATTGGCCGTGCTACATTGACCGCCACAATCGCGCGGAGTTACGGGGAGAGGGTGGGGGAGAGGGCCTAGGTAGAGTGCTCTTTCACAGGGTCGGTTGAGACTCGATGGACCGAATGGCCTCCTTATGCACTGTAAGGATTCTATGGGATTAAGTACAAACCTTAATTAAAATGAAGCATTGGCTTTGATACGACACTGAGTGCCAATTGTACCCTACTGTCGGTTCATTGAGGGTTCACTTGAGGGTATTCACTCTCCCATTCCTGCCATGGGGAGTTGTTTCTGTTCCGTGTTCCTGAGTTGGTTGGATTGCAGCAGGGTTTCTGAATGGCAGTTGGCTGGTAACAGGATGGTGGCGACATATTTTGAGATCCTGAGGTTAACTTTCACTGGATTTATCTGTCCAAAAAATTAGTTGCATAACTACATATTGTTGCTGGCAGCAGAACCACTTTAAATCATGCTGTTAAATCCCAGCATTAGAAAACAGCAGGACAGAAAATGACAGCAGTGTAATTAAAAAACAGGAATCACACCGACTGGGCCTATCTAATTAGAAAAGCCTGAATCAACAGTAGAGGAGTTAAATGACTTTGTTTGAAAAGGTTTTTTTATTTATACAAGAATCATTGCTGAATAAATCTTAATTTTCAATGTGACTTGTAGAAATCTGAACCTAAACTCTTCAATATAAATCGGTTTGATTTTGTGAATGTATATTTTCTGAAGCAACATGCATGTTACTTGTCGGTTAACGTCATGAAACATCTAGAGACACGTACCGCAGTGCTATCAGACAAAATCTGATTCAGAAATGCATCCGGGCCTTGTAGAAAGGCCTGACTCCGTTTAGCTGAGGAGGAGGCCCTTCTCCAATTAGTCGCGGTGTTGCTCAGAAATGCCAATCTGATTCTTGCGGCAGTTGGTTTGTTGCAATTATTTATACGGATTCTGGAGCAGCTTCAGTTGAATGCCCTCTGTTGTTACACATGAATGACCCCCTCGGAAATGGTTGATTTGTCATTAACAACTGTCTTCCACCCCCGGGAAATGCCTTTAGATATATGCAGGTGAGGGCTTTTGTGAGGCGACAGGAGAGGGAATTCCCGTTGCTCCCGGCACAAGAAGTTCAAGATAGGGTGATCTCGGGTTTATGGGTCGGGGAGGGCAAGGTGTCGGAAATACACCAGGAGTTGAAAGAAGAGGGGGAAGCGCTGGTAGACGAGTTGAAGGGTAAATGGGAGGAGGAGCTGGGGGAGGAGATCGAGGAAGGTCTGTGGGCTGATGCCCTAGGTAGGGTTAATTCCTCCTCCTCGTGTGCCAGGCTCAGCCTAATACAATTTAAGGTGGTCCACAGAGCGCACTTGATGGGGGCGAGGTTGAATAGGTTCTTTGGGGTGGAGGACAGATGTGGAAGGTGCTCAGGGAGCCCGGCGAACCATGTCCATATGTTTTGGTCATGCCCGGCACTGGAGGGGTTCTGGAGAGGAGTGGCGGGAGCAATATCTCGGGTGGTGAAAGTCCGGGTCAAGCCAAGCTGGGGGCTAGCAATATTTGGAGTAGTGGATGAACCGGGAGTGCAGGAGGCGAAAGAGGCTGGCATTCTGGCCTTTGCGTCCCTAGTAGCCCGGCGAAGGATCTTGCTAATGTGGAAGGAGGCAAAGCCCCCCCAGCCTGGAGGCCTGGATAAATGATATGGTTGGGTTCATAGAGTTGGAGAGGATTAAGTTTGCCTTGAGAGGGTCTGCGCAGGGGTTCTACAGGCGGTGGCAACCGTTCCTAGACTATCTCGCGGAGCGTTAGAGGAAGGTCAGTCAGCAGCAGCAGCAACCTTGGGGGTGGGGGGGGGTGGGGGGTGGAGGGGACATCCTGGGGGGAGGGGGGGGAGGGGGGAAAAGGGGGGACTGCCTCGGAGGGTGGATGAGCAAGAGATAACATGAAGGGTTGGGGAAACTGGCACGTACGGGTGAGGGCCAGTGTACAAAGCTGTGTAAATATATCATTTTGCCATGTATATATCTTGCTCTGCGCGATTTCTCGTTTTTTTTTTGTTACGGGGGTGTGGGGGGGGGGTTATTGTTTGTAAGGGAGAAGAATTGTGTTAAAAAACTTTAATAAATATATTTTTTTAAAAAAAACAACTGTCTTCCTCTTGTTCGTTCCCATTGTCCATCTCCTGCATCCCGGGCCACCTTGCACCCCCATCTGTTCAGAGGGCCGGCCAAGTCAGGAAGAAACGAGGAACAAATACGAAGGTAACACCTTACTCTTTATTTTTTTGTTTCCCTGTCTCCATGTTTTTTGTCAGCATAATGTTCCTGAGAGACACGATCTGTTGACGGTGCCAGGAGTTTCCTGAGCCTGCTTTGTCGACCAAGTTATGTTCATCGTGATACCGAGCCACCATTTGGTGTTCTTGGGAGGTTTCAGTTGCGTTAGACTGTCCTGAAAACAGACGTTCAAAAGTTCTCAGAGATAGATGGTCCCTCAAACTATTGCGATAATGTTTTTTAGTAAACCTCTTCAAATTTTGACGAACAACAATACACTTTCTGTGGTGGTGATTTTGAAGCAATGCCAAGAGTTGACACTCAAGTTGGTCATATTGTTGGAGGTTTAATCACGTGACCTCTGTGCAATTTCTGATCACCTGACAGTCTATGGCTGTTTCCAGATCTTATTGCATTTACTTTCTAAAGATGGCGTTCATTCTGTTTTGAGGGTTTTCCCTTGATTATTCTCGCAGCCCCGAAATTGGTTGTGATTTCGGCAACTCTGGAGTCTACCAGAAGCCTGGGCCATGCTCCTGGGTCAAGGGTCATTCCTCAGTGCAGGATGGGCTCCAATTGGATTCCCACCAGCGAGGGGGAAGCCCACCATTTCAGTAGATGAAGAGACAGTGGATTTAAAATGGGCGTACAAGGCCCAAAAATTATTTTCGGCTTCAGCTGAGACTGAGGCCTAAAAAGGTCAGAACCAAAACGATTTTGATGATGCTCTTGAACTATTGAAGCATAATAATGTTTGTAAAACGCATGCACAATAAGCCCATGGACAGTTTGCATTCTGCAATGGGAACAACGATGGTCGATGGTGGAAGAGTTAGCAAGGACAACCCCAGGTGCGGCTGAAGAGCAAGATTTTGAGATGGGGAGGGCTCCGGGGATTAGGAAGAAAGAGCAATGAATTAAAAACATTCAAGGAAAAGCTGGGTTTGCCGCGCAGCTTCTCTGCTTTGTATACGAGTAGCCAGTGATGCTCAGCCCATGAACAACACTCCAAAGACCTTTGCCTTCAGCTATTCTCAAGCCACTCTCCCTATTCGGGTAGCAGCAGGTGCAGGAAATTCCCAGCGGGGAGCTGCCCTCCACCAGACTGCCGGCTACAAGTAAAGAAGTAGAACTCCCAGGTTGCATAGGGTCCAGACATGTCAAGAGCAGGTCAGAGGCTAGGAATCCTATGGCAATTAACTCACCTGACTCCCCAAATCTGCCCCCATCTACAAGGCACAAGACGGGAGTGTTATGGAACACTCCACACTTGCCTGGCTGACTGCATCTCCAAGAACACCCAAGTATCTCAACACTATCCAGTGCAAAGCAGATGCTTGATCGGCACCCCATCCACAAACATTCACCCTCTCCGCCACCGACGCACAGTGGCAGCCGTGTGTACCATCTACAAGATGCACTGCAGGAACTCAACAAGGCTCCTCAGGCAGCATCTTCCAAACCCACAATCTCCATCTTCTAGGAGGACAAGGACAGCAGATACCCAGGAAACACCACCTCCTGGAATATCCCCTCCAATTCACTCACCATTCTGACTTGGAAACATACCACCGCTCCTTCACTGTCACTGGGTTCAAATTCTGTAACTCACTCCCTAGCAGCACTGTGGGTATACCTACGCCTCAGGGCCTGCAGCAGTTCAAGAAAGCTCATCACCTTCTCGAGGACAATAAGGGATAGGCAATAAAATGCTGGCTTAGCCAGCGATGCTGACATCCCGCAAAAAATGATTTCATGGTAACGATTGACGATTCCGCAGCCAGGACATTCGAATCCCAAACTCTTGTTTCCTTATTTTCCTCTTGGTCGGTTGCCCGAGGTAAGTTCCTCTCATGTTTTAGCAAATTCCAGGTCAATGTAGGAGAGTTGGCAGCTCTGTAGAATTCAACGCATCGCACATCACTTTCGCCTGCTTCACAAAGCCCCTGAGAAGGACCTGACTAATTCAGTGATGACCTTGCTTATAGTTATTGAGATCAAGTATGTGTAATTGGAACAAATACCGGCAGAAATATCATTGTGGAGACTCAGTGTAAAGAACAGAGAATTCACACGGTTAGTTTGGATCCACCGGGGGGTTCTCGTCGCTCGCTCTCTGCATCTCACTCTCTTGGCTGCACTCTTGCGCTCTCTTTCCCACTCCCATTTCTCCGAGAGCTGCTTCCTGGCAGAGAAACCTCTGCAGGGTGACCTGTAGATTAGTGCCTTCCCTCAACAGCTGAATTCTGCAACCATCCTCTGCTCTCTGTGAATTTTGCTGGAGAGGTCACCCTCCTTTCATCGGGAGATGTTGCTGCAGTTTCAGCCATGAGTTCTCTATGTTGGGGTTCACAGGTAGTCTTTTGAAATGCATGAAATGAAATGAAAATCGCTATTGTCACAAGTAGGCTTCAAATGAAGTTATTGTGAAAAGCCCCTAGTCGCCACATTCCGGCGCCTGTTCGGGGAGGCTGGTACGGGAATTGAACCGTGCTGCTGGCCTGCCTTGGTCTGCTTTAAAAGCCAGCTCTTTAGCCCTGTGCTAAACCAGCCCCAGATGAATAGGCTTGGTAGACTGTCTGCTGTGGGACCCTGTTTATACAGACACTATCTGCTGAGTAAATAGTCTTTGCTGAAAAGTAGACTGTTTGATCTGAGTCCTGCTTTAAAACCTGTCTGTCCTTCAACACATTGACTGACACATTTGGGCAGGATTTAAACTAGCCTGTCACAGCAGGAAACATGGTGTCTCAGTTCACTTAATCGTAGGAGAGGCCTGTGCCAGTTTCATGATGACGAGAAACGCTCTCTAATTCCGGGTCACCAGTGGAAATATGTAAATGTGGCTCATTAATGAGCCATTAATACCCATTATGCCTGAGCCATTGGAATTTACTCCTGGTACAGGGATTAAAAAGTTGCATGGCTTTCTGGTTCTTTTGGAAAGCTCGCTCAGCAAACCCTGTAAGATTTGCCAGCGCCCTTCCGGCGAAGCTCCTTGTAGCCAGGCAGTAGGTGCCTGAGCAAGGGACCTTGAATTCGGAGTGGGAGGCTGCTGGGCGTCCATCCCTGACTTTGCCTCCATTACTCCTGCTGCCCCCTCCTCCGACGCCTCCCCCCCCAACTCCTCTCCACCCTCCAACCCCCTGATCCATATCCTAACCTTCATTCACTTGTGGCCTGGATTTCCTTGGTAGCCCTCGTCTTCTGGTGGGTGTATTACCGGCAGCAGCCAGCACTTCCACTGGCGCTGTTGGCAGTGGAGAGCTGTGGAGCCTTTGGCCAGCAGATCTCCGTGGGCGATGCTTTAGCCTCCGCGGAGCTCGATCGCAGGGAAGGGCCAAAAGTGCCCACTTAAGTGCCTGAAGGGCACTTGAGTCCGGTGGGTCATCCCCACAGAAGGTGGCTCCCGCCTCTTCTCCAACCTGTGTGCAAGATGCCTGTTGACCTAACAAAGTCCGGATTATTATCTGAATGAAATCCCAATTTGTCAGAATATAAGTTGGTTGTTCTGATGAATTAATTAGTGTAGTGTGGTCTTTGGCTGACTGCAAAGGATTTGAGAATATTGTTGCATTCATCTGACCATACTGGGGAAGGGTTTCTTGTACATCACCTCACATTATTCATTCTTTAATGTTGGCTGTGCCTTCAGCCACCTGGGCCGCAAACTTTGGAATTCCCTCCAATGACCTCTCCGCCATTCTTCTTCTCCCTCTTCTCTTTCCTCCTTTATGAAACTCATTAAAATCAACCTCTTTGACCAAGCTTTGAATCACCTATCCTAATATGTCCCTGTGTGTCTCCATGGTGACTCCATGTCACACTCTCTCTGACACCTCTGTGAAGTGTCTGGGACGTTTTATTGTGGTAATGGCGCTAAATAGAAGTAAGTTATTGGGTAATAACGTTGGAGTTAAGAGGAATACAGAAATGAACAAATGTTTGACAAAACCCATAATTGAAAGAAGTATTATATGACGATTAAAACAAAAAAATGGAAATCTGAAAAAAAAACACAAATTGCTCGATATGCTAGTCAACATCTGTGTGGAGAAAAATTAATACATTAGGCCGGACACTTGAAATATTACCTTAACCTTTAGTTCCCCTGAAACTGTTGGACCTGTTAAATACATATTTTTCAATGGTGTAAATGTACAACTCAATGATATTGTATAAATTGTTTAAACAAGTGCACGGGATATCTTGGCTTTGTACATAGAGGCACAGAGTTCAGGAAGAGTTTGGAAGCTATGCTAAAGCTTTTATAAGTCACTGGTTAAACTTTAGCTGGGGTAGGGTGTTCAGTTCTAAGCAGCACACTTTAACAAGACTGGCAGCATGAAGGCACAGAAGAGATTGAGCAAAATGTGACCAGGGATAAGGGACAATAATTACGTGGATAGACTGTTAATCTCATATCAATGACACTGTTCAGGTTAAGAAAAACACGTGATGGGTATTAATTGTCTTGGAACACATGTAAATAGGGGACAGCTGGGACACTGGGCTGAGTGAGAGTAGAGCTGTGAGGCTGAACAAGCCAATAAGCTCTCTCAATAAAGAAAAGCTCTGTGTCTTGGTTTTCACCAATTGGCTCGGTTGCTATCAACAAGACTGGACAAGCTCGGATTGTTCTCCTCAGAGCAGCGAAGGTGAAGGGAGATTTAATAGAGGTGTTCAAAATGATACAAGGTTTTAAAAGTGTAAATAAGGAGAAACTGTTTCATTGAAACTGTCAGTCACCAGAGGTCACTGCTGATCATTTTAAATTCCTATATTAAATCTCCCCTTCAGATTCTGTGCTCAACTGAGGACAATCTCAGCTTCTGCAATCTCTCAGATAACTGACAGTGCCCAGTCTGCAATCTTCCAGTGCATCAATAACTATATCTGCATCTTGCATTATGCATTCCAATTCTGTTACAATGCTCTGCAATGTTAACCACTTTGAATCATAGAATGCCGACAGTGCAGAAGGACACCACTCAGCCTATCGAGTCTGCACCAATCCTCCAAAAGAACACTCCACCCCCTCTCCCCTGCTCACCCAGCCATATCCCTCTAGCCCAATCTAGTTAAACCCAACATCTTTGCACACTAAAGGGAAATTTAGCATGGCCAATCCACCTAACCTGCACATCTTTGGACTGTGGGAGCACCCGGAAGAAACCCATGCCTGTCATGATATGCGGACACACACATAATGATATACAGACAAGCAGCTAATGGACACAGAGAACAGGACATGATAATAAGCATGCAGGACACTCAGGGGTGGGATCTGACTATAAAAGACACGAGGCACTCACACTCCGCCTCTTTCCACTGATGAACATCTAGAGAGTCAGTCAAGGGTGTTGTTACAATCTCACACCTCCACCACGTGGCTAAGAGCTAGTCTGGTTCAGTCAGACAGAGTAAGCACACTTACGTTAGCAGAGAGTCGAACTGATTGAACTAACTTCAAGGTCTGGAGTATCTTTTTGATCTATGCTGCATCCAGTTGCAGCCAGTGTTATACAAGTGTACCTAACACGACATGATTCCAGGAGACTACTAATTTGAGGTGGCTTACCTCAGTCCGTTCCGTGATGACCAGAAAATATATCCCGGCATCATGCAGAAGATTCAGGCTCCTCACCAGCTCAGGACCTCCGGCAATCTCAGTGCCAACTGGCGGATATTCAAGCAAAAGTTTCTGCTGTACATCGAATCTTCTGACCTCGAGGGTGCATCTGATGATAGAAAGATTGCGCTTCTCCTTTCGACAGCGGGTGATCAAGCCATCGAACTCTTCAACTCGTTTAACTTCACCGAAGGCCAGGACAAGACAAAGTTTCAGACCATCCTGGACAAGTTCGATAGTCACTGTGAAGTGGACACCAATGAAATCTTCGAGCGCGACATATTCAACCAAGTCTTCAAGGTAAAGATGAATCTTTCAGTGCCTTCTTAACTAGCCTCCGCCAGCTAGCACTGTCCTGCAACTTTGGTGATATTGCTGACTCCATGATCAGAGACCAAATCGTGTTTGGAGTTCACTCTGATCATCTGAGAGAGTAGCTCTTACAAATCAAGCATATGACCCTGCCAGTCGCGATTGAAACATGTACAGTGCATGAGCACGCAAAAAAATCGGTATTCCCAATACAAATTGGCTGAAAATGAGAAACTTGCCTCCCACGAGGCAGAGAGTGTGCAGGCCATCTCCCGGATGCAGCGCCTCAGCATTGAAGACAGTGGCCATCTCGCGCGCTTATCCCGGAGCCCCACGCATGCGCGATGCGAACGGGATAACGAAGCGGCCGACACTCTCACTGCGCGGGTGCAGACGCCTGCCGACCGCACTGCGCATGTGCGACGACATACACTGCATCACGACGCTGACGCATGACGTGCCCGAACTGCGGCAACGCCCACTTATTGCCCTGCAAGAGGCAGGCGATGTATATACTGCGGGAAGCCTGGACACAGTGCAGCCTTGTGCAGGTCTGCACCACCAGTCAGGCCAGTGCTCCCAATTCCGACGATGGCACATCCAGAATGTGCAACGACAATTACAGGATTCTGATCCTGGCAGTACAACGGATCCAGAGGACGAGTGCCTGGAGTCCGCTTACCGAGTGGGCATCATTACTACACGTAAACATGCCACACCTAACTCAACTCGCATTCAGTCCATCCTCGCTGTGGATTCGGAGGACGAATGGCGTGCGGTGATCCAGGTCAACCGCTGCTCCATCCAGTTCAAGCTGTTCACAGGTGCTTCTGCCAACCTCCTCTCACAGGCAGACTTCAAACGCATCAAGAAGCCTCCCAAGGTCCTTCCAGCAGCCTGCCAGCTCCTGGACTATAACGGTAATGCCATCACGGCACTGGGGTCCTGCCATCTACTCGTCTCCAACTGGAGCACCCATGCACGGCTAATATTTGAAATTGTCAAGCCGGACAGGGCACCCTACTGGGCGTGCATGTCTGCAAAAAGCTAAACCTGGTGCAGCGGGTTTATTCAATGACATCCTCCAATGTGGATCTTCAAGCTGGGATTGATGACATCCTCGCTCAGTATCCAGATGTGTTTGACGGGATGGGCACTTTGCCATATCAGTACAAGATCCTACTGTGACCTGATGCCAAGCCAGTGGTCCATGCACCATGCCGGGTCCCGGCTCCGCTGAAGGAGCGTCTGAAGGAACAGCTCAAGGAGCTGCAGCAACAGGGGATCATTTCTAGGGTAACCAAACCGACTGGCTGGGTCAGCTCGATGGTGGTGGTGAAAAAAACCTCTGGAGACCTGCGCATCTGCATTGATCCCAAGGATCTCAACCAGAATATAATGCGTGAATACTACCCCATCCCGAAGCGGGAGGACCTCACCAGTGAGATGGCACATGCAAGATTTTTCACTAAGTTAGATGCGTCACATGGATTCTGGAAAATCCAGCTGGATGAGTCCAGCAGAAGGCTCTGCACCTTGAACACACCGTTTGGCAGGTACTGCTATAACCGTATGCCATTCGGCATCGTCTCGGCATCGGAGATATTTAATCGCATCATGGAGCAGATGACGGAGGGCATCAAAGGGGTTTGTGTGTACGTGGACGACATCATCATATGGTCCACGACCCCTAAGGAGCATGTTTCCCATCTCCAGCAGGTATTCTGCCGTGTCCACGTCAATGGCATGAAGCTGAACAGGGCCAAATGTTGCTTTGACATGTTGACACTCAAGTTCCTAGGAGACCAGATCACTCAGCAGGGCGTGTGCCCCGACACAGACAAGGTCAAGGCCATCGCAGCCATGACGACAAGAAGGCGGTATTGTGCTTCCTGGGTATGGTCAATTTTCTGGGCAAGTTCATTCCAAACATGGCCTCACATACTACGGCCCTACGAAACCTAGTGAAGAAGCCCACTGCCTTCGAGTGGAAGGCGGCCCATCAAGCAGAGTGGTTGGAGCTGAAAGCCAAGCTCACCACTGCATCCGTATTGACATTTTTCGCCCAGACAGGGAAACGAAAATCTTGACAGATGCGAGCCAGGATGGCATCGGTGCGGTCCTGCTGCAGCGCGATGACACCTCATCCTGGGCACCGGTTGTCTATGCATCAAGGGCAATGACGCCCAACCGAACAAAGGTATGCACAAATCGAGAAGGAATGCTTGGGCCTTCTCACTGGCATTCTCAAGTTTCACGACGATGTCTAAGGCCTGCCGACATTCACAGTCGAGACGGATCACAGGCCCCTGGTCCACATTACCCACAAGGACCTCAATGACATGACGACTTGGTTGCAGCACTTCCTCCTCAAACTCCGAAGGTACGACTTTGATCTGGTTTACACGCCTGGCAAGGAGCTCATCATTGCCAATACACTGTTCCGCTCCATCACCATGCCTAGTGAACCACTGAACGTCATCCGGCAAATTGAGTCACAGGTTGAGTCACAGGTGCAGCTGTGTGCTAGCACCCTCCCGGCATCTGATGAGAAGGTGATTCGTATCCATGAGGAGACAGCCAAAGACCCCCTCTTGCAGCGTGTTATGCAACACCTCGCCAATGGATGGCAAAAAGAGCAGTGCCCTCAATTTTTCAGTGTAGAGGACAACAAAGAACAAAGAAATGTACAGCACAGGAACAGGCCCTTCAGCCCTCCATGCCTGCGCCGACCATGCTGCCTGACTAAACTACAATCTTCTACACTTCCTAGGTCCATATCCCTCTATTCCCATCCTATTCATGTATGTGTCCAGATGCCCCTTAAATGTCACTATCGTTCCTGCTTCCACCACCTCCTCCGGTAGCGAGTTCCAGGCACCCACTACCCTCTGTGTAAAAAACTTGCCTCGTACATCTACTCTAAACCTTGCCCCTCTCACCTTAAACCTATGCCCCCTAGTAATTGGCCCCTCTACCCTGGGGAAAAGCCTCTGACTATCCACTCTGCCTATGCCCCTCATAATTTTGTAGACCTCTATAAGGTCGCCCCTCAACCTCCGTCGTTCCAGTGAGAACAAACCGAGTTTATTCAACCGCTCCTCATAGCTAATGCCCTCCATACCAGGCAACATTCTGGTAAATCTCTTCTGCACCCTCTCTAAAGCGTCCACATCCTTCTGATAGTGTGGCGACCAGAATTGAACACTATACTCCAAGTGTGGCCTAACTAAGGTTCTATACAGCTGCAACATGACTTGCCAATTCTTATACTCAATGCCCCGGCCAATGAAGGCAAGCATGCCGTATGCCTTCTTGACTGCCTTCTCCACCTGTGTTGCCCTTTTCAGTGACCTGTGGACCTGTACTCCTAGATCTCTCTGACTTTCAATACTCTTGAGGGTTCTACCATTCACTGTATATTCCCTACCTGCATTAGACCTTCCAAAATGCATGACCTCACATTTGTCTGGATTAAACTCCATTTGCCATCTCTCCGCCCAAGTCTCCAAACAATCTAAATCCTGCTGTATCCTCTGACAGTCCTCATCGCTATCCGCAATTCCACCAACCTTTGTGTTGTCTGCAAACTTACTAATCAGACCAGTTACATTTTCCTCCAAATCATTTATATATACTACAAAGAGCAAAGGTCCCAGCACTGATCCCTGCGGAACACCACTGGTCACAGCCCTCCAATTAGAAAAGCATCCTTCCATTGCTACTCTCTGACTTCTATGACCTAGCCAGTTCTGTATCCACCTTGCCAGCTCACCCCTGATCCAGTGTGACTTCACCTTTTGTACTAGTCTATCATGAGGGACCTTGTCAAAGGCCTTACTGAAGTCCATATAGACAACATCCACTGCCCTACCTGCATCAATCATCTTTGTGACCTCCTCCAAAAACTCTATCAAGTTAGTGAGACACGACCTCCCCTTCACAAGACCATGCTGCCTCTCACTAATACATCCATTTGCTTCCAAATGGGAGTAGATCCTGTCTCGAAGAATTCTCTCCAGTAATTTCCCTACCACTGAAGTAAGGCTCACCGGCCTGTAGTTCCCTGGATTATCCTTGCTACCCTTCTTAAACAGAGGAACAACATTGGCTATTCTCCAGTCCTCCGGGACATCACCTGAAGACAGTGAGGATCCAAAGATTTCTGTCAAGGCCTGATGGTGGTTGATGGCATCCTCCTCAAACTGGACTGGATTGTCATTCCACACAGTCTCCAGAGCTTGGTGCTCCGTCAAATCCATAAGGGCCACCTGAGTGTGGAAAAGTGCAGACGCAGAGCCAGGCAGGCTGTCTATTAGCCCGAGATCAGCCAGGACATTGCGAACATGGTCCTTAACTGTGCGACTTGTCAACGCTACCAGCCAGCGCAGAGGAAGGAGACACTTCAGCAGCATGAAATCGAAACCTCTCCGTGGTCCAAGGTTGGCATCGACCCCTTTTATGCAAATGGTCGCGATTACGTGTTAATCATTGATTATTTTTCCAATTACTCTGAAGTCATGAAGCTCTCAGACCTCACATCTCGGACTGTCATCAAGGCCTGTAAGGAGACGTCCTCCAGGCATGGTATCCCACTCACTGTCATGAGTGACAATGGCCCGTGCATCAGCAGCCATGAATGGTCTCTGTTTGCCCAGTCGTATCAGTTCAAACACGTCATTTCCAGCTCACACTATCCGCAGTCAAACGGAAAAGTTGAGAAAGGGGTGCAGATTGTGAAGCAGCTCATCCGCAAGGCCGTGGATTCTGCGCCTGACATTCATCTTGCGTTGCTTGCATACAGGGCGGCCCCACTGCCCACTGGCATGTCGCCGGCTCAACTCCTGATGAACAGGGACCTGCGAACGACACTTCCAGCCATACACATGCCCAACCTGGATCACGTCCCTGTGCTGCAGAAGGTGCAGTAACTCCGAGACTGGCAAAAACAGGGCTATGGTGCTCATGCCACCGATTTGCCCGTGTTATCCCCGTCCGACACTGTTCGGGTCAATATCCCTGATGGAGGCTGGTCAGCCCCAGCTGTTGTTATTCGACAGGCTGCCCCCTGCTCGTATGTTGTGCGTCTGGCTGATGGTTCTGTTGTGCGACGAAACCAACGGGTCCTGCACAAAGTTGCCTGCCCGCAACCACATTCTTCTCTGTTTCCTTCTGTTGTTTTGCCACCTCCTGATACCTCGACTCATGAGGCCACCAGTCAGGCTTCAATCCCACCCATCAAGGCGCTGTCGTCCCCACCACCACCTCTCCGGCGATCGACCAGGATCAGACACAAGCCACAGAGACTGGACTTATGAACATTTGTTCTGTTTGCTATGTTCTGTGTTCTCGCATTAGACAGCTGTTTTCACATGTACATATGTTCACATCCATTGCATGTATATAGTTAATATTGGCCTATTCTTGTAAATATGTTCACATATGTCATCCAAACATTAAAAAAAGGGGAGATGTCATGATATGCGGGGACACACATAATGATATACAGACAAGCAGCTAATGGACACAGAGAACAGGACATGACCAATAAGCAGGCAGGATACTCAGGGGTTGGATCTGGCTATAAAAGATTTGAGGCAGTCACACTCTGCTTCTTTCCACTGATGAACATCCAGAGGTGTTGTTACAATCTCACACCCCCGCCAGTTGGCTGAGAGCTAGTCTTGTTCAGTTAGACAGAGTAACCACACATAAGTTAGCAGAGTCGAACTCACAGAGAACTGTGCTAACTATGCTATTAGTTCAATAAACCTGATTGAACTAACTTCAAGGTCTGGAGTATCTTTTTGATCTATGCTGCATCCAGTTGCAGCCAGTGTTATACCAGTGTACCTAACACGACAATGCCGACACGGGAGAACGTGCAAATTCCACATAGACAGTCACCCAATCGAAGCATGGTCCCTGGTGCTGTGAGGCAGCAATGCTAACCACTGTGTCCCCGGACTTCTAAAATGTTTCTTGTGTGTTTATGTAACCCACTTAAACCTGAGAGAAAAATTAAATGCTGATTAATCGGAGTTAGGCGAGATGCCTGAAGAATTGCTCAGCAGGGTGGGGGAGAAGCAGAGAAGGTAAGGGGTTGAGGGACAGGGTTACATTGATTAGGGCCGATTCAATGAAAGCTGTACCTAGAGTGGTGAAGCAAAAAGGAGGTGAGGATGCACAGAAGTTCAGAAGTGGGCGGCTGAAGAGAATGGGTTGGAATGTGGGCCCGGAGGATGTTGCATTGAATGACCCCGAATCGGCAGCACTGAAATGAGCAACTCACTCCACGCCCATTCACCCTCTGAGAAGGTCATCCGTCTGTGGAGATCCCTTCCTCGGAAAGCAGTGGAGGCTGGGTCACTGAATCTATTCGAGGTAGAGTTAAACAGATTATTGGTAGCCACGGAGGTCAAGGGATGGGGCGCAGGCTGGACAGGGGGGGGGGGGGCGGGGCAGCAGCCTCGAAGGACCATGTGGCTCCTAAATCCTGTGTTCCCATGTCGGTCTCTGTTTAGGCTCCACACAGGGCCCATTCCAATCTTCACACCTCCCTCCACCCTCAAAACCACTATCCCCTTCACCCTCCTGTTCGCAGTAGAGTTAAAGTGGGCCTCTCAAGGCCAGAGGATGATTTGTGACTTACGATAGGGACATTAAATTGGCTGTGTTTGGGGATAGGAAGACTGCAGCTTGAAGAGACGGGAGTGGTTGTAAATCTGTGACAGGATAGCAGCACTAGAGCCTGCTGTACAGTGGAGATGGAGAGGCTGGTTGAGGAAGGCATTGGGACAGTGCGTTCTGGAGATATTGAAGCACGAGCAAAGGATTTAGCGGCAGTTTTGGTGAGGTACATTTCATTCCAGGTACCTTTGTTTTTCATTCACCATACTGTCTGTGTCATTTTGAAGACCGTTCTTTCTATTCCTCTTGGCCATCGTGAGGTTTTAAAAAATTTAGTTTTTCCAATTAAGGGGCAATTTAGCGTGGCCAATCCACCTACCCTGCACATCTTTTAAGTTGTGGGGTTAAGACCCACGCAGACACGGGGAGAATGTACAAACTCCACACAGACAGTGACCCGGGACCAGGATCGAACCTGGGCCCTCAACGGCGTGAAGCAGCAGTGCTAACCACTGTGCCAGCATGCCGCCCTTGGCCATTGTGAGTTGATAATTTGCGCAGAACCTCCTGCTCGATCGTTTCACCAGGCCACAGGCATTGGGATCTTCCTCTTTTTTTCAATTCTCTGAGCCTGATTATTCACCAAACCGCAGTGAAGGGCTGTGATTTATTTTTAACTCTGGGTAGGGGGAGGAGGCAGGGCCCCAAGTCTGCCTCAGCCGAAACAGGGACTGAATCCTGTGCTGTTGACGTTAATACGATCCACAGGCTAGCCATCAAGCCAACTGAACAAACCGGCACCCCCATTTACTGGAATATTATTGTTGTAAGTGACCCGCCGCACTGCGGTTGCTGGTTCTGATCATTTGGTTCTGGGTCACTGTAATCCTGTGATCACTAGGGGGCAGTATTGAACCAATATTCAGTGACCTGAACAACTTGTTAATTCAGAGTTGCTCTTCAGCCAACAGATATTAATAACGATTTTGAACAAAATCCATGTTAGTCCCATTATGCCTGTCAACTTCTTCATTCCTTCCTTTTGTAATTTTCTATTTTAATAAAGCTTTATTGATGACAAATACATTATTATCTTGATGAAGGCATGTTTAAAGATTTTGAAAATGCTGTCTGTATGTTTTACCTTTTCTTAATTAATTTAATGTACAAAATATAATTCCAGAATGCACCTTTTTGCCCCAGTTGACTCCTTTTAAACAGTTCATACGAAGTGTAACTTAAAATAGAAAGCATGATCTTGTTCAAAATTAGGAGCTGATTTGTCCGAGAGATTTATTTATGCAGTATTTCCATTTTACAGTAAGTTATTCTCTGCAGTTTAACTGCTGAGTATTTCTAGATACAGCGCCACAGTACCTGAACTCTTGGAAATATCAGCACTTAAAATGAGGGCAGCGGAAGTTGGAAAACAGTCCGAATGTCGACAAGTTAGAAAACGTGTGACAGAATTAGTACAGCGAGGCATTTTAACACACTCCAAGAAACACTAATCTGATATTTAAGTGGTCTAGACTGCAGTAGATAGACTCCAGTCCATAAAAAAAGAAAAGGTTTAGCATTGCGATATTATTAGGAATTGAGGTCTAGAGAATTTGGATATCTGAAAGAAAACGGGGTCACATTCCATGGGGCAGACTTTCTAAGCAAATCGATGGGCTAAGAATGTTGGCTTTGGGTTTCTCATGTAATTAAAGGGTTTATGGACTCACTCGAGTGGAGTGTGCTAACATTACAATCACGGCTTGGAGATGCAATGGGTTCTGGTGAGGCCTAACCATGTCTCACTTCAATTGCAGAAGGTGCTGAACTCTTTAGTTTAAAACTGTTTGCCATAAAGCGAAAGGGGGCTCCCCTCATACTCTCGTTACCAGCTCCTCTAGATCGGTGCTGAAATGGTGTGTCCATTTGCAATTTGAACAAGGCTAAGTAAATACTCTCCCCTGCTTAAATTCCAAAGAAGGTTGCGGAAGGTTTTACAATGTGGATAAATAAACACCTTGCCTTTCCTAATGGTTTAAACGTGTATGAATAACCTCACCAAAATGGTCCTGCTGTTTATATTCTGATGGCAGTTGGAGGTGGATGGGAGGGGGCAGGGGCGGGAGGGATGGTGGTGGGGGGGGGGGATGCATGGGGAAGGACACTTGTTAAACCTTTTGAACACATTCCTTTTGAGCATTTCACTTCTCCAGCATTTTCCAGGATGCAAATTTATTCAACTGCGTTTTTAAAAATAAATATTTCCATCAGGAGAGTTTGCAAAAAATAACGTTGCCTAACGTTCGATCGATAGCAGGAAATGGAGGAGGGACAAAACTGTGAAACGTAAATAATTTTATCTGGGGATCTGAACACAATTATTCTTCGTGAATTGTGTCACAATGCTACAAACTTAGCTATCCCCGACCCCCAAAGGTCTGGCATCAAAGCAGAAATGAATGAACCCTGTTTCATAACACTTTCACCCTTAATGACCTGTTGACTAACTCCAATTGAAATTGTAATGAAAGTTTCTTGAGGCCTTGATAATTGAGGTCATTGCCATTTAGCTAAAATGTCACCTGTATCATCTAAAGCGTAGATACAAGCCCCTTGTCTTCTGAATATCAAAAGACACTGGAAACTGTCATTCCCTGGGCAAATATTGCCTTTGCCTTCAATGTGGGGGCCTGAATTGCTCTCTGGTGTTTTTCAAGATTCGAAAAAAAAATGTAAGCTTCAATGTCTTGAGCAATGAGCGTGTATCCCTGAGATCTTCAAAGTATCCTGAGATGGGTTATGGAGGGGGGGTGGCAAGGGGGAGGGGAATTTTGTCTTTCTCAGTGATGAGAGTGTGTCGACATTTCCCAGAATCTGCAGCAATAAACCAGATGTGAGAGTGTTATAACAAGGCTGTCAATAGATCTAACCGGTGCACTGACCAACTGCGCCTGTCTCTGTCCGCATTCCCCATGCTCATACTGTTCAGCCATATGGAAGCAATCTCCCTCCTTCCCACCCCCCCTCCCCCAGCCCTCACCCTCCCTACCCCCGTCCCTTTAATGGCTGTCTTTGGAATCCATTTTCACAAGCCACATAGGGCTGAGAGGAGCAGTCCCATGAATCGACCAGATAGAAGTCACTTCCAAAATAAACATTCAATTTAAAAATTAGACATACCAGGCTGCAGATTTCTTTTGACATATTTCAGGAAAAAGTGCTGCTATTCATCTTAAGTGAATGCCAGGCATCAGCAGGCCTCTTTGATCCTCTTTGAAAGTTATTCCCCCCTCGCTAAAATGTAAATCCACAAGTGCTCTCCTACACTGGAGGGAACAGCTCCCGGCACTTTGAAGTTCGACCCTGCGAACAGTCCGTTGCTTTAGCTCTGAACAGAGTCTTGTCCACAAGAATTGTGTTCTGCCCGAGAGTGAGGCCCTTCCCTGGTGAACCCCTTTCACGGCAAGGTGGCACAGTGGTTAGCGCTGCTGCCCAAGCGCCAGGGAACTCGGCGTTTGATTCCGGCCTTGGGCAACTGTCTGCGTGGAGCTTGCACGTTCTCCCCGTGTCTGCGTGGGTTTCCTCCGGGTGCTCCGCTTTCCTCTCGCAGTCCAAAGATGTGCAGGTTACGTGGATTGGCCGTGATCAATGCGTGGGGTTATGGGAATGGGCCGGGTGAGTGGGCCTCGGTCGCATGCTCTTTCGGAGGGTCGGTGCAGACTCGCTGTCTGTGTGGAATTTGCACGTTCTCCCCATGTGTCTGCGTGGGTTTCCTCCCGCAGTCCAAAGATGTGCAGGTTAGGTGGGTTGGCCGTGATCAATGTGCGGGGTTACGGGGATCGGCCGGGTGAGTGGGCCCATGAAGCATGCTCTTTCGGGGGGGGGGTCGGTGCAGACTCGATGGGCTGAATGGCTGGAGGGATTCTATGGATTCTCCAGTCAAGAGAAGGTCAGTGCATCTTTGGCTAGCTGGAGATAACAATGGGGCATTTCTTAATGAGGGTTTGTGGAGTGACAGAGTGCCCCCCCTCCCCCACCCCCTTATTCCACACTGCAGTTTTCACACTTGCACAGCTGCAAGTGTCATCTTTTGGTTGAGATGTTAAACTGTCTTCCCAATCTGCAGAGTTGTGCCTGTGCCCTGCCCAAGGTTGATCCCTCAACCCACATCACTAAGGTGGACGACCTGATCATTATCACATTGTGTTTGGTGGGGGTTTGCTGTGATTAAATTGGCTGCTGCATTTCCTCAATTACAACGGTAATTACAGTTGAAACATTTCATTGGCTGTAAAGCACTTCGGAAATCCATAGGCTGTGAAAGGCGCTATAAAATTGCAGTTCTCTTTCTTGCTGTACAAAATGCACCATGGCTACAGCATGTAACATCTACAAGGTGCATTACAACAACTCTACAAGGCTTCTTCCTTGGTGGCACGGCGGCACAGTGGTTAGCACTACTGCCTCACAGCGCCAGGGACCCGAGTTCAATTCTGGGCTACGGTGACTGTCCTTGTGGAGTTTGCACTTTCTCCCCGTATCTGCGTGGGTTTACTCCAGATGCTCCAGTTTCCTCCCACAGTCCAAAGTTGTGCAGGTTAGGTGGATTTGCCATGCTAAAATTGCCCTTTGGTGTCAAAGGTGTGTAGGTTAGGTGGGGTTACGGGGACAGGTTGGGTGAGTGGACCTAGATAGAACAAAAGAACAAGAACAAAGAAAAGTACAGCACAGGAACAGGCCCTTCGGCCCTCGAAGCCCGTGCCGACCATGCTGCCCGACTAAACTACAATCTTCTGCACTTCCTAGGCCCATATCCCTCTATTCCCATCCGATTCACGCATTTGTCCAGATGCCCCTTAAATGTCACTATCGTCCCTGCTTCCACCACCTCCTCCGTTCCAAGCACCCACTACCCTCTGTGTAAAAAAACTTGCCTCGTACATCTACTCTAAACCTTGCCCCTCGTACCTTAAACCTATGCCCCCTAGTAATTGACCTCTCTACCCTGGGGAAAAGCCTCTGACTATCCACCCTGTCTATGCCCCTCATAATTTTGTAGACCTCTATCAGGTCGCCCCTCAACATCCGTCGTTCCAGTGAGAACAAACCGAGTTTATTCAACCGCTCCTCATAGCTAATGCCCTCCATACCAGGCAACATTCTGGTAAATCTCTTCTGCACACCCTCTAAAGCCTCCACATCTTTCTGGTAGTGTGGCGACCAGAATTGAACACTATCCACTGTGGCCTAACTAAGTTTCTATACGGCTGCAACATGACTTGCCAATTCTTATACTCAATGCCCCGGCCAATGAAGGCAAGCATGCCGTATGCCTTCTTGACTACCTTCTCCACCTGTGTTGCCCCTTTCAGTGACCTGTGGACCTGTACACCTAGATCTCTCTGACTTTCAATACTCCTGAGGGTTCTACCATTCACTGTATATTCGCTACCTGCATTAGACCTTCCAAAATGCATTACCTCACATTTGCCCGGATTAAACTCCATCTGCCATCTCTCCGTCCAAGTCTCCAAACAATCTAAATCCTGCTGTATCCTCTGACAGTTCTCATCGCTATCCGCAATTCCACCAACCTTTGTGTCATCTGCAAACGTACTAATCAGACCAGTTACATTTTCCTCCAAATCATTTATATATACTACAAACAGCAAAGGTCCCAGCACTGATCCCTGCGGAACACCACTAGTCACAGCCCTCCAATTAGAAAAGCATCCTTCCATTGCTACTCTCTGCCTTCTATGACCTAGCCAGTTCCGTATACACCTTGCCAGCTCACCCCTGATCCCGTGTGACTTCACTTTTTGTACTAGTCCACCATGAGGGACCTTGTCAAAGGCCTTACTGAAGTCCATATCGACAACATCCACTGCCCTACCTGCATCAATCATCTTTGTGACCTCCTCGAAAAACTCTATCAAGTTAGTGAGACACGACCTCCCCTTCACAAGACCATGCTGCCTCTCACTAATACATCCATTTGCTTCCAAATGGGAGTAGATCCTATCTCGAAGAATTCTCTCCAGTAATTTCCCTACCACTGATGTAAGGCTCACCGGCCTGTAGTTCCCTGGATTATTCTTGCTACCCTTCTTAAACAGAGGAACAACATTGGCTATTCTCCAGTCCTCCGGGACATCACATGAAGATAGTGAGGATCCAAAGATTTCTGTCAAGGCCTCAGCAATTTCCTCTCTAGCCTCCTTCAGTATTCTGGGGTAGATCCCATCAGGCCCTGGGGACTTATTGACCTTAATATTTTTCAAGACGCCCAACACCTCGTCATTTTGGATCTCAAAGTGACCCAGGCTATCTACACACCCTTCTCCAGACTCAACATCTACCAATTCCTTCTCTTTGGTGAATACTGATGCAAAGTATTCATTTAGTACCTCGCCCATTTCCTCTGGCTCCACACATAGATTCCCTTGCCTATCCTTCAGTGGGCCAACCCTTTCCCTGGCTACCCTCTTGCTTTTTATGTACGTGTAAAAAGCCTTGGGATTTTCCTTAACCCTATTTGCCAATGACTTTTCGTGACCCCTTCTAGCCCTCCTGACTCCTTGCTTAAGTTCCTTCCTACTTTCCTTATATTCCACACAGGCTTCGTCTGTTCCCAGCCTTTTAGCCCTGACAAATGCCTCCTTTTTCTTTTTGACGAGGCCTACAATATCTCTCGTTATCCAAGGTTCCCGAAAATTGCCGTATTTATCCTTCTTCCTCACAGGAACATGGCGGTCCTGAATTCCTTTCAACTGACACTTGAAAGCCCCCCACATGTCAGATGTTGATTTACCCTCAAACATCCGCCCCCAATCTAGGTTCTTCAGTTCCTGCCTAATATTGTTATAATTAGCCTTCCCCCAATTTAGCACATTCACTCTAGGACCACCCTTATCCTTGTCCACCAGCACTTTAAAACTTACTGAATTGTGGTCACTGTTCCCGAAATGCTCCCCTACTGAAACTTCTACCACCTGGCCGGGCTCATTCCCCAATACCAGGTCCAGTACAGCCCCTTCCCTAGTTGGACTGTCTATATATTGTTTTAAGAAGCCCTCCTGGATGCTCCTTACAAACTCTACCCCGTCTAAGGCCCTGGCACTAAGTGAGTCACAGTCAATATTGGGGAAGCTGAAGTCTCCCATCACCACAACCCTGCTGTTTTTACTCTTTTCCAAAATCTGTCTACCTATCTGCTCCTCTATCTCCTGTTGGCTGTTGGGAGGCCTGTCGTAAACCCCCAACATTGTGACTGCACCCTTCTTATTCCTGATCTCTACCCATATAGCCTCACTGCCCTCTGAGGTGTCGTCCCGTAGTACAGCTGTGATATCCTCCCTAACACAGTAGCGCAACTCTGCCACCCATTTTGCATCCCCCTCTATCCCACCGGAAACATCTAAATCCTGGAACGTTTAGCTGCCAATCCTGCTCTTCCCTCAACTAGGTCTCTGTAATGGCAACAACATCATAGTTCCAAGTACTAATCCAAGCTCTAAGTTCATCTGCCTTACCCGTAATACTTCTTGCATTAAAACATATGCACTTCAGGCCACCAGACCCGCTGTGTTCATCAACTTCATACTGTCTGCTGTGCCTCAGAGCCACACTGTCCCTATTCCCTAATTCTCTCTCAATGCTCTCACCTTCTGACCTATTGCTCCCGTGCCCACCCCCCTGCCATACTAGTTTAAACCCTCCCGTGTGACACTAGCAAACCTCGCGGCCAGTATATTTAGGTTGCTCTTTCAGAGGGTCGGAGCAGACCCGATGGGCCGAATGACCTCCTTCTGCGCTGTAGGAATATTACGGTTCTAAACTTGAGAGCCGATCCACGTAGAAGAAGAAAGGTGGCAAGTGTATGAGGACACCAGTAACTGCAATTTGCACCCCATCCTGACTGAGAAACATTTGACCATGCCTATACCACTGCTGTGTCAAAAACCTGAACATTCTCCCGCGTCTCCCCCTCTCCCCCTGCCACACCCTGACAATACTGTGGGAGTATCTTTAGAACGCGAGCTGCAGTTGCCCTAGAAAGGCGGCACACCACCACCTTCTCATTTTCAGTTGGGCGACAACCGACAACTGCTGGCTTTGTCAACGAATAATTTGTTTGATGCTGAAGAATCAGCAACAGGTAGAGATCAATTAGTTCAAAATCACTTGATCAGGGAAGATGATGCGTAACACTTTGGGAGATGATGGCGTAGGAGTATCATCATGGAGTAGCAAAGTAGAGGTCCAAGCTAAAGCTCTGGGCAGACGGGCTCAAATCCCACTATGATAGCTGATGGAATAATAAAATTAATTAAATAAAATCTAGGCCGGAATTCTCTCAGTATTCGCTGGTGGGGGGATTCTCTGGTCCTGCCAAATGCCCTTTCCCCGGCCGTGGGTTTCCAGGCAGTGTCGGGTGCCTTCAATGGGAAAACCCATCGACAGCAGCGGGAGCAGAGAATCCCGCCGGCAGCGAACGGCGCACCACCACCCACCGCTGAGAAACACGTGGCTGGGAGGCTGGAGAATCCTGCCCTGGCATTGAAAGGGAGTCTCAGTAATTGTGGTAACGTGGCCCCTTTAAGGAACCGATCTTCCGTGAGCCACATGATCCTCTCAGGGCCTATTGTGTGGGAGTGCACGAACCTTGACCAATGGGAAAAAGTGCAGTGTCCTGGGAGCAAGGCCCCAGGCAGTGTGGACCTAGGAGTCAACTAGTGAAGACCTGTATGAGATACCTCTGTGCCTGTATATTGCTAAACCTCATTGTTGTTTCCAATAAACCCCTTCGCTCTGCAAGAATCCTCCTCAGTGATACCTCGTACCATTACAGTAATAATCATTATAAAAATCCATCTGGCTCTTTAGTGACGGAAATCTGCCGTCCTTACCTGGTCTGGCCTATATGTGAATCCAGACTGACAGAAATGGATCTCAGCTCAAGGGCAATTAGGGATGAGCAGCAAATACTGGCCTTGCCAGTTATAGCCACATCCCATGGAAGAATTTTTAAAAAAGGCTCTGGACATTTAATCTCATGATAGCACCAAAGCTGAAATCACTAAATTCCATCATTCGCATGGTCTCTTCTCATTACATATCCTCTTCCTGCCGTCTCACCCCTCTAACAATTGGCTCTCACCCTTAAATGACTCCAAGGGTGTTGTGAAATGTTTTCTTTACCATTTTAAGATCCATGACACAATCTATTAAGTAGTGTAGGGGGTTATGTTACTGGAGTTGTAATCCAGTGAGCACAAGTTCAAATATCCATTTGAGAACCTGAATTCAGGTTTTTTTTAAATGCAAATAAAAGGAAAGTTGGTATCCATGGATACCAACTGGTGTCCAGGAAGCTGTCGGGATTGATTTCAGAGAAATGTGAAGCAATTAATTTTGGTAGGAAAACAAGGAGAGGTAATCTTGTAGTTTAGGAGCAGAGGGACCTGTGAGTTTATATGTACAAGTCATTGAAGGTGGCAGAACAGGTTAGAAATTGGTTAATAAGCTAGACAGATTGTGGGCTTTATGAATCGAAGCCTAGAGTACGTGAGTCAAGAAGTTATGATGAACCTTTCTAAAACACTGCTTGGGCTTGAGTATTGTGTCCAATTCTGCGCGTCACATTTTAGAAAGATTTGCCTTCAGAGAGGACGTGGGAAAGATTCACGAGATTGTTTCCAAGGATGAGGAACTTCAGTTGAGAGGCTAGATTTGAGAAGCTGGTGTTGGTCTCCCCGAGCAAGATAAGTTTGAGAGGAGATTTGATAGAGGCGTTCAGAACCATGAGGGGTTCTGAACAGAGTAGAACGGGAGAAATAGTTCTCATTGGCAGAAGGATCGAAAAACAGGGGACACCGATTTAATTGTCGATAGGACCACAGGCGATGCGAGGAAAAACATTTTGACGCAGCGAGGGGTTAGGACCTGGAAGCAATGTTCAATTGTGGCTTTCAAAAGGGAATTTGGTAACTGACTGAAGAGAAAACCTGCGAGGGTGTGGGGAAAAGGCAGGGAAATGGGACTAGCTGAGTTGCTCTTACAAAGAGTCAGCAGGTGCACAATGGGTCAAAGGCCTCCGTCTATGTTGTAATCATTCTATGATTCTATAATTTTCTTAAATGCCTACTTGGTCACCACCTGACATGTGCATTAAGAGCAAAGAACTTGGGTGATATTCAGTAGGAAAATTACTAAGATTTTGATTTTAGATGCTGTGAGGGAAGTTGGAGGGAATGTTTTACTCCAACTCCATGAAAAACACCACTCAGAAGCTCGAAAATGAACCAAGCGGTCATTGGAGAAGCGAGTGTGGATCTGTCGCTGTTATTTGGCCTTAGTGCCCCAGGCACAGCAGTTCATTGCCAAAGGAGATGAGGGATGACCCTATTAAGGCCTGAGAGGATGAGTCAGTTAGCTGTGCTGACGGATCTCCCACTGAGTCCAGACAGGGGAGCTGCCTGCCCTTTAAACTGAGGTGAAGTGTGGCAGGGGGGCGGCCAGGATTAAAAAAGAACTGTTATGAAGAAAATGGAAAAATATCCTGCGGAATTCTCCGTCGGCGGGATCCTCTGCTTCGCCGGCAGCGCACCTATGCCCACGGGTTTCCCGATGGCGTGGGGTGGCCATAATGGGAAACCCCATTGGCCCGCTGCGGGAATGCAGAACCCCACTGCCGGCGGGAGTACACTGCGCCTGCCAATGGGGCTGGCGGACCGGAGAGTCCCGCTCATGGGTTTTCTCAGAAGAAATGTAGAGGAAGAGATATTCCTGGTAATATTTAATTGAATCTCGTGAAGTAGACTTTGCTGAAACAGATAACAGCTAAGATAGGTATGTGAACCCACAATATCAAAAATCTTCTGTCCCCAGCAAGTCACAGATAGCAGGATGATTAAATTGACTTAAATCATTGACAGTGAATTTTGGCATTTATTAATTATGATTTTAGAACTGTCTCAGTTTTTTTTCATAACCATCCCTCTTTGTCTTCTGCATGTCCTGCGGGTGTGATTGGCGGAAAAGACCAGCTTCATCCACAATATCCGCCTGTCCGATGCCCTTCGGAAAAACCAGCTGTGGAATGGGATTGTCGGCATTACTCTCATTGAGGGAAAGGGGATCAAGGAAGATGCGATTGAAGGATGCTATGTCAAGTTCAGGCTGGGGGACGAAAAATACAAAAGCAAGGTATACAACAATGGAGGGCATTGCATTTGTATATCATCTTTTACACCCTTGGAAAGGCTCAAAGTGCTTCACAACCAATGAATTACTTTTGAACTGTAGTCACCATGATTGCTTTTGAGTAAAGAAGTACGGCATCTCATTTCTGCACCGCAAGATCCTGCAGTAAGATAATGGCCGCTTGAATATGGTTTGTTGGTGTTAGTTATGAGTTGAATGCTTGCCAGGACATTGGGGTAGCGTCGTGGAATCTTTAATGTTCATCCATAGATGGTGGCACAGTGGTCAGCACTGCTGCCTCACAGCGCCAGGGACCCGGGTTCAACTCTGGCCTCAGGTGACTGTGTGGAGTTTGCACTTTCTCCCCGTGTCTGCGTGAGTTTCCTACGGGGGCTCTTGTTTCCTCCCAGTGTCCAAAGATGTGCAGGTTAGGTAGATTGGCCATCCTAATTTGCCCCTTAGTATCCAAAAAGGTTGGGTGGGGTTACTGGGTTGTGGGGATAGGATGGGGTTCTTTCAGAGCATTGGTGCAGACTAGAAGGGCTGAATGGCCCCCTTCTGCACTGTAGGGATTCTATGCGGTCTTGGTTTAATGTCTGATTTGAAAGATGGAAGTAGCATTCCTGCAGTGCCGCACTGAAGGGGCACCTCCGATTGGTCACTGTGTGCTGACACTCGGGACGAGTAAAGAGTGAAGTTTGAGGCTGCAAATTACTGACTGAATAATTCTCCACCATCTGAGCTGAGTTTACTCGAGCACCAATGTAAAATAATGGACCAAATCTTGCTAGAGTGGGGCATTTTATATCACACAGGATTAATTTAGACTGTTACCTGAACCCCTCAGCTTGAATATCAATTGTATTTTAACGTGCTGGAAGTACGAACTGGGGATTGCATGATGAGGGGCAGTGGTCAATCTGGGACCTCCATGAAGGCCGACTCCATCTGCCCTTAACCAGTGATAGTTAAGGATCAGCAAAACAACTGAGAAAGAGGGTGAATTAGAGTCAAAAGTGACAAGGAAAGAGGAATTAAGACAGGGTAAGAAAGAATTAGATTCAAAGAGAGAGAGGAAAGGAACGATAAGGAAAATATCTTTCAAAAGTTGAAACTTTTTGAATGTTTAAAATGCAGAAATGGGACTGAACAATTTAAATTCTTCCCTTTCTGGGCCAGAGAAAATTGCCTTACATTTCATTAACATGGTCGTATTGTGAAAAGGGTGGTTGCTGTTACTTCTGAACTGCGAACGTGTACTGTGCAACTTGAGCCATTTCTTCAAAATAACGTTCCGTATAAAATCCGTTTGAGGGTGCGGTGCTGTTTTGTGTGAAGCAGTCGATGTAACTGTACATTGCCCACTGAGTTGAGGAAATGTGCAAATCAGCAGCATATCCCTTCATTCCCCCGAATTTGCTAGGCTGCTCTACACATTAATAATTGTGTGTGCCTTGAGCAGTTGCTTATCCAGGAGGATTTGGCCCAAATGTTAAAATGTGGATCTGTGGAATCGTAAATGCAGAACAGGGAAGTTAATCATCATAAATATACTGATGAGAGAATGCTTTGCATTTCTGAAACATCATCAAACCAGCATTAGGCATCCCTCCTCTTTCCCTCACAGTACTGGACCGAGCTAAAAGACGGGTGGAGTTAACCCTGTCTGTGTATCCTGTACCATATTGGTATTAATGAGAGGCAAAACACTGTGGATTCCAAACAGTTCAGTTTCCTTAGCTCAGTTGGCTGGACAGCTGGTCTGTGATGCAGAGCAAGGCCAGCGGCGTGGGTTCAATTCACATATTGGTTGAGGTTATTCATGAAGACTCGCCTTCTCAACCGTGCCACCGTATCTGAGGTGTAGTGATTCTCAGGATAATTCACCATGAGTGAGCTCTCCCCTTCAAAGGGGAAAGCAGCCTATGGTCATCTGGGACTATGGTGACTTTACTTTACTTACCTAGTTTCTTTTTCATTTACTTGCTGTAGCTAAGGTCACTCAACCATCTGTCTGTCCCAAGTCTGCAGCAATTCTCTGTGTGTTTTGTATTTTTGAAAACTGCAACATTTAAAAATAAATAGTCGGTGAATGTACATCTCAAAAAGATATTTGAATGTTTGGTGTTTGTCATAAGGGAAAGAACTGGGAAAAGAAAAGCCGCTTCCTCTCTTCAAAAATAATTTCATTGCTTTCAAACTTTTCCATGGCCTCGTCCCTCAGTCTCTACAAACACCTCCAGGCCGACACCTCTCCCAGGTTTCTGCCCTCTTCCAATTCTGGCCTTTTACGCATCCTTGATTTTATTGCTCTTCTATTGGTTCATATGCTGTTAGCTACCAACGGCCGTAGCTCTAAAATTCCCTTCCTAAAGCTCTCCACCTCACAAGTGCTTGCTCTCTACGCTTTTACGACACTCCTAAACATCTCTTTCACACCTGGTCACCCATCCTAAAATCTCTTTTTGTGGCCTGGTGTCAAATTCTGTTTGAAATACCTTCCTGTGAAGCACCTTGGAATGTTTTACCATGTTAGAGGCACTGTATAAATTAAGGTTGTTGTTGGTCAGAAATGCCAGCAGTTTGCATGTAAACTTCCATTAAAAGTCCAGATTGTGCCATTAATTCCAGCTTATGTTAATTCAATGGACTGGGTCCTGGAGAACAACTGGTGTTAGGACTCTGTTATCTTGAATTTGTCCCATTTCTTAAAATTTGATTAACTACTTAGCCACTCACACTGCAATTTTCAAGGGTAACTCACTGTCTGAATGTCACTTCACCTGTTGTCCATTTTCCCTTCTCCAGGTTCTGGACAAGTGTGCAAATCCACAGTGGAGAGAGCAGTTTGATTTCCATCTATTCAACGACAGGATGAATATTTTGGAAGTTGAAGTGTGCGGGAAGAACAGCCAGAAACAGGAAGGAAGCTTTGGCATGTGAGAGTGCATCTTTTTATTTAAAAAAAACCCATTTCCTTACAACTTATCTACAGATTTAACAAAGAGACAAAGCAAAGTCTGCTGGAATAAGATGGTGACTTTAGTATTCATCCCACATTGTGCATAAATCACTTGGTTTTTAATATTTGTTCCCGATATGTCAGTATCATTGCCAAGGTTATAATGTTGCCCAGAAGTCATTGTGAGTTAATCACAGAGTGCGAAACTGAGATCATCTAGAGGAGTGTCAGAGTCCTTGCCTCAAAGACATTGGGTGTTCCTGCCCCTCCAGCAGTGGGGCATCATCGCGGGCTAGACAGGAACATTTGGAGAGTGAATGATGTCGTGTTGGGTGTTCCGATGCACAAATGATCCAACACGGCTGTAGATGGTACAACTCTGTTTTATTGTCTTAAACAATAACAACTACTAACTGCTGGCTGAGGTTCGTGCTTCACCAGCTAACCTGTGAACCCAGCCCTATCACTATCTTGGTGAGGCACTCAGCACATGGTCTATGTCTGAGTGGCACGCTGTGAGCTCTGTGCTCTGAGCTATCTCCTGGTAGAATGAGCGGGAAATGTGGTGTTCCCTGTTTTATAGTGCGTGTGCTCTCACTGGTGATTGGCTGCGATGTTGTGTGTGTGTTGGTTGGTCCAACTACCTGTCTATCAGTGTGTGTGTGATTGCACCATGATATGATGATGTGGATATCATGACATCCCCCCTTTTCACAAGGATATGTGCCTACATGCTAATAAATAGAAGTGTGTACTGAGTGCATCTGAGTATGTGTGTGCAATATTTACAACATGTACACGAGGCTAAACTATATACAGAGGAAGGTGTCAGGTGCAACAGAGCAACGAGGTTGTACCAATAACAAAACAAATGCAATCAGCAAACGACGAGAGAGAACTTCTGGAACAACAAGAAAGAAACACGTTAATAGTACTGTAAAACAATTCAGTGAGTCCAATGTGCTATCAGGCTCATAAGTCAAGTCTATCTGGTGGGCGACGAATTTGCGTTGACCGTTAGGGTGGCACACCACTCATCGCCCGGATCAATGCTGTGCACTGGCAGCGGCTGGTGGTTCCGACTTGGGGACATCCGGTTCTTGGGGATTACCGCAACGCGAAAGGGTTCCCTGTCTTCGGTATCACTGGTCTGCATGTTGTCAGGATATGACTCAGTGTATGGGGGCTGAATAGCCCGCATGTCCCTGCGAGGCTGGCAGAATTGTTGAGAGTTGGCAGGTTGAGCTGCTCGACAGCAGGCAGCGTAGTGGCCCATCCTGCCACAGTGGAGGCATTGTCGCGCTTTGGCCGGACATTGCCGCTTTAAGTGGGCGGAGCCACAGTTGCCGCACGTCGTGACGTCATGGCATTCGTTGCGCCACCGCGCATGCGCGGTGCGGTCCTGCGTAAAGCGTGCCTGCGCATCGCGTCCCTCTGCGTCAACGTCCCCTCTTCTGGCGCAGACAAACACGGGAGGCCTTGGAAAGCGCGCAAAATGGCCGCCCTCGTCCGGGTTGCGGGCCGGGAGGGACTCGATCGACTGGACCCGCTCCGCCTCGTAGGACCCCTGCCGTGCCGTTTTGGCCGCCTGGATTTGGGAGTACCGGCTGGTCGCGTTCTCGTGGAGGACGCAGGTCTTGATGGCAGTCGCTAGGATGAGGCGCTTAATTTTGAGGAGCTGCTGGCGCAGGGTGTCCGAAATAACCCCCAAAACTATCTGATCCCGTATCATGCAGTCGGAGGTGGCCTCATAGCTGCAGGACTGCGCGAGGATACGGAGGTGTGTCAAGTAAGATTGAAAAGGCTCATCCTTACCCTGCAGGCGCTGCTGGAAGAGGTACCTCTCGAAGCTCTCATTGACTTCCATGCTGAAGTGTTCCTCGAATTTCAGAAGCACCGTCTTGTATTTTGTCTTGTCCTCGCCTTCCGTGAATGCCAGCGAGTTGTAGATGTGGATGGCGTGTTGCCCCGCCGTGGAGAGGAGGAGGGCGATCTTCCTGGTGTCCGAAGCATTCTCCCTGTCTGTGGCTTCTAGGAAGAGCTGGAAGCGCTGTTTAAACAGCTTCCAGTTGACGCCGAGATTTCCAGCGATTCGGAGCGGCTGCGGCGGGCTGATGTTTTCCATGGAGCAGGATGGCGGATTTCTGAAAGGGTGCAGGTAGGTCTCACAGTCGCTGGTTAGCTTCCACTACTGGTATCATGTCGTGTTGGGTGTTCCGATGCACAGCTACAAACTGCTAGCTGAGGTTCGTGCTTCACCAGCTAACCTGTGGACCCAGCCCTATCACTATCTTGGTGAGGCACTCAGCACAAGGTCTATGTCTGAGTGGCACGCTGTGAGCTCTGTGCTCAGAGCTATCTCCTGGTAGAATGAGCGGGAACTGTGGTGTTCCCTGTTTTATAGTGCGTGTGCTCTCACTGGTGATTGGCTGCGATGTGTGTGTGTTGGTTGGTCCAACTACCTGTCCATCAGTGTGTGTGTGATTGCACCATGATATGCTGATGTGGATATCATGACAAATGATATTTCCCGTCCTTCCCGCGACAATGCCAGCCGGTGGTGGGAACCAGAAAATCCCAGCCATTGAGTGGACAGGTTAGTTTAAAAAATATATATATATTTTTTAATTTAGAGGACCCAATTATATTTTTTCCAATTAAGGGGCAATTTAGCGTGGCCAATCCACCTAACCTGCACATCTTTGGTTTGTGCGGGTGAAACCCACATAGACATGAGGAGAATGTGCAAACTCAACACGGACAGTGATCCAGGGCCGGTATTCGAACCTGAGTCCTCAGCGCCGCATCTCCAGTGCTAACCACTGCGCTGCTTGCCGCCCTCAAGTTTTTTAAAAATATAACCAGCTGTCATGTCATTTTCCAGTTTTTAATTTAAACGGAAAGAGAGTTTAATGAGTAAGTGATGAGAGACCACCCATTCTGATTCCTCATCCTTGCTAAATTTCACACCCACAGTTTCCAGATCGCAGGTTTACTACCTTAGCCAGAAAGCCATTAAAATATCAGAGTCGAGCAACAATTTCTGACTGACTTAATATCTATCACAGTGTCGCCTCCCTGGACAAACTCCTGCTAAAAGCAGGCGAGGGGTTGCTTTGACTGGTTGGAAAAGGCTCAGTTCACTTTTAATACTTTTGCCCTTCCTGGTTTTAAGCCCCTGGTGAGTCAGGAAGAGTTTTCCCCTCAGGCCTCACAAAAATGACTTCGGCCTCCTCAGTCCCAGTCTCTGCCTCTTGGCAACCCACCCCCTCCCTCCGTTGTTGATCGCGACATTGGCTTCTCCTGCTTTTTCCAATCCACTCCCAACATCTGAGACCAATGGAACCCAGGCTTGCCCATTCTTTGTCCATCACAAGTTTATCTCACACTCTCTCAACCCCCCTGTTAATATTGGGAGAACATGGAGATCAAATCTACTTAAGGCTAAGTGCTTTATAAACCAGTGACCTTGACATGGCCAGCATGGCAACATTTGAGATTTCCCATGAGGCTTGCTTAAAAGATAGTCAAGTCTCAAAGCAACTGAAAGCCGCAACTTCCGGTTAACGCCTGAACAGTGTTGTCACATTCCGTTAGCATGGTTTAGAGGAGACTCCAATCAGAGTTCATTTTATAGACTATATCAAATATGAAAAGCAAAGGTGTCAAGACTTGAATATTAACTGCCAAAGTTAACAGGTCAGGACTTAATAATAATAATCTTTATTGTCACAAGTAGGCATACATTAACAGTGCAATAAAGTTACTGTGAAAAGCCTCTAGTCACCACATTCCGGCGCCTGTTCGGGTACACAGAGGGAGAATTCAGAATATCCAATGACATTCTGCTCTGCCAATATGAGCGGAGATTTCAATGGCTCGCCAGCCCACCGACCGACCCCCCCACCCCCCTTCCGCCGCTGTCAGTTCTGAATTGGGTCACAGACTGTGACCCAAGCCGGGAATCGAGCCTGGGACCCTGGCGCTGTGAAGCAACAGTGCTAACCACTGTGCTCCCGTGCCACCCACTTTATAATCATATGTTAAAATATTCACCCTTTCAATACATTATGAACAAAAGATAAGCATTTCATCCTGGAATCTAATTTACAGCCTGAAATGTTCAGGTAGCTTCCCTTCTATAAACTTTCTTGAATGAACAGCAATTAAACTCTTACTGACCTCACCCTGTGTTTGCTTAACAACCATGAGGCTTTCTGTTTTTGAGATAAATTTAGAGTATCCAATTTTATTTCCAATTCAGGGACAATGTATTGCGGCCATTCCACCTCGCCTGCACGTCTTTGGGTTATGGGGGTGAGACCCACGCAGATTTGGGGAGAATGTGCAAACTCCACACGGACAGTGACCTGGGGCCGCGATTGAACCCGGGTCCTCAGTGCCGTGAGAGAACAGTACTAACTACTGCATCACCGTGCCGCCTGAGGCGTTCTGGTTTCAAAGGGTTGTGGTCCAGCTTTGCAGCAGAATAATAGACTATATATTGCATGATTTAAAATGCCTACCCTCATAAAATGGTGAAATGATTGGACTTGCCATGATTTCACACCAGATTAATGATCACTAATTTATATATTCATTTATAATGTACCTGAATTTGAACATATACTGTAGGCTCCCAGAGAGATGTTAGAAATGTTAGAGAGATTGAGTAGATCTGGATAAATTTGGAAGGCTGGATCTCCCTCCCCCCACTGCGTGTTTCAAGTCACCGTAGGTGGTCCGCCATTGGCCGGCGTCGGATCTTCTGGTCCCGCTGTTGTCAGTGGGATTTCCTGTAGTATGAGACCCCGTCGTCATGGAACATACAGCGGGGGGTTCACCGTTGGCGGGACTGGAAGATCCCACCGGTGTGAACAGCCAGAAAATTCCAGCCGGAGTGCCAAATCTTTGGTTCGTCAGAATAGGTGCCTACCTTTGTCATGGCAATACCTTGCCCCTCATGGAAGTTGTGCTCTGACCATTACAATATTTTTGGGCTGGATCTTTCCAGCCATTCACACCGACGAGATCTTCCACCGCCGCCAATGTGAGTGGAAATTTCAATGCTCGGCGGCCTCAATGGGGGTGGGCAGTGGGGTGTGCCGGCTGGAAAATTCCAGCCTTGGTGTGTTCCTCAATCTCTATTAATGGAGCTGTCAGTCGTCAATGGATGTCTGACCTCGGAGACTTGCTGTAACACAATATGTTCCAGTGACCTCCGGACCAAAAAAGACTGTGAATGTTTTTCATTTTGAGGAGCTTCCTGTGAGATGGATTTATTAAAGTTAAATCCCCTTCTGTTGCCATAGCAACATTGGATGCCAAAGTCTTTCTTTGCATTTAGTGTTACTGTTGGCCAAATGACGATAAATGAAGTCCTTCCAATATTTGACTATCATTTAAATATGTCCCTTCAGATTCTTGGTAGGACTTGGAGAAGGAAAGGTTGGGATATCCCAACCAGAACACCTACTAGATGCAATGTTAATCTTTATTAAATTAATGTCGAATAAAGGGATACTCAGACCTTCACATCTCCCATCTTATTTCCATTATAGGAAGGCTATGGAAGCATTGGAAAGGGTGCAGAGGAGATTTACCAGAATGTTGCCTGGTATGGAGGGAAGATCTTATGAGGAAAGGCTGAGGGACTTGAGGCTGTTTTCGTTAGAGAGAAGAAGGTTAAGAGGTGACTTAATTGAGGCATACAAGATGATCAGAGGATTGGATAGGGTGGACAGTGAGAGCCTTTTTCCTCGGATGGTGATGTCTAGCACGAGGGGACATACCTTTAAATTGAGGGGAGATAGATATAGGACAGATGTCAGAGGTAGGTTCTTTACTCAGAGAGTAGTAAGGGCGTGGAATGCCCTGCCTGCAACAGTAGTGGACTCGCCAACACTAAGGGCATTCAAATGGTCATTGGATAGACATATGGACAATAAGGGAATAGTGTAGATGGGCTTTAGAGTGGTTTCACAGGTCGGCGCAACATCGAGGGCCGAAGGGCCTGTACTGCGCTGTAATGTTCTATGTTCTATGTTTTATGAAGACACTTTGCTTATTGTATCAGTCTTGGAAAGATGAAAGGCTGACTGATCCTGTCGGGATGCAAACCATAATCTTCTTGCTGCTCCGAATTCCACAGAATGTTACAGCAGAAGAACAGGTCACTTGCCCAACCCATCTACACTGGTGTTAATTCTCCACGAGTGTCCTCTCACCATGTTTCACCTTGCTATAATCAGCATATTCTTCTATTTTGTTTTCCACTCCGTTGTGTCTTTATCCAGCTTCCCCATAAGTAACACTGAGTTCCATATTCACACCATTCCCTGGATAAAAATCTTTCTTAAGATTCCTATTTCTATTTATTGGTGACTATCTTTTTTTCTGTTATGGTTCTGAACTTTAGATCGCCCCGCAAGGGGGAACATCTTCTCTGGCTCTACCCTGTCAAATAGCTCATAATTTTATGTTGTTCCTCAGCCTTTTCTTTTCCAGAAAAAAAGAGCCCCAGCTTGTTAAATCTTTTTGGATAGGTAGAAATTGTTTTGGTTTATGTATTACAGCTGGAGTAGTTGGCGTGGTGTAGCTCAGTTGGCTGGACAGCTGGTTTGTGAAGCATGAACGAGGCCAACAGCACGGGTTCAATTCCTGTACCGGCTGAGGTTATTCATAAAGGCCCTGCCTTCTCAACCTTTCCCCTTTAATGAAGTGTGGTGATCCTCAGGTTAAATTACCACCAGTCAGCTCTCCCTGCCAAAGTGTAAAGCAGCCTATGGTCATCTGGTACTATGGTGACTTAACTGTTCTTGTTAAGCTTTCCCTCCATAGTCTTCCATGAGGAGATTTTCACAGTCGATCTGTGTATGATCAGTGAATAAGACCATCAGAAGTAGGAGCAGAATTGGGCCATTCGGCCCATCGAGTCAACTCTGCCATTCAATGAGATCATGGTTCATCTTATATGATAATCCCTCAACTCCACTTTCTTGCCTTATCCCCATAAAACCCTTGATTCCCTTACTGATAACTGCAATTGATGGTGACATTAATTTTAAAAGTTCAATAAATTAATCCTTAGATGGCACGGAAATTAAAATTTTGGCGAAGATTGTTCCAGTTCTTAATAGTGGCAAAATGAGTTAGCAAAGGAAGTGCGTTGGGGTGTGTACAGTTGGAGCAATTGGCTATGAACTCTGAGTCAGTCACCTTGAGTATTGAGTTAACTCCAGGCAACACACCTCAGCTCACCTTTAGAGTGGATGCAGGTGATATTTGCCAGTGGTGAGGAACTTTGGTTGCATAAAGAGACTGGAGAAGCTGCGGGTCATTCTCCTTCGAGCAGTAGAGGTTCAGAGGAGATTCAGTAGAGTTGTTCAGAATCATGAAAAATTTTGATGGAGTAGATGGCAGAAGGTTCATTACCAGAGGCCACCAATCTAAAGCTATTGGCAAAGGAGTGAGCGAGGAGGTGAGGAAAATTATTTTCTCAGCGCAATTTGTTCTGGTATGGAATATACTGCCCGAAAGGGGAGAGGAAGCAGGCCCAATACTAACTTTCGAAAAGGGAATTGGATGGATACTTAAAAGGAAAAGAAATTACAGGGGTACGGAAAAAGGTGGCACCAGAGCATGGCGACTCTCTGCGATCTCTACCCCACAGATACTCTTCCTACATCTTTTATAACCGTTCCAACCTTTAAAAATTCCACCCTAGCATTTATATAATCACTAACCATGCTCACTACACACCATATTCTTCACCCGCTGGCTATATTATGTATTTTCATTATGTACCCTCATGTATTCTATATTTTCATGTCTGAAGCGATTTGCCTGGGCAATACACAGAACAATACTTTTCATTGTACTTCAGTACACGTGACAATAAATCTAAAACTAAAAATCTAAAGGGGGGAGAGGGAATAAATGGATAGCTCTTTCAAAGAGCTAGCACAGGCTCAATGGGCCAAATAGCCTCCTTGTTGCTGAATAGTTCTATGACTCTAAACGTGATCATTATCCACTCCTTAGAGCAATAACTCAGCCCCTGCATAAATCTGTATTTTTTTTATTTTATTTTTCTTTCTGCTTTGAACAAGGATCTGGTTTTACATCACAGTTACTTTGGCATTAGATCAGTTTTCTGTCGAAACCCGACCTTGAATTTTGACATACTCCTTGGATCAGGAGTAGGCTTTTCAGCCCCTCGAGTCCATTCAACAATTTTAATAGATGGTGGCTGATCTGCACCTCAAATCCATTCCCACTCCTTTTATCCCTTTTCCCCGACACCTTTAGCTAATAAAGATCTGTCGATCCTAGTCAAGCTGAGAACTACTTCTGAGCAGGCAAAGTACTGCTATCTATTACCCCTGTGCCACAATATACACAAGCTTTGAAAGCACAGCCGCAAACTCTTCAGCTTTAATTATACGCAGAAAAGATAACAGTTCCTGAAAATCAGCAGAATGTCACACTGTTTCATTTTTAAAAAATTGATGTTGAAATGCAAATGATCACGTACATGAAAGTTTGGTAAGAGACCTTAGCCACACACCCCAACAGACAGACAGAAGTCTCCTGCCTTCTATCATGCAAAGGCCAGCAAAGTGCTACCTTTGAAGCATGGGGCCGGTTTAGCTCTTTTGGCTAGACAGCTGGTTTGTGAGACAGAGCAAGGCCAGCAGCGCAGGTTCAATTCCCGTACCAGCTGAGGTTATTCATGAAGGCCCAGCCTTCTCAACCTTGCCTCTTGCCTGAAGTGTAGTGATCCTCAGGTTAAATAAGAACATAAGAACTAGGAGCAGGAGTAGACCATATGGCCCCTCGAGCCTGCTCCGCCATTCAATGAGATCATGGCTGATCTTCTGTGGACTCAGCTCCACTTTCCAGCCCGAACACCATAACCTTTAATCCCTTTATTCTTCAAGAAACTATCTATCTTTATCTAAAAAACATTTAATGAAGGAGCCTCAACTGCTTCACTGGGCAAGGAATTCCATAGATTCACAACCCTTTGGGTGAAGAAGTTCCTCCTAAACTCAGTCCTAAATCTACTTCGCCTTATTTTGAGGCTATGCCCCCTAGTTCTGCTTTCACCCGCCAGTGGAAACAACCTGCCTGCATCTATCCTATCTATTCACTCCATAATTTTATATGTTTCTATAAGATTCCCCCTCATCCTTCTAAATTCCAACGAGTACAGTCCCAGTCTACTCAACCTCCCCTCGTAATCCAACTCCTTCAACTCTGGGATTAACCTAGTGAATCCCCTCTGCACACCCTCCAGCGCCAGTACGTCCTTTCTCAGGTAAGGAGACCAAAACTAAACACAATACTCCAGGTGTGGCCTCACTACCACCTTATACAATTGCAGCATAACCTCCCTAGTCTTAAACTGCATCCCTCGAGCAATGAAGGACAAAATTCCATTCGCCTTCTTAATCACCTGTGCACCTGTAAACCAACTTTTTGAAACTCATGCACGAGCACACCCAGGTCTCTCTGCACAGCAGCATGTTTTAATATTTTATCATTTAAATAATAATCCCTTTTGCTGTTATTCCTACCAAAATGGATTACCTCACATTTGTCAACATTGTATTCCATCTGCCAGACCCTAACCCATTCACTTAGCCTATCCAAATCCCTCTGCATACTTCCTGTATCCTCTGCACCTTTTGCTTTACCACTCATCTTAGTGTTGTGTGCAAACTTGGACAAATTGCCCTTGGTCCCCAACTCCAAATCATCTATGTAAATTGTGAACAATTGTAGGCCCAACACTGATCCCTGAGGGACACCACTAGCTACTGATTGCCAACCAGAGAAACACCCATTAATCTCCACTCTTTGCTTTCTATTAATTAACCAATCCTCTATCCATGCTACTACTTTACCCTTAATGCCATGCATCTTTATCTTATACAGCAACCTTTTGTGTGGCACTTTGTCAAAGGCTTTCTGGAAATCCAGATATACCACATCCATTGGCTCCCCGTTATCTACCGCTCTGGTAATGTCCTCAAAAAATTCCACTAAATTAGTTAGGCACAACCTGCCCTTTATGAACCCTTGCTGCATCTGCCCAATGGGACAATTTCCATCCAGATGCCTCGCTATTTCTTCCTTGGTGATAGATTCCAGCATCTTCCTACTACCGAAGTTAAGCTCACTGGCCTATAATTACCCGCTTTCTGCCTACCTCCTTTTTTAAACAGTGGTGTCACGTTTGCTAATTTCCAATCCGCCGGGACCACCCCAGAGTCTAGTGAATTTTGGTAAATTATCACTAGTGCATTTGCAATTTCCCTAGCCATCTCTTTTAACACTCTGGGATGCATTCCATCAGGGTCAGGAGACGTGTCTACCTTTAACCCCATTAGCTTGCCCATCACTACCCCCTTAGTGATAACAATCATGTCAAGGTCCTCACCTGTCATAGCCTCATTTCTATCAGTCACTGGCATGTTATTTGTGTCTTCCACGGTGAAGACCGACCCAAAAAACCTGTTCAGTTCCTCAGCCATTTCCTCATCTCCCATTATTAAATCTCCCTTCTCATCTTCTAAAGGACCAATATTTACCTTAGCCACTCTTTTTTGTTTTATATATTTGTCGAAACTTTTACTATCTGTTTTTATATTCTGAGAAAGTTTACTCTCATAATCTATCTTACTCTTCTTTATAGCTTTTTTAGTAGCTTTCTGTTGCCTCCTAAAGATTTCCAGTCCTCTAGCCTCCAATTAATCTTTGCCACTTTGTATGCTTTTTCCTTCAATTTGATACTCTCCCTTATTTCCTTAGATATCCACAGTCGATTTTCCCTCTTTCTACCGTCCTTCCTTTTTGTTGGTATAAACCTTTGCTGAGCACTGTGAAAAATCGCTTGGAAGGTTCTCCACTGTTCCTCAACTGTTTCACCATAAAGTCTTTGCTCCCAGTCTACCTTAGTTGGCTCTTCTCTCATCCCATTGTAATCTTCTTTGTTTAAGCACAAAACGCTCGTGTTTGATTTTACCTTCTCACCCTCCATCTGTATTTTAAATTCCACCATATTCTGATCACTCCTTCCGAGAGGATCCCTAACTATGAGATCATTATTCAATCCTGTCTCATTAGACAGGACCAGATCTAGGACCGCTTGTTCCCTCGTAGGTTCCATTACATACTGACATAATCACCACCAGTCAGCTCTCCCCCTCAAAGGGGAAAGCCCTATGATCATTTGGGATTATGCCGACTTTACCTTTATCTTACTCTTGTACACAGCAATGTTGCACGGACAGCAACCTGATACTGATATTGGTTGAGGGATAAATATTGACCAGGGCACGAGTAAGAACTAGAATGAGATGCAACCTTATTGAGACATCTCAGAGTTTCAGGGGGCTAAACAGAATAGACGCTGAGATGATGTTTCCTCGGTGTGAGTGTTATGGGCCAGGGTTTAGAGAACCCCAAAGTGTATCATGGAGTTCCCCTGACCCACAACTTTTAATAGATTGTGGTATGGGGATCACACAGCCCACTCTACAGGCGTGGTACAACAGAAATGGAAAAGTATTTTTTAAAAGCAAAATAATGTTTATTCTATGAACTCAAGTTAACCTTTTTAAAACATACAGTGAACACCTTAGCATCCATCAATTCAAATACAACCCCCAAAGAATACAACACTAAGTAATCCTTAATAACTTCCCAAACAACATCCAGAAGACAGAAGAAACACCTTTCAACAGAAGCACATTCGGTTTACATTCACTACTGAGAACATTTATAATTCTGAATTCACCAAATGATCAGGAGATAGTCTTTTGATGGCAGAGAGAACAGCAGTACACCTGCTTGGTCTGGCTTCAGCTCCAACACTGAAAACGAAACTAAAACACACCCTGCATCTGCTCAAAAACGAAAGTAAAAAGCTGACAGACAGCCCAGCTCCACCCACTCTGTGACATCACTGCAGTAATAAACACCCATTTCTTAAAGGTACTCTCACTACAGATATTTATATACACACCCATTTATAAACACCCATTTCTTAAAGGTACTCTTACATAACAGGAGAGTCTAGGGTAAGGGGATGCACATTTAGGACAGAGCTGAGGAAGGATTTCTTCTCTGAAGGTAGTGAACCTGTGGCATTCTTTACCGCAGAGAGCTGTGGAGGCTGGGTCATTCAGTATGTTCAAGGTTGAGATAGACAATATTTAATTAGTAAGGGAATCAAGGATTGAGTCCAACATTACTGGCAGATTGGGGCAGCACGGTAGCATTGTGGATAGCACAATTGCTTCACAGCTCCAGGGTCCCAGGTTCGATTCCGGCTTGGGTCACTGTCTGTGCGGAGTCTGCACATCCTCCCCGTATGTGCGTGGGTTTCCTCCGGGTGCTCCGGTTTCCTCCCACAGTCCAAAGATGTGCAGGTTAGGTGGATTGGCCATGATAAAATGCCCTTCGTGTCCAAAATTGCCCTTAGTGTTGGGTGAGGTTACTGGGTTATGGAGATAGGGTGGAGGTGTTGACCTTTGGTAGGGTGCTCTTTCCAAGAGCCGGTGCAGACTCGATGGGCCGAATGGCCTCCTTCTGCACTGTAAATTCTATGATTCTATGATAATCTATGATGCTTCATCAAAGCTTAAGCAAGACAGAAATACCATAGGATTTGATTAAGTGAAAGGGGGAAGGGGGGAAGGTAAGAGCAAAAGGGGGCTGGTGGGGAGGAGAGATTAAATTTCAAAATGTTTCATGATAGAAAAGTCAAAGTGAGTGGCAATTGTCAATGTCCTATTAATTACATTGTAAAGGTTTAATGGCGGCACGGTAGTACAGTGATTAGCACTGTTGCTTCACAGCGCCAGGGACTCGAGTTCGATTCCCGGCTTGGGTCGCTGTCTGTGCGGAATCTGCACGTTCTCTCCATGTCTGCGTGGATTTCCTCCGGGTTTTCCTGTTTCCTCCCCCAAGTCCCAAAAGACGAGCATGTTAGGACATCCTGAATTCTCCCTCAGTGTACCCGAACAGGTGCCAGAGTGCGGCGACCAGGGGATTTTCACAGTAACTTAATTGCAGTGTTAACGTAAGCCTACTTCTGACAATAAAGATTATTATAATTATTATTAATGGCAACATTGTTGAAGGGGATTTTCACAGTAACTTCATTGCAGTGTTAATGTAAGCCTACTTGTCACAATAAAGATTATTATTATGGGTATTGTCATGTGAGAGTACCTTTAAGAAATGGATGTTTTTTATAGAATAGCTGTAGTGGGTGTACCTTTAAGAAATGGGTGTTTATTACTGCAGTGATGTTGGAGTGTGGGTGGAGCTGGGCTGTCTGTCAGCTTTTACTTGCGCTTTGGGCTTGCAGCTGCAGGGTGTGTTTAGTTTAGTTTTAGTTTTGTAGATGCTGCAGTCACAGCAAGATGTGAATGAATCTCTGCAAGCTTATGAATGTCCATTTGGTGATTTCAACGTGGTAACTGTTCTCAGTAGTGAAGTTAAACCTGATGTATTTCTGTACAAAGGGTTCTTTTTGTCTTATGGATGTTAAAAGGAAAGTTTAAGGATTAATTAGAGTATTCTATTCTTTGGGGGTTGTATTTTAATTGATGGTTGCTAAGATGTTCACTGTATGTTTTAAAAAGGTTAACTGAGTTCATAAAATAAACATTGATTTGTTTTTAAAATACTTTTAGATTTCTGCTGCACCACACCTGTAGAGTGGGCCATGTGCTCCCCACAACCACAATCTATTAAAAGTTGTGGGTCAGGTGAACTTCTTGATACACTTTGGGGTTCTCTAAACCCTGGCCCATAACAGTATTTGTACATCTGTAAATGGGGATAGCTGGGACACTGGTGGGATGGAACAGTGTTGACTGTGAATAAACTCTCCATCAAAGAAAGACACAGGGCTGGATTCTCCGCTGTCGGGATTCTCTGTTGAACCGGCAGTGCATCCGCACCCGGGGAAAACTGATAGCTGCGGGGGCGGAGAATCCCGCCCATTGTGTCTTAGTTGTAATTTTGCCAACCAACATGGAATCCAGGCAACAGTAATGGGTATAATGAAGAAACAAAAATAAGTCCAAGTCTACATTCCATAGAAAAGGAGGGGGGCATTCAGCCCCTCGAACCTGTTCCTCCATTCTGTTAGATCAGGGCGAATCTGTATCGTAAATTAATTGGCTTGGTTTCATGATCCTTAACACCCTCAGTTTGACATTAGATAATCGTGTGTTGAAACCTCATCTACAATTTTGTCATACTCAGTTTTGAATTTTTCGTTCACCCTGTCTTACCCTCTCTGGGATTTTCTAAGGTCAATTTGTGATGTAATGAATCCCAGCTAGTGTACCTCAGGGTTGCCATCGATGGACGTTTTTTCATAACTTCCCACCCAGTGAAATGGCCTTTTTTACTCACTCGCCAATCCTTTTTTAACTAGGATTGGCGTTGGGGTTGTTCTCCTTGGAGCAAAGGGGATTGAGGGGAGATCTGTTCGAAACGTATAAGCACGACAGGTTTGGTTAAGGTCGATAAGGAAAAACTCTTCCCGTTTTGCTGATGTTACAAGGTTGCGGGGGGCTCAGGGTTAAGGTTTTGGGCTAGAATCATAGGGAGAATGTGAGGAAGAACGTTTTGTACACAAGTGAGTGGTAATGACCTGGAACTTGCCGCTCATCAGGGCTGAGGAATCAGGAACTATAAACAAAACTGACTTGGAGCAAATAAACTCGTCGGGCTTTGGGGACAGAGCTGGGGTATGAGGCTGACTGGATTGCTCTACGAAGAGCTGGCATGGAATTGTTGGGCCAATTGGCTTCATCCTGATCTGTCAGTGACTCCAATAATGGAGACCTATCCGCCTTCAGAGTTTCAGCTGGCGGCACAACATTTGTACAAGAGGAACAAATGCAGATAGGCCTGTCCAACCCTCTTTAAAGTACTGCATTTAGTTCTGGGTATCACTTTGAAAGAAGATGATAATAACCGCGGGGGGTGGAGAGGAGGGAGTTGCATCGCAGATTCAGCAAAATAATACAGGAATGATAGGGTTAACTTATGAGGACAGGATGCAAAGCCAAGCCTTATAGTCGCTTGAGTCTCAAAGATGAAGGGGTGACCCAATTGAATTGCTTGAGTTGACTTAATAATCTGATGGGGTAGATGGAGAAAACCTATTTCCTTTGGTGGGAAGGGGGAATCCAGACAAGGGGCATAACCTTAAAATTAAAGTTAAATTGTTTAGTGGTGATGCCAGGAAACGCTTCATTCCACAATGGCGGCAAGGTGGCACAATAGTTAGCACGGCTGCCTCTGACGAATGTGATATAAAATAGTTACTTTAGAGATATTAGTTAATGTAATGTAGAAATAAGCCACTTTGATTCTGGCGAGTAGAGACAAAGGATTTTAGACCGCATGGAAAAAGCAGGAAGAGGTGTGTCTATGAGAGTGATGCTGGATTGATAGGGGCCGGAGAAAGGGATTGGGAGTGAGCCAATCAGAATAGATCAAACAGGTCAGGAGGGACATAGGATGACCTATGGGCGTCGAGTATGTGAAACTTGATGCCATTTGAATGTATCAGTACGGAGCTCTTTGTTTGGGACACACCACTTAGTCCCGGAGCTGCAGAGAGCAACATGTTATCTGTATCACTGTGGACTAGGTTTAGCTTGCAAGCTGAATAAAATAACTAATGTTATACCTGCAAATCCATCTCGACTTTTATTGAGGCCAGACTGACGGGTAAAGAAATTTGGGATTCAACACCTCACAGTGCCAGGGTCCTGAGTTCAATTGCATTGGTTTTCTCCGGGTGCTCCAGTTTCCTCCCACAGTCCAAAGATGTGCACGTTAGGTGGACTGGCTTTGCTAAACTGCCCTTTAGTGGCCAGGGAAGTACAGGTTAAGTGGAATTACGGGTATAGGGTGGGGGAGTGGGTAGGGTGCTGTTTCAGAGGGCTGGTGCAGACATGATGGGCCAAATGGAATGTCCTCCTTCTGCTCTGTAAAGATACTATGAGGTGTTGTGGAGATCAGGAGCATCTTTTCTCAGACAAGCTGTAAAGTGAAGGGCTTTTGGGGTGATGGTTGGGTTCAGCAGAAAATATTCAGATTGATAGATTGTTGTTAGGCAAGGGTATCAAGAGTTATTGACTCGAGGTGGAACCAAGATACATGTCAGTCATATAGTTGAATAGCAGAAAGGGATTGAGGGACTGGATGGCCTCCTCCTGTAGATATGATCCTTTGGTGTCACTAGAATTGGTCTGGCGCAATATACCTTAAATCATCTGTCTCACAAAAGTTGTCTTAATCGCTTCTGGGTGATCTTTAGATTTCACGCTGACTGAAAGCTGTAACACCCCTCTGAATAGGTATTGAACCGCCTCTTAATTGCCTCATTGTTCGTCTGACAACCCACTGATTGACCCATCACTGCAAACAACTGCAGCAATTAAATGGTCAGTTGCAGATGAGCTCCGTTATAAATATTTCTGGATTTGAATTGTAGACTTGGGGGGGGGGGGGGGGGGGTCAGGGGGGAGGGGGGGGAGGATGGGTTGGGGGGGTGCACAATCTGCACTCCGGTTGCACAAAGCCAGGGAATGAACTCAACTGGCTGCAATCTAGCGAAACCTTCGGGAGCAGTCAAACAACCCCCACCCCCACTCCCGTGTCATCTGCTGTTTTCCAAGTTGACAAATCAATCAATCAGCCTTTGCTGGAATGGGAAGACCATGCTGAGGAGAATGTGACAGCTGTCACCATGGAGTGTTTGTCCACGTGGCAATGCCGGCCGGGGCTGAGGTGCCTGGAGATTAATGAGTGGGGACAGCTGATTGAGGAGGTCAAGCATATTCAGGTCGAAGAGGAGGAAGATGAAGAAACTGAGTGGGGGGGGAGGGGGGCGGGGAGCAGAGATTCTGTGAGGACTCTCCGCCAAAGCTCTTCGGTAGGCTGACCAGCTGAAGAAAGACTGACTGAAGATTAATGGCGGCATGATGCAGCTGATATTAACTCATGTTGTGGACAGTAAAGAAACGATCCAAGGCAACTTTCCCTTGTCGCTCAATTTGTATATCGAATCTGTATCAGTGAAATCCTCTCTCTCTCTTCCTACACTGAGGCATATGAAGTACAAGCTTATTACTGATTGCGCAGCTAGTTTTTCCTGGAGCAGGTCACCAGCCTGAAGCCAGAGCCGGTAGTTTGAGGGGAGCCATTCCTCATCGGGCATGGCTGACCAGCAGAACCTCCCACTCCCTGCCTACAAGGAATTGCAGATCGATAACCAATTTGTTCAGCTTCCCTCAGGACACATCTTCCTCGCCATCATATCCTGGAGTGGGACTCGAATCCGTGCTCCTGGCTCCGGTGCAAGGACGATGGCCCCTGCGCCACAGGACGTCCCTTTGTGTGGAGTTGGAAATGGAATAGCAGATCGATTATTTTTCTTTTGTGAATTAAAAATGGGATGTTACAGGTGTAACATCAATTTATTGGATAATTTTAGAATCACAGAATCCATACAGTGCAGAAGGAGGCTATTCGGCCTGTCGAATCTGCACCGACCCTATGAAAGAACACCTCACCTATGCCCAGCCCCATCTAACCTGCGCATCCCTGGACACGAAGGGAACATTTTATTTAATATCATAGCCAATCCACCTCACCTGCACATCTTTGGACTTCAGTTGTGTTTGTATTAAAGGTTAGACTGAAATAGGTGGAATATTTAAAAGGGCATATTATTCTCAGAAAGGAAGATACAGGAAAGATGTAAAGTTGCGTTTAACGAGAAAGCAGGAGCCAGCAGTTACTAAGAGCATAACTAAAAAATGGGGGTAACTTTCATTCACTGCTTGGTTAACAAACTGCCAGATTGGACCATTAGCCCATTTCTTCACACTATCTGTCAAACTCTACAGAAATTAGATTCGGCCAAGTTCTATTGGGGCACGCAGACCCGGTCTGCCAATTTACTGCCAAGGGATGAGGATGGAAGCGACCCTCAAAAGCATTCGCATTCATGAGGGGCTTCACAGGCTCCCGCCGTCATTTCAGGAGGAATCTGTCGAGCTGCCGCAGATCGATATTTTCCGCCAAGAATGCCAGATCATGGAATTGCCCGGATAGAATGCGGCAGCATTCCAGACATCGGGTAGTTGGAAAGAACTTCAGTCTGTGCTTGGGAGCCACAAGTTGTTGTGTCACAGCTACAGTGGATAATAAATACTGTATGATAGTATTTCTGTTTCTGCTAAGTGAAATTGGTGTAAATGGAATTGGATTTGATCGATGCAATCCCCGAATGACTGACTTTGTTTAAAATGCTCAGCTGTTTAGAATTTTGATTTACTTTAGCACCTTGTGGACGTATGCAAATACATTTAAGGGGAAGCTGGGTAAGTATGAGGGAGAAAAGAATGGCAGGATGTGTTAATAGGATGGGATGAACGAGGGGGTGGGGGGGGAGGTTTGTGTGCAGCATGAATACTGGCACGGACCAGTTGGCCCGAATGACTGAAATAGCTGTCAATTCCTTACCTTTCTCAATTCGAATAAAGTGGTATGAGTAACACCATCAACCATTTACACTTTTCCTGTGGCATTCTGCCAGGCTCCCACTTGAGCTGCAGGAGGTAACAGGTAGAAACCTCATATAATTTTAGGACCAGTAATTTACTGCTGATGTGAGTGCTGAAACGGAGAGGTCATAGGGTAAGGACGTTAAGGCCAATTGGTTTACTGATATGGAATCTTGCCCCGTCAGTCACATGCATTGGGAAGTGACCGGTGCTCCGATTTGCATCCATTAAAATTGTTGGGGGTAATTCAAGAGCAATGGGTCCAAGGTTTCCTGAATTGCATAGCGCTGGCAACACTACCCATTGGCGGCACCAATCAGCAAAATGGCTGAAGAGGATCCTCAAATTGTCCCAATGGAGTTGATATGTGTGAATGACAGCTCCTTGAATAAAGAGATGGATCACGGCATTCCGCAGCATAAGGAAAGGTCCCGGAGTGACTGGCCATTTGGCTGTGCATACCATCTGCAAGATGCACTGCCGAAACTCACCGAGACTCCTTAGACTGCACCGCACCGTCCAAACCCATGACATCTATCATCTAGAAGGACAAAGGCAGCAGATGCAATGGAACATCACAATCTGGAAGTTCTCCTCCAAGTCACTCACCATCCTGACTTGGAAATTTATCGCCGTTCCTTCACTGTCACTGGGTCAAAATCCTGGAACTCCCTCCATAACTGCACTATGGGTGTACCTACAACACACAGACTGCAGTAGCTCAAGAAGGCAACTCACCACCGCCTTCTCAAGGTAATTTAGGGATGGGCAATAAATGCTGGCCTAGCCAGTGAAGCCCACATCCCGTAAATTAATAAAAATAAACGAGCTAGCCAAACAAGGCAGGCTTTGTTCAAAGTGGTTTCAAACCAATGTCCTTTTGGAGAGAATATATGAAGTAGCAAAGAAAGGTTATGAAGGAGGGGGCCCAAAAGAACAGGTCAAAAACAAGAGCGAATAAAAGCTGGAACATTCTGGAATGTGGTGGACAAATGTTATTGCAGGTTCAGGGACACGCCCCGTGGGCGAGGAAGGGGATGCACATGGGGGTCACTCACTCACTCACTCGCTCACCCACTCGCTTGCTCGCTCGCTTGCTCGCTCACTCGCTCTTACTCTCACACGCAGACTTTCTTTTTTTTATGTGTATTTTATTACAAACATGTATCAAAACGGGTTACAGCAAATAAACACCTTGGGAAACATATTTCCCAACAATCAACTATACAGTTTGTACAGATATTTCCCCTTTTTCACCCTCCCCTCCCCCACAACGAATAGCCCCTCAAACACGGTCACAAACATCCTCCACCTTTCCTCAAACCCCCTGAGCAGCCCCTTAACTCATACTTTATCTTCTCTAATCGCAGGAAGTCATACAGGTCACCCAACCAAGCCACTTCACTCTCACACGTACTCACTTTCTCTGTCTCGCTTACACATCTACGCGCACACATGCATGCACATTCACTTTCACAGACACACTCACTCACGTCCTTATTCACTCACATACAATCTCACACACATGCATTCGCTCTCACTCACACACACACACACTCACCCTCGCACACATTTTCTTTCATACACATACACCCTCGTGCACTCATTCACTCTCTCACACACACACTCTCTCACTCCTTCTTTCATACTCCCTCACCCTAACACACGGTAAGTGTAGGTTGCGGGCGAGTGTCAGAAGGGCCGGGGAGTTAAGGGTGCGGTGTTGGCATGTCCGGTCTCAGCGCCAGATTTCCGAATCCTTCTTGTGTTAGTCACAAGATTTTCCTGTATTCGGATCACACTGCTCTCCTGCTCAAAATCTAAGGAGTGAATTTAAGGTAAACATTTTCGGCAATTTCAAGATTTCAGTCGAAAAACAAAATAAGTCTGGGCTCCACTGAGCGAGCGCGATCAATGCAGCAAAGAAATGGGTTTCCATCGAAATTGCTGCCCTGAATTGGTTGTTGAGCTATTTTGCTGAAGGATTTTGTTTTTTAAATACCTTCCTAGCTTTCCTCATGGTCAAGCAGAAGATTTAACTGCTGTGTTGTCATGCAGCCGACAGCTTTATTTGAAATGCATTGTGGCAGCATTTTGGGCTGGAATCCAGTCACAAGTCCACCCTCTCATTCTGTCGTAAGTGATCCCATGGCGCTGTGCTGAAGACACATGAGTTGTTTCCTTATCACCCCAAGCACTGGCTGATATCTATCTGGGAAATGCAGCTTGGATAGGATGCATTAATGTTTTGCAGCATTTACTGGGAGCTGAGTTGTGTGTTTCTTTATGAAGAGGGGGTGGAGGATTTAACTTATAACAGGCAACATGTACGACTGGGTGAGAATTTGAAATCTGTTCAGTCCAGGATTCGGAAGATTGGAATATAGGAGCAGAAGTGAACTATTCTTCCTCATGTCTGTTCTGCCATTTGATGAGATCCTGACTGGTCTGTATTTTAACTCTATTTACTCGCCATTGTTTTATAATCCTTAAAACTCTTACTAAACAAAAACAATCAGTTTCAGTTTGGAAATTTCCTGTTAACCACCAGCTTCAACAGTTGTTTGTGGGAGAGAGCTCAACATTTCCACCATTCTTTATACCAGAATGGCAGGGGGGTGGTGACGAGGGAATCAAAACATGGACAGTAATAAAAGGACAGTAAAATGCAAAATCGGTAGACAGGGTAATCAAGGGCAAGAGGCAAATAGGACGGCTTGCAGAGAAATATTAGGATGATTACAAATGGCAAAAAGACAAGCCTAAAGGCTTTGTATCATAATGCACGAAGCATTCGCATTAAGGTAGAGGAACTGATGGCGCAAATTGAGGTAAATGGATACGATCTCACGGCCATTACAGAGACATGGTTACAAGGAGATCAAAACTGGAAACGTAATATTCAGGAATATTTGATCATTCAGAAGGACAGGAGAGAAGGAAGAGCTGGTGGGTAGCACTGTCAATAAGAGATGAAATTTGGACAATTATGAGAGATGGTCTAGACTCAGATGATGTAGAATCCTAAAGGTTGGCCAGTTGGCAAAAGTGGGTCCCAGGAAAAAAGTTTGAAAAACACTGCTCTAAGACACACACGCAGTCAATCCCACTCACAAATGCACTCACTCGCACTCTCTCTCACTCGCACACTCACATGTACTTTCACTCACTCGCTCACTCACACGTACTTTCACTCACTCACTCACACACACTTTCACTCACACACACTCACACTCGTATGCACTTTCACTTATTCACTCACACACACGCATTCACACACAGACACACACCACCACATCTGGGAACCCCACCACTTGGAGGTTCCCCTCCAACTCAGTCACCACCCTGACTTGGAAATATGTCGCTCTTTTTTCACTGTTGCAGGGGAAAAATCATGGAACTTCCTCTCTAACTGTACTGTGGGTATACCTACACCACAGGGACTGCAGTGGTTCAGGAAAGCAACTCACCACCACCTTCTAAAGGGCAACTAGGTATAGGCAATAAATGCTGGCCTAGCCAGTGATGCGCGATCAATTACTGCAAAGACTAGAACTGTTCCCCAGCAACTCCGGTACAGAGTGAGGGCTGCTGGGATGGCACCGACTCCCCGGTCTTTACCAACACTACGTGGGCTCTCCAGGGACTGTTGCTAGCTTCAATGACCCCTTCCCTTAGTAGCCTTTGGACCTCCGACCTAATGAAGGTCCGGTCCTGGGCACTGTACCATCTGCTCCTGGTGGCGACGGGTTTGCAATCCGGGGTGAGGTTCGCAAACAGGGAAGGCGGGTCGACCGTAAGGGTCGCGAGGCCGCAGACAGTAAGGGGGGGGTATAGGGCCGCCGAATTTGAAGGTCAGACTTTGCAGTTTACACTGGAAGTCCAACCCCAGGAGTGTTGAATTTCCTTCCTTGGACTGTGAGGTTTGCTAGACAGAACCCCTTTATCTCCACTGAGTGGGAACCGGAGGCCAGGGAGTTTCTTTGATTTACAGGGTGGGTAAAAAGTGAACAGCGCCTTACCGTGTCGGGGTGTATAAAGCTCATCGTGTTCCCAGAGTCAATCAGGCAGGACGTCTCGTGGCCGTTGATGAAGACTGTCGTCGTTGTTGTTGAGAGTGTTCGGCTCATAAGGCCGCGCTGCTCCCCCCCACCCGACCGGAACACCCGACTGGATGGCTGGCCGTCGCTCAGCCCCGAGGTTCGAGTCACGCGATGTGGAGGCGCTCCTGGACGCGGTGGAGCAGAGGAGGGACGCCCTGTATCCCGGGCACGGCCGCAGAGTTGCCCCACGCCACAGCCGGCGTCTGTGGAGGGAAGTGGCAGAGGCCGTCACCGTTGTGGCCCTGACACCACGGACAGGCACCCAGTGCCACAAGAAGGTGAACGACCTCGTCAGAGAAGGCAGGGTGAGCCTCCCCCATATCCCCCCTCCCCATATCCCCCCTCCCCCATATCCCCCTCCCCATATCCCCCCTCCCCCATATCCCCCCTCCCCATATCTCCCCTCGCCCATATCCCCCCTCCCCCATATCCCCGATATCCCCCCTCCGCATATCCCCCCCTCCCCATATCCCCCCTCCCCCATATCCCCCCTCCCCATATCCCCCCTCCCCCATATTCCCCCCTACCCCATACCCCCCTCCCCATATACCCCCCTCCCCCATAACCCCCCTCCCCCATATTCCCCATATCCCCCTCCCCCATATCCCCCCTCCCCCATATCCCCCCTCCCACATATCCCCCCCTCCCCCATATCCCCCCTCCCCCATATCTCCCTCCCCCATATCCCCCCTCCCCATATCCCCCTCCCCATATCCCCCAAATCACCCCTCCCCCATATCCCCCCACCCCATATCCCCCCTCCCCATATCCCCCTCCCCCATATCCCCCCTCCCCATATCCCCCTCCCCCATGTCCCCCATATCCCCCCTCCCCATATCCCCCCCTCCCCATATCCCCCCTCCCCATATCCCCCCTCCCCATATACCCCCTCCCCATATCCCCATATCCCCCAAATCCCCCCTCCCCCATATTCCCCCGCCCCCATATCCCCCCTCCCCATATCCCCCTCACCCATATCCCCCCTCCCCCATATCCCCCCTCCCCCATATCCCCCTCCCCCATATCCCTCATATCCCCCCTCCCCATATCCCCCCTCCCCCATATCCCTCATATCCCCCCTCCCCATATCACCCCTCCCCCATATCACCCATTTCCCCGCTCCCCCATATCCCCCCTCCCCCATACCCCCCCTCCCCCATATCCCCCCTCCCCATATCCCCCCTCCCCCATATGCCCCATATCCCCCCTCCCCCATATCCCCCCTCCCCCATATCCCCCTCCCCCATATCCCCCCTCCCCCATATCCCCCCTCCCCCATATCCCCCCTTCCCCATATCCCCCCTCCCCATATCCCCCCTCCCCATATCTCCCCTCCCCATATCCCCCCTCCCCCATATCCCCCCTCCCCCATATCCCCCCTCCCCCATATCCCCCCTCCCCCATATCCCCCTCCCCATATCCCCCCCATATCCCCCCTCCCCCATATCCCCCTCCCCCATATCCCCCCCCCATATACCCCATATCCCCCATATCCCCAAGTGAATCCAGCCCTAACCTTAACCTCTGCAATGCACGCGCAACCGATGGTGTGCATTCATATACCTGCCTAACACTGTTGCCCTTTACCCCTGCCCCCCCCCCCCACAGGAGAAGCGCGCACACAACAATAGGGAGCATGTGAGGACTGGAGGAGGGCCCGCTGATGAGAGGCCACTGACCGTACACGAGGAAATGCCCTGGAACTGGCTGGCGGACCCGAGGACCGGGAGGTTGCTGATGCAGAGGTCGGGGGCGTACTAGCGAGTGAGCCACTGACAGCCAGTCCCCATATCCCTCCTCCCCTATATCCCCCTCCCCCGTATCACCTGATATCTGCCTGATGTCTAACCATGCATGCTTCATTGTGTATCGCAGGACCAAACGTCCAGGCACCCATCCCCGCAGATGGAGACCGCCCGCAGGATGCCCCTCGGAGACCACGGGAGACGGAGAGACCCGCACCCTCCAGCATGCGGCGCCCGCAGGATGCCCCTCGGAGACCACAGGAGACGGAGAGACCCGCACCCTCCAGCATGCGACGCCCGCAGGATGCCCCTCGGAGACCACGGGAGACGGAGAGACCCGCACCCTCCAGCATGCAACGCCCGCAGGATGCCCCTCGGAGACCACGGGAGACGGAGAGACCCGCACCCTCCAGCATGCGACACCCGCAGGATGCCCCTCGCACACCACGGGAGACGGAGAGACCCGGACCCTCCAGCATGCGACGCCCGCAGGATGCCCCTCGGAGACCACGGGAGACGGAGAGACCCGGACCCTCCAGCATGCGACGCCCGCAGGATGCCCCTCGGAGACCACGGGAGACGGAGAGACCCGGACCCTCCAGCATGCGACGCCCGCAGGATGCCCCTCGCACACCACGGGAGACGGAGAGCCCTGGAGCAACAGGGAGACGACACCCCCGTCACGTGCGGGAGCGACCACCCAGCGACGAGGGGGGCAGCCACAGGCCCCCGTCACATCCGAGCCAGGACACCACTACCCAGGACACCACTACCCAGGACACCACTACCCAGGACACCACTACCCAGGATACCCCTACCCGGGACAGCACTACCCAGGACACCCCTACCCGGGACAGCACTACCCAGGAAGACGAAATACCGGAAAGTGACTCAGAGTGGATGGGTGGAGACGAACCCCCACCCCAAAGTGCCATGGACTCAGAGTGGGACGAAGAGCACGACACAACGCCACTGCTGTCACCAACACCCTCCACCATCGCAGAAACACTCACCACGGTTGGGCACTTTAGTGATGAGGCGTCTGGTACACTCACTGGTGCGCACAACACAGCCGTCCCGGTACAGCAGGTGGAGGTAGGAGCAGCAGAGGGACCGGGCGGTCGGAGGGCAGCCCAGCCCAAGCGAACATCTGCCGCCCAGATGGATCCCGGGTTCCTGCAGTTACCACACCCACACATAGATCCGATGCAACCACCGACCCGGAGACGAGCGAAGAGGGTGACGGGCGGCTTGCGGCGGCTGCGGTCGCAGGTGGAGGAGTCCACCCGCGTCCAGGAGCTGGGAGTGGTGCCGGTCATGCGTGCCACCCAGGCTGACACCGCACGGGTGGCGTCCGCGGTGGAGGCAATGGATGCGACGGTGTCAGACATGGGGAACGGTTTGCGAGGCCTGGGGCCTTCCGTGCAGGCAGCGTATGTGGCCCAGGAAATGGCTGCCCTCTCACAGGAGGCCATGAGCCAGTGCCAGCGCCAGATGGCAGAGGCGCTCAACGCCATAGCCCAGTCTCTGCAGGCCATGGCCCAGACTCAGCAGGCCATGGCCCAGTCTCTGCAGGCCATCGCTGAGGGCATCGGCGCCAGTGGCCATGTGCGAGCCGGCGTCGCACTGTCACAGACAGGGTTTGCCAACCCCCTGGGCTCCATAGCTGCAAACCTGCAGACCCCTGTCGATACCAGCACGGGCCTCCAGGACTGGCAGCGCCAGATGTCGGGGGGGCGTTGGATGGCCAGTCCGTTCGCATCCCCCACCCATGTAGAGGCCTGGGGGCCATCGGGCACCCCGAGGGAGGAGGAGGTGGTGTGGTCCGTCCCGGCTCCCTCTGAAGGGGAGGTCCCGGTACACCGCGACACCTCGGACTCCCCCCCCCCTTCCGTCCCAGGTGCATCGGGCAGGACAGGCTGGCAGCTCGCCATCCCAGTCGCCCGGGCCGCAGCCTGGCCCATCTAGGCCAGGACGCCCCAGGAAACGGCCGCCAAAGGGATCCAGTGTCAGAGGGCAGGAATCACAGGAGTCCACCTCCAGTTCTGCTGTACCGTCTGGGGAACCACGTAGACGTAGTCAAAGGGCCCGTAAGGCCAAACAATTAGACACTAAGTAAGTTGGCACGGGTGCAGGGCACAGATGAGTTTTAGGTGCTAGGGCACGTGCATGAACTCCTTTGGTTATTAAAGTCAATGTTACACCTACAGAAGCTGCCTTTGTGCTCTGTCCAAAGCGTGCGGGGGTGTCATGTACGTTGAGCACAAGTGTGTGTGTGAGGGGTGGTCTTACCTCAGCCCCAGGTGAGTCTGCCCCCTTCCCCCTGGGCATCAACATCCCCCGGGGGGGCAGAGGACGGGACCGTGCGCTGCAGTGTCACAGCCGCATGCAGGGATGGTCCGGGTGGATGGTGGTACTGTGGCCATGGGTCAGACATAGTCCAACGATGTAGAGCCAGGAGCTCACCGCAGGGCGGGTTGTTATCATCCTCCATGGCCTGCAATAGACACACGTCCACCCGCAACTTTGTGAGCCCGGCCCGTTGTGCCGCAGGTGGATCGGCAATGGGGGGGGGGGGTGGTGTGCATGCGGGTGGGGTGGGTGGGGTTGGGGAGGGGGGTGAGGGTGCTGGGTGGGTGGATGGGTGGGGGGTGTGGGTGGTCGGCTGTTGCCATGGTGTGCGGTCTGTGGCCATACTACCCGATTCCCACGCCCATCTAGTCAGTGAAGCGGGCGGCTATCAGTCTGTCCCGTGCCCGCTGGGCCAGCCGGTAACGGTGGACAGCCACCCGCCTGTGTCTACCCCGTCTGCCCTGACCATTGCCCCCATCCCCCTCATCTGGGGAGGACTGGGCCTCTTCCTGCTGCTCCTCCACTCCGCCCTCCTCTGCCTACGGCACATCGCCCCTCTGCTGGGCTATGTTGTGCAGAACGCAGCACACCACAATGATGCGGCCGACCCTATCTGACCGATACTGGAGGGCGCCCCCAGAGAGGTCCAGGCACCTGAAACGCATCTTCAGCACACCAAAGCACCTCTCGATCACTCCCCTTGTCGCTACATGGGCATCATTGTAGCGGTTCTCCGCCTCATTGCGTGGCCTCCGTATAGGCGTCATCAGCCACCATCGCAATGGGTAGCCCCTGTCGCCCAGCAACCAGCCCCTCAGCCGGGGATGGCGTCCCTCGTACATGCCGGGGATGGATGACCGCGACAACACGAATGAGTCGTGTACACTGCCTGGGTGACGGGCGCAGACGTGCAGGATCATCATGCGGTGGTCGCAGACCACCTGTACGTTCATCGAATAGGTCCCCTTCCTATTAGTGAACACGGCCCTGTTATCTGCAGGTGGCCGCACGGCGACGTGCATCCCATCGATCGCGCCCTGGACCATGGGGAACCCGGCCACGGCAGAGAAGCCCACGGCCCGGGCATCTTGGCTGGCCCGGTCCACAGGGAAGCGGATGTAGCGGTGCGCCATGGCATATAGGGCATCTGTCACTGCCCGGATGCACCGGTGCACCGATGTCTGCGATATGCCGGACAGGTCCTCACTCGGTGCCTGGAATGACCCCGTTGCATAAAAGTTCAGGGCCACCGTAACCTTGACGGACACGGGGAGAGGGTGTCCCCCGCCAGTGCCACGCGGTGACAGGTGTGCCAGCAGGTGGCAGATGTGTGCCACGGTTTCCCGGCTCATCCGGAGTCTCCTCCTGCATTCCCGGTCCGTGAGGTCCTGGTATGACTGCCGGGGCCGGTACACACGGGGCGCCCTCGGGTGCCTCCGTTGCCGTGGGGCCGCGACGTCCTCCTGCCCCTCCTCGTCCTGTCGGTCAGGTGTCCCTCCAGCCTGGGCGGCTGCCACCTGCCCCTCTGCGGCAGCCTGCGCCGCCTCTCTGGCACGCTCCTCCTCCTCCTCCTCCTCATCCAGGGCAACATAGACATGAGCGGCTGCCACCACGGCGGCCAACATCGCTGGATGATCTGAAAACATGACGGCCTGGTGGGGGGGAGGGGAACGACGACATGTCATCATTGCCCATATCCCCTCCTCCCCCCAGCCAGGTGGCATGGACCGCATGGGTCCAACTGTTGGAGGCTGGCACCTGGCCAGGTGGACCAACTCACTTGCCCTCCCATCCCCCTCCTCGGCACGGACCCCCCCCCCAACCTCCACCCCGGCATGGCACGGACCCGCCCCCAACCTCTACCCCGGCACGGCACGGACGCCCCCCCCCCCAACCTCCACCCCAGCACGGACCCCCCCCAACCTCCACCCCAGCACGGACCCCCCCCCAACCTCCACCCCAGCACGGACCCCCCCCCAACCCCCAACCTCCACCCCGGCACGGCACAGACACCCCCCAACCTCCACCCCAGCACGGACCCCCCCCCCCCAAACCTCCACCACGGCACGGACCCCCCCCCCAACCTCCACCCCAGCACGGACCCCCCCCCCAACCTCCACCCCGGCACGGACCCCCCCCCCAACCTCCACCCCAGCACGGATCCCCCCCCCCAACCTCCACCCCGGCACGGACCCCCCCCCCCCCCCAACCTCCACCCCAGCACGGACCCCCCCCCCCAACCCCCAACCTCCACCCCGGCACGGACCCCCCCCCCCCAACCTCCACCCCGGCACGGACCCCCTCCCGGCACTCCCCCGGAGCCCAGCCTACTCTAACCACCCCCCCCCCACCGCACACACACACACACACAACCCGAGACACACCTCTCCCCACGCAATCAGACTGCGGCCACGCCATTGCCTGCCCAGAGCCAACCCCCCAGGCCGTCACTCACCTCCACGCTGGTCGGCGTGAGCCTGGAGCACCGGGTCACGCCGATGAAAAGGAGGTTTGATTCACGTCGACGTGAACGGTCATCACGTCGACGGGACTTCGGCCCATCCGGAAGGGAGAATATCGGCAGGCCGAAAATCGGCTGCCTTGCGCAGACCCGTGACATTCTCCGCGGCAGCGGCGCCATTAACGCCCCGCCAACTTTTCTCCCTTCGGAGACTTCGGCAACCGGCGGGGGCGGGATTCACGGCGGCCAACGGCCATTCTCCGACCCTCTGGGGGGTCGGAGAATGACGCCCAATGTCCTTTTAAAAGTTCGATTGCTGCATCAAAGTCTTCCGCCTCCTCGATGAGGGTGTAGATCTGAGGGCTTACCCTTGAGTGCAGGAAATGCAGTTTCTGCTCCGTGGGTGTGCCTCCAGCCGTCTCAAGGTAGCCATTGAAACACGCCAGCCAGTATTTGAAAATCGCCACTGAGTTCGCCGTGTGGGGACTGAGTTGCAGACACTCCGGCTTGATTCGGAGATCCATCTTCTCTGCTTTTGTGTAGTCTATTAAATTGATGCGTGATCAATTACTGCAAAGACGAGGTTAAAGCATAACTGAAGGCTTTAATAGACTAGAACTGTTCCCCAGCAGCTCAGGTACAGAATGAGGGCTGCTGGGACGGCACCGACTCTTATACCCCGCCTATCTGGGCGGAGCTACATACTATACAGCCAATGGTAAACCCCCAGGTTTGACCAATGGAACATCAGCCTCTCGGATGCTGCAATACCTGATAACATCACAGCCAGCAAAGCCCACATCCTGGAAATACATTTTAAAAACACACACTCACACTCACTCACTCACTCATTCCGACACACACTCTCTCTCACTCTCTCACTCTCACACGCTAATACACACAGCAGTAACCTGGCTATTGATTCTATTTTTTACTTAAAGATTTTAGAAAGTTGAAGAGAGGATGCCTCCATGTTGAATCACCTTTTCTCCCTATTTACCCTTTGCTGCAGCGAGCTGCTCTTCGAGTGCTAACCCACCTCTCTTAATTGCATCGAGAACCTGTCCTCATGCCAATTAAGGGGCCCCCTGTGAAAATCCCAGGCCAGTGACTGTCCCTCCCGGGGGCAAGTTCAGGACTCGGTAACTGCTCTGACTTCCATTTCCCACTTTTGGAGTGCTAATCCAGCTTTCGAGACCTGGCTCTCCATGGCTTGAGAGTGTCCAGTCAAGCTGTCAGTTAACCTCACTATTCCCCTCCTCAGAGAAGATCCCGGCCAACTAGCCCCATGAGCTCATTTGTTGGCAGTCAATTTTAACACACTTGGTGTTGAAGCTGAGTGCAATGATTTTGATGAATCTATGTTGTCGTAGGCTGATGTAAATATGCAACAAATATTCCAACTGCTCCATATGAGCATAAGCCCTCATCTGTTGAACTCTAATCCATATTCATAAAATATGTATTGGGCGGATTTAACATCTGTTGAGCTGTATTTGACTTAGTCACAATATCTTGACATAAATCACCCTAAATTCCTAGGCAAATAATCAAAATTCCCATATTACAACTATTCCGGATGTAGGAACAGCCATTTAGTCCCTGGAGTTTGTTTAGCTATTCGGTTAGATTATGGCTGGCCTACATCTTGATTCCTTTTACCCACCTTTGCTTCATTTCCTTTAATCCCCTTGGCTAACAGAGACCTTGATCTTAACACAAAACATCACAGCCTTATAGAGGACGAAGCCCCCATTTCCAGTAGCTTTTGTGTGAGCAAGTGCTTTCTGATTGCACTTTTGATTGGCCCAGCTCTAATTTTAAGATTGTGTTTCATTGTTCTCGATTCCCTATGAAAGAAAATGCTTTCTCCATCAAATACCTTTAGTATTTTAGAGGGAAACATTCAGAGGATAGATAGGATGGCACGGTGGCACAGTCGTTAATGCTGCTGCCTCACCGCACCAAGGACCCGTGTTCACTTCCAGCCTCGGATGACTGTCTGTGTGGAGTTTGCACGTTCTCCCTGTGTCTGCGTGGGTTTCGTCCGAAGTGCTCCGGTTTCCTCCCACAGTCCAAAGATGCGCAGGTTAGGTGGATTGGCCATGCTAAAATTGCCCCTTAGTGTCCAAAGATTTAGGTGAGGTTATGGGGATAAGGTGGGGGCTTGGGCCTAGGTAGGGTGCTCTTTCAGAGGGTTGGTGCAGACTTGATGGTCTCTTTCTGGTCTCTTTCTGATGGTCTCTTTCTGCGCTGTAGTGATTCTATGATTCCAAAATCGTGATGGATAGCTGAACCTGCACAAATGTCAGGAAGTGTAAGAATAATATTTATGTATCTCGTGATTTAGGCTAGAAAAGCAAACTACAATGCTGCAGACATCACAGAGATTTGGCTAAACACGTAGAATTTGAGGGTGGCGAATTCACAGAGATAAAGTTGCCCCATTGTTTTAAAAAAGATAAGTTAAGAGAATTTCAGAATTTTGCATGTAGAAGCATGTGCCAACAAACAAATCCAATCTGGATCAGGTGGAGACAAAGTGGACACATCGGTTAGGATTTTCCACTCCTGCTGGTAGGCATCGTTGTGGGCAGGACTGGAAAATGTGGAGAGTCATTGGGCAGGATTTGCTGCGCTACCCGCCGAGAATTCTTCCGCGGCTGGAGCCGGCCCACCATTGGTTGACATCGGGATCTAATGGTCTCGTCATTGTCAACGGGGTCTCCCATTGAATGCACCGCTCGCTGGCTGGAAACCCACAGCAGGGGAGCCCTGTCGGCATTAGCAGAAGATCCTGCCCGTCTGAACGGTCAAAAGATCTCTCCCCTCGACTTTTAACAACGTTTCCCCATCCTGTCCTTGATGTTTCCTTCCACTGTCGGGACTGGAAAATCGCACCTATTGGGAACATAGTGTCACAGAGAGAGAATAGGTCTGGAATTTTATACTCGAATAGGGGAAACATATGGGAGTTTATACATGGTGGTTACAGGCAACTTCCATTTACTCGGGATAAATTAGAAGGTCTCCTTAGGTAATTAGGAGAGGGAAAATGTGTTCCTGGGTCGCTGTCTCTGCGGAGTCTGCATATTCTCCCCTTGTCTGTGTGGGTTTCTGGTCTCTCTCTCTCTCTCTTCCCCCCCACACACACACACACACACAGTCCCAAAAGACGTGCTTGTGAGGTGAATTGGACATTCTGAATTCTCCCTCTGTGTACCCGAACAGGCGCCGGTGTGTGGGGACTAGGGGATTTTCACAGTAACTTCATTGCAGTGTTAATGTAAGCATACTTGTGACAATAATAAAGATTACTATTATTACATAGGGAGAAGGTGATGGTAGGTATCATACCAAACAGCCAAGGGTAGGTAGAGAAAGTTTCCATTGGAGAGCAGCTTGGAAACTGTGGTTACAAGATGGTTAGGTTTGCTTTGGCAGAAAGGAGGGCTACAACTGGGGCTGTTGACTCTAGAAGGATGGTTTTTGAGGTGAACTGAAAGACTGTTAATAGGGAAGAGCACAAAGAATAAGTGGAATAGTTTCAAGAATAGCCACTTGAACTTAATTATTGCTGAAAAAAAACTTGCTGTCGAAACTGTAGCCATCTGGGATGGCCACTTCCAGAATACAAAATGGATGTTTGCATAGACTGCAGGGAACTATGGACAATGCTAAGAAAGTAAGCAGGCACAGAGCCTGTATGCATATTGGAACTGCAGCTCCTAGACGAGACTGAAACTGTAGATCTGTTAGCAGATTGATGGTCCATCTCTGGGAACAAAGGAAAGACAGTCAAGCAACCGATTTAGCTCCAGACCTCGCGGCGCCAGTTCCCTAAACCGAAAGCATAAACAAAGCAAGGCCAACGGCCACTTAGGACACGCCCAGCCATCAGGGCACCCACCCCTTTATTGGTCTAGATCAATATGAGTGATCAAGGCCCGCCCAAAAGCACGCGAAGCCCCTTTCAGGTATAAGAAGAAGGCCCTGAGTGAGAATCGCTTTCTTGGAATCGGCTCTCAAAGCGGAGAGACCCTTCCACCAGCTACACCAGAAGCAAGTAAGTCCAAGGTCAACACTCGCTACCAGACGGACGACTTTAGCTGTTCCCCTTCACCACTTCGACCCCAGCAGCCTCAGATCCGAACAACGGCCATTGTTCCTCTGACTGAGTGGGCACCCGAAGCTAAGTATAGGCGTTCGCGTTAGAGATAGTTTAGTTTGTAGTATTTTGTGTATGAGTGGATATTACTCTGTGTGTAAATAAATAGTATTGACTTTGAACTAACGAACTAACTGGTGTATCGGCTCTTTGATCAGGGTTTGAACCTTGTGGCAGTATCGAAAGATACCTGCCGACTCTAAAGCAAACGTAATTAGGATTAAGGAAGGCAACCATATTGACCGCCATACTTAGGACCAGAGAAACAGAGCAACAAAACTTTTTGCCTTATAGCCATCAGGACAGATTTGCAAGAATGCCAAATCTAAAAGGAACAACAATTTATAGTGCATGGGTGCTGATCTGTCGGCAGGTCAACTTTAATTGTTGTAGCTGTCATCTTTGCATGACAGCCCGTGGCAAACGAATCAGCAGGGAATATTCTCAGGGATATTGGATCAAGAAAATTGGATCATTCGGCCTTGCGACGCTGTTCTGCAGAGAGAATAATTTGTGTTTCACATAAACATGCTGAGGTAGAGTTTCTGCTTATTGTGCTAGTTATATCAGTGATGTAAAATCCAGTGGGTGCAACTGGCACTCACCCCAAACACCCACTGCATGCTCACTGGCCAGGCTACTTTAAAACTGGGTCCTGACAGGTTATTCACCATGGTGAAGGTATTGGTGTCAAGTTTAACATTTTGTCATTTTGTGATCGTGACATTTTGTGCCGTTGTCATTTTGTTTTTACACCTTCCCAACCTAGGAATTCAGAGCGCATTGAAGGATGTCTTCCACCATCTCTGTTAATGCAGCACAACCAGTGTTGGAGCAGGGGTTATATGTCAAATCGTGCTGTGTTGACGTTACTCGCCCCAGACACCTTGCACCTTGTTGTACGATTGAGAATCACATGGGATTTCACTGACCGACTCATTTTTATTTGTCTAAAATCAGATTTACAATGATGACGTGCATATAAATGAGCTTCGATAGATTCCCCCTAGCATTGCAAATGTTACATTTCTGACCACTCTGTGTTGCCTGAACGTTGCAGATGCCAGGTTGACCTCTCAACGTTGCCGAAAGGACAGAAGCATCGTTTGGAGTTGTCTCTGGAGAACGGACTGGGCTCTTTGGTTTTGCTTCTCATGCTCACAGCTTCCATCGAAGTCTCCATCTCGGACCCATGTGCCAGCCCACTAAACAATGAGACTGAAAGACAGCAGATTATTCAGAGATACGTAAGTTCCCAGTGAGGGCAAGAGTAAATAAGATAGCTGGACTATCATGTCGCAAATACACAAATTACAAATCGGTTACAGATGAGGAATCATTGCCCCCTGTAAAGAGAGGTATTGCAACAGTTCTGGCAGCTTCTGTGAAGAGAGACGCAGTTAACTTTTTTCGTTGATAATGAACGGTTATCAACCCGAAACATTGACTCTGGGCGGGATTCTCCGTGACGAGCCAGCCCCACGACTGCTGCTCGTGAGGACAGAGCATTTGGCACGCCTGTTCACTGGCGGCGGAACTCTCTAGTCCAGCCACTTGTCAACGGGAATTCCCATTGAAGCCACCCCATGCCGCTGGTAAACCCACGGGTGAGGGGTGTGCTACCAGCAGGACAAGAGAATCGCACCACCAGCGAACATCCAGAGATTCCCGGCCCTCTGTTCCTCTCTCCGGAGATGCTGCCAGACATGCTGAATATTCCCAGCATTTTCTGTTTGTGTTACAGTTTTTCTTCATCTGCAGTATTTAAAAATAAAAATCATTTCTGGGATGTGGAAGTTGCTGGCTGGACCAGAATTTGTTGCCCACTCCTAACTGCCTTTCATTTCAAAGGCCGCTTGAGGGTCAGCCACATTGCAGTGGGTCTGGAGTCACATGCAGGCCAGACCATGCGAGGATGGCAGACTTCGTTCCCTAAAGGACAAAAATGAATTATTAAAGAGAAGAAAATGGGCTGATCGTTTCTTCAGGTTTAAAATAAAAGTTTAGCCCAACAGCAGCTTGTTGTCAGAAGATCTGAAACTTATTTACCAAACAATAACCAAGCTAATAGTCCAATTTACAGAGATGCCAACCCATCCCCTGCACACCGATCCAATTCTGCCCCCCCCCCCCCCCCCCCCCCCCCCCCCGGCGCTCCTATGTCGACTTCACAAAAGGTTTTGATCGGCTCCTATAGAGTCATTGGACACGATTCTCCCCAAACATCTCTGAGGTAATTTGTGGCGGGTTTTTCAGGGAGTTTCCCGCGGGCTCTGCCGGCAGGTTTCCCACCACTATTCAATGACACTAAGTCACTTTTTGGGGCCCTGGGGAGTTTCTCAGCGGTTTAGCCCACACTTCGAATTTTTTATAGCATTGGGGAGCTGAACTCCGAGATCGGGCCACCATTTTGAAAGGGTGTCCTGATCTCAATGTTAGTTTGTGCAGTCCCCACGCACACCCACCCGTGGGCAGTATGACCCCCCACCCCCAAACACGCATGGACACTAGCCCACACCCCCAAGTGAGGATGCCCCGCTATGGGTTCCTGGGGGACCCCCTCCCTTTTAGGACCCCCACCCGTCACCCACCCAACCTCCTGGAAACTTACCTGCCCTGCACTCCCCCACCCTTCAAATCCCCCCTCCACCCTCATTTCATGGGCATGGCCCCCCTCACCCCTTGGCCCTTGGCAGTGCCACCCTGGCACATGGGCACCCTTGCACTACCACCCTGACAGCTTGGTAGTACCATTGAAGCAACATGGCAGTGTCAGGGTGGCTGTGCCAAGGTGCCCATGTTCCAGGAAGAGAGCCAGGGAGCTGCTCTGCACTTACCCTGACAACCCTGGGATCTCCGGTAGCCTGGGAACCCCCCGGATGACGTTCTGCCTGGTCCACGTTTGTGCAGACCAGCACTGATCAGTGCCTGGCTTCAGCCTCCTGGGGGAGGCCGAAGAATTGAGGGAGGCGGTGGATCCTGCGCAGGTAGGTCGTAAGTAGGTTTACAACCTACTTCCGCGAGCATCATTCAGTTCCGACTCCGACATCTAATGGGACTTTGGAGGCTCCCAGGAGGTGCGGAGTCTGTTGGGAGGCTCACTATAGGCCTCTCCAGGCATTCTCCGGCCACGTTGTGCTCTCGCTTGAGTGCAACGTGGCCGGAGAATTACGCCCATTGTGTCATTATGGCACCGAACCATTCGGTCCATGTCGACTGTCTGCATTTAAAAAAAAATTGTAATTCAGAATCTGCTGTGCGACTGGTAAATCCCGGCTTGTAACAAATGATGAGAGTGATGTGCTGGCTGTTTATTCTCCGCACCGTTTAGTGAGCGTACTAATTTTTGTTTAACTTTGATTCTCAGAGTTTGAGAAACACTTTGCAGGACATGAGTGACATCGGGTTCCTGCAAGTACAAGTGATAAAAGCCTGTAACCTCGCAGCTGCAGATTTTGCAGGTACTTTGTCGTGAACCCCTTCATCTCACATCCGCATCGCCTATCACTTGCTCATCCTTCACTCTTTGATCCCTTCTCAGCACTTCCTCTGCTCTCTCCTCAAAATGTTTATTCCATCGGGGGTAATTTTGGCTTGAGACGATATTGAATCAGTCGCCTGGCTCGCTATCACCTGTTTTGCACCATTGGCCAAAGCCAATTACATGTTGGTCCCACAGCTTGGAACTGTTGCCGCGTTATCATGTCCGCATCTTCTCATCAGATTTTGTCACAATCATTGTCTCGCTCCTTTCTCAACTTTCCACTTCCATTCATTTTGATCGGGTATCATGGTATTCCAGTAAGCTATTCCTATGCAAAGCTATATGTGGATGTGCTTGCTTATATTGCTTATATTTTAAATTTTGCTTCCAAAGCTGCACCTTTAATGACTTTGCATTAGAAAATTACCTGAGTTTTAAATTACAAAGGCCTCCTTACCCAGTGACTTTCATGAGCAGAGGGAAAGAAAGATCTTTCATTTATATAGTACATTTATATAGTGTCTTTCACAACCTCAGAATGACTTAAGTCACTTTACAGGCAAATACATTCTCTAGAAATGTCAAATTACTTTCAAAGTACTTAGTACTAAAGTGCTTTGGGATATCTTGAGTTTGTGAAAGGTGTTATATAAATCTCCTTTTTTAATGAAGATTGTGATAATCTCCTGTTCTAATCATGTTAGCTAAAGGTTAAATATTGGCCAAGACATCGAGAGGAACTCCTCTTCAGAATAGTGCCACAGGATCTTTCAAGTTCATCCAAGAGGGCAGACTGGTCTCATCCAAAAGAATAAATCTCTAGTAATACAGCCCTCCCTCCTTGCTAGCTTAGAATTTGTGCTCAAGACTTTGAGATGAGTATTTCCTGTAAGGAATTCATCCACCAATTAAAACTGGCATGAGGCACTACAGTATAAAACCTTATGGAGAAGCACCATTTGCAAGTTAGTGACGAGATAGCCTATATTCCCATTATTGGGAAACCCGATAGATGTGTAAGTACCAGTGTTCCCACAGGCATTCATTTCTTTCAAAACAATTTCCAATCAGGGGGAACTTTAATGTGGCCAATCCACCTACCCTGCACATCTTTGGATTGTGGGGGCAAGACCCACGCAGACACGTGGAGAATGTGCAAACTCCACTCGGACAGTGACCCGGCACCGGGATCAAACCTGGGTCCACAGCGCTGCGAGGCAGCAGTGCTAACCAGTGCGCCACCGTGCCGCCCTCCCACAGGCATTAGTAAAAACTGTTGAGGGGCATGTGTAATTACCTCTGACCATCCTCTTGCTCACGGTGAAAGGGAGGGCCTTTACAATTACAACTGGATGAGTAATGCAGCACCAGGAACAAATTCATGAAGCATTTACTTTACATAAGAGGTGAGCCATATTATTGATGCAAAGCTGTTCTGAATAAGGATCAGAGGCACTGTGATATTTCACTGTTAATGTACTGCAACCTTTACTGCCTGACAGTGAACTGGAATAGGCCGACCTTGCTCACCTGCCCTCTTGCCGTCATAATGGACTCCTTGCAAATTAGAAGTTTGATTTTGGTAGCATATGGTGCCTGCAGTGACCCTGATATATGTGGTGTGCTCAGTAAATGCATCAAACTCTTCTCTGTGCGTCAAGTATATTTTCTCCGTAATGAGCCTTTCTTGCACTGAGATCAGAACAGCTCAGTATCAGTTCTTCGATTGAAACCATACGGAGTCCTGCAGTAAAACGGGTTGTAATTGGGGTGTCATTTATTAAGGTTTGAAGTAGTGCGCCCTGTGTTTGAAGAGTAATTAAGCATTCGGTGATGTGAATTGGCCGTAGGTCTACCCACCCGAAGTGAAACTAACTTTCTGACTTTCTTATTTAAATCAAGCATCGAGCATTTGCTGAGGCCTGTCGCCACGCTTTGCTTAAAATTCACACGGACGGGTTGAAGCAAATGGTACAGGTGCATTCTTGTGAGAAGCTAGACTAGTTTGTGAAGGAAAGGAAAGGACAAATATATACTGTTGCATTGCAACCGGTTTACTGGGAAGTAATTCCTTATTCCTTGCCATGGGGCTACGAGGGATTCCCAGGGAACCCGCTATCGAGCTGCCATCTTGAAAGGGAAGCCTGATAGCGAGGTCCTGTGGCCGCCCCCCCCCCCCCCCCCCCCCTACACCCCTCCCAAGCACTGCACTGTAACCCCGTACTACCAGATTGCATTTGTACCCCTACCAACACATACAGGGGTGACATGTCCCGCCCCCCTCAGGGATCCCTGTAATAGGGAGACCCCCCCCACCGGGACACCTGTAATAGGAAGACCCCCCACAGGGACCTTCATGGTAGGGGCAACCCCCTCCCACCCACAAGGACCCCCCCCCCCCCCCCCCATGGGGATCTCTGGCCTAAAGAGACATGCTGCCCCTCCCACCCCCTTAGACAGGGGCAGTGAGAAGAATTACAGCTGTAACACTTACCTTGCAGCTCCACATGTCCATTCCTGGAAGGAGAGCAGCTGTGACCTGTATCTGATTCTCATTAGCTGCAAGCCATTCATAGCTTTCGAGTCGTGGTCTGTGATTGACAGCTTCTACAAATCATCTGCGGCTTTGCTGCATTCATCTACCTTCACGGTTCAGGGCCTAAGAGGTGAAACCCCAATGTTTGTAAACATTGTTTCTAAACATTGACCACATCAAAGAGAGATAAGTGCAGTAAAATCACATGCTAGATTGATCAGAATGCACTTCCATCTCTTTGATGTGGTTACTGATGTCCTTTTAAGGGCATCAACCATCTCCACCTGGTGTGGCTTCCATGTGACTCCAGACCTACGTTAATGAGATTGAATCTTAACTGCCCTCTGAAATGGCATTGCTAGCCACTCAGTTCAAGGTCAGTAGGGATGGGCAGCAAATGTTGGCCTTGCCAATGATGCCCATATCCCATCAAAGAATAAAGGAAAAAAAATATTGCCGAAATGACAGACATGTGGGCGGCACGGTAGCACAGTGGTTAGCACAGTTGCTTCACAGCTCCAGGGTCCCAGGTTCGATTCCCAGCTTGGGTCACTGTCTGTGCGGAGTCTGCACATTCTCCCCGTGTCTGCGTGGATTTCCTCTGGGTGCTCTGGTTTCCTCCTACAGTCCAAAGATGTGCAGGTTAGGTGGATTGGCCATGCTAAATTGCCCTTAGTGTCCAGAAAGCTTAGGTGGGGTTACTGGGTTACGGGGATAGGGTGATGGTGTGGGCTTAGGTAGGGTGCTCTTTCCAAGGGCTGAATGGCCTCCTTCTGCAGTGTACATTCTATGATTCTATGATTATGTTGCTGAAGCTTTTCATCTTGCACTCTTCAGGACAAATGCAAAAATGCCAAATTTCAAACTACCACAACAATTTATACTACAGGAGAAGAGAGTGCTAATAAATTGGTAAGCCAACTCTGATTCTTACGTTTGTCCTGATAAGTGCAAGACAAAAAGTTTCATCAGCATGTTGGATTTTTCAGCAATGTTCAGGTTCGGTACTACCAAGCGATTATCTGAAATAAAAATCTTAGATCATGTAACTTTTTTTTTTCTGTCCTCTTTCATGGTCACCATTAATGAGACTAGTTTTCAGTTCCAGATTTATTTATTTATTGAATTTCAATTCCAACAGCTGCTGTGGTGGTATTTGAACCCACGTCCCCAGCGCATTAACCTGGGCCTCTGGATTACTAGACCTTCTCCCTCTAAATAACTGAAATGTGGATGATTCTCAGTAGTGATTGAGCAGCAACAATTGCCAAGAATCATCTTCTTTGCAGAAAGAACATAAGTTATTGGAGCAAGAGTAGGCCATTCGGCCCCTTGAGCCTGTTGTGCGATCTTCTACCTTTACTCCTACTTTCCCACCTATCCCTCGATTCCCTTAGGCACATCAATTTATCACTTTCAGCTGTGAATATACTGAACGGCATTCTGTCATCAGTGAAATTCTAGAGAGCCTGAAATCTGAAAGATAAAATTCATTGCCATGTAATTGTAAAATAAAAGGTAATGCTCTGCCATTGACATCAGGCCTTGGAAACTCAATGGTGTTTTATAGTTTCGACTGATCAATAAGCAATATATTTCTCCGAGTGTTGAAAATATTGGAAGAAATCGTTCAGATGTTTCATTGGAGATGCCCTGATGGTTCTTAAATCAGCCCTGATTGACTGACTTGACATTTGGCCCTGTTTATCAGTCATCCACCTTGCCATGACTACAGTACACGCACACATCTATTATTGCTTAAACATCACTGAGATTGGAAATGTTATTGGCTTCGTAAAAAGTGAAGATAGCATTTTCAAACCTGAAAGCAGCTTTGTCTTTCTGGAGAATGTTTTAAATAATACACTGGACAAACAAAGCTTATTTTATAGAATCCACAGAATCCCTACAGTGCATAAGGTGGCCATTCGGCCCATCAAGTCTGCACTGATCCTCTGAAAGAGCACCCTGCTGAGGTCCACTCCCCTATCCGATCCCCGTAACACCGTAATCCCACCTAACTTGCACATCTTTTGGACGCTTAAGGGGAAATTTTAGCATGGCCAATCCACCTAACCTACACATCTTTGGAATGTGGGAGGAAACCGGGGCACCCGGATGAAACCCACACAGACACGAGAAGCAGGTGCAAACTCCACTGAGTCACCCGAGTATGGAATCGAAGCCGGGCCCCTGGCTCTGTGAGGAAGCTGTGCTAACCACTGTGCTGCTCTATATTAAAATAAAACTTGCAGTTTTTATTGTGCCGTAATACATCACGCCACCACAAAGCACCTCGAGCAGTGAATTTGTTTTGCAATGTGGCGACTTTTGTTCTGTGCCCACAGAGGCTCACAAATGGGAATCACCGCTGGCGCTGGCAAGATATTGGAAGAAGCCTCTGCTCTGGATAATTTGATAGCATCATTAATGACCACCTGAATAGGCACATTGGATCTAGCTTTGATGCTTCATCTGAAACCTCCTCCAGCCCTACAACTTTCTGAGATCCCTGCGCTCCCTCAATTCTGGAGGTTTGCTCCTCTGCCATTTTCGTCAGCAAGCAGTTGTAGGCTGTGCCTTTAGCTGCTAAGCTTTGCTCTTTGGAATTCCTTCCCTAAACCTCTTCGTCACGTGTCTCTTCTTCTTAAAGCCTGTGGCATGATGTCACATCTTTCTTGATAGCTTCCCTGTTAGGAACTCTTACCACCCTCTTGGGGACTTTTAATATTTAAAGAAGAAATCCAAACATGCAATTAACCAATGGAACTTTGGCACAAGGTTTCATATTTTCTAAACAAAAACAAACTTTATTGTACATTGAAAAATAATTCAATACAAGCACTATTAACTTATTACTATAATTTATAAAGCGTTATGCTGTAAATGTAGTTCTAACTCACCCCTTCAAGAGTTCCCTTGTCTTACAAAATCTTGAAGGTGCAATTATTATTCCTGGGACTAACCCAGGAGGTATGCCACAGCCCCTTCAAATTTAATTCTCCTTCAAATTCCAGTTATTCCTCAAGGTACACATTTTATGGTGATTCATCCATTAGCTTTTTGGCTATGTGACTCCCCACCTTTTCCATTACAGCCCTCACGACTGTGGATTCCGCAACTCCTGGTTCAAATTCCGCCTTCCAACAGCTATCCAAGCTAACTCAACCAACTGTTTTCTGCCATCAGGCTCTGTGAGGACCACTGTAGATTGCTTTCAATTGTTGCAAGCTAGAGAAAATTATCAAGCTACTTCCCCCTCCCCACCAAAAAAAATCCAAACTGAGATAGAGCTTCACCTGCATTCCACATGGTGAACAATGCAGTGAGTATTTTCTCTGTTTGAAAGGCAGGCCAACTGGCTACCACCTCCTGTTGGACCTCAATTCGATTACATGCAGTTTTCACTGAAGCACAGCTACAACGGTCTTCCCAAATTAAACTGCCTTACTTCTGTCAGCAAATGCACACCGATAAATCAAACAAAAGAGCCTTCTAACCATGGATGTGCCCTGAATCGCTACCTGTCTGGCAGTGTGACACACATGGCCTTTTCCCAGATAAAAATACAAATTAGCTACCTTTCGATAATAAAGTTTGCCTTGATTCTGGGAAATCATGTGAGTAATGGGGGTGGCACTTTACAACCTTCCTTCCCAGAATTGTGAGCTTTTAACTTCTTTGTTAGAATAATGAGACACCATGGGCGGGATTCTCTGATCGGCGACGCCAAAATTGTGTTTGGGGATCGGCCGGAGAATCCCCGTTTATGCTGGAATCAGGGGCGGCGTTGTTTTTGCTATGCTTCACCCCCTCAAAATTGGCGTACTCAGGGAGGATGTTGCCTGAGGCCCTCCCCCGATGCTCCGCCCCCGATGGGCCGAATCTATTCGGGGACCAAGCGTGGCGGCTGTGGACTGAGTCCAGCGCCGCCACAGTTGGGGGGGAGCGCAGTCCACTGGCAGGGGGCTTCATCAGGGCTTGGGCGACTGGTGGGGGGTGGTCTGGGAGTGGCGAGGCTGGTCACAGGGGGGCAGTTTTTGGCAGGCCGGGCCCGCGTGCGGCTGGCGCCATGCTGCACGGCGCCGGCGCTGCAATGCGCGGCTCCGACCATTCTCTGGCCGTATCTGCAGGTAAAGCCGGGGGCTTTACGTTGCACGACTGCTAGACCCCCACCGGGTGGAGGACCTGTGTGGGTGCAGTGCCGACGGTCTGGCTGACGAATCCTTCGGACATTGCCGCAGGATTGGAGAATCTATCCCCCTGACTCTACCAGGAGTTCCAGAAATGGGTCATTCATTGTCCAAATGGTTACACCTCCACCTCTGACCTTGTAAGATAAACAGGGAGGGTACCTTGTAACCATAATTAAGTCCCAGCTTGTTTGAATTGTGTTCCCTTCAGCATTGTTACCAGTTTATCAATCGAGATTTTCCATTTATCACACTTTAACACTTTAACCTTGTGAAACCAGAAGTTACATTTGAAAACATAATAATTGTGAACAAGATATTTACAACAGCACCTTGGGGTGCTTCACTAAATTCAAGATGCTATTTAAATGCAAGTTGTTGAAGGGGTGAAGGCGCTGCACTCATTTATTGGCTGAAAGGATGCCCAATGCAGCTCTCAGTAATAAATTGTGGTTTTTGCACCTCGCCCTGAAATCGGGAAGCCATATAATTAGTTTTAAGATGTCATTCGTATTTTTGTCTCTCTAATAAATAGCACACCGTTTCAGCTGGAACAAGCAGTACAGACTGCAGAGGTAAATGTTATTGTTTGTGCTTCTTCGTAGCACATGAACCCCATTAGTCACTATTTAAACATGACGTTGGATGCATTTTGTTTGGCGATAGCTCTGAGCTGCAAAATAAATAACGACATTTTAGTAATAACGCGGGCACTGTCTGCTAATGGAGCATGTGAACCCGTTCATAAACAAAGAACAATAACAGTGCTACATGATTCATTACCTCATAAGGCGGTGTCTACTAAAATTTGGTGTCTTCACGACTTGCAGTATTGGAGGATTCACAAGGGATTCCAAGGAATGACATTTAACCTTGACTGGTGACTCAGTCACTTATGCTTTGATGCAGAGGTAATGGAGATTAACTCCACGTGATACAATTATGTAAAATTACTCTGCACTTTGCTTTCTGCCTTGTAATTCCCCCCAAAAGGCAAACACCAACTGTTGTGCTTTGCATCATTAAAGAATACACTAGTATGCTTGAATTTGTCAATTTATATTATATGTTTTATACATATCGATATATTTTAAAAGGAACTTGGTGGGCAAAATTTCCTTTTTTTTTAATGGCGAGGTTACTGGCAGTAACCTTTGATATATTGATAGGCACAACGGCCCTTAAGATCCTTGGGGGAAAGATTAAAGGAGGAGAGACAATAGGAACTCTGGAGAACAGCTGGCGGTGACAGGCATTTCCCCCAGATTCCACCCATTTCTTACTGATGTTATAGTGAATTAATTCTTAAAGAATGTCTGACCAATGTTATGTGTGACACTGATACTCATAAATGTATATATAACAAATGTGTGTAAAATAGGGTACAGGCCTTGAGGAATGTTATGAAAGATTCAAGTGACTAAATAGATAGAAGATTTAATAATACTGTAAAGTTTTTTTTTTAAATTTAGAGTACCCAATTCATTTTTTCCAATTAAGGGGCAATTTAGCATGGCCAGGCACCTAGCTTGCACATTTTTGGGTTGTGGGGGCGAAACCCACGCACTCGGGGAGAATGTGCAAACGCCACACGGACAGTGACCCAGAGCCGGGATCGAACCTGGGACCTCGGTGCCGTGAGGTTGCAGCGCTAACCCATTGCGCCACCATGCTGCCCAAAATATTGTGAAGCTGATCATTTTGAAAACATTTTTGAGGGAAGAAATTGAGAGATTGGCAGAGATTAGGTTTTGCCTTTTTGAAAGATTGCAAGAACTGAACTTTACATATGTAGAACTCAGATCTGATTCAAAAATGCTAAATTTCAAAGCTAATGTCAGAGGGGTATTGATTTGCCAAATCGATATTATTTTTGAGTACTGATGAAAGATATTATTGTTGAGAATGATGTCTGGCAGATACAACAACAGAAAATTAGCCAAGGTATTTTTAGTGTCAACTTGATGTTGAGAGTAAACAGGTAAACCTGCAGTGAAGGGAGTCACGTGTTTTACTGTGGATTTTAAATCGACCGGGGTAACATTTACATTCCACCCAAAGTTTTTTTTAAATTCATTTACGGGATGTGGCCATCGCTGGTTAGGCCAGCATTTATTGCCCATCCCTAGTTGTCCTTGAGAAGGTGGGGATGAGCTGCCTAATTTAAATGCTGCAGTCCCTGAGGTGTAGGTACACCCACAGTGCTGTAAGGGGGGGAGGTCCAGGATTTTGACCCAGCGGCAGTGAAGGAACAGCGATATATTTCCAAGTCGGGGTGGTGAGTGACTTGATGGCGAACATCCAGGTGGTGGGGTTCCCAGGTATCTGCTGCTTTTGTCTTTCTAAATGATAGTGGCCGTGGGTTTGGAAGGTGCTGCCTAAGGAACCTTGGAGAGTTCCTGCAGTGCATCTTGTAGATGGCGCACACGGCTGCCACTGTTCATCAGTTGTGGAGGGATTGAATGTTTGTGGACAGGCTAATAAACAAGCGGACTGCTTTGTCCTGGATGGTGTCGAGCTTCTTGAGTGTTGTTGGAACTGCACTCATCCAGGCAAGTGGAGTTACCATTACACTCCTGACTTGTGCCTTGTAGATGGTGGACAGGTTTTGGGAGTGGTGGGGGGGAAGGGGAGGCGGGGGGTCGGTGAGGTCAGGAGGTGAGAAACTCGCCATAGGTTTCCTAGCCTTTGAGCTGCTTTGTTAGCCACAGTATTAATATGGCTAGTCTAGTTCGGTTTCCGATCAATGGTAACTCCCAGGATGTTGATTGCGGGGGATTCAGCAATGGTAATGCCAAGGGGCGATGGTGAGATCCTTTCTTGTAGGAGATGGTCATTGTCTGGCACTTGTGCGGCACGAATGTAACTTGCCAGTCCCACATGGCCCTCATTTAGTCAGCCTGCACCAGATTATAGCTGCGGGCAGATTAGCATGGAGCATGTCGGCTCCAGGGGAGTCATCCTCTCTGCTGTATTATTCAGTCCATGCGATTGATGGGGTATTTTGCTTAGGATAGGACATTTGAGACAATATTACATGAGTCTTTCTGAAACCGAAACTTCTTAGGCAGCCCCTTGAGTCAGGGGATGACTTTCTTCCACCCTGGGGTCCTGAGTTACTAAAAAACCCAATGCTGGATTCCACATGTGGGACAGGTAGTGTTTGATTATGGTGGGTGAGTGGGTGGGATGCTTGGACTTTGGTAAGCTCTTTCCGCTGTTTGCACTTGGCCTCCCCCTGGACTTGTTGGAGACGTTCAAAATGGTTGGCAACTTCGCAGATGCGTCTTCTCCTGTTTAGGCGATCTCCCACAAGAGATTAACACATATCGGTGGAGATGTTGCATTTTTTCAGGGATACTTTGAGGACATCCCAGAAACATTTCCTCTGCCCTCCTGGTAACCGCTTGCCGTGACGAAGCTCGGAATAGAGAGCTTGTTTTGGAAGCCTTTTGTCAGGAGTGCGGATGTTGTGGCCCAACACAGCTGATTAGCCATAACTGGTGCCTCAAAGCTGGGATGTTGGCCTGAGCGAGGACACTGCATTTCGGAGCACATATCCTGTCACTGAATTTGGAGGATTTACAGAGGCATCGCTGGTGATATTTCTTCAGGGAATTAAGGTGTCTGCTATATGATATCCATGTCTCTGGCGAATACTGGAGATGGTAGCACTGCAGCCCTGTAGATCGTAAGCATGGTGTTAGGTTTGAAGTCTTTGTCATCAAGCACTCTTTCTCAGACGGCTGAAGGCTACATTGGCACACTGGAGGCGATATTGAGTTTTGTTGTTAATGCTTGCCCTTGTTGCAAGGAGGGCCCTAAGGTATGAGAAATGGTCCACGTTGCCAGTTGGTTGTGATTCGCTATAATCTTGATAATTGGAGGGCAGTGTTGTACAGCTGGAGTAGGCTGGTAGAGGACCACTGTCCCAGATGTTTAGCTTAAGGCCCATTCTTTTATACGCCCCTGTGAGTGACCATAAGACCACAAAGCATAGGAGCAGAATTAGGCCATTCGGCCCATTGAGTCTGCTCCGCCATTCAATCATGGTTGATATTTTCTCATCCCCATTCTCCTGCCTCCTCCCCATAACCCCTCATCCCCTTATTAATAAAGAACCTATCTATCACTGTCTTAAAGATACTCAGTGACTTGGCCTCCACAGCCTTCTGTGGCACTGAGTTCCACAGATTCACTATCTTCTGGCTGAAAAAAACCCTCCTCATCTCTGTTTTAAAGGATCGTCCCTTCAGCCTGAGATTGTGTCCTCTGGTCTAGTTTTTCCAACAAGTGGAAACATCTTCTCCACATTCACTCTATCCAAGCCTCTCAGTATTCTGTCAGTTTCAATGAGACCCCCGTCATCCTACTAAACTCCAACAAGTACAAATCCAGAGTCCTCAACTGCTCCTCATAAGGCAAGCTCTTCATTCCAGGGATCATTCTTGTGGACATCGTCTGGACCATTTCCAAGGCAGCACATCCTTCCTTAGATATGGGGCCCCAAACTGCTCACAATACTCTAAATAGGGTCTGACCAGAACCTTATACAGTCTCAGCAGTACATCCCTGCTCTTGTATTCTAGCCCTCTCGACATGAAAGCTAACATTACATTTGCCTTCCTAACTGCCAGCTGAAGCTGCATGTTAACCTTAAGAGAATCGTGAACTAGGACTCCTAAGTTCCTTTGTGCTTCTGATTTCCCAATCCTTTTCCCATTTCGAGATAGTCTATGCCTCTATTCTTCCTACCAAAGTGCATAACCTCACACTTTTCCACATTGTATTCAATCTGCCACTTCTTTGCCCACTTTTCTAGCTTGTCGAGGTCCTTCTGCAGCCCCCCTGTTCCTCTACGTATCTTTATATAATCTGCAAACTTAGCAATAATGGCCTCAATCCTTCCAGATCATTAATGTATATTGTGATTGACTGTGATTCCAACGCTGACCCCGGAAAACCAGTCACTGGTTGCCATCCTGAAATGACCCCTTTATCCCCACTCTCTGCCTTCTGCCAGTCAGCCAATCCTATATCCATTCCAGTACCTTTCCCCTAACCCCATGGACTCTCATCTTATTTAGCAGTCTCCTGTACGTCACCTTGTCAAAGGCCTTCTGGAAATCCAAATAGATCACTTCCACTGGTTTTCCTTTGTCTAACTTTCTCGTCACCTAAGAACTCGAACAGATTTGTCAGGCATGACCTCCTCTTGACAAATCCTTGCTGCCTCAGTCTTATTATACAATGCATTTCTAAGGACTTCGCAATCTCATCCCTAATAATGGACTCTAAAATCTTACCAACAACCGAAGTCAGGCTAACCGACCTATAATTTCCTGTCTTTTGCCTCCCTCCTTTCTTAAACAGAGGCGTTACATTAGCCATTTTCCAGTCCTCTGGGACCCTCCCTGCCTCCAGTGATTCCTGAAAGATCACCACCAATGCCTCCACAATGTCCTCAGCTGTCTCCTTCAGAACCCTGGGTGCAGTCCATCCAGTCCGGGTGATTTATCCACCTTCAGATCTTTCAGCTTTCCCAGAATCTTCTCCTTCGTGAAGGCCTCTGTCACTCACCTCTGTCCCATGACTCTCTTGAAGTTCTGCCACTGGTGTCTTCTACTGGGAAGAAAAGTACCTATTCATTCCTCTGTCATTTCTTTGTTCCCTATTGCTACTTCTTCAGCCTAATTTTCCAGTCGTCCCATGTCCATTCTTGCCCCTCTCTTACCTTTTATACATCAAATAAGTCTCTTGCATTCTTCTTTAGCCGGGTTCGATTCCTGGTTGAGGTCACTGTCTTCTTTTAATAGAACTTACAGTACCCCAAATGGAGGCCATTCGGCACATGGAGTCTGCACCGGCTCTTGGAAAGAGCACCCTACCCAAGCCCAAACCTCTACCCTATCCCCGTAACCCAGTAACCCCACCCAACGCTAAGGGAAATTTTGGACACTAAGGGGAATTTAGCATGGCCAATCCACCTAACCTGCACATCTTTGGACAGTGAGAGAAAACCGGAGCACCCGGAGAAAACCCACGCAGACACGGGAAGAATGTGCAGACTCCGCACAGACAGCGACCCAAGCTGGGAATCGAACCTGGGACCCTGAAACTGTGAAGCAATTGTGCTAACCACTGTACTACCGTGCTGCACTGTCTGCGGAGTATGCACATTCTCCCCGTGTATGTGTGGGTTTCCTCCGGGTGCTGGAGGGCCGCGTTTGTGTTTGGGTGTTTAAACAGTTACTCTGGAGTTAGACGTGTTTTTTTCCCTCTACCTCTTACTGAGTAACTGCCATTGTAAACCTGGCAGAACCATCCTAATTTAGCCATTTAAATTGCTTCTGTCATCTGGCTCCCAGCCCAGCTCAATTGTCCAGAAGAAGTTTGCACTTCTGGGCAATTGCGAGGTAAACCCTTACGTGGGAACTTCCTGGAGGGATTCCCCAGCGCATCATTGGGATACCCCCTAAATACAATAGTGGGGAACCAGGAAGTTCCATTTTATTATCAACAGGTTTTTTAAAAAAGTGCTGTATTCCCACTCCCTTTCATGGCTGTTATAACCTCACGCGGACCACGGGGAAACCATTGTTGATCTCCCCATAGGACTCTTGGAATACGAGCTACTCCGATAGGGGGCGCAGGTCACCCGACTGAAGCTTGTTACAAACGAACATAAAAACCGACCCAAAGCAGGGCCTGATGTGGTTAGTTCTCTGAGTGTGGTGAACCACTGCAATAGGAGATGTAAGGTAGGGCCTGCACTACAGGTTCGACGGTAGCTCGAGCCGGCTGGCTCCGCCCACAGAGAACTGTATAAATATGCATGACCTCCAGTGCCCTGCCATTTCACCAGCTGCAGCAGGAGGCCACGCATCTGACTGTAATAAAGCCACAGTTGTACCCAACTTTAGTCTTTGTGCAATTGATCGTGCATCAATTTATTCCAGTCAGATTTTCTACAGAATGGATATCAGAATTAAGCCCGATCGCCTGCAGCTGGATCCGCACTCGCCCGACGCCAGAAAAGACTTTGCTCACTGGCTAGCATGTTTTGAGGCCTACATCAACGTGGCAGACCCTGCGCCAACGGAGGCTCAGAAAATAAACGTCCTGTACTCCAGACTGAGCTCCAGCGTGTTCCCGTTGATCCAAGACGCCACAAATTACACAAAAGCAATGGAACTCCTTAAGGAATACTACGTGCAGAATGCGAACACGCTCTTCGCCAGGCATGTACTGGCCACCCGCTCGCAACTACCTGGTGAGTCCATCGAAGACTTCTGGTGGAACCTAATTCCACTTATCCGGGACTGGGACTGTCAGGCCGTCACGGCCGCCGTACATGCGAATCTCCTCATGCGCGATGCCTTCGTGCCGGGGATTGCGTTGGACCACATCTGAGAACGATTACTGGAAGGGGCCAAACTCAAACTGGCGGAGACGAAAACATTGGCGCTCTCCATGACGGTCGCATCCCGTAACGTGCAATCGTACCCCTCCCGCCGCGCTGCACACCCATCTACTCCTTCGACCCCTCCTGGACCCCGCCGACGATCTCCTCAGCCGGGGCCCTGCCTTCCAAATACGCCTACGCTGCACACCGATCCGCGCACCCTGGGGTCCCCGCTGCTACTTCTGCGGTCAGCAGAAGCACCCCTGCCAAAACTGCCTGGCCCGCACTGCAGTTTGTAAAGTCTGCAGTAAAAAGGGCCACTTCGCGGCTGTGTGCCAGGCCCACGCAGTCGCTGCGATCGTGCCCGCTGTCGCCCCCTCCCCCATGCCAGACGCACAATGGGCACCGCCAACTTGTCCCCCCTCGGCCACGTGCGCCCCATGGGCGCCGCCATCTTGTCCCGACCCCGCAATGTGCTCACCATGGGCGCCGCCATCTTGTCCCGACCCCGCAATGTGCGCACCATGGGCGCCGCCATCTTGTCCCCCACAGGGTCTCCGGACATCCCAACATCAGAACTGCACACGCTCGCCACCCGAAGCATCCGATGGCTACCCGCAGCTCGCTTCGATGACGCTGGACCAATCTCGCCCGCACGACCTGGCCACGGCGTCGACGACGGTGAAAATCAATGGCCACTCGACCTCGTGCCTGCTGGACTCCGGGAGCACCGAAAGCTTTGTTCACCCAGATACGGTAAGGCACTGCTCCCTCGCAGTCCACCCTGCCAATCAAAGGATCTCCCTAGCCTCCGGATCCCACTTCGTCCCGATCCGAGACTTTTGTACAGTCCTCACGGTCCAGGACGTAGAATTTAGTAACTTCCACCTCTATGTCCTTCCTAATCTCTGTGCTGCACTCCTGTTGGGCCTGGACTTCCAGTGCAACCTCCAGAGCCTCACCCTCAAATTCGGTGGGCCCTTACCCCCCCTTACCGTTTGCGGCCTCGCGATCCTCAAGGTCGATCCCCCCTCCATTTTTGCCAATCTAACTGCGGTTGCAAGTCCGTTGCCACTAGGAGCAGATGGTACAGCACCTAGGACAAGACCTTCATCAGGTCCGAAGTCCAGCGGCTGCTTAAGGAGGGTATTATCGAGGCCAGCAACAGCCCCTGGAGAGCCCAAGTGGTAGTGGTTAAAACTGAGGCGAAACACAGGATGATCGTGAACTACAGCCAGACCATCAATCGGTACACGCAGCTCGACGCGTACCCCCTCCCACACATATCTGATATGGTCAATCAGATTGCGTAGTACCGGCTCTTCTCAACAATTGACCTGAAATCCGCCTACCACCAGCTCCCCATCCGGAAGTCGGACCAGCCATACACGGCCTTCGAGGCAGACGGTCGCCTCTACCACTTCCTTAGGGTCCCTTTCGGTGTCACAAATGGGGTCTCGGTCTTCCAAAGGGAGATGGACCGAATGGTCGACCAGTACGGTTTGCGGGCCACCTTTCCGTATTTAGATAATGTCACCATCTGCGGCCATGACCAGCAAGAACACGATGCCAACCTCGATAAATTCCTCCGCACTGCCACTCTTCTCAACCTGACCTATAACAAGGAGAAGTGTGTGTTCAGCACGACCCGGCTTGCCATTCTCAGTTATATAGTCCAAAACGGACTTCTCGGGCCCGACCCCGACCGCATGCGCTCCCTCATGGAACTTCCCTTCCCCCACTGCCTCAAGGCCCTCAAACGCTGCCTGGGGTTCTTTTCCTACTACGCTCAGTGGGTCCCAAACTATGCGGACAAGGCCCGCCCACACATTCAGTCCACCCAATTCCCTCTCGCGGCCGAGGCACAACATGCTTTCGCCCGCATCAGAGCAGATATCGCCAAGGCTGGGATGCACGCAGTAAGCAACCCTTCAGACGTCGCCCTTGCCGCCACTCTACACCAGGCAGGCAGACCCGTGGCATTCATTTCCCGCACCCTTCATGCCTCTGAAATTCGTCACTCATCCGTCGAAAAGGAGGCCCAAGCTATCATTGAAGCTGTGCGGCATTGGAGGCATTAGCTGGCCGGTAAGAGATTCACTCTCCTTACGGACCAACGGTCTGTAGCCTTCATGTTCAATAACACACAGTGGGGCAAGATCAAAAATGATAAAATCTTGCGTTGGAGAATTGAGCTCTCCACCTATAATTACAAGATCTTGTATCGCCCCAGTAAACTCAACGTGCCCCCAGACGCCCTCTCCCGAGGTACATGTGCCAGCACACAAGTGGACCAACTCCGGGCCCTACACGACAGCCTTTGTCACCCGGGGGTCACTCGATTGTACCATCTGGTCAAAGCTCGCAATCTGTCCTACTCCGTCGAGGAAGTAAGGACAGTCACCAGGGACTGTCAGGTCTCTGTGGAGTGCAAGCCGCACTTCTACCGGCCAGACCGTGCGCGCCTGGTGAAGGCTTCCCGCCCCTTTGAACGCCTCAGCGTGGATTTCAAAGGGCCCCTCCCCTCCACCGACTGTAACACGTACATTCTCAATGTGGTCAACGAGTACTCCAGATTCCCATTCACCATCCCATGCCCCGATATGACGTCTGCCACCGTCATCAAGGCCCTCAGCACCATCTTCGCTCTGTTCGGTTTCCCCGTCTACATCCACAGTGACAGGGGATCCTCATTCATGAGCGATGAGCTGCGTCAGTTCCTGCTCAGCAGGGGTATAGCCTCCAGCAGGGTGACCAACTACAACCCCCGGGGAAACGGGCAAGTAGAACGGGAGAATGGGACGGTTTGGGGGGCCATCCAGCTGGCCCTACGGTCCAGGAACCTCCCAGCCTCTCGCTGGCAGGAGGTTCTCCCTGACGCTCTACAGTCCATCCGGTCACTATTGTGCACCGCCACTAATAACACACCCCATGAACATGTTTTTACCTTCTCCAGGAAGTCCACATCCGGGGTGTCGCTCCCGACTTGGCTCGCAGCTCCAGGACCGGTCCTTCTCCGTAGGCACGTCCGACTCCATAAGGCGGACCCTTTGGTGGACAGGGCTCACCTGCTCCATGCCAACCCTCGATATGCCTATGTTGAGTTCCCCGACGGCTGCCAAGATACTGTCTCACTCAGGGACATGGCACCGTCAGGTTCCACCCCAACACACACCGCCACCCATGCGCCCTCCCACCACGCCGCCAATATTGACCCCACCAGACCACCCCCCCCCCTCCCCTTTTCCGCACAAGAGGACGAAGAGGACTTCGGCACGCTCCCGGAGTTCCCCGATGACTGGCCAGCACCAGTACCGCCACCACCGCCATCGGTGCCACCTCCACCACAGCCAGCATCGACTTCGCCGCCACCGTTACGCCGCTCCCAATGAAGCACCAAAGCACTGGACCGGCTGAACCTTTGACGGACTCCGGACCGTCAACATGGACTTTTCGTTTTCCTACCACTGTACATAATTGCACTAATTGTATATAGTTTCACGTCACCCCCACCGGACTCATTTTTAACGGGGGGTGAATGTGGTGAACCACTGTAATAGGAGATGTAAGGTAGGACCTGCACTACAGGTTCGCCGGTAGCTCCTGCCAGCTGGATCCGCCCACGGAGAACTGTATAAATATGCATGACCTTCAGTGCCCGGCCATTTCGCCAGCTGCAGCAGGAGGCCACGCACCTGACTGTAATAAAGCCACAGTTGTACCCAATTTTAATCTTTGTGCAATTGATCGTGCATCACTGAGCAAGGACTGGGCTGGGAGCGGGTTGCTGGCCAACGGCGGCAGACCATCTCCCATCGCCGAGAAACATGCCACGGGGAGGCCAGAGAATCTAACCCAGTGTCATTTGTGGGAGCTATCGATGTGAAAATTGGCTTCTGTATTTCCTGCATCACCATCAGTAACTACCCTTCGAAAGCATATCTTAGGAAATGAAGTGCCTAATAATGTTGTAAAAGGTGCTATGTAAAGACAAGTCTTTTTTTGTGAGAGGGGATGAGTAAACATTTGTAAACTAGTCATGTGGAACGAATTCTGTTGTTGCCTTATTTGTGACAAGAGAAATTTGGAAACATTAGGGAAATGGGACAGGATTTGTCCGTGGGATTCAGGACTCTGATGTCAGGACCAGATTGGCATTGAGACTGGGAGAGCTATTCTCCCAGAGGAGGCCTCCTATTATGTCATCTCAAATCCCAGGCTCCTATTGCACCAGGCCCAATCAGAGCACCTGCAACTCTGGAGTCTAGGCAACCTCAGAGATGGGTGCTGCTGTGACAGGCCAGGGATTGTTAGGATACCACAACATGAATGGGGGGTGGCGGGGCCTTAAGTTTAAAATTAGATCTCAGACCAACTGAGCAGGCATGCCTCTTCGTGCCTCTTCAATCATATGGGAAACCCCTCTGGCGGCAGTATTTGGGTCGCAATTGCGGCCTTCGCTGCTGACAGCCCCCTCTATGATCTTCCAGCTCCGATAGCTTCCTTGCCTGGTGCGTGGAGGCTGCCTCCACTGAGGTGGTGACCCGCATCAGGGACCCCACTCTACCACTAGCAAAATGCCATTGAGTGCTTTAAATGGATGCTAATTGGTGCCTTGTATGTGCAGATAACCTGTCACCTTGCAGTCGTCGATATCTGCCGACTAGCCCAGCCCCTGGAAAATTCCTTGGTGGCGGTATGGGAGCCCTCCCAATGTGGCTCCTGTTATTTTACCACCTACTTGACACCTCCATTCCTTCTATCCCAGAGCTGGGAATATTCAACCCACACAGTTTGAACATTATATTGTGTTCATCTGATGGCAATAGTCATTCGAAAATCAAATTTTATGAATGCATAAAATTTCTTCAACTAGTACTGATTCAGCCTTTAGTGAAGCAGGCCATTAAGAGAATTAAATAGGTCAGATACAGCCTGTTTCTGTTTCTATGCGGGTGTTTGCACTCCGCATGAGTTTCTTTCCACCCTACTTCATCGAACCCTATCAGAATTTCCTTCTATTAATTTTCCCCCCTTGTGCATGTGTGGCTTCCTCTAGGATAAAAGGGGCAGCACTGTGGCACAGTGGCCAGCACTGTTGCCTCACAGCGCCAGGAACCAGGGTTTAATCCGGTCTCGGATGACTGTGTGGAGTTTGCACCTGATCCCTGTGTCTGCGTAGGTTTCTCCTGGGTGCTCCGGTTTCCTCCCACAGATGCGCAGGTTAGGTGGATTGGCCATGTTAAAATTTCCCCTTAATGTGCCAAAAAGTTTGATGTGGTTCTAGGAATAGGGCGGGTGTTTGAGGATTGGGCCTGGGTAGGATGCTCTTTTGTAGACCCGATAGGCCGAATGCCCTCTTTCTGCACTGTAGGCATCCTATGATTCTATATCTATACTATTGATTTCAACTACTGTTCCACAAGGGATGGGATTTCTTATGTCTACATCAAACATCAATATGATTTTAAAGACCTCACTCAGGGCATGCATCAACTTTCATCATTTCTGTTACTTATAACCTCGAAGTTCTGGTCGCATCCTTGTAAATCTTTGTTTCACTTTCTCCAGTGCTGCTATAGCCTTGAACAGTTCATCTTAGCACTCAAAATATGCCCCGTGTTTTTGTTTTCAACCAATGAATATCTTATCTTGCCATGTAGGAAAGAGCGATCCATTTTGCGTTCTGGAGTTGGGGAACGATAAACTCCAAACCCACACAGTGTACAAGAACCTCAATCCTGAATGGAACAAAGTCTTCTCATTGTGAGTAACAGTTAACTGGGAAGTTGTATTACTTTTTATGAAGTGATGTTGGAACAGAGAGGATGCCTTAGTGCCATTACATGATAAGCTCACTGGACTGGATTTTATGGGTGGGCCACCTCTACATGCTTTGTACAATATGGCGTGATGACATCAGATCATCAATCTGACATCATTCTGCCAATCTCTGACAATATGGAAGGTGAGCAAGATGCCAGATTCGTCTGAGAAAAACAATTAATAAGCTATTGTATTGATAAAGACCCCCACTGACTGCAAACTTTCAGTTGCCCACTCAATTATTTGGTAGTCACATGGAGAAAAGCTCTTGGGATTGATTTGTGGCAGGAATGAGGGGATGGCTCAAGGCCAGATGAAAATCTCGCAAATGGGACCACGGCTGCATTTAGCTGCTGAAGGTGACAACTTTTAGTCATTAGTATATTTATTTTTTCACATTCTTTCAGGCGCACATGACAAATAAAGAAGGTGAGAAGACAGGGGTGGCATTAAATTGATGGACCTGACCGACTTCTGGTTCATGGCCTAACCCCTCTCCCACTCGACGTCCCACCCTTGATGTCCAATTGGACGTGCAGTCCCCCTTACCGCTGATTGGCCTCCAATTGGCCAGCTGAAACATTATTACCTGTGGTGAGACGCGGGAGCAGCCGCGAGTAAAATCCAGCCCGTTTAACATTTAATTATTTCTGGCATTGACGAGTCGATTCAGTTCTTCTGCAGACAGCATTACTTACATCTTGATCTCGATTCATGACAAGTAATATCTGAAATGATCGACAACCATTATTTAAAGTGTAGCCTTCAGGGCGAATTTAACCACAACCTCAACTTTTCCGTCATTAAAAGAGCATCAACCAGAACAGAAATTGTCATAAAAGTTCGGACATGTTTTGGGTGTGTGTGTGTGTATTTTCTAATTGCCTCCTCCTGTCCCATTTGCAGTAATATTAGGGACATCCATGATGTCCTCGAGGTAACGGTCTTTGATGAAGATGGAGACAAGCCACCAGACTTTCTTGGCAAAGTTGCAATACCCTTGCTTTCCGTAAGTTCAACATATTCTGTTACTGTTTTCATTGCAGGTGTTATGTTTACCGATATTTGTGATCATCATTTTTTTCTTTTCTTGCACTAAGCCCATAATCATCTGTGTGATATGAAAAAGCCCTACTCTTAAGGCAAGTGGGTGAGATTCCCACTGCCCTATAATTACTGCCAGAGTCTTGCTTAACAGCTGCTGACAGGCAGCAGTGTTTAAAAAGGCTACAACTCTATCGCTTTCTTAAGTGTAACTCATGACCCGTACCATAGCACCATAGAATCCCTACAGTGCAGGAGGAGGCCATTCACCCCTGAAAGAGCACCCTATCTAGCCTCACTCCCCCCTCACCCCCCCCCCCCCCACCCCCTCCATTTCTCCGACCTATCCCTGTAACTCCGTAATCCCACTGAACCTGCACACCTTTGGACTGTGGGAGGAAACCGGAGCACCTGGAGGAAACCTACACAGACACCGGGAGAAAGTGCAAACTCCATACAGACAGTCACCCAAGACTGGAATCGAACCCTGGTCGCTGCCGTTGTGAGACAGTAGTGCTAACCACTGTGCCCCCCCTTGTCCCCGTTTTATATAAGCCCAAGGTGGTTCAGGTCACCATTAGAGAAATCTGTTTGTTCTGCTCATCAGCCCTTGGCCCTCACAATTTAAGCACAGCACCCTGTCTTCATGAACAAATGCACTTACACCTCCTCCTACCAGACTAACTGACAGATGTGGACTATAGCGTCTTGTACAGCGAATTAAAGCTATGTCAAAAGACTGGGACCTAAGCTGTGAGCTAAGTATCTAGATTTAAGTTGCTTTTCTTGAGGGAGTGGGTTATTACCATTTAACCCTTTTGGGACTGGAGGTGGAATGAACAAGTTAGTTTCTATTTCTAGTCGATTAGATCCAAACTGACCTGAGCTCAGGAAACACGTTTTACATTGAGGCGAAGGGGACAGAGGACAGAACAAAGCTGATCACCGTAAACAGAAGGCAGCAGAGAAATGTACCTGGCTACTTGGCCGATGTAAACAACGTGCCCTCCTTTGACGTCCACTGTCAGAAGGTTTGAGGAATTTCTGGGCCCTGTTACCACCCCCTCGGCTGGTACGCGGTCAATTCCAGGCCCACTTGACCCAGAGTTGCCACACAATTGAAATTAACTATTAATCCTTAGAAAATACCTGAAGCCTTTGGTCTTTGGCTGCCCAGAAACTACAGTAACCAGACCTGTAAATTTAAACAATAAATGTTTACTAATAACAATAACTATAATTAAATAGGCAGCAAATACAACTGGTTTACTATTATCTAATTCCTAATCCCCCTTCTTTGACTCACCCTACCCTCTATATATAATATATATATGCACACAAGACAGACAAACACAGAGGGGAAAGAGAGGTGTAAAAATAATAAAACTAAAAGGATTAAAGTGTCTGTTTCAGATGGAGATCTTCCAGGTTGATTCTTTTAGGGTAGGCCTTCAGTTGGATGGTCTTGCTTTCAGTCTGTAATGGTTTTCACTGTAGATTCATCAGGATCTCAAAACTTCTCTACAGTCTCAAACAACTGGCAAGAAACCTTTTCTTTTAGAGAGAGAGAGAGAGAGAGAGAGTGCAACTAATAGCTTCTTCTCTCAGCTTCCTGGAGTGTTCTCTGGGTATTCTGAAAATCCCCACCTAGCTGAACCTAATCACTGTTTGTCGCTGGGTAGAATACGGTCTTTGGCCAATCCATTGGCCACCAGCCAACCTATCGACCACCAGCCAACCTATCAAACCAAATCCCTCCGATCTCCCGGGTGCCAGAAAGTCAGAGTTCTTCTGTTAGAAGCTAAACTTGCATAGCACAGGGTACTATTTTGCAACTTTCGAGTTCCTCACATTCTCTGCTCGACTTAAAGGTATATGTCCATTAAACAACCATGGATCAAAAATAATAATAGCAAAGTAAAAGAAATTGGAAATAAGGAAATCAACAGGAAGGGCCCTTTCAGGGTAGGCCTTATTTGGATAAAATAGGTTGAAAAAAAAGGTTAGTCACTGCTCATTATAGACTGCTAGCTCAGGGTCAAACCTCACTATTATAACTATCTGGTAAGGTTAAGTGTCTTCAAAACTTATCATAAATGTCTTGGGAACCAGTAATATATCAGAGAATCATCTCCATCTCTCATTTAAAGTCCATGTCCTCAATTGTCAATATACCATGACAATTTTTTAGCTGAGATATCTTCTCTTTTTTCCTCCTTTAACATTTGCACTGAGTGACTTCTCATCTTCGGTGCTCTGAACCCCCATCTCATCTGATCATGCTCTCTCTACTCTCAGTTCATTGCCCTCATTCCCTCCCTTAACCAACTCAGAGTTACAGCCACTGCCTTCACCGTACCATCTCATGTGACCTCGCTACTTAAAGGCCATCTCTGATCACATTCTTGAATTGCCCTCCACACATATCCCCTTTCGCTCTCCCAATCCTACTTCCTTTTGTGCCTGTCCCCAGAAAGAAGCTATCTTCCAATTCACTTCGAAAGTCCCAACTGTCTAACCTGTGACCCTCTATATGTCACATTTCTGTTGCTACTGATCTTCCTAACCACATCCTCACACCCACAATTAAAGCCGTGATTCTGTTTAATCCATTACTCTCTCTCACCATTTGTATCACACAAGTGCCAGGCAATGACAGTCTCCAACAAGAGAGAACCTAACCATCTCCCCTTGACATTCAATGGCATTACCATCGCTGAATCTCCCATTATCAACATCCTGGGGGTTACCATTGACCAGAAACTCATGTAGATCAGCCAGAAAAGAGCAGATCAGAGGCTAGAATTCTGCAGAGCGTAGAACTCACCATCTGACTCCGCAAAGTCTGTTCGTCATTTACAAGGTACAAGTTGGATGTGTGATGGAATGCTCCCCACTTGTTTGGATGAGTGTGGCTCCAATGACACTCAAGAAGGCCGATATTATTCAGGACAAAGTAGCCTGCCTGATTGGTACGCCATCCACTGCCTTCAATATTCACCACCCATGCACAGTGGCAGCAGTGTGTATCATCCATAAGGTGCGCTGCAGCAACTCACCAAAGCTCTTTCAATGGTTCCTTCCATACACATGACCTCTGTCACTTCAAAAGACAAGGACAGCAGATGCATGGGAGAGCCAACACCTGGAAGTTCTCATCCAAGTCACTCACCATCCTGACTTTGAAATATATCAACAGTCCTTCACTGTCATTGGACCAAAATACCGAACTCCTTTCCTAACAGTACGGTGGGTGTAGCTACACCACATGGACTTCAGCGGTTCAAGAAGGCTGAATCTCCAAAGCAATGAAGGATGGTCAATAATTGCTTACCTAGCCAGCAATGCCCACATCTCAGGAACACATTTTTAAAAATCCCCCTGATCATTCCCCAGTATGACCCTCATCTCCACTTCCAGAAATCCAGGGGCTGAAGCCTTGAATGTATAGGGTGGACAACCGGTTTAACCATTCGTCACTAGATTTGGCTGGATCACACAAAGACACTTGTCAAGTTCTCAAATGAGTTCTGATGGAAGTTATCAGCCTGAAACTCAAACTCTTTTTCTCACTCCACAGATGTTGCCTGCTCTGTTGAGTATTTGAGGCATTTTCTATTTTTATTGAAGCATTAAAGGGTTCTTTGCCAAACCTGCTTCACTATTCCAGTATCAGCCTAGAATGCAAAGATAACCCCTGGCTTATTTTCTGCTCGGCAGGTGTCTTTTTAAAACCTTCCCTGTTTCCTCCACCCTCCTATAATAAGTGCCAGGAGCTCATGGCCTTCTTCACTGTGTGGAGTCTGCACGTTTTCCTCGTGTCTGCGTGGGTTTCCTCCGGGTGCTCCGGTTTCCTCCCACAGTCCAAATACGTGCCGGTTAGGTGGAATGGCCATGCTAAATTGCCCTTAGTGTCCAAAAAAAAGTGTTAGGTGGGGTTATTGTGTTACGGGGATAGGGTGGATGTGAGAACTTAAGCGGTTCGGTGCAGACTCGATGGGCTGAGTGGCCTCCTTCTGCACTATATGTTCTATGCTCTATGTTCAAGATTGCGACCATTTGACCATTTGCCACAACCCTCTCTATTGCATGAGCCCACCCATCCAAACTTCATTTGTGCTCCCTCCAGCCCGAATCCTGATCTCACATTTTCTCTAGTTTTGTTCCCATAACCCCCCTTACCTTCTCTGATCTCATGATGTCCATAGGATGTACCTTCTTCTCCCTTGATCCCATTTGGGGAGACAGTAGTGTAGTGGTAATGTCAATGGACTCGTAATCCAGAGACTCAGTCTTACCCTCATGGGTCCAAATCTCACCGCAGAAGCTGGTCAAATTGAAATTCAGTTAATAAAATCTGGAATTGAAAGTTAGTCTCAGTAATGGTGATTTTAAAACTAGTATTGATTGTTGTAAACCCCATCTGGTTCACTAATGTTCCTCAGCGAAGGACGTCAGCTGTCCTTACCTGGTCTGGCCTACATGTGACTCCAGAACCTTGGTTGATTCTTAAATGCCTTCTGAAACGGCCCAGCAAACCACTCAGTTCAAGGACAATTAAGGATGGGTAACAAATGCTGACTTTACCACCAATGCTCACATTTCAGACAAGAATAAAGAAAAACAAAATTCCCTCTAAAGTGCTGATTATCCAACTTCCCCTCTTATGTTAGCTGACATTGTAAATGGTTCTCTCTCCTTGGTACTGTCCCACTTACACTCAAATCCATGGTTGTTGCCCCCTCCTCAGAAAACAAAATCTACAGCTCTTTCATCCTTTTGTTTCTTCACTGTTTCATGCGATGTGGACATCACTGCCAAGGTCAGTATTTGTTGTCCATCACTATTCATCCCTGAACCGAGTGGCTTATTCGGCTATTTCAGAGGGAATGCAAAAAAGTCTTTTCCTCTTGTCGCTATTTCTTCTTTTGCCAAATTGCTTTAAATCTCCGTCCTCTGGTTCTCGATTCTTTTACGAGGGAAAACAGTTTCCCCTTCTCAGCGTTGTCCCGACCCCTAATGATTTTGAATACCACTATCAAACCTCCTCCCAGCCTTCTCGTCCCCATGGAAAAGAGCCCTAACTTCTCCAATCTGTCTTTGTAACATCCTGGGAACGATTCTCACAAATCCTTTCTGCACTCTCTCCAATGCCTTCACATCTTTCCTGAAGTGTGGGGCGCGATTCTCTGCTCCCGCACCGGTTGGGAGAATCGCCTGGGTTGCCAAATTTTCCCGCGACGCCGGTCCGACGCCCTCCCACGATTCACGGAAGCGGCCAGATCGGCACAATCGCGTTTTGCGCGGCGCGGTACAGTGAATCGCCCGAGACAGACAAAATGGCAATTCACCTGTACCCCCGCGATTCTCCGGCCCGGATGGGCCGAGCAGCCTGCCCAAAACGGCGGGTTCCCCCCCGGCGCCGTCCACACCTGGTGCTGCCGGCGGGAACAGCATGGGAACGCTGGGTGGGGGGGCGGGGGGGGGGGGGGGGGGGGTCTGCAGGGGGGGGGCGAGGGGGGATCCTGCACCGGGGGGGGGGGCCTCAAATGGGGTATGGCCCGCGATCGGTACCCACCGATTGTCGGGCCGGCCTCTCTGAAGGAGGACCTCCTTTCTTCCGCAGCCCCGCAAGATCCGTCAGACACCTTCTTGCGGGGTGGACACGGAGAGGACGGCAACCACGCATGCGTGGGTGCGCCAGTTATGCGGCGCTGGCCACGTCATGTATGCGGCGCCGCCTTTACACAGCGCCAAGGCCTGGCGCGCGTAAATGACGCGGCACCGCTCCTAGCCCATTATCGGGCCCTGAATCGGTCTGGATAGGAGCCGTTGCGAGCCGTCGTGAACCACGACGCCGCAAACACTCTGCCTCCATTTCGGAGAATCCCGCCAGTGGTGTTTAGAACAGGCTGAGGCCAAATTAATGTCTTATACAAGTTCAACGTAACGTCCTTACTTATGTACTCTTTGCCCCTATTAATAAAGTCTAGGATACTGTATGCTTTATTAACTGTTCTCTCAACCTGTTATACTATCTCCAATGCCTTATGCACTTATACACCCAGATTCCCTGTTTCTGCACCCCATTTTGAATTGTACCCTTTATTTTATATTGTGTCTCTATTTTCTTCCTACCAAAGTGAATCACTTCACAGTTCTCTAGATTGAACTTCATCTGCCTCTTGTCCACTCATTCCACCAACTTGTCTATGCCCTTCTAAACATCTATACTATCTTCCTCACAATTCATAATACCTCAAATTTTCATATTACCCTCAAATTTTGAAATTGTGCCCTGTGCACCAAGCTCTAGTTGTTAATGTAAGAAAAGTGTGCATGTTCAACAAAGATGCACGCGGAAGTCCCTTACAAACTTACCTCCAACTCACAAAAATACACATTAACCACTTCCCTCTGTTTCTTGTCACTTCGTCAATTCCGTATTTATGTTGTTACTGTCCATTTTATTCTGTGAACTCTGTGACTTTGCTACTCCCTATCTCTATCATCTCCTCCTGTCCTGCAACCCTCTGAGACATCTGCACTCCTCCACTTCTGGCCTCTTGCAGTTTTCCCATGTTAATCACTCCACCATTGCCTTCAGCTGCCTAGGCCCTGAATTCTGGAATTCCCTCTCTAAACCTCTCCATCTCTCTTTAAGACACTTCTTAAAACCCAGATCTTTTAACCACAACTTTGATCACCTGCCTTAATATCTCCTAATGCAGTTGGGTATCAGATTTTGTTTGATAACGTCCCTTTTAAGAATTTTACTATGTTAAAGGCATTATGTTAAGTTACATTTTTGTTGTTATCTGGAATTAAGCTTCTATGTTGAGCATCATCAGACTTAGATTTAATACCAGGTCAAGTTTCTAACAGCAGAGTTATATTACAAGGTACTTTAACCATCACAAGATAACAACTTTTCAAAAGAGTTAGCATCCTTCACTCACTCACTGACAACAAAGTTCTCTTTCTGCAACAATGAGACTTGGACCTCTGAAAAAGAACCTGTGAGTGGGATGGGGATGCATGGTTTGACTAGATTCTCGCATAAAATGTTGTGGTGTTTTACCACAGACTCTGACACAGAAAGAACAATCTATTCTTACAACTAAGTCTAGACAGTTAGATCCCTATTATTTTATTGGACCCACAGATAATGTGAGGTTTCATCGTTAGGCAAGTTCCAAGCAACCGACTGAATCGGTTTAGCTCTATAATAGCCATTGAGATATATATATATCAGGTTTTGGGTACACGGTCACATTTGGGTACCATTGTCAGATCCGTTTACAACAGTTACAGTTAAATACAACCTGACCCCCTCATATCAGGGCTTAGCCTAACATTGATGCCAAGTAGAGCAAAGATCCTAAAGATAGAGGACCTCATTTTGTTTCATTTCAATGTCAACTTTCGCCCCTTTTTCACATTCCCAATTTGAACATTGATGCAACGCCCTTTACCCCAGTACTAAATGAGTCTGGATGCACAGTAACCGTGCTGACTAAGGCTGCCAACTATGATTAAATATATTCAAGGAGGTTTCAACACATTCATCCTTGTGATGCACTGCCCTCCTACCCCAATTAGAAAGGAAAAAGACTCATTATCCAATTGGATAATGCTTGACTGTCAGCCAAATACCCCCCCCCCCTTTCAATATTGTTATATCTCATAAAGAGAAATGTTCAGAGAAATTGTTTTTAAAAAAAATTATCACATGATTTCTCTCTAGGGCGTCCTGCAAATTGATCTTCAATTCCTGGAGATACCAGATCAATCCTGGAGAGCTAACAATCCTAATGCTCATTCAGTCACTTCCATCTTCACGAGTTAGTGATAGTCTGAGGTTTCATTAAGTCCTGCTTCCACTGAGTATTCTGCTTTGTGACTCTATTTGAAAGCAGACCAAGGCAGGCCAGCAGCACGGTTCGATTCCCGTAACAGCCTCCCCCAACAGGCGCCGGAATGTGGCGACTAGGGGCTTTTCACAGTAACTTCATTTGAAGCCTACTTGTGACAATAAGCGATTTTCATTTCATTTCATTTCATTTCATTTCTAGATCAAGAAAGGTCAACTGACTGCCTACATTCTGAAGAACAGAAAGCTGGGCAGTCCAGAGAAAGGAGTTCTTTACTTGCAGCTGGATATCATCTATAACCCGGTGAGTGGGAGCAGGAATGCCGCAACACAAGTTTGTTTGTAACCCTGTTGAACAGACTGTGAGACTGATCACCTTTCACCAACTTAACTTACCTGAGATGTGGCCAGAGGTGGTTCAGGTATCATGCACCGGCATGACTCCCATCGGATTGGTCCATGATCTATGCTTGGCAGTGGCTTGTCGTTGCCTGTCCTGAGGTTTACAGTCTCTATACTGATAGCGAACAAGTTGCATTCCATTCAATGGACCATTCTGTCATGAGGCATAAAGCTGTAAATCCTGTGAACATGGTGCTGCCTCTGTGACTCAGTAAATCAAATTACAGAGGTATTTATTTAATTTACCCATGATATCCGAATGGCGTCGGAACAGGTTGGAAGAACTAAATGGATGATCGCAATTCCTATGCTGACAACTCTGTTCAAAAAAGTTCAAGTATTCTAACCAGTGTAGCCAGCAATATTTAGGATGTGCAGGACTTGCAGACAGATCAGCGGTTTAATTTTTTAAAGATTCATTTTTGGATATGGACGTCACAGGCAAGACCACCACTTATTGCCCATTCTCTGTTACCCTGGGGATGGGTGGTGAGCTGGCCTTCTTGAACCGCTGCAGGCCTAGTGATGAAGATGGTCCCACAGTCCTGTTCCCATTGGAAGTAGCAGCATTTTGACCCAGCTTTGCTTAAGAAAACGGCTGGTATATTTCCAAAGTCAGGTTGGTGAGTGGCTTGGAAGCGATGCTGTTATTATGCACCTGCTGCCCTTGCCCGAGTTGATGGTCGTATACGAAAAGCTGAAACTATATTTATCACTTTTCTGAAATATTTTACTTTCTTTGATCATTGAGAACAGTGTTTTACAGTTGAATATAGAGACCAATTCCCTTAACACAATGGGCTGTCGTTTAAGTCAATTTAGACACAGTTTTTCTGATACGTGTTCTGCAGGGTAGATCTTTGGAAACCTGCAGTCAAATTCTAAAAACCATGCTGTTTTTAGAAACTGAAGCCTGAAAGGTTGCTAGGGCAGTGGTGCCCCGCTGTTGCTATTTGGTAATGTCAACACTGATCATTCTTTGTTACTAAACGAATAATGGCTAGCCGTTAACTCTGTTATAGAACAAATCATACGATATCTCTACTTTTGAATAGAATTTTAACTGTTTGGCTGTATTACATAATAGAAAAGAAATAAACAGTTTAAGAATGTGAGAAATACTTTAAGGTTTTGTTTGGCTGAAAAGTGAATTAGATTTCTTCTATTAACTTGATGCTACGCTGAGTGGCTGGTTTAGCACAGTGGGCTAAACAGCTGACTTGTAACACAGATCAAGGCCAGCAGCGCGGGTTCAGTTCCCTTACCAGCCTCCCCGAACAGGTGCAGGAATGTGGCAAGTAGGGGCTTTTCACAGTAACTTTATTGAAGCCTACTTGAGACAATAAGCAATTGTTATTATTATTAGTGCTCCAGTGGGACTCTGCCATATCGGCCCAAGTCGTATAGTCTCTGGATCATCCGAAATCGGACTTACAACCAGAGATGTGCATCAGGACCCTTTGGCGGTCCTGACATTCCGACCTACGTGGCAATTTATTGTGGAGTTTCAACTTCTGATGGGCAATACCCTTGCTCCCTGTGACCCTCCATGAATGGCTGAGTGAGAGGCGGGGCCTTCTAGCAATCCCATTGTACTAAACTGGATAGTTTACCCAGGGAATGGTTTACAAAGAAAAAATGGTCTAACTCCTAGGTAACTCCAGAACAGACTCCAGTCACTCACACTGACCCCCCAGAATGCCCCCCCCAGCAAACCAAAAGCCCCCCCAAAATCCCAGATCCGGCTAGAACCTCACTCACCTGCCTCTCACCTGCCACCTCACCCACTTGCCACCTCACTCACCTGCCACCTCACCCACCTGCCACTTCACCCACCTTGCCACCCTTTCCACCTGGCATCTCTACACCTGCGACCCTATCCATTTGTCGCCCTATCCACCTGCCACTTCACCCAACTGCCACTTCACCCAACTGCCACTTCACCCAACTGCCACTTCACCCACTTGTCACCCCATTCACCTGCCGCCCCATCCACGTGCCACTCCTACTCCTGCAGGAAGTGAATTGTTTAATTCCTCCAAAATAATTATTTTCCTAAGAGTGCCATACTTTTAGTCTATTTTTAATGCTCTTGTCCACCAAAATTATTTTGTTTAACCCTTTTGAATTCTATATATGTCTGACCTGCCTCTTTCCTTAGATTTATAAATGTTTTTTTGTACGCTTCTGACACTAGTTCGTATGCACTGAATATGGCTTTTCTCACCTCCTCATAATCCCTAGATAGTTCCTCTGATAGCGATGCAAACACTTCACTAGCTCTACCTAACAACTTTATTTGAACCAATACCACTCACATGGTCTTTGGCCAATTCAATTGTTTTGCTAATTTTTCAAATTAGATTAAAAAGGCTTCCACATCTTACTCATCAAATCTTGGTACTGCCTGAATATATTTAAACATATCCCTACTAAGCTTTTGACTAGGAAGTATTTCTTCTTCGTCTAGACTTTCCTCAGCTTCTTCCTTTTTAAAAATAAATTTAGAGTACCCAATTCATTTTTTCCAATTAAGGTGCAATTTAGCATGGCCAATCCACCTAGCCTGCACATCTTTGGGTTGTGGGGGCGAAACCCACGCAAACACGGGGAGAATGTGCAAACTCCACACGGACAATGACCCAGAGCCAGGATCGAACCTGGGACCTTGGTACCATGAGGCAGCAGTGCTAACCGCTGCGCCACCGTGCTGCCTGCTTCTGCCATTAATGCCAACCTTCCAAGTAATGTTCTCCTTGCAGTGCTAGTTCCGAAGTTCAAATTCTCTCTCTTTCTTCTTTTGCTACCTCTTCCATTTCTAACTCCAGTTTCCTCCTTTTGATATCCTTTTGAAAAGCCCTCTCTTTTTCCCTTTTCTGCCCTCTCTTTTTCCTTTGCTTCTGCCATTGCCAATCCTTCCTTTTCCTTTTCTTCTGCCATTGCCAATGTCATCTTTTCGTTTTCTTTTGCCATTGCCAATTTCTCCTTTTCCTTTGCTTTCATTTCCAATTTCCTCATTGCTATTAGTAATTGAATTCTAGCTAATTCTAAGGATTCAGGCTGTGACTCTGTTAAATTTAAATATTGAGATATAGCTTGTAATAATAATAATCGCTTATTGTCACAAGGAGGCTTCGATGAAGTTACTATGAAAATCCCCTGGTCGCTACATTCCGGAGCCTGTATGGGAGACCGGTATGGGAATTGAACCTGCGCTGCTGGCCTTCTTCTGCATTACAAGCCAGCTGTTTAGCCCACTGTGCTAAACCAGCCCCTATTATCTCTACGTTACTCACCCCTTTTGATAAGGTTAAATGCAGCTTCTCCACCAAACCTAAATGTTTTGCTTTAGTCTCCCTTTGTAAACTATACTGAGTAATTGCTTCCATACCCAGGAAATCTTTTACCACTGAAAGAGCCATCTCCAGTTACTCTCTGAAAGAATACAATAATTCCACACACGCTCTCTGACTTTAAGTTCAATGACTCCAAGCCAAATAAGGAATTATACTTAAGATCCCGGACCCGAGTCCCCAATTTTATTACGATCCTGGACCAGACCCCAACAGTGGCCGGAACTCCAGTATTTTAGTTTATTTGTAACACTGTGCGGAAAAAATGATTCCAGGAGTGATTGCGTGAAGAAATAGGGATCTGGCATTTTTAAAACTAGACTTTATTACGAATACAATATTAAACTTTTTAATTTCACACCCGAAAAGAACAGCTTACAATTACCCTGAAACACTACTGCTCAATTTCCCATTAAACAACAAGAAAATAAACATACAGCCCTCAATCTATCTTAAAATCAGCATGGCGTAGAGTGATACTTGCTATATAAAATGATCTGGCTCATGTTAGAACCCCTTCAGACTCTGGCTGCATGTCTTCACAAATCTGGTTCACCAGGCGTGTTTCAACTTCTTTCTTGTCCTCAGACAAGACTGCTCTGCTTTAAATATTATTACTCTTTTTTCACTATCCTACTGTGAGAGAATGTGGACTCAGTGTCAGGCAAATCAGAATTTGGGGGAGTGGGCCTAGAAGGGGTGGCTCTTTCAGAGGGTTGGTGCAGAATCGATGGGCCAAAAGAGCTCCTTCTGCACTGTAGGGATTCTATGATTTTAATAATTGAGGCCCATGGAGAGTGTGGTAAATGTACAATTTTGCTTCTTCAAGTCCGTCTTGATATCAGTGATACGATGAAATTTTAATTTGAAGCCAACAAACCAACATTTAAGTTAATTAAAGATGGCACTATTAAGAGGCTGGATACCCCTGCCTCCCAGCCGTGTGTTGCTCAGCAGCAGGAGGAAGCGCTCCATTCGCTGGCATCGGGATTCTCTGCTTCCGTCGCTGCCAATGAGATTTACCATTGAAGCTGCCCCACGCTGCCGGTGGGCGGTGGGTGCACTGCTGGCGGGACCAAAGAATCCAGCCGCCAGCGAACGGCCAGAGTATTCCAGCCAAGGAAATGCAATTGCGGAAGCTTTTCTCCTCTAATGTTGCACATTTCAATCTACAAACTGTGGGATTTTCTGGGGCCCTGCTCACTTCCGGTCCCAGCAAAGTCAATGGATTTTCGGCATGCAAGCTACATTCGCCACGCCGGACCTGGCGATGCCCAGGCCTGAAATTTCCAGCCAAAATTCATTCAGAGATAAAGGAAACACAGTGGTAGCCTCAACAAGTAGAAATAATTAGAAAATAATTCTTTATAAGACCAGGAAGGAATGGTGCTTGTGTCGCATGGAAATTTATGATTTTTCAGAACTAGCAGGGTACTAGGAAATTTGCATCCTTGGGGGCGGGGTCGAATAGTGGATGGGGCTATGTTAATAAGCAAAATGGGGTTTGGCAGGGGTAACGCAGCAGTGTCCAATCAAAGAATATCAAGGGTGGCCATGCTTGGACATAAATCCCAATTTTCCTTTGGGCCCTGGGATGGTGGATAAAAACTCCGGTCTTTCACCAGAAATTCCAGGTTGCAGTTGTGCAGTTTTGCTTTGTGATAAATGTAGACAATTCTGCTGCTTTGGAAGCTCAGTAGAAGAGGAATAGTTGGGTGTTGAAATGGTAAGACTCTGCGACATGCATCAGACAGAAGATCTAAGACTTGGTTAGAACTTTCACTCTTTCCTTTCTCTTCTGAGCTTCTTAGACCACTGGTTGCATCTGTTTATAAACCAGTTCCAGTACCACTGGTACTAGAGACTTGCAGGATACAAAAACCACCTCCCTTCAGGATAGCAATGTCATAAACTGAGAAACATGCCACATGTCAGGTGGGCAGAGAGAGAAATGCTGATGCGCTATATGGACAAGCCCTCCCTCAGCTGAGTTAGAGATTGTCCCTTCCTAAGAACCAAATCCTAATTAAAGCAAATTATCTGGCAGCCGGAACTTGGTGATTTGATGAATTAACCTGCTCGAGGTGTGAAGCACATTAACGCAGAGATGTGTGGAAGATTAGGAGGGCAACTGGTTGTCTAAATGGGGCCCAGCCAGCAATGAATGCATCTTGTGAGGGAGTGGGTGTAGATATAAGCTGAGTCTTCAGCATTGTTGCAATGTCTGTTCAGCTTGCAGTTGCCAGTGGTCTGGGGCCTCACTTGCTTCTGTCTCTGCGTTCTCGGTTGTTTTCCCATGTCACAGTGTAGTGATATGAAGGGAGGAGCAGTAGGTTGTAATTCCTCAGATTACTTTTGTTTTAGTGGAGAGATTGAAGTCGGTACAAACTAGAATTTTCTGTTTCCCACGTGACTGATTATTGCGTTGAAATTATGGATGGTAACAATTCCACCCCACAGTGCCTTGACATTCAGAAAACGGGGGAAAATTAACTGATCTGGTGCTGTCAGATGGGGGTCATGTTCAAAGGGAGCATGGCTTATTTTCGATGTAAGTCACTCTGCAATCCAACTTTAGTCTGTGAATGTGTTTCTTAATAAAGTAGCGTTGTCATTATTGGAGAATTATTCCTGCAGCCCAGCATGAACCCACACTATCTTCAAGTACGGCCTTCATTGGAAGCACAAGATTGGTGAATTTCAGCCAGGTTTTATTTCATGGGATGGAGGCAGCGTATATCATCCTAATTGCCTTTGAACTGAGTGGCTTGCTATGCCATTTCCACCACATTACTGTGGGCCTGGATTCACAAGTAGGCCAGGCCAGGTACGGATGGCTGATTTCCTTCCCAAAAGGAAATGATCTATGATGCCAGAACGTGATGCAGATGAGTTTGTACGACAATTTTCAGATTTTAAAAATAAATTGAATTCAAATTTCACCATCCGCCGTGGTGGGATTCGATGCCAGAGCCCTGGGTCAGTAGTCCAATGGCAATACCACAATGCCACCTCTGCCATCACGCTTTTGTTTGGTCTTATTCCCAACTCATGCTGCAAGGTTTTCTGAAAACACTTTTTTGAAAACTTTTTCAGATTAAAGCAAGCCTCCGAACATTTAAACCCAAAGAACCAAGAAACCAAGAGGAAAATATCAAATTTTCAAAAAAGGTATTTAAATGTTGTCCATTAACAACTATAATTTGTAAATTTACGGCTCCTCAATTATTCTTTGAACTCGCGCCGCCTTTGGTTCTTTGTCCAGCAGGTTCTCCTTAATTACCCTGTCAAAACCAGTCATGATTTCGAACAGCACTGTTAAACCTCATTTTAACCTTATTCTGGTCTGGGGACAACAACCTTAGTTTCCTTCTCATGTAACTGAAGTCCCTGGAACCTGTTACAATTCAAGTTATTCGAATCTGCACCCTCGCTAAGCCATTTCCATTTTTCCGCGACTGTGGTGCTTAGAATTGGAGGAAATACTTCAGCTATGCCCCAACCAGTGTTTCAGGAAGCTGCTTGCTTTTGCAGTCTGTGCCTTGCTTTGCGTAGCACCAAAGATCCCGAAAGCTTTTCTTTGATAACTTCAAAATATTTATGTACATGCTCCCCAAGGTTTCTCTGCTTCTCTTGCACCAAATTCCAGGTCATGTTGCAAGTTCTGACTATGCTGGATGATTAGCTCTCCCACGCTCTTCACACTTGTGAGGTCCTTTCTAATCTTTTGTTTTATTCGGGAATCTTCTTTGCTGTTATTTTTTCACATCGGATGATGAAATGGGAAGGTGACTCATCCGACCAGGTTATTGTTCAGGTGGTGAGCTGAAATTCACTGCACCCCGCCCCCATGGCCTCTGCTTCAATCACTCACTGCTTGCCTCACAAGCCTCTGTCAAAGATATTCTCTTGCAAAGTATGGCAATTAGGTATGGGCAATAAATGCTGGCACAGCCTGCGGTGCCCATGTCCCATGTACGAATATAAAAAAAAGATTGCTGGAAATCTGGAAAGAACAAAAAATGGTGAAAAAGCCCCAGCAGGTCAAGAATGTGTCTCCCCACACTGGTGTCTAAATATTCATAACATTGAGGAGCTGTGAGGAGGAAGTTGGCCAGATTGCCACCTATCCTCAGTTTTGTGGCATTGGTGAAAGGAAAGGGAGAACTTGCATTCACATAGCACCTTTCACAACACCTGTGTATTATTTCCCTTTCGCCAGTTGGGTAAATAATAACTGAAACGTTTATTTACATATAACTACAATGCAGAGGCGTGCAGCCTTGGGGCTGCAAGTCAGGCTTCAGGGTCAAGTTGATCAGAAACTCATGCTTGCTAGGGCGACACCCCCCGCCAACCCAACCCTGGTCACTGATTGGTTACCCAGGTCACGTGACCCTCTCGGAATTCACCCCTATAAAAGGGACAAACATCACATTCCTGGAAGTCCCAAAGAATTGCTTTTTTCTGTGTAGTCAGTATAGGAAATGCGGCAACTAGATTATGCACAGCTTCCATGAACAGATAATCTGCTATTACTGATGTTGGCTATGGGATAAATATTGAGCAGAATTCTCTCATTACTCTTTGAAATAGGCACGGGATCTTTCACTCCCACTGGAGAGCACCAAGGAGATTTCAGTTGAACGGTCACAGCTAAAAAATGAAAGGATGGGGGGAGTGTTTGGGAGCGGGGTGGTGGGTAGAACAGGGGAAAGCGTTCCTGTCTCAGCGTATCTGTGATGGAACCAAATCCCTTCGTACTGCATGTGGGAGAAGCAAAGGCAAATTAGCCCATTGCTGTTTTGCTGCAACAACCATTGATCCAGTGCCCTCATTCTCATTGCTTGACGTTCACAGATATTAACGAGGAACGTTAGGCGTGTTCGGAATCTCACAAGGGCCATATGGAACACACTTCAGTACATCCAGAGCTGCTTTGAATGGCAATCTGCGCAGAGGAGTTTCATTGCCTTTCTGGTAGGTGATATTATTACAATCTATAGTCTGGAAGGGGACAGGTGTTGTCAGGTAATAGCTTCAGGTACGACACAGCATGCTTTACATTACAATTGCAATATCTAAATATAGTAAATCTCTTTGTTAACAATCTCCGATATTGTGATCTCTTACCTAATGTACATATTTAGGGCTGCTGTTTCATGAAGAAAATGCAAAGAATTTCCTCGCTCTTGTTTGTAATCCCGATGTTCTGGCGGATTCTGAATGCAGTATTATAGAGGGGGAATTCCTGGTTCCCTTCTGGGAATTATTGGAAGCTATCCCGAATTTCTCCATTGGCTGATCGTCAGGCAGGAGCATCCCGCGAAGCACTGGGAAACATTTACAGCCCCATTCTTCATTCTTTCCTAGCTGACACTGGCCTGAAAGAGACAGTCAGACTGTCCAATTTGTGCTGTTGGTGTTGGGCCTTGTTAATATAGAGACTGAGATCTGATGCAGTGCATTGTACCGCCCTCCTGCCCGGCGCCATTTTGAGAAGTCACTGGGCCGCATTCGTATCCATTTTTAACTGGGAATCCGGCCAGGGAGGACCAAATCTGGTCATTGCAGAATCCTTTTCATTGGAAGATGAGTTGCAACAGCCCTCTTCCAGCCTTCAGAAGAATGTTCTGGACCCTGTCGGCCTGTGACATCCCCCTTTCTTTTGCCTGTGGTTGGTTTGATCTGCAGGTTGCTTGACACTGCGCCGCCTCGAAACTGCGAACCAGAGAGATTGGCCTGCTTCTGTCAGGCAGTGGTTGCTCAGAAATTAGGCCTGATCCAGTAACTTGTCCAGAGCTTCTCGGTGATCCAGCTAGCACATTCCACTGCCTGACGGTGAAAATCTACCCACTTGTCTTTGGGTTTGTGAACCTGTTGTGACATCAGCCATAAACTGTACGGGTAAACCCTCTGCCTTGCTGTTATATTGTATCTTGATTATCACATTTTAGATAATGTTTGCATATTATTAGTGATATATTTGCAAAGTAAGAAAAAAACATTTATATAGCACTTTACAACTAGTTATGTACATTTGAATCGCTGTTATAATGTGGAAAACTCAGCAGCTAATTTGTGCACAGCAAGATCCCACAGATAGTAAAGTGAAAATGACCAGATGATTTTTTTATTTTGGCCTAGTGATCGATAAATGCCAGGATACTGGGTGAGCTCCCCTGACCAACCTCAAAATAATGCCATGACACATGTTTACCTCCATTTCCGAGGGCAGATAGGGAGCCTCAGTTTAATGGCATTCCTGACACTGCTGTGACTCTCCAGCGCTGCCACTGGAGTATCAGCCTGGATTTTGTGCTCAAGTCCCAAGTGGGGCTTGAACCCACATCTTCTGATTCAAGGGACGGGAGTGTCCCCAACTGAGCCAAAGTTTGCAAATTGAGGAAAGTAACAGGCAGTTTTGTTTGGCAGCAAAGATTTTGGGAGATTGCCGGTTAAGTAGCTTTGTGCAATTATTAAACTCAACGCCGCAACAAAATGATGGATTGGATAGTTTTGGAAAGCTGCTTGATGATTGGCTTGGATTGGGTGGATATGATGTGGGCTGGTGAAGTGCCACAGTTGACCACATTTATTGGCCTAATGTTCAAATGCAGTGCTGTGGCCAACGTTTGACACGTGTAAGTGTTCAGTTATGTACTTTTTTGGAAACGTGCCAAACTCTTGTCAGCCTGAATGTTAACGATACTCCTCGGATGAGAGTTTCCAAAGTAGTTGGTTGTAGCATTAATAATTGAAAAAGGAAGCTCTAAGAAATCACAGAAAGTCAAAATAAACTATCTTCCTGTAATTAGCTTGAATATCAACATCCCATTTTCCCCCTTGAGTAACAATTCAGAAGCCAAGCTGTCATGAGTCTTCCTTCAACTTTTTAATGGTTGAAATAATGTTGTGGGCCCCAATTTAAAAGTTATTTCCACCTTCCTTCAGGCGCCTCGCTATTCATCAAACTATTCCCCAATTGCTAAGCAAGCTGCTAACCTGCTCCCTATTAAGAACATGGGTTTAGCAGTGGATCATTCAGCCCCTCGAGTTCGCTTTGTTATTCGGCTGGCCTGTATCCAAGCTCCATCCACCCCCTAGTTTCTCTACCCTTCAAAACCTTGGCCGAATAACAATCTATCAATAACTGTTTCAAAATAATCAATTGTGAGCTGCTTTTTCGGAGCAGGGTGTTCTGTTTTTCACTACCCTTTTTGTGAAGGAGTGTCTCCTGACAGCCAAGGAACTGCACCTATTTAAGAAGAAAATAGATTTCTCGGCACCGAAGGCATCAAGGGGTATGGGGAGAGTCCGAGAGTACGGTGTTGAAATAGAGGGTCAGCCATGATCATATTGAATGGCGGAGCAGGCTCGAAGGGTCGAATGGCATACTCCTGCTCCTATTTTCTATGTTTCTCTCACCCTCCAATGACCTGCCTCTAATACTAAGGTTATGCCTTGTCACCAACATTGATATTGAACCAGTTGCCAAGTGACATCGAAAGTTGGCTTGGGTTGACTTGCCTTCTGATGCCTCTATACTTTCTGGGATACTGGTGTACCCTTGCTACCCCATCCCTACCAGTAACCGAGTTAAGCGCAGTCGTTAGCTGTGAGGAATTACATTGCGACACTGGCAGTATGCCACTCTGTAACATGACAAGCTATTTTACTACCGTGTGCCAACAGATTGCCTGAAGTGGCCTCATTATTAAAGACCTATTATTCAAGTAAATTAGAAACTGGTGACTCTGTCAGTCTTCTGAGATGAACCCTCAAATAATATGCACAACAATCTCTTGACCTGCATTTGACCATGAGCTTTGGGCCTGATAAATGGAGGGTTTGCAGTTAAACTATTTCCACTGGTTGGAGATTCCAAAACTAGGGGGCACAGTTTAAAAATTAGGGCTAGACCATTCTGGAGAGTTGTTAAGAAGCAGTTCTTCATGCAAAGGGCGGTAGAGATTTGCAACTCTCTCCCACAAACAGCAGTTGAAGCTAGATCAGTTGCTAATTTTTAATCTGTGATAGATAGCTTTTTGTTAAGCAAAGATATTAAGGAATATGGTCCAATGGCAGGGTTATGGAGTTAGACACAGATATGCCATGACCTCATTAAATGTGGGACAGGCTCAAGGGGCCAAATGGCCTACTCCTGTTCCTGTTATCTGAAATGTTATTAGCCCTAAAAACAATTTAAAGGGCTGCAGCCACCTACAGGACCATGGGACCTAAACATTTGGCAGTCTTGTCAGAGGTCAAAACAAATGTAAGAAGCAAAGCAGAATTTGTGGGCATGTAACATTGTGCCATCAGATGACTGGTAGTGTGAGAATATTAGAGGTCAATATGGGGAAGGTTGGCCTGTTATGAAAACAGTACGGTACACTCTGCAGTATTGTGTGTCAGAGTCATCGCTGTATGCAGTTCCCGAGAACAAATGTGGAAGAAGGTGACATAATTGGCTAGTGCTGCCATAGTACGACTATACCTATAGCTGGCACATATTTGCATGTTGTGCAATAGTGCCCGAATCTGCTAGTATCATGCCAAGCTTTTCAGAAAACATACACCGCTTACCGCACATGTCCATAACTAGGGGGAATCTAGAACTGGGGCATAGTGTCAGAACAAGGGGTCTCCCATTTAAGACCAAGATGAGGAGATATTTCTTCTCTGAGTCTGGAATTCTTGTGGCATCCTCTGCAAGTGGGATGGAGTATAAACATCAGGACATCCTGCTATAACTGTACAGGGCATTGTGGAAACACCACCTAGAGTACTGCACACAGTTTTTGTCTTATGCCCATGAGGGATATACCTGTTGTTGCCTTTTTTTACCTACTGTAAATAAGGCCGTCAATAAGGTTGCCCTTCTTTCTTTAGATATCGATATTATATTGCTCAGTCGCCAGGTATCAAATGATACCACCACAAGGTTCAACCGTATATCGATCAAAGAGCCAAACACCAGTTAGTTAGTTCAAGATCAAGGGTACTTTATTTACACACACAATTATCATGCAACATGAACTCTACTAGTTAAACTACACCTATCAAGTATGACAACCTGTACTTAACTTCAGGCACCCGGCTTAGGTCAGAGGAACAGTGGTCTTTGTTTGAATCTGGATCTACTGGGTCTGGAGAAGTAACTGCTGCTCAGCTGGGCTCATCCGTCTGGTAGCGGGCGTTGAACTTGAACTTGCTTCTGGTGGTGCTGCAATTGGAGGTGGACGTTGCCGGAGCACCAGGTCCAAGAGAGATCGAACGCATGCCGATCTCTCTCTTTATCCTTGGGGAGTTTCATGCACTTTTGGGCGGTCCTTCGGTTTGGACCCCACTAATTGGGTAATTTGTGATCACTGTATTTGATTTTAGACAATAAAGGGGCGGGTGCCTTGATGGCCGGGCGTGTCCTAAGCGGTCATTGACCCTGTTGTTGATGCTTCCGGAGTACAGGGAGTGGCGCCGAAATGTCTGGGATTGTATTGGTTACTCAAGTATCAGTTTTTTGTCTTACGGAGATGGGCCATCAAAATGCTAATCGGTTGGGGGTTTCGATGCTGTCCGGATTCTTCGCTCACAAATATACATTCAGGCTCTGAGGCTGCCTGAACCTTACATTGTCCATTTTTCCCATTATGCTTTGCGACCGTCCATGTTTCTTATTGTAAGTGGCCATCCCAGATGGATACACTGTATTGGAAGGTGCACCAGGTTGATTCCTGGGATGAAGGGTTTGTCTTACGATAAGAAATTGTTGGGTCTGTACTCATTGGAGTTTAGATGAATAAGAGGTGATATTATTGAAATATACAAAGTCCTGAGGTTCCTCGTTGGGAATCTAGAATTATGGTCCACTGTGTCAAACTAAAGGAGTCATCCGGTTAAGAAAGAGAGGAGAAGAAATTCCTTCTCCAACAGGGTTGTGAATCTTTAGAACCTTCTACCCCAGATAGCAGTAGAGGCTGGATCATGGAATATATTCAAGGCTGTGGTAGGCACATTTTTAATTTGCAAGGGAGTCGAGGAATGGGCAGGCAGGCAGGAAATTAGAGTTAAAGCCACAATCAGATCATCTTTCCTCCTGGTTAATTAAAAATAAACTCTTTCTGGAAAAAAATATGAATCAAAAAATTAAACTGAGTTCTCACTCAAAGGTGAATCCCGCTTGTGTCCACTTGCTGAATACTGGCAACAGATTGGAGCCGTTACCTCCAAGGAGGCCAAGTCCTTCATGGATAGGATCATTAGAATCCTTACAGTGTGGAAGGAAGCCATTCGGCCCATCACGTCTGCACCGACCTTCCGAAAGAGCACTCTACCTAGGCCCACTCCCACACCCTATCCCCCGTAACTCCACGCATTGATCATACCTAATCTGCACATCTTTGGACTGTGCGAGGAAACCGGAGCACCCGGAGGAAACTCACGCAGACACAGCGACAAGTGCAAACTCCACACAGACAGTCATCCAAGGCCAGAATCAACCCTGGGTCCCTGATGCTGTGAGGCAATAGTGCTATCCACTGTGCCCTGGTGACAGCCATATCTGTGTGACCACCTTGCTGTGTGGCCCTGTGTGGTTTCACTGCAGTAAAGCTAGGTGTAATGTCCACTTGCAGCTATCCTTCTGCAGGCCTCCACTGAAGCAAACAGACTTCCTTATTGGGGAAGTAAATTCGGAAGAGATGTAACTATTAACTTGCTACCCTGTTTTACTCTCTTGTGCAATTTTAAGATCAATACCAATGGAATTAATTTATCCAACCCCTTGAGCGATATCGTTAAAAAGTGAAGCCTGTAAAGGCATGTCTAGTATAACCATAACGCTGCCCTGGGTTCACGCTGTGAACTCCATTCTTAAATTCCTACTCCCGCTCCTAAATCTGGATTTCAGTTGTACCTTAATCATTTTATTCTGCCTTTCATTACCGTCCCTCTCCAGCCAACAGGCAAACCAAACAAGTTGCAGCCTCCCCAGACCTACGGCCTGTACCTTGAATTCACTCAGGCTAAATGTCGTTGCTTAAACTGAAATGTTCAGAATCAAAATTTGATAGATTTGTTTGCAAGGCACAAGTATTAAAGGCTGCGGAGCCAAGATAGCGTTAAGTTGTGAAGCATCCATGATCTAATGGAGAGGTGGAATGGGATGGAGGGGCCGAATGGCCTATGCCGGTACCTATTACCCTTCTCTAATGCCAAGGAAAAGGTAAATCATGCTGCAAAGGCTCAAGCTGAATGTGGCATCATTTATTATTCTTTAGTTTGCCTCCTTGCTGACCTGAGGACACGTCATCAGCTGACTGTCCAGTAATTTACAGCCATGTCTTACTGCTGTGCTTCTTCGCGAAGATAATTCACCCTCCCAAAATTCAATATTCTATGACAGCGTCTATTCATTTTCCCCCGTTTGCATTCTATATCTAAGCATTATTGGAAGTAAAGCACCTCTGTTCTGAGACTATCTGTACAACAGTCATTGGATTATGAAAGGAAATGTACTAACCTGAGCACAGTAGCATTAAATTATCGCCTCAGATAGACTGATGCCTTGTGTGACCTGTAACCACTGTGAAGAACACACCTAGTGCCCGGATTTCCATATAATGTGGCCTTGTCTCGTCAGTGACTGAGGTTTGACTGTCATCTTGTCCTGAAGCTGTCATTTTTATTAGCCTGGCACACAGATCTTTTTTTTGAGACGCACGTCAGGTGGTGTAATGTTGTCTATTGTTTGCCCAGGTCTTACCGAAAGCTGCTTCTTTTCACTGCAGCTGGATGTGGGCGTGCTTGATGTGGGTAGGATGTAATTATACTCACCGCAGGTGACAGTTACAAGAAGGGCTTTAGCAAAAAAATGTAACTGAGTGATGGAAAACTTGGGACAAAAACACACCTTGCGGTCCGAGATAGAAATGCATTTCTTCAATTCATGGTTAGGGTTAATGCGATTTTACTGTCGTTTTCTGCCTTGAGCTGTTCTGCATTTTTTAATAGAAATGGATTGTGCAGGTCTCTTCACCCGCTTTCTCTCTCTCTCTCTCTCTCTCTCTCGCGCCAGCATCTCCCCTATTGTGCACATGAGCAAAATAACAAAAAGACGTTTTCTGTGGCAGCTACTTTGTGTGTCACAGCTGTATAAAGCAGTGTTTGGGTGGGAATGCTGCCACAGTCTTGCTTCCCGGCCTCACAGAGAGGGTGAGTACTTTGCACTGGCTGACCCCTACGGATTATTCACTATGATTTAGCCCAGTTGGAGGGAAAATGTTCATTATCTGTTTCAGCTTGGTTTGGTTCAGTTTAGCATATTGATTTATGATGCACCATGGTAACTGCACTTGACTAGGATTATTATGCCCATCCTAAAGTATGATAGAAAACATCTTGTACTGTTTTGTTTGCTGTACTTTAACTGGATGGGTTCACTCAGGTTATAAGTGTTTATCAGTGAAAAATGCCATGCTATTAAATAATTAAATTCCATTTAAGACATGTTATATTGGACTGATTTTTAACATTTGGAAATGCTCAAGGCAAGGGAGGCCAAAGCGACGGGTCAGGAATCTGAAGTCCACGGAGTTTTTTTTTCCCACAGCTCTTTGCCAGATCTATGGCGCTAGAATCCTACTTCTGGGCTTTGCAACCAATCAAAACAGGCAAGTGTGATTGAGGCATGCACCTGACTGTTGCAACCTTAGCATTTGAAGGGATCCCAACGAGGGGCAGAATGGGAGCATCCAGCAACCCGGAGCTCAAACAGAGACGGCTGCTCTCACGCCCCTCTCCAGTTTTCTGAGCCATCCCTGCAGATCATGCTGTGGGATATCAGGGCTGGCAGAGAAATGTTACCCCCAGCGCATAAGAGGAAGAGGCTAGCCTCTGAAGCTAAGCAGGCCTGGCTTGAAGTGGCAGAGGAGGTGAATGGCAGGAATGCGATTCCTTGTTCATGGAGCAGGCAAGCCACATTGAGTTCACCAGCCTGCTGCACAGCACTCCTTAGACCAACACAGCCTGCTGCTCCACCCATTTCTTGCTCTCGCTCGCTCTCTCTCGCTCTCTCTCAATACTTCCTCACATCCCCATCTAAACAGCCACTACTGACACTTCCTCTCAACGTATTGCCATCTTACTATACATTCGTAGAATCCCTACAGTGCAGGATGAAGCCATTTGACCCATCGAGTCTGCACCAACCCTTCCAAAGCGTACTCTACTTAGGCCCACTCCCCTGCCCTATTTCCGCAACACCATAATCCAACCTACACACTCAGGGGCAATTTAGCATGGCTGATCTTCCTAACCTGCACATCTTTCCGTTTCTCACACTTGCTCCTTCCCCCTCACATGAGAAGAGAATGTGTAATACCAGCGAGAAGTAGAGAACTGGGAGTAGCCCACCATTCGTATCTACCCCCTAACTGCTGTGGAGGGGAACACACTGGAGACACGAAGAAACTCAGAATAGAGGAAGGCCTTGGCAAATATGACATCAGCCACCTGTGAGATGTGCACAGCAGATGGTGAAACCCTGCAGATGTCACCAGCAGATCCAAGAAGGAGCGGGAGGCTAAGAAATTCAGCATGACGCCATTTGGCTCACGTGGCAGGAGGCCTTGTTCAATGAAATGCCATGAGCTGCTGTGGCGGTCTGAGCTGCCTGAGGCACAGGTATTCAGCCATGTCGAGAAAGCTCACACTCTGCCTGTATACTGTGTTGAAGCATCATCTCCTGAAAACTGGAACTCTGTGATCATTCCCTCTGACTGTGGAGCGGCAGGTGGCTGATAGCAAAGTTGCCCCTGCTGCTTGTGGTCCTGATGCTGCTCCTCCTCCTCCAGCTCTTGTTCCTCATCTGAAATCTAGCACATGCTGCTCCCATGCCGCTGTGAAGGTTGATAAAGTGAAAGTGCAAAGCAAAGACAAAAAAGTCCAAGGTAGCAGAAAGGTCATCCAAAGTTTTAGAAAGCATCGTTGAAGCAGTGAAAACACACTTTCCAAAAATTATTGTGTGCAAAAAGACTTTCATCTCGGCAAAGAATTTGGCTGTCGTAGTTCAGTGTTTAAAGACTTTTCAGCCTGTCAATTCTACAGTCACATATATTAACTGCAGACACATCCACCCCATGGAGTTTCCTGCACACTCACAAAAATGCATGAGTTAAATGTGTAAATGGATGCCGTCAAACACTGGCATTTTTTACTTTAATCTCCCATGTGCACCAACAGTAGCCAACTCCAACAGGTTAGAATTGGCTCTTTTTATTTTCTTTCCCCACCCACTCTCTCTTTCATCATCCACTTCTTTTCATCACCCTCTCCACTTCATCAATCTTCTCATTGACGTCACCTTCTCTCCTTCATCGCTCTCTCTCCTTCTTCGCCCTCTCTCCTTCATCGCTCTGTCTCCTTCATCGCTCTCTCTCCTTCATCGCTCTCTCTCCTTCATCGCTCTGTCTCCTTCATCGCCCCCTCTCCTTCATCGCTCTCTCTCCTTCATCGTCCTCTCTCCATCATCGCCCTCTCTCCTTCATCGCGCTCGCACTTTCATCGCCCTCTCTCCTTCATCGCCCTCTCTCCTTCATCGCGCTCGCACTTTCATCGCCCTCTCTCCTTCATCGCCCTCGCACTTTCATCATCCTCTCTCCTTCATCGCGCTCGCACTTTCATCGCCCTCTCTCCTTCATCGCCCTCGCACTTTCATCATCCTCTCTCCTTCATTGTCCTCTCTCCTTCATCGCCCTCTCTCCTCCATCGCTCTCTCTCCTTCATCGCCCTCGCACTTTCAGCGCTCTCTCTTCTTCATCGCCCTCGCACTTTCATCGCCCTCTCTCCTTCATCGCTCTCTCTCCTTCATCGCCCTCGCACTTTCATCGCCCTCTCTCCTTCATCGCCCTCTCTCCTCCATCGCTCTCTCTCCTTCATCGCCCTCGCACTTTCATCGCTCTCTCTTCTTCATCGCCCTCGCACTTTCATCGCCCTCTCTCCTTCATCGCCCTCGCACTTTCATCGCCCTCGTACTTTCATCTCCCTCTCTCCTTCTTGCCCCTCTTCTTCATTGCCCTCTCTCCTTCTTCGCCTCTCTCCTTCATCGCCCCCTCTCCTTCTTTGCCCACTCTCCTTCATCACCCTCTCTCCTTCATCACCCTCTCTCCTTCATCGCTCTCTCTCCTTCATCGCTCTCTCCTTCATCACCTTCTCTTCTTCATTGCCCTCTCTCCTTCTTCGCTCCCTCTCCTTCATCGCCCCCTCTCCTTCTTTGCCCTCTCTCCTTCATCGCTCTCTCTCCTTCATCGCCCTTGCACTTTCATCGTCCTCTCTCCTTCATCGCCCTCTCTCCTTCATCGCCCTCTCTCCTTCATCGCCCTCTCTCCTTCATCGCCCTCTCTCCTTCTTTGCCCTCTCTCCTTCATCGCCCTCTCTCCTTCATCGCCCTCGCACTTTCACGCCCTCTCCTTCATCACTCCTCTTCTTCATTGCCCTCTCTCCTTCTTCACTCTCTCTCCTTCATCGCCCCATATCCTTCTTTGCCCTCTCTCCTTCATCACACTCTCTCCTTCATTGACCTCGCACATTCATCGCCCCTCTCCTTCATTGCTCTCTCTCCTTCATTGCCCTCTCTCCTTCATCGCTCTCTCCTCCATCGCTCTCTCCTTCATCGCCCTCTCTCCTTCATCGCCCTCGCACATTCATCGCTCTCTCTCCTTCATCGCCCTCTCTCCTTCATCGCCCTCTCCTTCATCGCCACCTCTCCTTCATCGTCCTCTCTCCTTCATCGCCCTCGCACTTTCATCATCCTCTCTCCCTCATCGCCCTCTCCATCATCGCCCCCTCTCCTTCATTGCCCTCTCTCCTTCATCCACCTCTCTCCTTCATCGCCCTCTCTCCTTCATTGCCCTCTCTCCTTCATCTCCCTCTCTCCTTCATCGCCCTCGCACCTTCATCGCCCTCGCACTTTCATCGCCCTCTCTTCATCGCCCGCTCTCCTTCATTGCCCTCTCTCCTTCATCGCCCTCTCTCCTTCATCTCCCTCTCTCCATCATCGCCCTCGCACTTTCATTGCCCTCTCTCCTTCATCTCCCTCTCTCCATCATCGCCCTCTCTCCTTCATTGCCCTCGCACCTTCATCGCTCTCTCTCCTTCATTGCTCTCTCTCCTGCATCTCCCTCTCTCCTTCTTTGCCCTCTCTCCTTCATCACCGTCTCCTCTTCATCAACCTTCTCATTGACGTCACCTTCTCTCCTTCATCGTTCTCTCTCCTTCATCGCCCTCTCTCCTTCATCGCTCTGTCTCCTTCATCGCCCCGTCTCCTTCATCGCTCTCTCTCCTTCATCGCTCTCTCTCCTTCATTGCTCAGTCTCCTTCGTCGCCCCCTCTCCTTCATCGCTCTCTCTCCTTCATCGTCCTCCCTCCATCATCGCCCTCTCTCCTTCATCGCGCTCGCACTTTCATCGCCCTCTCTCCTTCATTGCCCTCGCACCTTCATCGCTCTCTCTCCTTCATTGCCCTCTCTCCTTCATCTCCCTCTCTCCTTCTTTGCACTCTCTCCTTCATCACCCTCTCCTCTTCATCAACCTTCTCATTGACGTCACCTTCTCTCCTTCATCGTTCTCTCTCCTTCATCGCCCTCTCTCCTTCATCGCTCTGTCTCCTTCATCGCCCCGTCTCCTTCATCGCTCTCTCTCCTTCATCGCTCTCTCTCCTTCATTGCTCAGTCTCCTTCGTCGCCCCCTCTCCTTCATCGCTCTCTCTCCTTCATCGTCCTCCCTCCATCATCGCCCTCTCTCCTTCATCGCGCTCGCACTTTCATCGCCCTCTCTCCTTCATTGCCCTCGCACCTTCATCGCTCTCTCTCCTTCATTGCCCTCTCTCCTTCATCTCCCTCTCTCCTTCTTTGCACTCTCTCCTTCATCACCCTCTCCTCTTCATCAACCGTCTCATTGATGTCACCTTCTCTCCTTCATCGCTCTCTCTCCTTCATCGCCCACTCTCCTTCATCGCTCTGTCTCCTTCATCACCCCGTCTCCTTCATCGCTCTCTCTCCTTCATCGCTCTCTCTCCTTCATCGCTCAGTCTCCTTCGTCGCCCCCTCTCCTTCATCGCTCTCTCTCCTTCATCATCCTCTCTCCATCATCGCCCTCTCTCCTTCATCGCGCTCGCACTTTCATCGCCCTCTCTCCTTCATCGCCCTCTCTCCTTCATCGCGCTCGCACTTTCATCGCCCTCTCTCCTTCATCGCCCTCGCACTTTCATCGCCTTCTCTCCGTCATCGCGCTCGCACTTTCATCGCCCTCCTTCATCGCCCTCGCACTTTCATCACCCTCTCTCCTTCATTGTCCTCTCTCCTTCATCGCCCTCTCTCCTTCATCGCTCTCTCTCCTTCATCGCCCTCGCACTTTCATCGCCCTCTCTCCTTCATCGCCCTCGCACTTTCATCGCCCTCGCACTTTCATCTCCCTCTCTCCTTCATCGCCCCTCTTCTTCATTGCCCTCTCTCCTTCTTCGCCCCTCTCCTTCATCGCCCCCTCTCCTTCTTTGCCCTCTCTCCTTCATCACCCTCTCTCCTTCATCGCTTTCTCTCCTTCATCAACTTCTCTTCTTCATTGCCCTCTCTCCTTATTTGCTCCCTCTCCTTCATCGCCCCCTCTCCTTCTTTGCCCTCTCTCCTTCATCGCTCTCTCTCCTTCATCGCCCTCGCACTTTCATCGTCCTCACTCCTTCATCGCCCTCTCTCCTTCATCGCCCTCTCTCCTTCATCGCCCTCTCTCCTTCATCGCCCTCCCTCCTTCATCGCCCTCGCACTTTCATCGCCCTCTCCTTCATCGCTCCTCTTCTTCATTGCCCTCTCTCCTTCATTGCTCTCTCTCCTTCATCTCCCTCTCTCCTTCATCGCCCTCGCACCTTCATCGCCCTCGCACTTTCATCGCCCTCTCTTCTTCATCGCCCTCTCTCCTTCATCGCTCTCTCTCCTTCATTGCCCTCTCTCCTTCATCGCCCTCTCTCCTTCATCTCCCACTCTCCATCATCGCCCTCTACTTTCATCGCCCTCTCTCCTTCATCCTCTCTCCATCATCGCCCTCTCTCCTTCATTGCCCTCTCTCCTTCATCTCCCTCTCTCCATCATCGCCCTCTCTCCTTCATTGCCCTCGCACCTTCATCGCTCTCTCTTCTTCATTGCCCTCTCTCTTTCATCTCCCTCTCTCCTGCATCGCCCTCGCACCTTCACCGCCCTCGCACTTTCATCGCCCTCTCTCCTTCATCGCCCTCTCTCCTTCACCGCCCTCGCACCTTCATCGCCCTCTCTCCTTCATCGCTCTCCCTCCTTCATTGCCCTCTCTCCTTCATCACCCTCGCACCTTCATCGCCCTCGCACTTTCATCGCCCTCTCTCCTTCATCGCTCTCTTTCCTTCATTGCCCTCTCTCCAACGCTCTCTCTCCTTCATCTCCCTCTCTCCTTCATCGCTCTTTCTCCTCCATTGCCCTCGCTCCTTCATCGCCCTCTCTCCTTCATCGTTCTCTCTCCTTCATCTCCCTCTCTCCTTCAACGCTCTTTCTCCTTCATCGCCCTCGCTCCTTCATCGCCATCTCTCCTTCATCGCTCTCTCTCCTTCATCGCTCTCTCTCCTTCATCGCTCTCTCTCCTTCATCGCTCTCTCTCCTTCATCGCTCTCTCTCATTTGTCGCCCTCTATTTTTCACTGCCCTCTTTCCTTCATCGTTCTCTCTCCTTCATCTCCCTCTCTCCTTCATCGCTCTTTCTCCTTCATTGCCCTCGCTCCTTCATCGCCCTCTCCTCTGCATCACCCTCACTTCATCGTCTTCTCTCCTTCATCTCCTTCATCGCCCTCTCCTCTGCATCACCCTCACTTCATCGTCTTCTCTCCTTCATCTCCTTCATCGCCCTCTCCTCTACCTCACCCTCTCCTCTTCATGTCTTCTCCTCTTCATCGCACTCTCTCCTTAATCGGCCTCTCACCTTCATTACCCTGTTTTCTTTATCACCTCTTTATCACCCTCTCCTCTTCATCGTCCTCCTGTCTTCATTGCCCCTCTTCTCTTCATTGCCCTGTGCTCTTCATTGTCCTGTGCTTTTCATTACCCTCTCTTCTTCACCACCATGTCCTCTTCATCGCCCTCTCCTTTTCATCGCCCTCTCTCCTTCATCTCCCGCTCTCCTTCATCTCCCTCTCTCCTTCATCGCCCTCGCACCTTCATCGCCCTTGCACTGTCATCGCTCACTCTCCTTCATTGCTCTCTCTCCTTCATCGCCCTCTCTCCTTCATCGGTCTCTCTCTCCTTCATCCCCCTCTCTCCTTCATCGCCCTCTCTCCTTCACTGCCCTCCCTCCTTCATCTCCCTCTCTCCTTCATCGCCCTCTCTCCTTCATTGCCCTCTCGCCTTCATCGCCCTCTCGCCTTCATCGCCCTCTCTCCTTCATCGCCATCTCTCCTTCATCGCCCTCTCTCCTTCATTGCTCTCTCTCCTTCATCGCTCTCTCTCCTTCGTCACTCTCTCTCATTCGTCACCCTCTCTTCTTCATTGCCCTCTTTCCTTCATCGTTCTCTCTCCTTCATCGTTCTCTCTCCTTCATCACTCTTTCTCCTTCATTGCCCTCGCTCCTTCAACGCCCTCTCCTCTTCATCGCCCTCTCTGCATCACCCTCTCTTCATCGTCTTCTCTCCTTCATCTCCTTCATCGCCCTCTCCTCTACATCACCCTCTCCTCTTCATTGTCTTCTCCTCTTCATCGCACTCTCTCCTTAATCGGCCTCTCACCTTCATTGCTTTGTTTTCTTTATCACCCTCTCCTCTTCATTGTCCTCCTGTCTTCATCACCCCTCTTCTCTTCATTGCCCTGTGCTCTTCATTGCCCTGTGCTCTTCATTACCCTCTCTTCTTCACCACCATATGCTCTTCATCGCCCTCCCCTTTTCATCGCCCTCTCCTTTTCATCGCCCTCTCCTCTTCATTGCCCTCTCTCCTTCATTGCTCTCTCTCCTTCATTGCTCTCTCTCCTTCATCGTCTTCTCTCCTTCATCGCCCTCTGTCCTTCATCGCCCTCTCCTCTTCATCGCCCTCTCCTCTTCATCGCCCTCTCCTCTTCATCACCCTCTCCTCTTCATCGCCCTCTCCTCTTCATCACCCTCCCTTCATCACCCTCTCTTCGTCACCACCCCCCTCCTTCATCGCCCCCTCTCCTTCATCGCCCTCTTTCCTTCATCGCCCTCTCCTCTTCATTGCCCTCTCCTTTTCATTGCCATCTGCTCTCCATTGCCCTCTCCGCTTCAGCACCCCCTCCTCTTCACCCTCTCTTCCTCATCACCTTCTCTCCTTCATCAACTCTCTCCTCTTCATCACCTGTCTCCTCAGCGCACTTACCCTCTTTATCACCCCACATTCTTCATCACTTCTCTCCTCATCATCACCCCTCTCCTCTGATAACCATCCGTTGTATCCCTCCCTTTCCATCTGCTGCTCCTCTTTTTCTCCTATTCTCCTGCCTTGCTCCCCCCTTTCTCTTTTCTCCCTATCTCTCTCTCTTTCTCACTTTCTCTCCTTCCTCCCTTTCTTTCTCTCCTTTCCTTTCCTCCCTCTCCTTCCTGCATTTCTCTTTCTTTATCCTTTTACTCTGCATCTTCTCTTATTCCTCTCTTCCTTCTCTTCCCTCCGCTTCAATGTGGAGAAGTAGTGGCTCAGGTTTTGGATGTAATTGGAGAGGTGCGGAAAATGGAGAAGACAAGAGATGATACTGACGATATTTGCTGTGTTGGCCAACACCTATCAGACATCAAGTCACAAATGTACCAGTACCTCCTCCAGCTAAACATGGACAAGATGGAATCCACCATATTTGATTCTCATCAGAAACATTGAACCATTTTGCACTCTTTCCCACGATTGCTTATTGTGACTGAAGGGGACCGTGCATGATTGCGGTGGCTTGATCAACTCTGAACTGTGCTTTAAAAATCACATTGTGTCAATCATCAAGGTTGCATACTTCCAATTGCAAATATTTGCCTTCATCCCTAGCTTACATTCACTACCAGTGAAACTCTCATCTACACCTATGTCAGATCTATTCTTAATAATAATAATAAAATAATTGCTTATTGTCACAAGTAGTCTTCGATGAAGTTACTGTGAAAAGCCTCTAGTCGCCACATTCCGAAGCCTGTTCGGGGAGGCCGGTACGGGAATTGAACCGTGCTGCTGGCTTTGTTCTGCATTACAAGCCAGCTGTTCAGCCCATTGTGCTAAACCAGCCAATTTCCATAACACTCTTACAGCTGCACACCAAGCTTTACTCCATAATAATATTCACATTTTGACATCTCTATTAAGTCCATCTCATCTATTGTGCCTGTCGTCTTTATTGCTCCATGGATTGGTTCCAAAATACATGTCATTTACAAGTCCTCTCATGGCTTAGCTCCACCCTACCAGGCAACTGCCTCCAATCCTTCATCCCAACTCCCTCACCCCACCTTAACGATTCCCATCACCAACCTCCCCCCGCCCCCCCCCCCCCCCTCCCCCGCCCCCTGCAAATCATCCACACCTGCTCCACTAACTCTCCACCAGAATCACAACCGCATGGGCTATTTCTACAACCTACTGAAAAGCTACAATCTATCACCCTATCTCTGTAAACCTTCTTACAACTCTCAAAAAGCCTGCCCAAAATCGTCAACACACTATACACACCGAGGGCTTGAACTTCCTCAGAGTGGCCATCAGCATAAACAGCACTCCACTCCATGTTTCTTAACCAAAATCATGTCTCCCCTGACCAGCCGCCTCAGGCTGGTTAGGTTCCGCATAGTGCAGCCTGTCCCCAGGGGTCTAACGTTGAGTGCAGCTCTGTCGAAGGAATGGAAGCCACTAGCTGCGGTAAAGCAGGTAGGTTCAAGGTCCAGTGAAGATTTTAGATTCTTGACATGCCAGGGGGAAGGTATGGATATAAGTGGGTAGGATTTTGGGGTGGAGGGGCGGTGGGCAGTGGGGTCGTTTCTCACCTCGGGCTGTGAGGGGTCAGGACTTGTGGGGAGAGTCGGGTCAGTTTGGGCTTCAGGGAGGTGGTCAGTCCTCGGGCAGGAGGAGGTGGTATCCAGTCCATGGTGGGGTGGAGTGGGGGGAATCAGCTCGGGTTGATCCTCGGGTGGGGGGTGGTGGGGGGGTAGGAGTCCCGGGGGGGGTTGTTGAGTGAGTCCTTTGGAGGGGAGGTTGGTAGTGGTAGGCCCATTCCCGTGGTTTGGTGGTGTGTGGGGAGCCCCATGTGAAGTCTGAAGTTTGCAATTTTTCAAAATAAATTTAGTGTGCCCAATTCTTTTTTTCAATTAAGGGGCAATTTAGCGCGGCCAATCCACCTACCCTGCACATCTTTGGGTTGTGGGGGCAAAACCCACGTAAACACGGGGAGAATGTGCAAACTCCACACGGACAGTGACACAGAGCCGGGATCGAACCTGGGACCTCGGCGCCGTGAGGCAAAGTGCTGCCCTGAAGTTTGCAATTTTAATCGTGTTTTCGAATGGTACCCAGTGCAAGGGAAGTTCGCGCTTCCGGGCATTGCCTTGCAAAGCTTATCCATGAACAGTGTGGTTGGGGGTGCAAATTCCCCCAGGAACTCAGACATTACAGCCCATTCTCTCATACTCAAATGAGAACAAACAAAATAGTCACTGGATAGAAGGTTATGAAGCACTTTAAGCCTGCGTTCAATATGATGATAGCTGATATTCTACCTCAACTTGATCTTCCTGCACTAACCTCATATCCTCTAATTCCCTTGGCACACACTCAAACACCACTCTATATCCCCAGACTCACCAATTTCATACCCACAAAATTGGCAAAAAGCCACTGTACAGGATTAATTTTCAAACCTTTTCTGGCGCGTTCTTAATGGCGGGGAGCGGGGGAGCTGAAACAAAGTTGTGTGACGTGCAAGTGATAAACCCAAAGTGATACTTGGTTATTAATTACTTTTTCAAGAGGATTTGTACAAACTACACAGATAGGGGGCTGGATTCTCCGAGCCTCTGCGCCGAAATAGCGTTCGGTAGGGGGGAGGGGCGGAGAATGGTCGTCAACTGGCACAGGGCTAAATCGCTGGCTTTTAAAGCAGACCAAGGCAGGCCAGCAGCACGGTTCAATTCCTGCACCAGCTTCCCCGAACAGGCGGCGGAATGTAGCGACTGGGGGCTTTTCACAGTAACTTCATTTGGAGCCTACTTGTGACAATAAGCGACTTTCATTTCATTTCAACCTAGAAATTTGGACCGCCGCTACTCACGCGATTCTCCGGTCCCTGGAGAATCGCTCGAGCGCGCGAACTATGCCATTGACAGAGCCCCCCGACGATTCTTCATGCGCAACTGGCCGAGTTCCCGACGGGGTGGTTCTAACCACCTATCGGCCGTTAGGAACGTCGGGTGGCGGCTGCGGATTCGGTCTGCAGCCGCCATGGTGGGGGGCAGGGGAAATCGTTCACTGGGGGGGGGGGTTGCACATGGACGGCCAGGCAAATGATTGGGCGGCACCGATGCGCGGGTGCGTGCGATCTCGGGAGGACCCACTTCTTTCATCACGCTGCACGCTGCGAGTCCGCCATGTCACACGGGCCTGTGCGCATGCGCAGACCCTGACCGGAAGTGCGGAGCCCCGTATCCGCAGCCAGAGCTGCGAGAACCACTCTGGGGCCCTGCCAGCCCCCCTGCAGAAGGGAGAATCACTGAGGACTTTCTTACGCTGGCGTGGGGACACAGCCCCATTATTGGAGAATCCAGCCCAGGATGTCCAGTTTGCAACCACAGACCATTTGATCATTAATGGCAATGCTTCATGGTATGCAAACATGGCACGTTATATTATTGAAAAAATTGCAGCTTTACTTAAAATCATTCCTGCTAATTTACAAAAGATTATCTTTCTAACAGGCTTTAGGTGAAATAATATTCCAGGGTTGCAATGTTAAATGTGAAAAGAATTATATGTGGCACTTGTACTTCATTTCAGTCCAAAATTAATATTTTGGCTACATGAATCTAAACATGAATCACAGGGGAAAGAAATGCCGGCAGGAATATAAACAAGCATTTGCTCCCTCGTGTTTTGTGGCCCCATAATTTCTCAGTGGACAGGCAGTTTAAGGAATCTAAATGGGAGTTGGGAGCAGTTTGCCAAACCCAGAAAACCACAGGCCCTATCCGATGTCACCCCACTTCCTCACACTTACCCCTCACCACCAGGTACTGCTGATCTCCTCTTCGCATTCGCTGGCCTGAAAAGCAATATCTACCTTTACACCGGGTTGCCAAGGCGTTTGTGAATATAACGTGGCTTTCCTGTTAATTAAAACGAGAAGTCTAAGGAGTAGGAATATTTGAGCGGCTGTATCCAAACCTGCAAATGGTTGCCAGGTTTTGTACAACAGTGGACTATCCTATAAATGAACCTCATTGGCTGGAAAGCACCTCTGGGTGTCATAGAATTTACAGTACAGAAGGAGACCATTCGGCCCATCATGTCTGTACAGGTCCATGGAAAGATCACCCTATCTAAGCCCATACCTCCACCCTATCCCCGTAACCCCACCTAACCTTTTTGGACTCTCAGTGCAATTTAGCATGGCTAATCCACCAATCCTGCACATCTTTGGATTGTGGGAGGAAACCGGAGCACCCGGAGGAAACCCACGCAGACACGGGGCAAACGTACAGACTCCTCACAGACAGTGACCCAAGCAGGGAATCGAACTTGGGACCCTGGAGCTGTGAAGCAACTGTGCTAACCACTGTGCTACCGTGTCCTGAGGATTCAAAGTGCGATATAAATGCAAGCCTTTCTTTCTTCACCCAAGTCCACAGACTTGACTGGTACAGTATAGTCCTAAAATAGAACTGGAGTAAATCCCCCAAGGCCCATTTCCAACCGTGTTTGTTGCACCCAGTGTTGAAGGTTGAAGGCAGCAACATTATTAAAACCTTGTGGACGAGTCTCAGTCTTCCTAAGGCCAGTGCGGATTCTCTACAGTTTTGCCGCAGTGGATGTAATCAGAAAGAAAGTGTTCTGGTCATTAAAAACCAGCAAGTGTTGGTGGACAGACATACTCTGAGGCTGCAGGGCTGAGGCATCTGGACACTGTCGGAAAAACACCTTTTTACCCATGTTAGCGATTTTTCTTTGCACATCTCTTTCCTGACAACCTGTTGGTGTTTTCATTCTGCGGACCCCCAGTGAATTTGGAAGCGAGGACAATAATGAATGGCGGTTGCAATATTGGCAGCAGGTGAGACTGGATGCCAGTTGTAAAGCCCGTCAAGTTGCCCATTTTATTCACTTCGGAGTTGAGGAAAATGAGGCAGGATAAATGTTGGGTAGACATCCTGCTATTGTTCGTTTTACAACCCAGAACAGAAAGCTCTGCCCAAAGCTTCAGATCAGTGATTTTCAATACTGAATGCTGAAATGAAGAGCTAAATATGAAGTGGTTTGAATGAAGGACGCAAGCATCCAAATTATTCAGCATCACCAGCATTTTGCCAATGAGAACATTCACATCTTGATTTTCCAAAAGTCCTTCCATTCCTCAATTTTTAAGAACATGTGCAATTCCCTCTCTCCAGCTCACACTTACTCTCTCTCTCACTCACACACTTACTCTCTCTCACTCACACACTTACTCTCTCTCACTCACACACTTACTCTCTCTCACTCACACACTTACTCTCTCACTCACACACACCCTTTCTCCCACTCATAATAATAATAATCTTTATTGTCACAAGTAGGCTTACATTTCCACTGCAATGAGGTTACTGAGAAAATCCCCTCGTCACCACATTCCGGCGCCTGCTTGGGTACACAGAGTGAGAATTCAGAATGTTAAAATTACCTAACAGCACGTCTTTCGGGCCATGTTGGAGGAAACCGGAGCACCCGGTCGAAACCCACGCAGACACGGGGAGAACGTGCAGACTCTGCACATACAGTGACCCAAGCCGGGAATCGAACCTGCGACCCTGGAGCTGTGAAGCAACAGTGCTAACCACTGTGCTGCCGTGCCGCCCCAGAGGGGGGAACTCGGGGGAGCTGCTGGTCACCGTCGCCATTCCATAGGGTAGGTTCCGGTTGGCACCGACGCCCCCTCCTCCCGTTCAGTGCCCATTGGACCCTGGGATTCACATAGGACAGTGGGGCAGCTGGTTTGAGCCCTGACTGACCCTGCATCATCTGGCTCTGCCAGCCCTGGTGGTTCTCCATGGTCCGCACCATCGTGTCAACGACGTCGATGATGCTCCTCGGTGACTGGGACATGCTCTGCAGCGCCTCGGCAATGCCCACTGCGACTGGGGCAAGTTCCACAGCACCAGGGCCATTCCCATCTGGGAGAGGAATATGCCCTGCAGAACCTCATCAAGGTTATCCTAGTACTGGGTCACATCCCTCAGCAACATGGACATTCTGTCAAGGAACTCAGCAATGGCCGCCACCAACTGCATAATGCCTTGGACACCTTCACTCATGGTGCCGATACCACTAATGGTGCACCAGGCTCTCCACTGCGGTCTCCCGCTAGCAGTGTTGCCCTCGGTGACATGCATTGCCGGCGACAACTCGTGCACCCGTAGCCTCTGGGACTCCAATCGGCCATAGATCTGCTGGAGTGTCGCTGACATCTCCCTCTGAATGTCCTGGCTGCACTCTAACATCTCCATCAGCTCCGAGATGACCACTTCCACAGGCTCAGCAATCAGGCTGGGACCCAGCTGGGTCCTGGGTACCAGCAGAGCGCCGACTGCTGTCTCGCCTGAGAGTTCCTGCCTCCACCTGATGTAAATCAGCAGTAGTGTGGTGTTCACCAGATTGTGCCCCAAAAGTCTGACCACTAACATTTCCCACTGAGGTGTGTTTATTTCCACTGGTGGAGGGTGGGGATGACAGCTGTGCCGCGACTATTATCATGACATCCTCGGAGCTCTCCTTTGGGGTGGTCTCCTGGGAGGCTGGAGAGGGAGCCACCCGGGATGGGCCGCGCCGTCGGCTGGAGGACCTGGCGGCAGAATGGACATGTGGTCAGTGAGAGGGATCAGTAAGGCAATAACAACTCATGTTTGACAGGTCCTTTGGCTGGGGCCCAGAGGTTCCTCACCTCTGTGGCGTCTGCAAGCCTCCGCGTTGGTGACCACCTTGTCCTCGGCCACATCAGTCAGCCCCAGGGCCTGCTCCTCAAAGGAGGTGAGGATTCTTATGTCCAGCACACCACCACCAGCCCTGGGCCCTCTCCCGGCGATTCTTGGAGCGCTTTTCCTAAGGAGACACAAGAGAGGGCATCATTAGCCACACGCGTGGTGGGAGAGGGGGTGTGTGAAGGAAGGGTTGGGGGGTTGAAGGGGGAGGGGGGTGGAGGGAGGCTTGGGGGGGGGGGGGTCGAATGGAGAGTTGCGGGTGGATGCTCACATGGGGCGGAAAGGGCTCGGGGTGGGGGCATTGGCGTCTATTCATTCATGCTGCCCGGTGTAGGTAGTTGATCTTTTTGCTGCAGTGGAGGCCAGTCCTCCTGCTCATACTCCTGGCACTCACAGCCATCACCTCGCTGAGCAAGTACTGCTCAAGTGCTGCTCGACCTTGTTAGCGGGGGGATGGGTGGCTGGCAATCTGGGTGCGGTGGAGGGCGCTGGCGAGCCTTCATTTGCAGCGAGAAGCCCATAGGGCCTCTTTAAGTGGGCCAATTAATGATGAATAGCGTTGCCAGCCCCGCCAGGCTGAGCAACGGGAAGCTCACGGCAGTTCCCGCTCGCTACCAAACTTAGAAATCTTTCCGGAGATTCAAGCTCTTCCACTCCCTCTCACTCTCTATCTCACAAACACACACACATACACGTACTCTCACACTATCTCTCTCTTTATCTCTGTCTCTTACACTCACCCGTACACATACGCTCTTGTCTCTCTCTCTCTCTCTCTCCTCTATCTCTCAAACACTTGTCCTCTCTCTCTCTCTCGCATAGACAACCACACAAACTTTCACACACACTCTCTCGCACAAATTCATCATCTCTCTCTCCCTGTCTCTCTCACACACAAACTCACACACATTGTCTCTCACGCATGCTCCCTCTCTCTTCCTCCTCTCTCTCTCTCTCTACCTTTCCATTTCTCACACAATCTTCCACTCCCTCACACACACTCTTTCCAATACACACTCAAGCTCAGAACACTTTCTCTCTTTCCCCCCTCTCTCTCACACACACATACACACACTCTGTTTCACACATACACTCTCTCTGTCTCACACACACAGTCTGTCACACACCCGCATGCACTCTGTCTCACACGCAGGCACTCTGTCTCACACGCACTCTGTCTCACACGTGCTCTCTCTCTCACACACACACTCACTCTCCCCCCCTACACTCACTCACACACACTCACACACTCTTTCTTTCTCTCTCTCTCTCTCACACACACACTTACCTTTTATATATCAGCTTAACAATGCAGCTTGAGAATCATGCTAATCACCCCATAATACAGGGAGATGGAAAGCAGACCCTGCCAAGTTGCATAAGGAGCCAGAGATTTATGGCATTAATCTCCAGAGATTGGGGTATTTTTTTCCTTGAATTACACAAGACCCGAGAGTTTGTTTTATCTTATTCCTAAGAGAAAATGTAAAACAACGTATGTAACCAATTTCTAATTTAGCTTGCATACAAGGAATTGGATTGAACTCACTGGGCAACTGTACAAGATGAAAGTCATACCTAACCGGCATCTACAATAAAAAACTAAATATACCTCCTGTTATCTAAATTTGCCCTTCCAAACTGAGGAGGGGAATAGAAGTTAATTTCCGAGCAGGGTGGACAATGTGCAGGTCTTCACTCACTGACATTCCTGCTCTCTGCCTTCACAAAGGCGCTTTGTGAAAGCCACGGTTTGTTGAGGTTTTGAAGGAACTCGGTGCTGCAGCTTTAAGTCCCATTGGCAGGAGATACCCAGAGTTCCAGTAAATTCTGGAGATCCTCAAACTAACACTTTGAATAAAGGCGATGAGACCCATTCATGTCTTTGGACCGAACCAAATAGCGGCTTTTAAAGTTTGGACCCAAAGTTCTCTTCATCTCTGTGCGTAACCGCTCAGAGCCTCAGGGCAGCCAGGAGCTCGGAAAAATGGGGCAATGCTGAAAATGACAATTCCATTTGGATTCTGCTCCCTGGCAAGGTGGATGGATGAAAGATGGTGGATACTCTACCCAGCCCAACAGACATCACAGGATGCTCACGGTCTTCGCTGGGAAGTTCTGTTTCCCTTCCCAGTTTTAAAGAAACCATGTCTGCCGAGCGCAGAAATGCTGGTGTCCTGCAAGTGGCCCTTCCAAAGGTTCAAAATGCCTGAGGGAAAAGGTCGGTGACCTTGGAGGGAATGGATTACCTCTCAGAAGATCCAGCGGATTCTTCTGGAGCAGGAAACTTGCACAGCAGTATTTCTATTGGGCCTTTTTATCCTGTCTATTTAGTGCTAATCCGACATTCAGGCCGAAGGGGGGGAAAGCCCAAGTGTGCTAAAGACCCCAATCCTACAACTTGAAATGGAGCGGCGTCTGCGGAGATGACAGATTTAGTCCTCACTCCATCACACGGTCCTATAGGCGAAAAGAGGTTGTTTACAATTTTGGATACTATTTACCTCATGATACATCACTGCAGCATACTGAGCAAGGAATTCGGTGAGATCATCACAAAAGCAAACCAACAATTGCTTCATGCTCAGAACCGAACGCTGGGCTACAGACTGAGACCTGACCAAGGATAACTGAAGCACAACTTCTTCCCCTGACCTAACACATCCTTCCATTTTATGTTCTGGTTCCATGCAATCAAGCTGGTCATAAGCTTCCTGACCTCTGATCCGTTCACTGATCACAATTCATTGAGGACCAAGCATTGACAGCCCTGCCCCACAACTCCAAAGGGAAAAACAGTGACAAGAGAACACTGGTCCACACCGGCCTTGTAAACCTTATATTGGAACACCAGTAAAAACTGGGAATGTGAACACTGCTCTGGACTGATCTTTACCTTATTATGGTCCACCAGTAAAATTGGAGAATGTGAATACTGGTCCAAATTAATAATAATAACCGCTTATTGTCACAAGTAGGCTTCAATGAAGTGACTGCGGACAGCCCCTAGTCGCCACTTTCCGGCGCCTGTTCAGGGAGGCCGTTACAGAATTGAACCCGTGCTGCTGGCATTGTCCTGCATTACAAGCCAGCTGTTTAGCCCACTGTGCTAAACCAGCCCCTATTGGTCTTCTACATCGTCTAATGGAACCCCACAAAAACTGGATGATAAGAATACGAGTCTGAACTGTTTTTTCCTTGCCTCAAGGTCAAGTCTCAATACATGGGCTGCATATGCTGGGATCAATAGGGGCTCTACTTGAAGGAGTTTTAGTTATGTTCTTGATATTTAAGTGTGAAGCAGTAGTGTGACTCAGCACCTTCCAGTGGGCGGCACGGTAGCACAGCGGTTGGCACTGTTGCTTCACAGCGCCAGGGACTCGGGCTCGATTCCCATCTTGGGTCACTCTGTCAGTGTGGAGTCTGCGCGTTCTCCCCATGTCTGCGTGGGTTTCCTCCGGATTCTCCCCCGCCCCCCCCCCTCCCCCCCCCCCCCCCGCAAGTCCCGAAAGACGTGCTGTTAGGTGAATTGGACATTCTGAATTCTCCCTCAGTGTACCCGAACAGGTGCCGTAGTGTGGTGACTAGGGGATTTTCACAGTAACTTCATTGCACTGCTAATGTAAGCCTACTTGTGACACTGAAGCAGATTCTTCTTCTAGTGTGCATGCCATAGCCGTGGAAAATAGAGAGGGGGAGAACCCTTCACTCTTCTGCTTTGCTCTTTGAGCAAAGGGAATGCTGGTTATTTTCTATTCTAGAGCACTAACAGGTCATGGGGCATGAAGGGTAATGGACTAATGGCAAGATGACCACCTGTTGACACGGTGAGTGAATGGTAAAGAGTGTTAAGGTGCAGGTCCCTCACCACCCTTCCCCGCATGACATCTGAGCTGGGTTATCTGCCACCGGGTGGAGGCGGCTGTTTAGTCACGAGGAGCTGCTGTGTCAGAAGTAAGGAGGGAAAGTCTCTGTCCGGGCCAACTCACTCGCCTCCATGAAGCCAGATTGTTGTTGGAGAGCGAGGAACAGAGTGCAATGAGAAAGCTGATGAATAGGTAACCTTGACGATGGGGGTCTTCTTTTCATTTAGACACATATCACTTTGTATTGTGACCAATCACTGATGCCAATTGTACTCGAGGTTAGATGTGGGGAATATTTATATGCAAGGCAACATTGGCATCTGTTACCAGTATATTTTATACATTTTGCCTGCTGGGCCCTACACGAACTCAGTTTAGAGCTTTTACCGATGCCAATTGAGAGTTAATTGTACACTTGTGATGAAGTACTATCTGAAAAGGTGGTGGAAGCAGATTCAACAGTAACTCTCAAAAGGGAATTGGATGTACACTTGAAAAGAAACAGAGACAGCGCTAAGGGGATAGGCCAGGATCTCTGAAACTGGTTTTCAAAGAATTGGCACCGGAAAGATGGGTTTAATGGCTTCCTCCTGTGCCATACGATTCCGTGAAGCACATGATATGAGTGAATTGTTACTTCGCAGAGATTATGCAGACAGCCCCCAGGCTTACAACACAATGGAAGCCAGGTCGCATGTCAAAACACCGTCCAATGTTAAAAATGGGGGGGGGGTGGTTCCATCAGCAGGGCAAGGCATCATTTTTTACCAACCTGGTTTGCTGGTGGGTTTTAGGCATTCACCCCAATGCACTCAAAGCGTTTTCCGGAAGCCTCCCCGAGGCGCTGCCGGCTTGGTTTTTTTGGCTTGAGCCCGGCGAGTGTCCCCAGGGTGCGGCACGCCGAAATGATTCGACGAAAGCCCTCTTCACACTGTGGAATGTAGCTCGGCCAGTGGTCCATGGTGTCCCTAGGTGGCTGATTGCGGCGACCAGCCGGTGACCGCATGTCATTCCGGCTCAGAGTTACGGCATGGTAAATGAAGGGCATAGGGGTAGGAGGTCTCACAACTTTATTCGGGGCCATCGACCAAATGCTGTAATGTTGGATGCTAGACTATTTGACTCTGTTTCAGGCAAGGCTGCATTTTAAGAGTATAAGCTGTTGCATTAAACAAATATTTAAAAAATATTAAAGAAGGGCTGCTGTGGTGTCATTAAAGTTGGTGTAGTGATCTCTGTATGTGCATGTACACAAGGGGTTAATGTGTAATTAGCAGCACCACATGATCACTAGAGGGCTGGACCAACAGGGGTATAAAAAGCAACCACATTGTGTCTCCCTCAGTCTCTCTCTCTCGGGTGCACTGTGACCAGGACAATATCAGAATAATTCAGATGGCTAATGGAGTTACGTATAGTTATTGTAGTTAGATCTTGTTAACCTTATCACTAGTTTCAAAGTTAAAGTAAAGAACTCATGCACTTGTTGTTATAGTTACTCAATAAACCTTTCTTGTTACTGGACAAGTTCGAGTCTTCTTCAACGAGATTCAGAAGACCTCACCATCAACCAAGGATTGAGTAGCACGAGTTACCTACCACACGGGTAAAAAGACATGGGGCGTCATTCTCCGACCCCCTCGCCGGGGGCTGGCGTGAATCCCGCCCCCGGCGGTTGCCGAAGTCTCCGGCACCGGATATTCGGCGGGGGTGGGAATCTCGCCGCGCCGGTTGGCGGGCCCTCCCCGCTCGATTCTCCGGCCCGGATCGGCCGAAGTCCCGCCGATAAATTGCCTGTCCCACCGGCGTGGATTAAACCACCTTTTGAACGGCGGGACAAGGCGGCGTGGGCGGGCTCCGGGGTCCTGGGGCGGGCACGGGGGCGATCTGGCCCCGGGGGGTGCCCCCACGGTGGCCTGGCCCGCGATCGGGGCCCACCGATCCGCGGGCGGGCCTGTGCCGTGGGGGCACTCTTTCCCTTGGAGACTCCCTCTAATGCGCATGCGTGGGAAACTGTCAGCGGCCGCTGACGCTCTCGCGCATGCGCTGCCCCGAGATGTCATTTCCGCGCCAGCTGGCGGGGCAACAAAGGCCGTTTCCGCCAGCTGGCGGGGCGGAAATTCCTCCGGCGTCTGCCTAGCCTCTCAATGTTGGGGCTCGGCCCCCAAAGATGCGGAGCATTCCGCACCTTTGGGGAGGCGCGATGCCCGTCTGATTGGTGCCGTTTTGGGCACCAGTCGGCAGACATCGCGCCATTTCGGGAGAATTTCGCCCATGAGACCAGGCGTATTGGCTTTAAAAGAACTAGTTAGATAAGTTTAGACAACAAGAGAAGAAAATTCAGGCCGGATATTCGATTGTGGAAGACTTCGCAGCAAAATGAGTCCTTGGCGACTACCTGATTCGATGAAAATCGTTGGAGTTCCATGGCAGCTGGAAACAACCGGTAATTTAAGTTTTAACTGGAAAATGTTTAAACAGATGTTCCAAATATGTATCGCAGCTAATGAGTTAACCACAGTCTCTGACGCAACGAAAATAACACTACTACTCGCAGCAAAAGGGCATGAAGCCAGAAAAATCTATAATTGCTTTAATTACTTCGAAGAAAACACCAAATTAGACGTAATACTCCAAAAATTTGATGAACACTGTAATGGTCAGTCTGGTGAGATGCTGAAAAAATTTAACTCCTGTCATAAATGCCACAGAAACGGAGGGCCCATCACTGATTTTGTTACAAATCTCAAGTCAATACCACAAGGCTGTGATTATGCTGATTTCAGAGACGCTATAATATAGGATCAATTAATTTCTGGAATATATGATAAAAATTTGAGGAAAGAACTTTCACAAAAAATATATTTAACATTAGAAATCGCTATACAAAAATGCCTTGCTTATGAACAAAAACAAAATCAATACTTTGAGTCTTTACAAAGACAGAATCATTATCTAGAAAACAAAATCCGTAAAAATGGCGCAGAAACTTACCACGAGGCGAAGGCAGAATCTCACTCGATGCAACAGCACTTTTTGATTGGCAGCCATCTTGAGCGAGAGCGTTCCGGCCAGTACGCACTTGCGCACTTCTCAAAAAGAAAAGAAATGACAAAATACACTTGCGTGCATGTGCGAGAAGTCGCGCATGCGCAGATGCGAAAAGAGCGCAGAGTAAAGGAAAGTCTGATTGCGCATGCTCACTCGATTCCTACGCTTTACGTCATGAGCGTCAAGATGTCAGAAGACCCGGACCACGCCCACTTAAAAAGGAAATGCCCGAAAATTACAAATAAGAATTTTAAAGCTACAAAACACCATTTTTTTTCCTCGAACGACAGAATGAAGCCCGAGCCTCCACCTACAGTTGAAGATTACCTCCGCAGCACCCAGGAACAAGCAGTTTGCAACACCCAAAGAGGAGAGCACAATGAGAAATCCAGAGCAAAAGATTTGTTTATTGACGATTACTATTCAGAAGATGTTTTCTTCATTGGACATAGAGAGCACAATGATAAATCCGAAACAAAAAGAGATGATTTGTTCATTGAAGACTACTACTCAGACATGGATGAGTTATTCGGAGTTGATGTTCATTGCATCAGCAACACTGTTGAAAAGCTCAACACGACTACTCATGGTAGATGAATCCAATACCATGATACCATGGCAGATCGTCGATACATTGGATGACAGCAATACCCAAGAAGAAGGCGACGCCACGCAGAGAGCACAAATCGACTCCACAGAGGAAGTAACACAAGCCTCCACAGCGAGCTCGTTGACAGACTCCAGAATGGACGCAATTAAAGACTCCGGAGCGACAACCGTGCACGAGGAAGACTATGAAGGTCCATCCGCCTTATATGAGCAACCAGCAGCAGACTATGAAAGTCTACCCAGCTCATGTAACCAACAAGAAGACATTGAATGTCTACCCACTGTATGTAAAAACAGTGACAAAGTGATCACACTCAACATACAGAGTGTGCAGGATCACAGCGAGACTGACAGATCTCAGCTCTTCTGTACAGAAGCACAGAGTAGGTCTACTCTTGGGTCCAGTGAGACCACGGCAATTGAAATCTTGAAGATTTTGATTCCAGAAGAGGAACACCAAGAAACCAAATAACCCCTGAAGAGGAGCCTAAAGAGATCACAGGTGATTCAAATCTACTGGAAATGTCTCCAGAAGAGGAGCACCAAGGAAGCAAAGAAGAGCAATCAAATCCACCACAAATGACTGATGTCACCAATATCAATCCAACATCAGATCATTCTCACAATTCTCAAGAAGAAACGCTCAATGTAACAGACACCACAAAGGACACTGACACCAATAACTGTGACAATTACTCAAATTATCCACACAGAACACTCATTGAGGGCACAAGAAATACAGCAACAACAAAAACTACAAGAACAACAACAAAAACAACAAGAAGCATAACAAAGACACCAACAAGCACGACGAAAACAACAAAAACAGAAACAACAAGCACGACAAAAACAACAGCACGAACGACAACGAAAACAACAAAGACAGAAACGACAATGACACAATGACCTGTACAACATGGTACAACTCTGCACATGAAGAACAATGCAAGATTGCATTCCAAGAGTACAAACATGCCATGGCATGGCAACAAATCTCACAAATTTGCATTTGCTCCACAACAGACAAGCAAACCAACTTTCAAGAAAGATGCAACACAGAATCGCTACCATAAGCGTAAAAAATAAGTATAAATCTGACAACAAAGTGATTCGACCATTCAAACACCTCATCGATGACTTCTTGGTTACTTAAACACAGGGACACTGACGACGTTCACAAAGAAATAACAACATCAACATCACCACTTCAACAACAGAAGAAGAAAGCAACTCAACCGAACAAATTCATAAAGTTTGGACTCACAAATTTTTAAAATTAAGATTGGACTCATAAATATTAATTGGCTTTGTATAATCATCAATATCATCACAAATTGTACACAGCGTTATTTGTCTACCTGTCTCAAGCAAACTGCATCTATTATGTTTGTTCAGTTTTCTTTACAGAAAATATGTAACACAAGAAAAAGGGGGGGATGTAGTGATCTCTGTATGTGCATGTACACAAGGGGTTAATGTGTATTCAGCAGCACCACATGATCACTAGAGGGCCGGACCAACAGGGGTATAAAAAGCAACCACATTGTGTCTCCCTCCGTCTCTCTCTCTCTCGGGTGCACTGTGACCAGGACAATATCAGAATAGTTCAGATGGCTAGTGGAATTACGCATAGTTATTGTAGTTAGATCTTGTTAATCTTATCAATAGTATCAAAGTTAAAGTAAAGAACTCATGCACTTGTTGTTATAGTTACTCAATAAACCTTTGTTGTTACTGGACGAGTTTGAGTCTTCTTCATCGAGATTCAGAAGACCTCACCATCAAGGATTGAGTACCACGAGTTACCTATCACACAGGTAACAAGACAGTTGGAACCAACGTCATAAATTTGAAACCATGTCAGTTTATGAGCATCGTAAGTGCCATTCATCGTAACGTTGTAAAGTTGAGGACTGACCCCCCCCCACCTAACTGTTCGACACTAAGAGGCAATTCATTATGGCCAATCCACCTAACCTGCACATATTTGGATTGTGGGAGGAAACTGGAGCACCCGGAGGAAACCCACACAGACACGGGGAGAACTTGCAAACTCCACACAGTCACCCAAGGTTGGAATTTAACCTGTGTCTCTGGCACTGTGAGGCAGCAGTGCTAACCACTGTGCCACCCAAATGACTGGGTAAATTTGCATTTTATTGGAGGGCCAGCCCGACCAGGGACAGACACCCTCATAGTGTGTGTTTGACCTGAATTTCATCAAAGTTGAATTCTCTCAGGAGAGGCAATGTTGGATTTGCAAAGTTCCTGCTTGAAAGGCTCAGCTGATTTGCTGTTATGGAGCTGTAGGTGGCAGTATAGCCACACAAATCAACCTGCAGTTTAATCCCTTCGAGGGCCAGCATGTGGCCAGTGCTGCAGTTACTGGCAGCTTGGGAGGTACACAGTGTTGTGGAAACCACATGACAACTTGACTAACTAATAGATGATAAATTGGTGAACCAAATGAATGCTTTGCTGCTTGTCGACAATAACCTTGCCAACTGAGGCACCGTTTACCTTTACAGGTGTGTTTTATATGCATGTCAGACCCAGAAGCCTGTTCTCCCTATTCATTCGAGTTTTGACGTCATTCACTGTGAAACAGGCCGTGGTTTGATTCAGTCTCAACAAATCAGGTTAACATGTGGGAGGTGCTTTTTAGCTTCACCTGTGATTGAAGAGACTAGTCTGACAAACAAGTTTGGAAAGGCACGCTAAATACAATCTAGAACTTGCTACAGTGAGGTAATAGCAATGGGAACAGCAACGGGACTGATTTATTACGGTTTAACTCATGAAACCTTCAAACAATTTCCATCCTCCGTGAGTTTTGTTGAAGAAATGGCAAAAAATGCCTCCCAGGTTTAATGGCGGGGCATGCCAATTCTTGGAATGACATACCTGGAATGTTGCAACGTGTCATAGAGCCAGCACAGGAGCGATGGGCCAAGCGGCCTCTTCCTGTGCTGCGGGTTTCTATGGTTCTGTCGCCCATTCAGCACCGCTGCTTGGTAGACTTAGCCAGGTATGTGAATTGTAAACAACTCTGGATTTCAAAACACCCCCTCCAGCTCCCAACACAGCGCCAAGGGCACAGTGGTCCACCTATCTTGCCCCGCAGCAAGCTCACCTTGTGTACGGAGGCAGCTGCAGGTCCCAACCTCTACATCGGCCCCTAAAACTGGGTGATCAGCCACTGGAGGATCGTCTCGGAGTTTCCACCTCTCCAGCTTTATATATGTCCGGCTCAAGGAAATAAAGGTCAATCTCCTGGATAATGCAGCGAGCAATCCAGGAGATAAATCATGGGGCCTTTCAATTCCTACATTCTTTGATAATCCGGTTTATTAATTGTATAGCTGTTGGAGGTGCATTAAAAAGGCTGTCTGAATGGCTGAGCTGGTGGGAGACAGGAAGTGAAGGAACAAACCACTTGGGGATACCTCCAGTTGGAGTTGACAACTGTGGTACACATGACGGCTGCTGGTCATGGAGACGGGCAGGGGAGGTACTTGGCAAGAAAACCCAAGTTGAGGATACAAAAATGTATATTTTAGAAATTAATATTTCTTTATTTTTTATTAATTTACAGGATGTGGGCGTCACTGGTTAGCCTAGCATTTATTGCCCATCCCTAGTTGCCCTTCAGAAAGTGGGGGTGAGTTGCCTTCTTGAACAGCTGCAGTCCTTGAGGTATAGGTACACCCACTGTGCTGTTAGGGAGGGAGTTCCAGGATATTGCCCCAGCGACAGTGAAGGAACGGTGATATATTTCCAAGTCAGGGTGGTGAGTGACTTGGAGGGGAACCTCCAGGTGGTGGGGTTCCCAGCTGTCTACTGCTCTTGTCCTTCTAGACGGTAGTGGTGGTGGATTTGGGAGGTGCTGTCCAAGGAACTTTGGTGAGTTACTGCAGTGCATCTTGTAGATGGTTCACACAGCTGCCACTGTTCATCAGTGCTGGAGGGTTTGAATGTTTGTGGAAGGAGGAGCAATAAAGCAGGCTGCTTTGTCCTGGATGGTGTTGAGCTTCTTGAGTGTTGTTGGAGCTGCACTCACTCAGGCAAGTGGAGAGTATTCTATTACACTCCTGACTTGTGCCTTGTAGATGGTGGACAGGCTTTGGGGGGGTCAGGAGGTGAGTTACTCGCCATAGGATTCCTAACCTTTGACCTGCCCTGGTAGCCATGGTATTAATATGGCTAGTCCAGTTCAGTTTCTGATCAATGGTAACCCCCAGGATGTTGATTGTGGGGGATTCGGCGATGGTAATGCCATTGAATGTCAAGGGGCGGTGGTTAGATCCTCTCTTGGAGAAGATGGTCATTCCCTGGCACTTGTGTGGCGCGAATGTATCTTGCCACTTGTCAGCCCAAGCCTGGATATTGTCCAAGTCTTGCTGCATTTGGACATGGACTGCTTCAGTATCTGAGGAGTCGCCAATGGTGCTGAACATTGTGGAGTCATCTGCAAACATCCCTACTTCTGACCTTATGATGGAAGGGAGGTCATTGATGAAGTATCTGAAAATGGTTGGGCCTAGGACACTACCCTGAGGAACACCTTCAGTGATGTCCTCGAGCTGAGATGATTGACCTCCAACCACCACAACCATCTTCCTTTGTGTCAGGTATGATGCCAACCAATGGAGAGTTTTCTCCCTGATTCCCATTGACTCCAGTTTAGCTAGGGCTCCTTGATGCCATGCTCGGTCAAATGCTGCCTTGATGTCAAGGGACGTATGTCAGTGAGAGGGCGACCTAGTCTTGTTAGTGATAATGGTTGAGGGATAAATATTGGCCAGGACAACATGAATAATTCCTTGGCTCTTCTTTGAATGGTGTCACAGGATCTTTTACAACCAGCTGGGTGCGGAGGTTAAAGCTTAAAATTTTGTTTGAAACCCAGCACCACTGGCCGTTGGGCACACTGTCAGCACTGCACGGGCATTTTAGCTTAGAATTTGAGCACGAGCCCATGGTGTCACAGATAAAATGACACAGTGGGTGAATTGTAAGTGACTTATTGGAAACGAGGGGCTTGAAATCACAGTGTGGGACACTGGTGAATAAATATTTAATACGGTCCGACAAAATTTCTCTTTCTTCTATTTTGATCATTGACCCGTTTATTTTATGGTTGACCCTCGCAATAAAATCACACAGGGATCATTTAAATGGTCTCTAATGACACAACTTCATGTTTACTCTTTGAAATAATTGGAGACTATCAAAACAAGTGTGACTTTTTATAGAAGTAACTTCACTGAACAAATAAAATAATTATTTTGCCTCGCGAATGAGATCCCATAACTGATGGAGTTTCTCCGAGCCTTTCCGAGCAAGTGTTTCTACAGCTGCAGCATATTTGTGCACAGATATACCTTTCACCTTTTGCAGCAGCCTTTGCAATCAATTAAAAGCCAAGTGTCAGAAAAGGGCACATCCCAAGCCAGGACTTGGGAAACCCCTTCACTGTCCATTTCATTCCTTAATAAGAATTTGGAAGTTAAAGCTGCCAATTCTGGTTCACTGAGCCTGTGATGAAAGGACTTGGACTTTCACATGGTGTGCCCCTCTGTGCCCAGCTCCTCCCACTATTGGCAGCTGTCTATCCGCCGCCTACTCCCCACGCTCTGAAATTCCCAGCCCACGCCTTAGCTGCAGCCCCACCACCCTCCCCTCCTTCAAGAGCCACCATAAAACTCACTGTCACTCTTCCTAATACTTTAGCTCAAAGCTCACTATGCTTCTGTCAGGTCGGTTTACCATGTTGCAAGCCGTGCCTTTTGATCAATGCAAGTGGTTGCTCTGAAGTACATCAGCCGGTGTTTATTGCAATGCAGTAACACAACCCGGAAGCTGTGAGCGCTGATCCAACCCTGCTTCTGTGGGAAATATGGGTGGCACAGTGGTTAGAACTGCTGCCTCACCGTGCCAGGGACTGGACTCAATTCCGGCCTTCGGTGACTTGTGACGTTTGGACCGAGATAGGGTGCTCTTTCAGAGGGTCGGTGCTGACTCATTGGGCTACATGGCTTCCTTCTGCATTGGAGGGATTCTATGGATCTGTATGTAGGACAGCAGGGAATGGAAAACTTGATGGTCAGGAGGGGAATTCTATCAACCTCTGTCATTCGCTGTCAATGCGGAAATTGGCCTTGGCTGTGATGGTGGCCATTCAATGTGGCTGCAGAATAAGGGTGAGTGCAATGAGGATAGGACACAATCATACCATGTTGCTCCTGCCATTGTGACTGTGGCGACGCTGGAGACAAGGTATGGTGGTGGTAAGATAAAAACAAAACTGTGGATGCCAGAAATCTGAAATAAAAACAGAAAGTGCTGGAAAAAACCAGCAGGTCTGGCAGCGTCTGTGGAGAGAGAAACAGAGTTAACACATTGAGTTCCTCTGACTCTTCAGTGGTAAGACACTGGTCACAGCAGTGAGGAGCTTTAAAAAAAAAAAATCTCCCCCTTCCTTCGATGGGAGTGATAATTGGTGAGGAGACATCAGATGAGGCACCTGTGGCAAAGAGATTAAATATTTGAGGGAAACAAATGCTCCCTTCAACTGTTAGTGTCACCAAAGGAGAATTAGTGCCTGGTACGAACTGGATAAAGATCTGCCCAAATTCCGTTTCCTTTGTCAAGCAAGAACCTTCATCCATTCAGCCTGGGATGGAGGTGATTCCTGTTCCCTGTTGGGAAAAGGTGATACTTAACCAATTCTGCCATTCACTCCCTAATTATTAAATCTCATCCATGTGATGCATGCTTCCTGTTGATCAACCTCCAATTTCTTCTGTGCTGTCCATGATTGGAGTTAAGAATTTATATTTACACGATTGGAGGTTATACAACTCCGGAGGTAGAATGCGAAGATACGGAAGTTAGTTTTTGGCTGTAGGTCAGAAGCATCCATCATTTTAAGATAATTTTACATGTGGGACAAAGTGTGCCACCTGCAGAATAGCCATGAAGATACCTGCATTGGCAGGGTGATATTCTGGGAACTGCCTTCCCCAATGCCATTAGGGCACTGTGTGTTTTTGGTATGGGGAAGAAGGGTTCCTGTTGTGGTGCCTTCATCCGCCCATCTGAAACGCATGAGCTATCCTCCACTGACCCTGCCAGGGTTGATGATAAGAGGTCAGTAGTTAACCTGTTCCCGTCGGAATCTACCCTGAGGAGTTTTTGCAGTTTTTCTGCCATTGCAATTGAACTGTGGGAGCTCAGTTGACGAGCACTTCGGCCTGAATTTCCAGTCCCGAGTCAGGTGCACAATGTTGGGAAATTTCTTGAATCCTCAAACTCAACTCGAGAGAAACTTCCCCAGATGCCTGGACTTTCCTTCTGAGCGGTGAATGTGTGCTGGAGTAGGACATGCCAACCCTGAAAGAGTAAAGAGGCTGTTGTGTGCTGAGGCAGGTAGATTAAAAAGCCCACCTCAGTGCTCTGGGGCTTTGTTCCAGTTAAAATGAAAACAGTAGGGCCCTTAGCATTCACCCCCACACACTCCACATGGCCCACCCATTCCCCTCATACCTCCATGCCAACCTGTGAACTCCACACTCACTCCCATGACCATTTATAGCCCCTATGCTAACTTAGTGCCAACTCTTGTCAAAATATGATTCCCCCACCCGCTGCCTTTTGCCATTACATGTTCCTCACTAACTCACCCAATATCCGCCATGGCTAAATCTCAGGAGCCATTGTGAAATGAAACATGTTAAAGTTCAAAATCTCAAAGTTCAAAATCTCTATTACAAACTGCGCTATATTTAAAAATTTACCCTCATCGATAAATGCTCATTTCTTACATTAAAAGAACAAAGAAAATTAAACAGACCCATCACCCCTCCAAGCCTGCACCAACCTTGCTGCCCGTCTGAACCAAAACCCACTACCCCCTACCCTTCTTGGGATTCAATTCCATTCAAATACTTAATCCCATATAAAAACAAACATTTTCCACAAGTATTTAACCCCTTATTAAGACAAACATTCATTGCCTCACATCAAACAAGGCAAATCCCTTTATAACCACTTGGAACTGACAATCAGACTGTGAATGTACAGCCCCTTCCCATAATGATAACCCTCAGACTTATGTCAAACATCTATTGAAAATGCAACACTGATTTTTTTTCAACTGAGACACAGCAGGCTTCTTTTTTCAAACCTTAAATAGCTTGGGGTTTAAATGATTTGACAGCTTGACAGTTTCACAGACCTTATCTACCTTTCTACCACATTCATGTCTACTCTTAACAAGGATGTGTGAAATACATCCTTATTCCCCCCAGAGACAATGGAAGGCGTCAGGGGCAGGACTTATGGATTTGGAGATGCAGTGCCATGATGGCTAAGATGCAGAGCTCTTCCATCTCCACTGAAATGTGGGCCTGAAGTGCGTTTGCCTGACATTCCTCTCCCTGCTCTTCTAACCAACACAGGCCTTTATTTAAGATGAGCATGAACCACGTGGACTTAAGAATTATGAAGGGAATAGATAGGATAGATGCGTGCAGGTTGTTTCCACTGGTCGGGGAAAGCAGAACTAGGGGGCATACCCTCAAAATAAGGGGAAGTAGATTTAGGACCGAGTTTAGGAGGAACTTCTTCACCCAAAGGGTTGTGAATCTATGGAATTCCTTGCCCAGTGAAGCAGTTGAGGCTCCTTCTTTAAACGTTTTTACGAAAAAGATAGATACCTTTCTAAAGAATAAAGGGATTCGGGGATATGGTGTACGGGCTGGAGAGTGGAGCTGAGTCCACAAAGATCAGCCATGATCTCATTGAATGGCGGAGCAGGCTCGAGGGGCCAGATGGCCTACTCCTGTTCCTAGTTCTTATGTTCTTATGACTTGAAGTGGTTCACGAAGAAGGTCATCACCTTCTCAAGGGGGAAATAGGGGTGGGCAATAAAATGCCAGTCTTATCAGCAATGCCTATATCCTGAGGAAGAAGAAAAATGTTAACAGCAGAAAGAAATGTTCGCCTGCTGGTAGTCATTGATTTTGAGATACTAGTCCTGAAATTGACTGATGAAGGTTTGAATATCACTGGCATGAAAAAATGACTTTATTAGCCATGCCTCCCTCTAGTGACGTGTTTGAAACCATCAATTATAACCGAGATAGTTAGCAAAAGTGAGGCCGGTTATACTGTATAAGTTAAACTGGTAGATAGGAAGGCCTCACTTACCCCAGGCACTTGGCCTGTGGAGCGGGACTCAGTGTTCATGTTCACTGGAAAGCAGCATCATGGGAGTTATGCGCATACGAACAATGAGCAGGAGTAGACCATTCAGCCCCTCGAGCCTGCTCTGCCAATTAATCACATCATGGCTGATCTGATAATAACCTCAGTTCTTTATTCCGCCTACTCTAGTAGCCTTTCCTGTCATTGGCACCAATCAGCAACAGCATCTGGGTTTCAGCTTCAGTTAATAAACAACACAAGGTAGTCTGACTGATTTTATTTTGAATTGGGCTCATATTCTCAAGTTGCTTTAGACACCGCCAATTGATGAATATTGTCAGACTCTCCCGAGATTGAGGCCAGGGACGAGGTTCTCAGTCCTCCCCATGGCGGGTGGGGGGGGGAGGCGGCCCGTCGTTGGCAGGCGGTGGGATCTTCTGGTTCCGTCGCTGTCAATGGGGTTTCCCATTGAACTCACTCCACGTCACTGGCAAACCCAGGGAGGGGGTGCACCACCAGCGGGACTGGAAGATCCAGCTGGCGTGAACAGCTGGAAGACCTTGCCCATAGTGTGGTTCTCAAAAATCAGATGAAAACCAATCTTTCTCTTTATTAAAATTGGACTAGATATGCAAACTCTGGACCACTTGGAAGAAGCTGACTGCATGTGTGAAACCCACGCAGACACAGGGAGAACTTGCAGACTCCGCACAGACAGTGACCCAAGCCAGGAATCGAATCTGGGACCCTGCAGATGTGAAGCAACTGTGCTAACCACTATGCTACCGTACCGTGATGATACGGACTGTTCGATTTTTATATTGAATATGAACCTTTCTACTCCAACTACCCCCAGGTCTCTAGTTTAATTAAGCACATTATCTATATTATCCTACAACATGTCATGTGAGAGTACCTTGAAGAAATGGGTGCTTGAGAAATGTACCTTGCAGAAATGGGTGTTTATCAGTGATGTCAGAGTGTTGGTAGAGCTGGGCTGCCTGTCAGCTTTTTACTTTTGTTTTAGAGCAAATGTACTGTTGATCTCTCTGCCATGAAAAGACTATCTCTTGATCATTTGGTGAATTCAGAATTATAAATGTTTTCGGCAGTGACTTTAACCTGATGTACTTCTGTTAAAGGTTTTTTTAAAGTCGTATGGATGTTAAAAGGAAAGCTGAAAGGATTACTTAGTGTTGTAGTCTTTGGGGGTTGTATTTGAATTAATGGTTGCTAAGATGTTCACTGTATGTTTTAAAAAGGTTAACTTGAGTTCTTAGAATAAACATTGTTTTGCTTTAAAAAATACTTTTCCATTTCTGTTCTACCACACCTGTAGAGTGGGTCGTGTGCTCCCCATACCACAATCTATAAAAAGTTGTGGGTCAGGTGAACACCATGCTACACTTTGGGGTTCTCGAAACCCTGGCCCATGACAAACATCAAACCTATTCTTATATCTGCATAGTTTAAACTCAAGTCCTGGCCTTTCCCAATCTGCCGAGCTGAAGTAGCCTATCATAAGGCATTTAATCCAGCCCTTCGATTTTTTTCGAAACCTCTCAGAATGCTCCTTCAAGTCTGCTCTGTTGGAGTTAAGAGTATAGAGCCTGTGGCCTGTGAGTTGCTGGTATGAGTCAGTTTCTCATCAAAGATGTAAATTAATACCTCAAGTGTCTCAAAACGTTTGAGGAGCAAACATAGGGCTGTTTGTATAAACTTGTTTTCTCTGGTAATGTTAAATTTCTGTGCAGCATATATACTTGATTACACATTTTCTCTTCAGAAAAGCTGAATTAAATACAATAAGGAGCATGAGGGATATTCTTGTTTCCCATCACCTTGGGAAAAACATAATGGAAGATGCAGACAGATTGACCGATCAGTTTCTAAAGGGAATTGGATAAACACACTTTACCGCCATGGGGATTCTCCCTTTTGCCGGAAGCCCGGGGTTTTCCCGACGGAGTGGGGCTGCCCCACAATGGGAAACCCCATTGACCAGTCGGTGAAACGGAGCATCCCACTGAACCAGAAATTTAGTGCGGCGGGAAGGAGAATCCAGCCCCAACGAGATTTATTTGACGGACTTGATGGGCCGAATGATCTCCTCCGGTGCTGTAATCATTCTGATTCTGCCTGAGGAAAGAATGGATCAGCCTTAAACAAAGATCAATGGAAGTGATGAATTGTCATAGAAAGATGGGGCTGGTTTCTCCGCACCCCAACGGCAAAATCGCAGACGGCCCCGGGATGGAGAATCCATTTCCCCGCACTGAATCGGGATCGGCACTGGTTCTAGGGGCCACGAAATACCCAGCGCCGCATATTACCTACCTGCGGCCATTGCTGGAGGCCCACTCCGCCATTCTCGCCCCCCAACCGGCCGAAGTCTCGACGCCGTGGACCACTCATGGTCCTGCTGTTCGGGAAACTAGGGTGGTGGCTGCGGACTCAGTCCGTGGCCACTCTGGTCGGGGGTGGGCCAATCGGTGGGCAGGGGGGGCCTTACATGGGGCCGGGTAATGTTTGGACAGGCGGTCAGGGTCAAGCGCGCAGCCGATCGGGAGGTCTATTTTTAATGTTCTGCTCCGCGGTTTTAGTCCGCCACGGAGCATGGCGCGGCTGCTGGAGGCCGCCACCATGCGCATGTGCAGCCTCTGACCTGGAAGTGCAGGGGCCCGTATCTGCAGAAAAAGCTGCTAGTTTTACACCGGGTCCCTGCTAGCCCCCTGCAGGGCTAGGATTATGTGGCCCTTTCAAGCCAGTTTTTCTGGTGTGAAAGTCCACAGCTTTTACAACGGCGTGGGGACATAGTCCCAAAAACAGAGAATCCATCCCCAGGTATTGCAATTGTGAATTTTGAAAGATTATTATGTTTTGGGACCACGGCTTTAAATTTATGGTACGTGTGTGTGGGGGAGGGAGGGATGATGCTATGTGACCTGTTCTTCATTCTGCCTGACAGTATACCAGAGTGATTGATTGTTAGAGATCAAAGTTAGGCTTAGATTGTTTTACTGCAAAGATGGTGTAAGATGTTCACAGTTGGAGGCAATGACAGCAGTTCCTTGAGTTCACCATAACTAGATTCTGGGTCTCCCAAAGTCCCAGAAAGGTGTTGAAAGTATAGGGTTGTAAATCGGTTTGCTGTAAACTGTCCATTCTATGATGGGATCAAGAATAGAAAATCAGTATTTCTGTGGATGTGAGGTTCAGGTGTTTCACGTTGCCATTGGGAAGAATGCAGAGGAAGGCACTCTTGGCACCAGGTTTTAGGCTTCTCTGCAAATCAGTGAATATCACAGACAGCAGTTTTTGCTGTGGTCAGCAGAGAGGAAAAGCTTTTTGGCTTTTTGTACCACCATGGCTGGATGCAGGAAGGAGCCTGTCTGTAGTTAAAGAGGCACAACCTGCAGTCATCTATGGATTCTGGGAGGCCTAGAATGGCCAGAGAGGAAACGTCATCGGGTCAAGCTTCATTGTAGGTAATATATTTCGGGAACTTTTCAAAAACTAAGAGAAGCGCCTGGAGGCAGTCACTCATGCGAACCCACTAGAAGCTGGTAGCAACTGTGGACTCTTTGCTCTGAGGATAGTAACTTCTGCGAGTGTGTTGTTCGATAAGTAAACAAGGGGAAAGTTTCTTTCTGTAGTTTAAAGAATACATTACAAAAAAGAAAATGTGCCATTCTTTCAGCTATTGGTTAGAAGTTTGAAATTTTTTTTCAAGTTATTGGTCTCTACGGAGATTAATTTGCCATTATAAGATAAGTGCGCTCTTCTAATGCATAAGGCAGTATAATCTGAAACAAAAAGCATTTTGAAATGTCGGATGCATGTTAAATTGGAAAAAATCAAGACCTAGAAATACAGTTGCAAATTGACTGTGTGAATTGCCATAAATTACTGGACAAGTTGTAATCCTCCGCTGATAGCTTCGCAAAAACCAGGATCGGGATTCTCCGAGCCCGCGCCGGGTCGGAGAATCGCCGGTGACACCGGAAATTCCCGCCACGCTGGTCCGATTCCGGGACACGATTCTTTGGTGACCGGAGAATCAGCGGCAGTCGCGCGCGGTCGACGCGGCGCCAGTCAGGGTCCCCGCGGCTATTCTCCGCGGTCGACCAGCCGAGTTCCCGCTGAGTTCCACCGGCGTGGTTCCAACCTGGTACCATCTGGCGGGAGCTCGGACCCGCAGCCACGGTGGCCATCTTGGTGGGAGTGCGGGAGGATCAGACTCCGTGGTGGGGCCTGCCGATGGGCAGGCCCGCGATCGGGGCTACCGATCGGCGGGCGCGCGCGATCTGGAGGGGGCCTACCTCGTTCCGCGCGAGCCCTCTGTGTTGCCCCGCCATGTTGTGCAGCTCCGGCGCGGAAACGGCCACCAGGCGCATGTGCCGGTGCGGAAACAGCCACCACGAGCGTGCCACCACGCACCGGCAGTGCAGGACCGCGTGCTGGCCCCCTGTGGCCCACTGAATCGCTGGGCCAAGAGGTGAAACACTCCGGTGTTTACGCCAGTGTTAACACTTATCCGGGATTTTGGGGAACCCAGGCCCAGAGCTTGTGCTCAACTCCCCATCGGCTTTAAGGAATTGTTACATGAGCCAAACTCATTGCAGTAAGTTACGGCTCGTCTGTAATAACGTCAGAATTCTTTAGATGACGAGACATATGTTTCTGCAATGTCACAACTGTTCCAGCCCAGAAAAGGAACAATGAAACTGGAGTCTCATTCTTGCAGATAGTAAATAGAACAAGGAAATTACAAGGAAAAATTGAGGTTTAATTTGAAAACAAATAATTATCCTCTTTTGCTTTATCTTTCTCTTTTCTCTTTCTTCATCCAATTTTTCTTTCCCTCTCTATTTTTCTCTTTCTAAACCACCTCATTAAATTCCTCTGGTTCTTTTTTGATCCTTATATCTCATTGGTTGAGTAGATAGACCCAGTGCACAGTGAGGTCCCAGATGTCCTCTTTCCTTTTCTCAGTTTGCACTTCCTTCCCTCATCTTATCTAACTCACCTTGAAGCTTCTTAACATCCTCCTCACCACTCACCTTCCCACCAAACGTGTGGTCAGCAAACTTGGACCTATTACTTTTGGTTTCCTCATCCAAATTATTGTTGTATATTGTGAATAGCTGGGGCCCCAAGCACTGATGCCTATGGGACCTCAGTTGTCACTGCCTGCCACTCCGAAAAAGGCCCATTAATTCCCACTCTCTGTTTCCTGTCCGCTAACCAATTCTCATTCATGCCAATATATTATCCCAATCCCAGGCACTTTAATTTTGCATAGTAACCTCTTATGTGGAACTTTATCAAAAGCTTTCTGAAAATCAAAATACACCACATCCACTGGTTTACCCCTATTTATTCTACGAGATATGACCTCAAAACACTTAGTTGGGTTTGTCAAACAGGATTTCCATTTCACAAATCCATGTTAACTTTGTCTAATCCCTTGATATTTTCTAGGTGTCCTGTCACATCCTTTAGAATATACTAGGCTTTTCCCTAGCACTGATGTTAGGATAACTGATCTGTAATTCCCTGATCTGTTTTCTTCCTCCTTTTTAAATAGCGGGGTTACATTTTCCACCCTCCAATCTGCAGGAGCTTTTCCAGAATCTACACAATTTTGGAAGATGACCAGCATTCACAACCACTACTTCCATGGATTCATTAGTATCCTGGGATGTAAATTATCAGCCCCTGGGGATTTATCGGCTTTCAATCCCGTTAATTTCTGCAGCACATTTTTCAGTAATACTAATTTTCTTCAATTCCTCCTTCTCACTAAACATTTGATTCCTTCGCATTGCTGGGAAGTTATTTGTGTCTTCCTTCTTGAAGGCAAAACTAAAGTAGTGGTTTAATTGCTCTGTAATTTCCTTGTTCTCTATTATAAATTCTCCTGTTTCAGGTAAGGGACCTACATTTGTCTTCACTAATCTTTTTCTATATACTTAGAGAAGCTTTTACAATCCGATTTTATGTTAACTTTCAAGTTTACCCTCTTACTCTTCCTCTCCCCTCCCCTCCCCCCCCCCCCCCCAACCTTAATCAATCCCTTCCTCCTCCCTTGCTGAATATTGAAGTTGTCCCGATCCTCAGACCTGCTACCTTTTCTCTTTGGATGTAATACTGTCCTTAATTTATTTGTTAGCCATGGTTGAGCCGCTTTTCTTGTTGTGTTTTCGCACCAAAATGGAATAGATAGCCGACGTTGATCACTTTATCTCCCTGAGATTGCCATACATATCTGCATCTTCCTGTTTTAATCTTCGGCTGTCACTGCTATTGGATTAAAGCGGCCACCGGCAGTGAGCAATGCAATCAAAATCTCGAAAAGGCTGCAGGCTAACTCATGTCAAAAGCAATGGGCATGTTCTGTTGTGACTTGATTGTATAATGGTCCATTCTGCTTGTTCCGATGAGAAACCATGTCTGATTAGAGTGTGGCTGCTGCTTCGTTATTTGTATCAAGGTATGAGACATGGTTATTTCAATACGTAGCAAGAATCGACTGTTGAAATATTTTAGTGGACTTTACAAAATATAGATCCATTTAACCTAAAATGATTTGTGAGAAAACTTTCAAAGCATAGGCAGACTGTGTAAATGTTTCAAGCATTATAGGTAACAACAGCCATCACTGAATACAGGCTGTATAAAAAGTTCTATCGTAAAGGTTAACTAATTTTAAAATACAGTTTTTAGCACAATTTATTCTAGGAGTTTTATATCATTCAGCTGGAGAAAATAATTTTTAAACGCAACCTAAATTTTGTACTGATAAAAGTTTCCTAGTTTTCCCTCTGATAGAAATATTGTGTGGGATTTTCTGTCAACCCGCCGCGTGTTTTTAGGAGGCGGAGGCAGTCTGCCAGCGGAATCTTCTGGTCAATGGGATTTCCTGTTGAATGCACCCTCGCCATCCGGGAAACCCGAGGTAGGGGTGGGTTTCCTCCCACAGTCCAAAGATGCGCAGGTTAGGTGGATTGGCCATGATAAATTTCCCCTTAGCGTCCAAAAGGTTAGGTGTGGTTACTGGATTACGGGGATAGGGTGGAGGTGTAGGCTTAAGTAGAGTACTCTTTCCAACTGCTGGTGCAGATCCAATGGGCCAAATGGCCTCCTTCTGCGCTATGATTCTATGATTGCAGTAAATGAAGATCAATATCCGTCCTTAACAAAAGTATGCAGTCCATGGGAGTTAATTATTCCAGCCACCATTTTTAACATGTTAAAACTTTGGGGGAAACAGGCACATAGTGGTAATGTCATTGGACTCGGATAATGCTCTGGGAAAATGGGTGCAATTTAAATACCATTAATCTGGAATATAAAGCTCATCTCTGTAATAGTGACCGTGAAACTATCATTTATTCCGTAAAAAAACTCATCTGGTTCCCTTTAGGGAAGGAAATCTGCCATCCTTACCTGGTCTGGTCTACATGTAACTCCAGATCATCTGATAGACTCTTAATTGCCCTCTGAATGGCCTAGCAAGCCGTTCAGGTCAAGGGTAATGAGGGATGGGCAATAAATGCTTGCCTTGCCAGCAACAGCTGAAATTCATAAAAGAAAAAAAATTGCTTTTGGGAAATAGGAACTTCTACTTTCTGAAGGCATTGTCCGATATTCCCCCTGAATATTTTCAAAAGAAAATTCACGCAGGTTCGTTTGACTATGCATAAGCATAATGAAAGCAAGTTACAGCAGAACAAAGTCGAACCCAAGTTCAGGTTCCACATTCAACTTCCCAAGTGAAATCTGCACGCCACCTGAATAGACTGTTTTCAGCACAGTATTTGCACCATGAGCTGTTTGGAATTTAAACAACGCAGTGATATTAGCCCAATCATTAACAATGTTTGCAAATTGTGCTTTAATTGGGGTGCTTTGATATATAATAGAACAAATTATTAAGGAGATAAAAATGCCATAACAGTTGCAATAACAAATCTTCCAGCTTGGAATAATGTTGCATTATATGGCAACAACTTCAGACAACCATCTCTCCACCTGACTGGACTCCATATCAATGTGTTTCAGTTGGAAACTGAGTGGCTGTTTTAAAACTTTCTGTGCATTTGTTCTCTTGTCTTTTTCATTTTGAGGGCCAGACTCTTGTAGCAATTGCACTCCAGGGAGTATATAGTGAAGCTGAAACACAGTAAGTCAGTGGAATCCAGGGTTTGCATTTAACTCTTGAAATGCCTCGTTATCCAGCCTTTACGCTCAGAATGTGCCCAGCAACTTCACAGAAGATTTAAGTGTGCATTCACAAATCCACATACAGACACAATGGCTCAGATCTTCTGATCGCTGAGTGGTCAAAGACTTTACGTATCCTGGAATGTGCTCCTGGACCCCTCGGGTGTCCAAACATGAGGACTCTGCAGGAACTTCCGGTGGGCAATATTTCTGCTCCATAGGACCCTCCGAAAATGTGGAGAGTGCCAAGCTCCTTAACTGGACAGCTCCCCAGGAAATGTTACTCAGGAATAAACATGCCTTGTTCCTGGGTACTAATGCACCTGTTTCACCCCCCTCCCCCCCCCACCTCTCCAATATACCAACTACTCCTTCGACTCTCTCCAATCCACCCTCTGAATCCCCAATTGTCTGACTCCCTCCGACCCTCCAATTACAATTCCACCCTCTCATCCTGCCCTCCAAATCCCCCCTGACCCCCCTCAACCCACTTGATTCCCCCGACACTCTAATCTCCCCTAGCAATCCAACTCTTCCACCTGCTTACCTGACCCAACCTCACCACACTACCCACCCTGTCACCTACCATCCTGCCGCTAACCCAGTTGGAACCTACCCACCCTGCCACCACCCTACCCACTAACCTTACTCACACTTATTCACAAACACACTGAAATGCTTTTTAAATGTCTCAAAGAATTTCAGTGCAAGAGTGAGTGAAGGCGGACCAAAACCTGGCAGCTGGTGCCGTTCAAAGAGAGCATGGCTTGGTTTCACCCAGCGATCCTGCCCTATGAAGGGGCCTGCGAGAACAATTCTTCCCCCCCCCCCCCCCCCGCCATTTATGAAGAAGCCCGCTTCAGAAATCTGGGCCCAAAACGTGGAGCTCCAACTAGATGTAAAAATAAATGGAGTGGAGTGGCAATCCTATCATTCTTCTCAGTTGTGGTCACTGCCTCCGCTTCTTCACCAGCTTATAATTACAGGTGAAGTGTTTGAGACAATTCACATTTATAAAATCCCTGCTGGAAGATGTTTCAGTGTGCTTTACAATAAGGGGTGGGGGCAGGTGGGGAGGGGTGCTTATCCACCTGCAAGGGGAAAGAGAAGTGGAAGAGCGGGGCTGGAGAACTGATGGCACAGTCAAATGGAGGATGGTTTGAGAATGCTATGGTGGCTTGTTGTTGGATTGTGATCACAGACATTGATCAGTGGAGGGTTAGAGAGACTGAGGGGTGACAAGATGCATGCAAGGAGAGACTAATGTACACAGACCATCATAAATATATATGCACACGGAATATATGTATACAGATATACGTATGCATTTATTATTTATTTATATATGTATTTACATAAGCAATCCATTTGTGCATAAATCTGGAAAGAATGACAAAATCCATCTAATCACCTCTGTCCAGTAACTGGCCTGTAGCTAGTTTTAAGCTGAGCTTGGAATACAAATGATCTTCCGGCTGTTCTCACCGGTGGGATCTTCAGGCCCTGCCGACGGCGCACTCCTTTCCCGGTGGGGGTGGATTCAATAGGAAATCCCATTGTCACTGGTGAAATCAGAAGGTCCTGCCCCCGGCCAAAGGCAGGTCACCTCCCGCCGCTGGGAAACATGCTGAGTGGCAGCCAGAGAATTTTGCCCAACCAGTGAGGTACAGAACTTTGTTCTTCTGCCATGTGCATATTATTTTACCATTCAGTGGGTGGAATCTGCCTCTCGTAAGAACATAAGAAACAGGAACAGGAAGAGGCCATTCCACCCTTCCTGTTCCCCAATAAATCTCGTCATGACTGATTTCTCTATCTCGACCCCAGCTTCCCACATTATTCAAAATGTTTTAATTTCCTCGCCACTGAAAACGCTTATGTTCTCTTGTCTTAAATATACTCAACAACTGAGCAATACTTTACTGATTACGTGGCAACACCAGCAATAGTCAACCATTTTGGAGGAATCAAATAAGTATTTGGCATTTTACTTTCTTTAGTAACGGCAAACAGGAGTCAGTCGAGTAACAAAGATAAACGTATTTATTGACACAGTAGTATGTACACAAGGGACCCGGTTGAAAGTCGCCGGTCCTTTTTCTCCATTAGCCGTTACATTCTGGCCGCCCTTATATGCAATGTAACCCTGTCCCGTAGTTAACGGGGAGTTCATTCTCCTTGTGCCACACGGGGAACATTAGAAACTTGCCCCTTGTGTCCCGTGCGGGATACTACACCCCTCACCCAACCCCCCCCCCCCCCCCCCCCCCCCCCCCACCCAAGTCTGAAGAACCCCTCAGAGATGGATGAGGATAACGAAGAATGTGAGAAGACAAAGAAGTTCGAAGAACTGACGACGAAGACTGAACAGGAGAACATTGGAAATTGCAGGATGTACGGCATGGAGGTCCTTCGAAATGACTGATTGGCCAATTTCAGGAACAACTAACCTAGTGCCCTACAGGAGGACGCCGTCCTCAACAGTCAGCTTCAACAGCTTTTTGGGGAATGCATTGAGTTCAACTGGAAGCTGTTGGCATGGTCCACTGGTCAAACCAAGATGCCTTACCTTCACAGGGACCGGATCGTCACAACTTCATCAGCGGTGGGCGGGTCTACCGATACCACGGGTAAAGGAAGCCGACTTAATACATAGATGAGCCGGGTCTTTGTTCGAGCAAATACTGATATGCCGCCAAATGGAGAGCCCATTGTTGAATGCTGGCCGAGGCAATCGGCGGAATCGCTTTACCTTCCCTGAATAGGCCAAGCAATGGTTTGTGATAAGTAAGACTTAAAAATGGCAGCCATCCACGTACTGATGGAACCTATTGACTTTAAAAATGACTGCCAGTCCCTCCTTTTCTTTCTGTGCATAATTGTGCTCTGCAACCTTCAGCGTCCTGGAGGTGTACGCAATGGGATGATCTAGTCGGTCGCCCATGCGGTTGGATAGTACAGCACCAATGCCATATGGTGACGTGTCGCACATCAGGAATAGCAAGTTGGTGGCATCAAAATAATAATAAGAATAAGAGGACTTTGGAAGAAGTCAGCTTCTGCTTCACGAGCCGAAAGGCAGCATCCTGTTATTTGCCCCGTGCCCAAGGCGTGGCTTTCTGCAGCAACCAATGAAGGGGGGGGGGTGGTCAAGGATCATAACCAGGTTTGGCAAATAGCGGCCGTAGTAATTAATGGGCCCAAAAATGAGCGAAGCTCCATTGGATTCACCTGTGCTGGGGCCACCCTGATAGCCTGCACCTTGTCAGCCATGGAGTGAAGGCCCTCATGATCAACCCGGTAGCCCAAGTAAACAACCTCCTTTGCATTAAAGACACATTTGGCTTTGCGGCCGGTGCCGTACTCGGGGAAACGCTGCAGAACGGCCTCTAGGTTTTGCAAGTGTTCAGTCTCCGTCATGGAAGACTACATAGAATACCCTCCATGATGTGCTGGAAAATAGCGCAGGCGGAGAAAACCCCAAACGGAAGCCTGGTACATTTGTTCAACCTTTATGCATATTAATGGTGACAAATTTTCTTGACGACTTGTGCAACTTGAGTTGCAGATAAGTATTGCTCATGTCAAGCTTTGTAAAAGTTGAGTCTCCAGCCAATGTGGTGTAGAGGTCTTCGATGCGGAGAAGCGGGTAGTGATCCAGGCGGGTTGCCGTATTTATTAATTTGTTATCACCAGAAAGGCGGACAGTCCGATCCGGCTTCAATACCAGGGCCGCCCAGTCGGCGAACTGAACCAGCCAAATGATCCCGAGATCCTCTAACTGTTGCAATTCAGCCTCTACAATCCCTAGATGTGCAGGGGACTGGCCTGGCACAAAAAAACGAGGCTCGGCGTATGGGTCGACCTGCATTTTTGCCCCGCTATCTTTCCCGAGCCTGGTCCAAAAACGTCGAGAAATTTGTTCAAAATTGCATGCAACCCTCCTGTTTCCATTAAAAGAATGCGCGGCCAGTCGAAGTGCAACTGGTACAACCAGTCACGGTCTAACAGACTGGGGCCGTTTCCTTTTCACGACAATAAAGGGAAGGTGAAATGACTGGCACTCATAGGTCGCAGGGGCGAGAGTGGAGCTCACTACTGGCAGGCGTTCTCCAGTATACGTTGCAAGGCGGGCCGCCAAATCGGTTAAAGACAATTCATTCACCCGAGGTCAAACATGGAGCTTGGGTCCGCCGCACTTGTATCCAACTCCATGCGGAGAAGGTGTCCATTGACATGTACTGGAGTCCGAATGGGAGCGACAAGGGGCGCGGTCAGGCAGTTGCGCTGCATGTCGGACTCATCGGCAGCCTCCACAGGGCCATCGACATGGTGGACCTGGGTATGGGCCAATGAGCAGCTCGATCTGAGCAGACAAGATGCTGTCCCGCACACAGGCGACACGGCTGGCGACTCCTGTGGCTACACCTCTCACATGTCAGCCTCCCCTGAATATGATGAGGGCGTCTGTCGAGGCTTTGAGTCACGAGGTCTGGGGTCGACCACCAGCCAGCGACTCGTACTGGGTGGTGAAAGACAGGGAGGGCATCAGCGCCGCAAGGCATTAACATCCATCTCCTATAGTTCTTGTACACCCCAGGCCGCACCTTCCTGGAAGAGAGAGATTTGCAATATTTGTTGGGAAGTTGGCGAACCTTCGCCCAAAAGCCATGTCTGGATTTCATGATTGTTGATCCTACAAACCAAACGGTCCCGAAGCATATCCACAAGAACAGGCCCATAATCGCAATATTTGGCGATAGTTCTCAACTGGGATGTATACTTAGCGACTAACACCTCCTCAGAGCTTACCGCTGTATTAAACCGATATCTTTTGCACAATGGCCGAAGGTGTAGAGTTAAATGGTCTTCCACAAGCGTGACTAGCTGATCGAACACGATGGTATCCGGTGCTACCGGAAAAGTGAGGCCCCGAATAACACCGAATCTGTGAGCACAGCAGGCTATCAGCAAAATTACTGTTTAGTGGTTATTTTTGCTTATGTTGTTGGCCTTGAAGAAATAGCAGAGTTGTTCCGTATATTGCTTGCATGACTCAACGCTGGGGTCAAACACGTCTAAGTGACCGAACAGAGACAAGCATACCTTAGGTCGTGGCGAATGAAACTTTCAGAGATGGCGTGGGTGGCAGAGTAGCACGTCAACAGCTTCTGATTTTTATCCTTGTCGCCAGTTTAGTAACTGCAATCAAGAGACAGTTGAGTAACAAAGGTAAACTTACTTATTAACACAGTAGTATGTACACAAGAGATCTGGTTGAAAGTCACCGGTCCTTTCTCTCCGTCGGCTGATACATTCTGACCGACCTTATATACTATGTAACCCCGTCCGGTAATTGGTGGGTGAGTTCATATTCCTCGAGCTACATGGCCCGTGTGTCCTTATACTTTCCATTCTGGATTTACTTTGCTTTCATTTTTTAAAAGAATGTATTGAGGATTTATTAAACTTCCGAATTGTTTCCTTCGCCTATTATGTATTTCTGGAGCCGTATTTCCTGCTATTCGTACAATACATGTTGGCTTGCGTTGTGTTTTTTTTTTCTGTTTGGCACGATCTGTCCGTTGTCTTAAAGTTTCCCATTTCAGGAGATGCTTTTACTTTTCGCTCACTCTTCCATGTGGGAAATTGGAATTTTAGTTCCTTCTGGTTCCCACAAATGTACAAAAATTGAGCAGCGAACTACAGCCAGCTCCAGACTATATATAGCAGATCTTTATTTCATTCCTAATGTGCAATAATAATAAAATATTGTTTTGCTTCAACCTCAATATGTAAAAGCATGTTAATTATTCCAAGGAAGCCCAGTATTGCTCTTCCACTGTGTGAAGTCACTACACGTGCACATAATGACAAGCCAGTTCAGCTAACACTCCTGCTTAAAAGCCTAGAGGGAGCATTACATGTCCAGCAATCTGATCTATCACCTGGGAGGTCGAATAGTGTTAATGCATCCAGTACAGATTACAGACCCCCTCTAGATGTTGTTAATGCAAGACACACTTTGTGAAGTATTTAAATGGACAGCAGAGGTGATGGTTCATGTCAAGCAGCAATAGAAAGGCTGAGGGTAGATCTCCTTCTCTATAAACATAAAGATTAAGAAACCTGAGCACCGATAATACACCAAAGCATGGCTTGTACTGTAGGTGACAATTCTGACAGCTTGTTTATCTCACCTTTACCTGGCTTGTAAACTCTGACCTGATGTAGCATTGTGACAACTGACATTTGAATGGAAAATGCATTCTGACAGTAGCATTTAAGCCTTGCCATGTTGTGTCAGAAAAATTACAGCTTATTAATGGATGAAGGGGATTAACACTGACCAGAGATGCTGAGGCTGCAAGCTCTTACCTTCCCTAACTAACCCGTCAAGTGTGGAAAGATATTTTCGGCTTTCTGTATATGCACAGCTATTCTTTTATGTGAAACCTGCAACTATGAATTTATGTAACCTTCTAAAAATTAAATTAGAAAACAGAAGAACACATCTCAATTTATAAGAGGTAGGGGAACAAACAGAATTACTATCATTTTTTTGCTTCAGAAATGCTATCGTGGTCTTCGGAGGAATTCAAAATATTGGAAAATTTCTGCATGATCACCCAATCCCCTCCTGTAACCTCAGCGAAAGTTGATGGAAACTATGAACTTGGTTGTCTACCCCTCTTTTCTCTTATGGAATCACAGAATGCATAAATCTACCCAGCTCCCTCTGCTCCTGCACCCTATTTGGAATTATACTCTTTATTTTATATTGTCTCTCCATGTTCCTCCTACCAAAATGCATAATTTCACATTACCCTGCATTGAACGTCATCTGCCACCAGTACATCCATTGCACTAACTTGTCTATGTCCCTTTGAGGTTCTGCACTGTTCTCCTCACAATGCGTCCAAGTTTTGTGTCATCCACAAATTTTGAAATGTTTTCCTGTAAAGCAAGGTGGAGATCATAGGGTGGCATGGCGGCACAGTAGTTAGTACTTCTGCCTCACAACGCCAGGGACCCAGGTTCAATTCCGGCCTTGGGTGACTGTGTGGAATTCGCACATTCTCCCCATGTCAGCATCGGTTTCTTACGGGTGCTCCGGTTTTCTCCCATAGTCCAAAGATGTGCTGGTTAGGTGGATTGGCCATGTAAAATTGCGCCTTGAGTGTGTAGGGATGTGCAGGTTAGGTTACGGGGATAGGGGGAACTGAGCATGGGTGGCTTGTTCATGTGTTCGAAGGGTCGGTGCAGACTCGATGGGCTGAATGGCCTCCTTGTGCACTGTAGGGATTCTATGATTTTATGATTAATATATAGCAGGAAAAGCAAGGGTCCCAACACTGGCTCCTGGAGAACTCCAACATAAGCCTTCCACCAGCTCGCAAAACATCTATTCAACACTACTCTTCTGTTTCATTCCCCCAATTTCGTCTCCTGGCTGCTATTGTCCCTTTAATGCCATAAGAAATACATTTGCCCACAAGTCTGTTGTGTGGCACTGTATAAAAACCCTTTTGGAAGTTCAGGTACAGCACATCAACAGCATTGCCTCATCAACATTTTCCCTCTTCAAAAACTCCAGCAAATTTGTTGAACTCGATTTTCCCTGAAGAAATCCTTTCCTTAATTAACTCGCATTTGTCCATATGACCATTACTTTTGCCCTGAATAATTGCTTCTAGAACATTCCCCACCACCAAAGTTAAACTGACTGGCCTATAGTTGCTGGGCTTGTCTTTCCACCCTTTTTTGAACAAATGCCTAATGTTTGCAATTCTCCAGTCCTCCGGGACCACCCCCGAGTCTAAGGAAGACTGAGAAATTATGGGCTGGTGCCTCTGCCATTTCCACTCTCGTTATCTTCAGTTTTCTTGCTTGCAGCTCACCCTTCCTGGCACTTTATCAATTCGAAATCCTGACAGCCTATCGAATCTCACCTACTTATCAATTCTCCAGGGCCTCGGCTGTGTTTCTACCGAATCTTGGTGGAAAACTGGAAATTACACTGCCAATCCTGCGAAAATGGCAAAGGATAGAAATTTGTCTTAAGCAGGAATGCATCAACTGTCCATTATATGCCTCGCCTGGTAGACAATTGCACTGCAGTCAATAGAATTGAATATTGGACAGGTCATAAAGTAGGCAGGTCAACACAATACCACCTGTTTTCCACTAAGAAAAGAAACAGTTGCATTTCTGTAGCGCTTTTCACAGACTCAGGACTCCCCTTACTTTTGGTACTTTTGAAATGTAACTTAGGAAATGCAGCAACCAATTTGCGCATAGCACATTCCCACAAACATCATTGTGACAATGACCAGATCATTTCTTTTGTTTACTGATGTTTATTGAAAAATAAATATTTGTCAGTACATGGAGGAGAACTCCGCTGCTCTGCTTTGAATTTGTACCAAGGGATCATTTACATTTATTTCCACCTGGGAGAGCAGCCCTCAGTTTAAATTCTCATCTGAAAGGCAATGGGCGGGATTCTCCACTCCCACGCCGAAGTGGTCGCGCCGTCGTGAACGCCGTTGAGGTTCACGACGGCGCGAAACGGCCCCGGTCCCGACTGATTCAGGCTCTGACAATGGGCCAGGATCGAGGCCGCGTCATCTACACGCGCCAGGCCTTGTCGCCCGCGTAAAGGCGGCGCCACATAGATGACGCGGCCGGCGCCGCATAACGGGCGGCATCCGCGCATGCACGGGTTGGCCGGCGCCAACCCGCGCATGCGTGGTTGCCATCCTCTCTAAGTCCGCCCCACAAGAAGATGGCGGACGGATCTTGCGGGGCCGCGGAAGGAAGGAGGTCCTCCTTCAGAGAGGACGGCCCGACGATCGGCGGGCACCGATCGCGTGCCACCCCACATTTGAGGTACCCCCGGTGCAGGATCCCCCCTCGCCCCCCCGCAGGCCGCCCCCCCAGCGTTCACGCACCGCTCACGACGGCAGCGACCAGGTGTGGACTCCGCCGGGGGGAATCCGCCATTTTGGCCTGGCCGCTCAGCCCATCCGGGCCTGAGAATAGCGGGGGTGCCGGAGAATCGGCATCTTGGGTGTCTCCGGCGATTCTCCGGCCTGTGGCCCGCGAGAGACAAAAGTGCTACGCATTGAGCCACGGTCACCTTTCCTGATGGATTTCCACGAAAAAGTGTTTATTTTTGAGTTTTCCTTTCTCTGCCAAAATATTAAAATAATAACTTATCACTTTCAAAATACCCTTCTATTTTGAGAGCTTTAAAACTTTATTTCAAAGTTTGTTTAAAAATCATTGCTTGCAGAAAAGGTCAAGGCCGAAATTTTCCGGCTGTTCCCACTGGTGGAATTTTCCGGCCCCACAATGGAAACCCCCCCCCCCCCGCCCCCTGCTGTGGGTTCCCTGGTAGCAGAGGAGGTGAACAATACGGAAAGCCATCAACATCAGCGGGACTAAAAGATCCCGCCGTTGCCAAATGGCGGACCCCGCTCTCTGTTGCTGCAAAACCCTGTTGCAAGGTTCAGCGGAAAATCCCGCCCCAAATGACATTGTGCAGCAAGACATTGGCTCAATAGGAAATCCTTGCAGTCATATTTAAATGTAGTCAATAAATGCGTGGATAAAGTAGCACATGCTGGAGTGGAAGGGGAAGTTCCCTGAGCTTCATAAATGAACAATGCTGGTTTTAAATGTATGGAATGACCTTGGGTTGCATCCCCTTTTGAGAATAGTGGGCTGGATCCTCCGCACCCCAACGCCGAAATCGCGGACGGTGCGGGGGCGAAGAATCCACTTTCCCGCACGGAATCGGGAACGGCGCCGGTTCCCAGATTTAGCGGGCGCCACCTAGGGCTTACCTGGGACCATTGCCAGAGGCCGCTCCGCCATTCTCCGCCACCGACCGGCCAAAGTCCCGACGGCGTGGATCTAATGTGGTTCAGCCGGTCGGGATACTGGCCATGGCCACTCTGCTCGGGGGATGGCCGATCGGAGGGCAGGGGGGCCTTCTAGGCGGCTGGGAAATGTTTGTACGGGTGTTGAGGGTCAGGCGCGCAGCTGATCGAGGGTTTATTTTTAGCGTCTAGCTCCGTGGTCTGAGTCCGCCATGGAGCACGGCGCAGCCGCTGGAGGCCGCTGCCATGCGCATGCGCTGCCTCCGACCAGGAAGTGCAGGGGCCCGTATCTGCAGCAAAAGCTGCTAGATCTACGGCGGGTCCCTGCTAGCCCCCTCCAGGGCTAGGCATATGTGGGCCTTTCATGCCAGTTTTTCTGGCATGAAACTCCACGGTTTTGACTCTGGCGTGGAGACGTAGTTCCAATAACGGAGAATCCAGCACAGTAGTTGTCCACAAATTGTCAAAGAATAGATAACAATGAACCTGCTTCACCCATGTTAATTTTCACAATCTTGAATTTGAAAATGTTAAGATTTAGACTTGGCTAAGTGGTAGCACTCTTCAAACACAATGTTAAACAGAGGCTTTTCCTGATCTTTCCGGTGGATGCAAAAGATCCCACAGGACTGTCTCGAAGAAGAATCAGATTGTTTCCCACCGCTCCATGCCCTGACCAGTGTTTAATATCATTCAAGCAGTTATGTGGTTAATAACTCATTGCTGCTTGCGGAACCTTGCAGTACCCAAATTGGTTGCCACATTTCTTGCATTGTGAGAGTGCCAATACTTCAGCACTATTTTATAATAATAATCTTTATTAGTATCACAAGTAGGCTTACATTAACACTGCAATGAAGTTACTGTGAAAATCCCCTAGTCGCCATACTCCAGCGCCTGTTTTGGTACACTGAGAGATAATTCAAAATGTCCAATTCTCCTCACAAGCACTCGGGACTTGTGGGAGGATACCGGAGCACCTGGAGGAAACCCACGTAGACACGGAGAGGACGTGCAGACTCCGCACAGATAGTGACCCAAGCTGGCTACCGTGCCGCCCTTAATTGGATTGTGAATGCTTTGGGATGCCCTAAAGGTGTGATAGAAATGGAAGGTTTTTTTCTTTCACCAATCCCAGAACTGAACCACTCCCACTTAAATTGTCTACTAATTCGGAATTGGACTGCTGGCCAGCATTTCCCAAAGCAAAACTTTTTTACAATTTCTCCATGGGACGTGGACATCGCTGGCTGTGCCAGCATTCATTGCCCATCATTAATTGCCCTCGAGGGGCAGTTAAGAGTCAGCCACATTGCAGTGGGTCTGGAGTCACATGTAGGCCAGACCAGGTAAGGATGGCAGCAGAAAAAGCTCAGCAGTGAAATGCACAATGATGCAGCCAGCTGCTTGATGTGAGAAACATTTTTTGCCTGCCTGAACCTTCCATTGCCCCAGTGCCAACATTAGGCACTTGGTCTCATGTACAGTGGGGCAAAGGCCGGAGTCTACAGTGCACTTCTCTGCAAACATCTGATTGAATAATTGAATAGAGCCTGATAAAAGCGACAATCCTGTTTTTTGTGTCTCCTCCATATTCCCCAGACTTCTTTGTTACTGCGAGGTGCGTCCAACCACAAGACTGGCAGAACGCTCACCTTAATTAAGGTTGGCAGATCCCAAAGTCACCCGGTACCAAGATGCAAACCTGCAGCCTCCGCACTTTTGGATCTTTACATATATAGATGTTAAAATCTAGTGTTTTCTTCAAATGATCTCTGTAACATGTCTAGTAGCCACTGTTAATATGGCTGGGGTTTCCAAAGGTGACAAGTATTTTAGCCTGATTATGAAATTTATTAATAATGTTCAATTAAAAATTATTTCAAAATTTGCAGTGTTTATCTTTTGAGAACCTAACCATATTAGTATTCAGCTGATGTCACCTCCGTACAGAAATAATTAATAAAAGTTGCACACTTTAGCAGCGAAAGGCTCATATTTTATTTATTAGTTTTGCACCTCTCGTAAAAGTACAGTCAAATCTTATTATTACAAACTAGCAGGCTTGGCAAAACAGACAGTGTTATCAGGGGCTCTTCTATAGTTTGAGATCCTCTCCTGACTTCAATTGACCTTAAGTGAAGACAAAAGAATAAGTTAGTTATAATGAGGCAGGACGGGATTCAAAGTGCTCATTTGCCAGCCTTATGTTCTGATTGTACAAGCAACTCCTTGTAATCCGTGCATTATATCAAGATAGAAGCCTCGGGCGGTTACTTCCTTGTCAAATTTGGGTTTTGCCATGTCTCTTATCGTTTTTGAAAATGTTTTGTCCTATTGTCAAGCACCCCCTTTTCTCCAGATTACCTCCCATGTCATGTAGGGGGCCGATAGAGTCCATTTCCTTGAGTGCGAGGTTGATGGTGTGGGCTGTGTCATGATATCCAGATCTGCATATCATGGTGCAATCACACACACACACTGATGGACAGGCATTTGGACCAACCAGCACACACTCACAACATCGCAGCCAATCACTAGTAAGAGCGCACGCACTATAAAAGGGGGAACACGAGAGTTCCCGCTGATTCTGGTAGGAGACAGCGCGGGACACAGAGCTTGCAGCGTGACACTCAGACATAGACCATGTGCTGAGTGCCTCACCAACATTAGTGATGGGGCTAGGTCCATAGGTTAGCTGGTAGCGAACGTGCCCAAGTCTATAGTTAGTTGCATCTGTTAGTTAACATAATAAAATCAAGTTGTACCATCTACAGCCGTGTTGGCTCATTTGTGTATCAGGACACCCAACATGACAGGCTGTGCCAGGGTTGACGGTGCGGGCTGTGCCGGGGTAAGTGGCACGAAGTGGCATCAGCTGCACTTCAAAATTGTCTCTAGGTAGCTGATGAACCTAGAGTGTTATGTCATTCTGGATCTTGTCAACAGAGCGCGGCCGAGTCCTTGAAGAAGGCCGGTGATTGATGCATGTCCACGAATTAGGCTGTTTAGTCGAGGCCAGTGCACAACGTGGTAAATGCGTCTGTTTTTTCTGCTTTCAGCACCCACGGGCTATGGTCATGAAATCCATTTTGTTTTGTTCACTGAACCTATGCCCCTGGACCTGACCTGGTTTCTGTTCCAGATTTGTTCTCTTCAATGCAGCTCCTGGTGTTTTGCACCTTCGTCCTATCCAGCACCAGAAATTCGACAAACTGTTCTCAATAATTATATGTTGACCCAGTTTTGAACACTGGCTTCAAAATTTTTCCTCTTCCGTTTTACAGCTGTGTATCACTGTCAGATTCCAACCCTGAGTAATGGCTTTATTGACATAGGTTCAATCTTCACTCTGTGACCAGCAGAGAGTAATTATGAGTCAGTAGGAACAAATCAGTTTTCTAATATAATGTCATGTCTGTGCGGTTAATACATTTTCGTTTAATCTGATAATGGTTGTGTTTCCCCGTACAGGGTAATACATTTCTCCTGATTATCCAGTTATTAAAGAATGTAGTTATTGCCCTTTACATGCTTAACTCCACAAAAAACTTGCCTTTTTACATGCAAAATGTATCTGGTTTCTAACAGGGATTATGTCGAACATTTTTCCTTATGTAGGAATGTTTTCCTTTTGCTCTAAAAAACCCCGAAGGCAGCTTTGTCCGTTCAGTCAGACATGTTTTTTCCCCCCTTTAAATCCACAGTGCATGAACTGATAGTTTAAACACATTCCCTCTCTTCTCCGCCACCTAGGCGGCCACCTGATTGTTTTTCTTCAGCGGTATTCAGGCTTTTGTGAATATCATAAAGCAACTTGACACTTGGGCTTCGGGTTTCGAAACCGTCAGAGCTCGCACTCTGGGGCTGTGTACATTTTAAGAGTGACACGTAACCTGGGAGGGAGCTGGATGGCTATGTGACTTAATGTGAGCGGAGGGGATGATACAGAGGTATTGAGTTATTATGGCAGGGAGGGAGGCGAGTCGGTCCATTTAGTCGATGCCAGCTCTCTGTGGACCAATTCCATCAGTCCCATTCCCCCGCTTTATCCCGATGGCCTTCTCAAGTCTAAAAGATAATCTTGCCAAATTTCACAAGTTGTTCGAATCAGCAAATTTTCTAATGTTGTTAACAGAATCTAATTTAATGCTTTGGAACTTGGTTGAAGAGGCCAATTTAAACCTTCCAGGGTCAATTTGCCATTGCCTGTGCAATATGGCCAGGCCAGGTTGATTTATTGTTGTGAAATATCTCTGTTGAGGAATTTCAAACTTTATCAATTATATCTGTTATATCTTCGAACTAGATTTGGTCATTTAACTGTAGCGTTTTAATTCTGAAGAACAGAAGCAATAAAGGTTACAGAGCTGAGAGAGTTTATTTTTATTCATTCATGGGATGTGGAAATCGTTGGTTGGTCTGGCATTTATTGCTGATGCCTAATTTTCCATGAGAAAGTGGTGGTGAGCTGACTTATTGAACTGCTGCAGTCCATTTGGTCTAGGTACACCCATCGTGCTGTTTCAGAGGGAGTTCCAGGAATTTGACCCAGCGACAGTGAAGGAACAGTGATATATTTCCAAGTCAGGATGGTATGTGGTTCGAAGGGGAACTTCCAGTGGTGGTGTTCTCATGCAGCTTCTGCCCTTGTCACTCTAGATGGTCGTGGTTGTGGGTTTGGAAGATGCTGTCTAAGGAGCCTTGGTGAGTTCCTGGAATGCATCTGTAGATGTACACACTGCTGCTACTTTGGGGGTCGGTGGTGGAGGGAGTGAATGTTTGTGGATGGGGTGCCAATCAAATGGGCTGCTTTGTCCTGGATGGTGTCAAGCTTCTTGAATGTTGTTGGAGCTGCACTCATTCAGGTAAGTGGAGAGTATTCCATCACACTCTTGTGCCTTGTAAATGGTGGACAGGCTTTGGGGAGCCAGGACGTGAGTTACTCACCGCAGGATTCCTACCCTGTAACTTGCTTTTGTAAACAAACTATTAACATGGTTAGTCCAGTTCAGTTTCTGGTCAATCGTAATCTCCAGGATGATGATAGCAGGGGATTCAGCCTTGGTAATGCCATTGAATGTCATTGGATGCTGGTTAGATTTTTTCTTGTGTATGTGGTCTCTTACTAGAGATGGCCATTGTCTGGCACTTGTGTGGTGCAAATGTTACTTACCGCTTGTCAGCCCAGGCCTGGATATTGTCCAGGTCTTGCTGCATTTAGACATGGACCGCTTCAGTATCTGAGGAGTTGCAAATAGTGCGGAACATTATGTAATCAACAGCGAACATTCCCACCTCTGACATTATGATGGAAGGAAGGTTATTGATGAAGCAGCTGAAGATGGTTGGGCCTGGGACACGACCCTGAGGAACTCCTGCAGTGATGTCCTGGAACTGAGAAGATTGATCTCCAAACACCACAACCACCTTCCTTTGTGCTGGGTATGACTCCAATCATTGGGGTGTTTTCTCCCTGATTCACATTGACTCAGTTTTGCTCAGGCTCCTTGATGCCATACTTGGTCAAATGCTGCTTTGATGTCAAGGGCAGTCACTCTCCCGTCACCTCTGGAGTTCAACTCCTTTGTCCTTGTGTGAACTAAGGCTGGAATGAGGTTAGGAGCTGAGTGACCCTGGCAGAACCCAAACTCATCAGTGAGAAGGTTATTACTGAGCAAGTGCCGCTTGATAGTGCTGTTGATGACCCCTTCCATCACTTTGTTGATGATCGGGAGTAGAATGATGGAGTGGTAATTGAACAGGTTATGTTTGTCCTGCTTTTTGCATACAGGGCATACTGAGCAATTTTCCACATTGCTGGTAGATGCCAGTGTTGTAGCTGTACTGGAACAGCTTGGCTAGGGGTGCGGCAAGTTCTGGAGCACATGTCTTCAATACTATTGCCAGAATATTGTTAGGGCCCATGGCCTTTGCTGTATCCAGTGTCTTCAATCATTTCTTACATCACGTGGAGTGTATTGAATATGTTGAAAAAAGGCATCTGTGATGCTGGAGACCCTCAGAGGAGCCTAAGATAGATCATCCACTCGGCACTACAGCCTGAAGATTGTTGCAAATGGTTCAGCCTTTTGTTTTTGCACTGATGAACTGGATTCCCCCATAATTGAGAATGGAGATAGTTATGGAGCCGCCTCCTTCAGTGAGTTGTTTAATTATCCGCCACCATTCACGCCTCGATCTACCTGTACTGCAGAGCTTAGATCGGATCTGTTAGTTGCGGATTCACTTTGCTCTATCCCGCACTGTTTATGCTGTTTGGCATGCAATTAGTCCTGTGTTGTAGATTCACCAGGTTGATATTTCATTTTTCGGTATGCCTGGTGCTGCTCCTGGCATACTCTCCTGCACTCATTGAACCACGGTTAATCCCCTGGCTTGGTGGTAATGGTAAAATGGGTGATATGCCAGGACATGAGGCTACAGATTGTGGTTGAGAGCAATTCTGCTGCTGCTGATGGCCCACAATGCCCCACTCTTGAGTTGCTAGATCTGTCCGGAATCCATCCCATTGAATCCAGTGATAGTGCCACACATCACAATGGAGGGTATCCTCAATGTAAATGCGGGTCTTCATTTCCCCAAATAATGTGCGGTCGTCACTCCTACTGATACTATCATGGACAGATGCATCTGCAGCAGGCAGATTGGCGAGGTTGAGGTCAAGTACGGTTTTCCCTCTTTTTGGTTCCCTCACCACCTGCCGCAGTCCCAGTGTCGCAGTTATGTCCTTTAGGACTGGGCCCGTTTGGTTTCAACTGATTCATCAACTGAGGGGTGTGATACATAATAATAACCTTTATTAATGTCACAGGTAGGCTTACATTAACACTGCAAAAAAGTTACTGTGAACATTCCCTCGCCGCCACACTCCGGTGCCTGTTCGGGTACACTGAGGGAGAATTCAGAATGTCCAACAGCACGTCTTTCGGGACTTGTCGGAGGAAACCGGAGCACCCGGAGGAACCCACACAGACACGGGGAGAACATGGAGACACCACACAGACAGTGATCCAAGTCGGGAATCGAGTCCGGGTCCCTGGCACTGTGAAGCAACAGTGTATTAGATAATCAGCAGGAGGTTTCCTTGCCCATGTTTGACCTGATTCCTACAGCAGGGACATTTGTTGTGTTCTTACCATTGCATGAATTGCTTCAGAACTTTCGGCAGAATTTTGCGGTACCCCACTGACGGGTTTGCTGACGGCGGGGCAGGTCTTTAAAATTGTGCAAGTGTTCTCCTGTCCCTGACCTGGCAGTGATTTTTTATGATTTTATTAGGGCAACTCACCCACACTTGCCCCAACTGAGGCCATTAAGTGACCAATGACCACTTCCTACCAGAACAAGCATCACCCAACTTTGGAGGGAAATGGGCTGGGAGGGTGGGTGGGTGTGTCCTTCCCCCAGTGGCCCTACCAAATATCGGCTTCCCTTACTGGGGCTGGTTTAGCACAGGGCTAAATAGCTGGCTTTTAAAGCAGACCAAGGCAGGCCAGCAGCACGGTTCAATTCCTGTACCAGCCTCCCCAAACAGGCGCCGGAATGTGGCGACTAGGGGCTTTTCACAGTAACTTCATTTGAAGCCTACTTGTGACAAAGAGCGATTTTAATTTTTTTCATTTCACTGAGTTTAATGTTACAAGCATCTATATGTCCAAACTCAACCACCCCAGTTTCAGTAAGTGTCACTTAATATGAGCTCAAGTGAAACCCCAATTAATGTCCTCCACCTGCATAGGATTAAACACAATCCATATACAATTAACTGGGTCCCCAGGGTGTGGAGCGTGAAGCTGCGAGTGAGCGCCTGGGTTTGTCATCTGGACTGACTGTTAGCTAATGTGACCCTGATTTGGAGTAGTTTATTGCAATGCAAACTTTTAGGGCCCAAGCCACAGAGCCACACAATGGCTCTTGTTTAATAATTAACCAGAAAAGGAATCACAAAGCTGGCTAGGTGGTATCTTCTTTACTTCTGATACAAAACTGGCACCCTGGGCGCGTTTCTCCGCTCCCGCGCCGGTTGGGAGAATCGCCTGGGTCACCAGATTTTCCCGCGACGCTGGTCCGAGGCCCTCCCGCGATTCTCCCAAACGGCGAGAACCACCCCGTCGAGCTCCGCGCGGCGCAGGCCAGAGAAACGCCCGTGACCCCCAAAATGGCGATTCTCCTGCACCCCTGCTATTCTCAGGCCTGGATGGGCCAGCCCAAAACGGCGGGTTCCCCCCGGCGTCATCCACACCTGGTCACTGCCGGCGGGAACAGCGAGGGAATGCTGGGGGGCGGCCTGCGAGGGGGGATCCTGCACCGGGGGGGGGGGGCCTCAAATGGGATGTGGCCCGCAATCGGTGCCCACCGATCGTCGGGCCGTCCTCTCTGAAGGAGGACCTCCTTTCTTCCGCAGCCCCGCAAGATCCGTCTGACATCTTCTTGCAGGGCGGACTCGGAGAGGACGGCAACCACGCATGCGTGGGTGATGCCAGTTATGCGGTGCCGGTCGCGCGTCATGTATGCGGCGCCGCCTTTACGCGGCGCCAAGGCCTGCCGCGTGTAAATGACGCGGCGCCGCTCCTAGAACCATTATCGGGCCCTGAATCGGTCGGGATAGGGGCCGTTTCGCGCCATCGTGAACCTCGACGGCATTCACGATGGCCCGAACACTCTGCCTCCATCTAGGAGAGTCCCGCCCCCTGACTCTAGAAAGGACTGTGCACTAATATCACACACATTCCTTTAGATTACGTCTTGATCCACCACCGCCCATTTTCAAGACTAAATTGCAACTTGCGATTTTGAGATTGACCATTTTCTGTCGCCGAGATGGAAGTAAAGCTTTTTAAAATATGGTACACTTAAAAATGAAATGCTCTGTGGCTGGATTCATTGGGTTGGGAGTCTAATTGTATTCTTCCCTAAGGGCTAAACAATGAAATATGTATGATTAGATCACTATTATAAGTGGTTTGTAATTTAGTTACAACAGGATTGTTGTTCCATTAAATTATATCGTAGCTAAACTGAGCCATTGGATTTAGTTTTCTAATCGAGAACTGAACTTCACTGTTCTGCATTCCAATTCCACTAGAAATTGTTGAGCGAGATCTAGACCATTTAATGGTTATGGAAATGACTTCAGGGGCGGGATTCTCCCGTATCCGGCGGGGCGGGGGAGTCCCAGCGGGACGGAGTGGCGTGAACCACTCCGGCATTGGGCCGCCCCAAAGGTGCGGAATCCTCCGCACCTTCAGGGCCTGGGCCTGCCCCGGAGTGGTTTGCGCCCCGCCGGCTGGCAGGGTAGGGGCTTGGCGCCATGCCAACCGGCGCTGAAGGGCCTCCGCCGGCTGGCGTGAGTCGGCGCATGCGCGGGAGCACCAGCGCGTGCTGGTGTCATCCCCACGCATGCGCAGAGGGAACCGCTTCCGCACCAGGAATGGCGGAAGACCACGGCCTCCGGTGCAGAACAATAGAGTACCCCCACGGCACAGGCCCGCCCGCGGATCGGTGGGCCCCGACCGTGGGCCAGGCCACAATGGGGCACCTCCCAGGGCCAGATCCCTCTGCGACCCTCCTGGAACCCCGGAGCCCACCCGTGCCACCAGATCCCGCCGGTAAGGGACCTACTCCACTTTACACCGGCGGGACCGGCTACAGACGGGCGGGACTTTGGCCCATCGCAGGCCGGAGAATCCGGGCGCCCCGGCACCCATTGTGTCACGCCGGACCCTGCCATTCTCCGAGGTGGGCGGCGCGACTCACACCGGGCCAGTTTTTGGGGGGCGGGAGAATTGGGAGGACGGCGGGAGTGGGATTCACGCCGACCCCCGGCGATTCTCCCACCCGGCGAGGGTGGGAGCCGCCCCAGGACTTTACAAATGCCTCACAGCTGGCGCATTGTTGTTCAAATGTAGTTGCTCTTCTGCTGTAGACTGACCAGACAGCTAATGTCTTCACAACAAGCTCCCACAAACAGCTCTTCCGACAAGCGAGCAGATGATAATTTGTTGTGGTGGAATTAAATGAGGGATAAATGTTGGTCAGAATACTAGAAAAACTGTAGCACTCTTCCTCAAGTAATCCAATGGGATGTTTTACATCCACCAGGTCGGAATTTCTCCGGGGATCTTCTGGTTCCGCTGACGGCAGCCCCGGCAGCAGAGGGTGCGACCATCAGGAAAACCCCATCACAGGACAGGCCTGGAATATTCACCGTAGGCCAATGGCAGGCCGCTTCCTTGGCTACAAGACAAACCACAAAGGGGGGGAGTGGGGTGGCGCTCTTGGTTTCCCATTTTATCTCAAAGAACTTCCAATAGCGTTAGCCTAACTTACGCACTTAATTATGAGACCTTAGGCGCGATTCTCTGAAATGGAGACAGAGTGTTTGCGCCGTCGTAACTTCGACGGCACGAAACGGCCCCTATCCCGACCGATTCAGGGCCCGAAAATGGGCTGGGAGCAGCGCCACATCATTTACGCGCGCCAAGCCTTGGCGCCGCGTAAAGGCGGCACCGCATACATGATGCGGCCGGCGCCACATAACTGGCATCACCTGCGCATGCGTGGTTGCCGTCCTCCCCGAGTCCGCCCCGCAAGAAGATGTCCGACGGATCTTGCGGAGCTGCGGAAGAAAGGAGGTCCTCCTTCAGAGAGGCCGGTCCGACGATCGGTGGGCACCGATCACGGGCCAGACCCCATTTGAGGCCCCCCCGGTGCAGGATCCGCCCTCCCCCCCTTCCGCAGGCCCCCCCCCCCCCCCCAGCGTTCCCGCGCTGTTCCCGCCGGCAGCGACCAGGTGCGGACGGCGCCGGGGGGAACCCGCTGTTTTGGGCAGGCCGCTCGGCCCATCCGGCACTGAGAATCGTGGGGGTACCGGTGAATTGCCATTTTGGCTGTCTCGGACGATTCACTGGACCGCGCCACGCAAAACGTGATTGTGCCGATCTGGCCGCTTCCGTGAATCGCGGGAGGGCGTCGGACCGGCGTCGCGGAAAAATTTGGCAACCCAAGCGATTCTCTGAAACGGCGCGGGAGCAGAGAATCGCGCCCCTTATTTATACTTAGAGGTGCCAGAGAAAGGCTTGAAATACTTAATAATGAGTGCTTTGTATCTGTATTTACTAAGGAAGGGAATGCTGACAAAATGGTAGGAGAAGTGGCTTGCTGGCAGAGTGGATAGTACTGCTGTTTCACAGCGCCAGGGACCCTGGTTCAATTCCGATCACACATTGATCATGGCCAATCCACCTAACCTGCACATCTTTGGACTGTGGGAGGAAACCGGAGCACTCGTGGGAAACCCACGCAGACACGAGGAGAACATGCAATCTCCACACAGATGGTCACCCAAAGTCGGAATTGAACCCGGGTCTCTGGCGCTGTGAGGCAGCAGTGCTAACGACTGTGCCACCGTGTTGTCCTAAAGGAAATTGTGCAGGGGAAATAAATTTGCTGAGCTATGGGGTTAGAGCGGGGAGATGGAACTGACTGGTTTGCTCTGCACTTGGTCAGCATGGACTCAATGGGTCGAATGTCCTCCTTCTGTGCTGTAAAGACCAGCTCAGAGGTGCTATGGCTGAGCTAAGCTGACACTAATGATTTGATTTCATACGGTTTGATTGTCGATCATCCTTAAAATCAAGCATTTTTGCATCCGAGCTCAAAATGAAAGATAAGGGTTCTGTCATACCAGACTACATTTGAAAATGTGAGGTAAAGCTGCCTTGGTAGCGCAGATTGCTCAGACAGAATTCTCGGTTATTAGATTTCATTGCCTGAAGTCTCCAACCTAAGAATAACGTTGATTAGTGCTGCGAGTTACAGGTGAACTCGGTTCTGATCTTTTATTTTAATTGCCACTTATTGCAGATGAAGAGAATTCAACCGATTACAAATCTTCCCTACTCCATTCCTTGCTCAAGTACAGGAATAGCATTTGTCCACTCAGGAAACATCCAGATCAGAAATGAAAGAACATTTAAGCAATGTAAAAATGCATAAAGCCATTTTATTTATAATTAATAAAATTCACATTAAAGCTCTTGTATGTTCCTTCATAATAGGAAGTTTGATTAAGGAAGGTTTATCCTCACAAAGAAGAATGGAACACAGGGTTGGTTTAAAGTTTGATATTGAACTAAAGCTAATTTAGGCTACATTGGTCAAAATGCTTCTGACAGAACAGAGAAAGAAAATCTCCAATGTTAGCTTGTTTTAATTGACTGCACTATTGGGAAAATAAAGGTATACTGAAGTCAGATAAAATAAATCCTCAGCTGGAAATATCATTCTTAGCTTTGTGAGTGTAAATATGCTTTCCTTTTCTTTCACTTTCGGACTCGTTTCCCACCCTTTGAATTCTACCCAGCAAGTCAGTTTCTTGACCTTTATCAGCCTTGCCGTTGGACTGGTCGATAAACCGAAGTAATTCCCTTCAAAGTGAAAAATTCAGGAATCACAGATGGTGATCATTCAACCCATCGTGCATATCTTAGCTCTTAGAAAGAGCTATTCAATTAGTCCACTTCCCTGTTTCTTCCCTATAGCCTCACAATTTTTCCCCTTAAAACATATATTTATTTCCACTTTGAAAGTTACTATTAAAAAGAGAGCTTGTCAAGGGCAGCAATCTTTTGCAGAAGAGATGGTTGAGGGGAGACTTGATGGAGGTATACAAAATCATGAGGGGTCTGGATAGAGTCGAAGCAATTCCCATTGGTGGAAGGGTTGAGAACCAGAGAGCACAGTTTTAAGGGATTTAGCCAAAACAAAAGCAATGGTGACATAAGGGAAAAATGTAAAGATCTTTGAGGCAGTGAATGGTTGGGAATGCACGGCCTGAGAGTGCAATAGAGGCAGGTTGAATCTAGGCATTCAAGAGGGAATTGAGTTATTGTATGAAAAGGAGGTATGCGGGGAAAAGGCTGTGGAGTGGGACTCGTTAGATTGCTCCCTCAGAGAGCCGGCACATGCTGTAACATGCCTTGATTTGGTCAACCCCCAAATCGCCTAATTTTTCCAAATTGTGCGACTGGGATCAGAATCTCGCCTTATTGGTTACAGTTATTAGTGCGCGGAAATTGTGGGCTCCCATGAGCGCTGATACAATACCTGTAAAAGCTGAGAATGAAATGACCATTGCGGTGGGAATGGTGATAGGATCAATGCGTTTCTCATATTGTAGACTGGAACTGCTGTACCAACTCTTCTAGACTTTAATCATTTACAATACTTTAATCTGATTTGCAAACATGCCATCAAGATGTGTATTTAATCTGGGGATTGGGTATTATCCTGATTCTCTAGAATTTTCATCAGTAATAGCACATAGCATTATTTTTTAAATTTTTAGGTTTCAGTTTTGCAAAATATAGTTTGTAAGTAATCACGTCCAATAATCCTGCCCATGATAATTTTCAAACATGGGTATTTTCTCCTTCAGTTGGATTGGCTCACCACCTAACATCTGTATTCCACCAACATTTACAAAAAATGTGATAACAACCAGATGATTTGTTTTTGTCATGTTGTTTGAGGGACAAATATTGGCTAGGACACCCGGGATAACTCATCTGCTCTTTGTCAAAATAATGTCATGGGATCTTTTACATCCACCTGAACAGGCAATTAGGACCTCGGTTTGATGTCTAATTCTAAAGACAGCAGGTAAGATTCTCCTTTGGGTGACTAAGGACTAAGTGGGCTAAGACAGCTGGCTTGTAATACAGATCAAGACCAGCAGCGCGGGTTCAATTCCTGTTCCAGCCTCCCCGAACAGGCGCCAGAATGTGGCGACTCGGGGCTTTTCACAGTAACTTCATTCAAGCCTACTTGTGACAATAAGCGATTATTATCATCATTATTATTAAGGACGGGTTTCTCCGTCCCGCGTGCCAGATTTCTGGTGCGGCATGTGATTCGGATTCTCCATTTCGCTGGCTGATCAATGGGGTTCCCCATTGTGGGGCAGCCCCACGCCGTCGGAAAGCCCCCGGGCTGCCGGCAAAATGGAGAATCCCGACGGCGGGGAATTCAGCCCTATGTCCTCCCGCCGGAGCTGAATTTCACTTACCAGGAAGCGATTCCCAATCCTTAGCCATGCAAATTTATGCATGGTGAGGATTGTGAGGGATTGCCGAGGGAATCCCACTATCGGGCTGCCATTATGAATGAGTAGTCTGATAGCGAGGCCGCGTGCTGGCCATGTGCCCCCCCCCCCCTCCCCCAGCAAGCCATCTTCCCCCCCACCCCTCCTCACCCCCACCGTCATTGTTATTCTGCCTCCCCCCCACCCCGCCTGCAGGGCAATTCAGCCCCCCACCCCTGGATTTTGTGAGTCTGAGTCCTCCCCCTTCTCCCAGTATAGGGGTGACCCGACCCCCCCCCCCCCCCCCCCCACAGAGACCCCCGAAGTAAAGAGGGACCCCCCTCCACCACTGGGACCCCCAAATAAAGAGACAACTCCCAGAGATCCCCCGATTAAAGTGACCCCCCCACATGGACCCCCTAAATAAAGAGACTCTCACATGGACCTCCTAGAAGAGAGACCCCTGCCAGGAAGCCCCCAGAAAAGAGACAACAGTCAGGAAACGCCCCAGAAGAGAGACCCTTATTTGGTAGTGAGAGAGCAGCCAGACAGGGGCAGTGAAAAAATGTACTACTTTAACACTCATTTGGGAAATACACTTCCTGGCTCAGACACAGACAGCACACCTGTCAATTCCTGGCCAGAAAAAAACAGTCAGCTGTGTTTAAACCCCCTCAGATATTTGAACTGCAAGCCATTCGTTCATTTCTCTTTGATATTGATTTTGCTAGGCTTTGATTGACAGCTTTCACAGACACACAGCTGTCTACATTGCTCCATTCATCTTCCTTCATGGGTGAGTAACACTGAAGTGCTCTGACCACAATGTATATAAATATCAAAGTTTGATTGACAGCTCCTGGACCACTTCAAGCAGAATTAAGTGTTTTCTATCACCTCCCTTCACACTTGAGTGATTTTGAAGTGGTCAGCTAGAAATTGACGGCATTTAATTCGGCGGGGTGCCGACCATCGGAAACGGATCGCCGCCTGGTGCTGATCCTGTTTTCTTCACTACCGCTGGATTCTCTGCCTCCTCGGGAACTCCGCTACCGGCGGTGCGAGGCGGCAAATTTCACCCAACACCTCTGACAGTGTAGTGCGCCCTTGGTTCTGCACTGAACTGTCAGCCTTAATGCCCTCAGGGACTTGAAACCAGAATTTTGTGCTTTAGTGGCCAGACCGTTAAAATCTAGCAGCTGGCACACTGTATCTTAGATTCATTCATTATTCCCCTTTAGTCCTCACTGTTTGTCACTCACACCTTGAATATAGTCTACCTTAACAATTTTATTCACTAAACCTTTACATTATCTAATAATTTATTTGAATTACTGTCCAGAACTCTGCAAAATGTGAATTTCTTACTAATAGGTTGTTCTTCATTCACGAGTGGAGTAGGATCTGCTCTGTCCTATTTTCAAATATATATGAACATACAAATTAGGAGCAGTAGTAGGCCATGCAGCCCCTTGAGCCTCGAGCCATTCAGCACGATCATAGAATCATAGAGTTCCTACAGTGGGGAAGGAGGCCACTTGGCCCGTCGACTATGCACCGACCCTCAGGAAAAGCGCTCTGCCCAGGCCCACCACCCCGCCCCATCCCCGTAATCCCACCCAAGCTGCACATTTTTGGATGCTCAGGGGCAATTTAGCAAAGTCAATCCACTTAACCTGCACATCTTTGGAATGAGAGAAGAAACTGGAACACCCGGAGAAAACCTACGCAGACACTGGGAGAACGTGCAAACTCCATACAGACAGCCACCCGAGGCTGGAATTGAACCCGGATCCCTGGAACTGTGAGGCATCAGTGCTAACCACTGTGCCACCATACTGCCCTTGGCAGATCATGGCTGATTTGATTGTAACTTTAACCCCACATCCCTGTCTATCCCAGATATTCTTCCAGCCGCTTGTTAATCAAGAATCTATCGAGCTGAGCCTTAAAAATAGTCAAAGACTCTGCTTTCACTACCTTTTGAGGAAGAGAGATCCAGAGACATACAACCCTATGAGAGAAAAGATTTCTTCTCACCTCTGTCTTAAATGAGCGGCCTCTCTGTGGGGGGATTTAGGGTCGCTCCACTATTGGGGGTGCCCAGAAAATCTGGGAGTGGGGTGGGGCTGAATTGTGCAGTGGTGCGTGGGAGGTGGTCAGCTGCAAGACCTTCCTATTGGGCCGCCATTTTGAGTGTGCACCCCAATAGTGGTACATCAAGAACAAATCAGAGAAGTTCCTTTACTTTACATGCAACCATCTATTCGGAAGCGAGGAGCAGTGTTTAATTTAATGTATTAACCAGGCGCCACAAACCTAACCCTGAGTGATCCATGTGATGCTGCTTACCTTTGATGCATTTAAGCTGAATGCAAGGGACGTTTTATTAATACAGGCATATGCCTGTAATTAAGGATCAGATCTATTTTTATTCATGCCTGACTATTCCAGCCCCAGGCAAAGGTGGAGACAAGATTCTTTTTCACCATTCATTCAGGTTACAACACCTCAGCAAACCTGAAAAAATGACCATAACAAACTTGGTTGCAAAGTCCCCAGATCATGAACTAGCCTTTGAATACATCTGGCTCCGTGTATACCTCTGGGTAATATGCGCTCCGTATTTCTGGCTGTTGACATTTTTCATGTTTTGACCTGTTGCTCACTGGTTAACAACCATGTATTGCCACCCAACTCTTGTCAATGCTCCACCTGATTTATTTGACTCCATGCTTTATTTGCTTAAACGGCCTTTCTTGCCATTTAGGGAAGCAAAGCAGTCGATTAAAAGTGCTTGGCGTTAATATCTGGTGGGGTTTTGGGTTTCCATTGAGTTCCATTACTACTTTTGTGATCTGAGTTAACTCGTGCTGTTATATCTTCTCCAAAGAATTGGAAAGTAGCGCCAAGAGCCTTCTAGTGTGTATTATACTCTTTTAAAAAAAGAGCCTCCCTTTTTGGTTTCCATTCCAAATGCCCTTTGCTTGCCTGAGCCTGCGGAATTAGCAATTTGGCCACATGGAACTATTGGAAATAATTTTGACTTGTCTTTATTTAATTATGCTGACTGAGGGTTAAGTATTGACTAGAACATCAGGGAGGACTCCTTTGCTTTTCTTAGAAGTAGGTCGACGGGATCTTTTTTGACAGGCCTCAGTTTATCATCTCATTTGAATGATAGCATGTCTGGCAATGCTGCGCTCCCTCAATACTGCACTGGAGTGTAGGCCTAGATTATTGCTTGGACTTTTGTCCTCGCATCAGTGTGCAAGGTCGGGAGAATTCCCTGCTCCCCAATCACAATTTCTATAAAAGTGAACCCGAACATCAGATTTTTGTTTCGATGGCGGGAACTATAATGGGAGTCGGGACAAGCAACCTTCGAAGTATTGTGGGGTCAGAGGCAACCAGCACAGGTTGGGTGACTTGGGCACATTTAAAGTGTCAGAGCGGGCCCTTTGAGAGGTAGGGCATCAATGGTGAAGTCCCTGTGCTTTGGGGGCGACACCACTGTCTTGTCAGGTGAATGTGAACTCAAAATGTTGTCCACCTCCGGCCCTGGCCCTGGAATGGGTGGCCTATCATGGGCCTTCCTGAGGGAAAGTTGTCATTGTTGCTGCCTATTCACAGTGCAGTACACTGAAGAATTGAAATTGTGGACTGGATTCACAGGATACAGCTATGGAGATGGTATTATCTTGCTTACCACTACCTGGTAAAGATATTCTGTGGTAATATAGTTTGCTGCCATGCTTCTGGATGAATGATGGACAGTTCTAGGGTCATTAGCCCATCCACATCCTGCCTTATCACCCATCTATCAGGATGTACCCACATGGTTAACCCTTGACCAGGTCCCTCACAGCTGTGCAATATCATGGAACAAGGAGGAAAACCACAATGTTGCTCCAGTGGGCAGAACTATAGAGCCTCAGGAGTCACCTTTTGAACTACAGTATTGTTGGATTTTGCTCACCGGGTCTGGCTGGTGGCAGCTGTTAGATTGGACCACTCGACGTGAATCTGTTTTGCACAAGGACGCATCTGGCAATGAGCACCTCCTCCACAGTCAGCCCGCGCACATCTGTCATTTTCTATCCGTCATTGCAAAAATCCAGGTCTGTTCAAATCTCTGGAATGGGAGTGTTGCTAGAAGACACACAAGCATGGATTTGGGATTCAAACAGGTTTGGAATTGGCTGCATGTCCTCCTGTACATCAAATGGCCACCAGTTGTCATTCACCACAGAGGAATAAATCAATCATGGATGATGGACCGATTTAACTAAAGGCATGAGCACCCAAAGGGTGACACCCTCGTGAGAAAGTGCCCCTCAGGGAAAGAAAAACTTTGAAAAAAACATTGCCATACTGCGCTAAGGTTAAATTCAATAAGGAAAAAATGCAAGGTCTTGGGAAAAGAGCAGGGAAAGTGGGGTTAATTGGAAGCTCTTTCAAAGAGCCAGTGCAGTGGGTCAAATGGCCTCCTGTGCTGTAATATTTGATGAAATGTGCTGGTATAGCCTCCATTAATTATTTCATACTCAAAATGGAATCTACGATGATTTAATACAGATCCGTCTCTCCTGTGCCTGCCCTAGCTTAGTCAAAAGTACCTAAGAATTTTCTTTTAAGCGTGTGTTCACACAAACACACTTTGTTTTCCCCCCTTGGGGAACAGTAGGAGTATTCCCGAGCTGATTATCAGCTCGTTGAGTTGCGTTATGAACGCTCCTTCCATGACCAACAATCCCTGGAGTTGGACTCAAACGTGAGAGCTTTTGGTCCAGCGGTAGGAACACTACCACTCTGTCACAAGACCTCCGAATAATGTCCCTCTTCTTTAATTGGGTTAGTTTTTCAAACTCTACGACTGCAGATTTGCTAAATGTATTCGCAGTGACTTAGAAAGTATTTGCATTTTATTTGGCTGGCACTGGGTCTGTTAAATTATTCCCCTGGTACAAGGTTATTGGATTCTTACACTTTATTTCAAGGCGATTATTTTTGCATGAGCTTACAGTGCGATTGTTACACTTAATAAGTGTTTTTATTACTGAGCCTTTAGCCATAATATATGGGCCATTTACGGCTCTAAACAAGGTATTAGTTACATCTTTTCTGTGCTGTAAGTGTGACCCATGAATAGTTTCATAAAATAATTACCAGATAGACTGTGCAGTTTAGAATGTATTGAGGAAAGACGAGTATCAAAACAGGAATAAAAATGCAGGTACCAGATGTGTGTTTAACCTCGTGAATATTTAAATTTTATTGGAAAATGAAATATGAAACCTAATTTTACAGGGTTTTTTTCCTGATGGGTAGTCGAATGTTATTCAAGACGTTCTTCATTTCAGGAGTTAGATGTAAAAAAAAATAGCATGGCGACTAGTTGAATTGGTTGCGTTGCTTTGCCCTCTCCATTGATCCTGATCATCCCAGGGGTGAAATAAAACAAAAACTATTAAAGCTGGTATCACCTTGTGTTTGGCTGTAAACTGATCTGTAACTTTTCATTTTTATATGAGGGCCCAGATTTTAAACCAGCTTCCCGGGGCAGACAGGAAATGAAACATTCCCGCCTCTGACCCCCACCATTTCCAGCCACCGTATGTTTTTATTTGTTCTTGTGATGCGAACATCCCTGCCATTTATTGCCCCTCCTTAATTGCCCTTCAGCAGGTGGTGAGGAGCCACCCCCAACTGAGTGACTTGTGAGGCCATCTCAGAGAGCAGTTAAGGGCCAATACGTCGCTATGGATCTGGACTCCCCTGTTGGCCAGACCAGGTCAGGATGGCAGATTTCCTTCCTTTAATGGAGGGGCTTCCCCGTGACCCAAGTTCAATGCTTTAAAGAGGCAGAGTGAGAGCAGTGGCCCGGGGTGGTGGGATTGTGGAGGGGTAGAATTGTGAGAATGGGGGCTTTGAGGTGGAGTTATGAGAGCGGGGGAATTGTAGCTCTTGGTTGCGGGGGGGGAGGTTTGATTTAATCAATTTGCAGGCACTGATGGAGGCAGTTCTGAGGCCTCAGAGCTTATTCCCTTAAGATACACCTCCCCAATTAGAACAAAGAAAATGAATTATGCGTGCGCATGTCACAGAGCCGCGGAGCCAATCCTGTCTTTGCCCCCAATTGCTCGTCCCACAGTTCGGAAACTGCTGCCTAAAGGAGATCAGTGAACCAGATGGGTTTCGACGAAAAGCCACTAGTTTCACGATCATCATTAGTGGGGTCAGCATCTCGTCTATTTTATTAATTAATTGAACTTCAGTTCCTTCAGCTACCTTGGTGGGACTTGTATTTTAGTTCCTGGGGCATTAGCTGAGGCCTCTGGATTGCTAGATCAGTAATGTTGCCTTAACATTTTTCCTGCTTATTCAGGCCCTGGCTGAGGCTCCTAATGAAAGCAGGAAGGGGCCTACTTCAGGTTGATGTCAATATTGGTGCTGTGACACAACGTTAAGGGCTGCGGATCGAGCGGCCTGCTCTGTCTGCTGTCCAGTGGACGGGAGAAGTCGATCGACCAGAAGAGGCCAGGTTAAGTTTTCAACCTTTACCTGGTGTGTCAGAAGAAGCAGTAGTGTTTGCGCCCCACCACTGGCATCACAAGGAGCCTGTGGGCTCCTCGGCCTAGTATTCCCCCAAACCTTTATTAATATTATTTTTTTAAATAGGAAATCTAGCCTGCCCCTTCCACTGCAAAATGCTTTATCGCCAATGAAGTACTTTTTAAGAGCAGATACAATTTTAATGTAGGAAATGCAACAGCCAATTTGTGTACAACAAGTTCCCACAAACAGAAATAATGGCCTGATGGTCTGTTTTAGTGCTGCTGGTTGAGGGATAAAGATTGGCCAAAACTATGGGGGATTTTCCATGCTATTTGTCAGAATAGTGCAATGGAATCTTTTACGTCCACGATAGAGATCAGATTTAATGGCTCATCCTAATGATCGAAAACACGGACGACCACAGCATGTTTTATTGCAAGTTGGGAAATTTCGACAAAAAGTATTTTCCACTGGAAGATTTTTCTTGTAATTGGAGCTAATGGTTTGCAGCTTCTGTTAATGTCGTTGGTCTTGATGGTAGAGAACAAGTTTCAATTGAATTTAGAATTGAATACCTTTCATTGTTCTGCCATTTCCTGTCGCCATGAATTCACCTATCTTTGTGTCCCTGGGTGCTAGATTTGCAGTTTGTGGAGATGGTAACGTTTAAGGTACATGGTAGTCTGATATTTGTTAGATTGGTTCCTACCTAGTAACAAGGGTGAGACACTCTGGGGGTGTTTTGATAGATCACCAGGACAGTTAAGGGGCAGTGAACAACTCCTCTTGAGGCAGTCAGTATTGAGGAGTCTGTCAGTCAACAAGTGACATGGAGACTAAAGGGACAGTAAAAGCTCCCATTTAAGTTAAAGAGCGAGCTGCTGGAAGCAGACATTAAGTAAAGAGGGTAATCGGTGAAAAGGTACTCCTTTGGAGCAGTGCAGTTCTGTTTGGCATGGCCCTAGACCTGAGTGTACTCTGGAATCCAGGGAGAAGGAATATTGAAAGGCAACATTAAAACCCTGTGTTGTGGCCAATGTAAAAGCCATCTGAATGTTAGTTATTTTTGGAGAGAATTCCAACGCAAGATCTTCCCTTACATCATAGGCAAGGGGGCGTGGAAACTCCGGAAACCCGATCTCGCCGGCGAGAATTCAATTTCTCTTGCGATTTTGAGTATGCTTCGCCATTCTCGCTGGCGGCAGACACGGGGACAAAACTCCGCCCAACGTTCCCACTCCTGCCATTCATGTGGATGGAATTCATGGGGCTGAGAGATGTTATCTGAGTGATCTTCAGCAGAATTTCTGAAAACAATTTCCTGCGCCTCCTCCTTCCCAACAGGATCAACAGCCTGCAATTGTGCAGTGCCTTTAATGCAGTAAAATGCAGGAGCATAACCGGTCAAACAGTGCCACCGAATGACATGAGGTATGAGGACAGGTGACCAGAAGCTGAGTCAAAGAGGTTGGTTTTAAGGAGAGTCTCACAGGAGTGAGAAGTGAAGAGTTTTAGGGAGAGAATTCCAGACCTTAGAGCTTACTGACCAAAAGCAAGAACACCAAAGGTGAAGGGAAGAAATAACCATTAGTTAGCAAATGTTGCTTGAGGACTCCACTGTTTCTTTTCTAAGGTTATTTGAACCTGTTACTGCTTTATTTATCCCTTGCCTTCTATATATTCGAGAGGCGTATACTGCTCAGTTTATTTTACATTACCCCTCAAAGCACATGTTACGTAGCATTGTCCTCATCAAGTAATGTAACTCAAAACATAACAGGCTCTCACTGCCTAACGAGGCAACCCCATTAGGGAATGCCCACTGCCAGAACACACAAGTCACAATCACAACTTGCAAACAATTGCTCTGTGCTTGCAGTTGTTCCTGTGTCGACACCAGTTCTCGAGATCCTGCCCCACAATATAAAAGGAGGAATTTTCCAGAATTCGTGACTGCTTCTGTTTGAAGCCTGTCCAGCTTAAATAGAATGATAGACACTGCAGTAAAAATGTAAAATGCTGGGAAAACTCAACAGGTCTGGAAGCACCTGTGGAGAAAGAAACAGAATTAATGTTTTGAGTCTGTTTGATTGTTTAGAGCTGAAGAGAGGTATAAATGCGATGGGTTTCATGCTATTGAAAAGGTGGGGGGGTGGAGCAAAATAAAAGGTCTGGTATAAGTTGGAGGGGAGGAGCGATTAAATGACAAGATGCCATGGACACAAGACAAAGGGAGTGTTAATGATATTACTAAAAATTAAAGCGGATGTTAATAGTAGCATAAAGGTCAGCCTGATCTGTAAACAAGATAGCAGAATGTTTTAACAAGGGTCAGTGCTTTCTGAAAGCAAAACCTGAGACTAGCCCTTGGGGGTGGGGGAGTGAGGGAGGAATCAAAATTGAGGATATTCATGGCCTGAAGTTGCCAAACTCAATGTTAAGTCACAAAAAGGCTGCAAAGTACCTAATAGGGAGATGAGGTGCTGTTCCTCCAGTTCGCATTGGACTTCACTGGAACACTGTAGCAGGCCGAGGACAGAAATGTGAGCATGAGCGCAAGATGGTGAACTAAATTGGCAAAGCGGCAGGCAGATCGGGGTCATGCTTTCGGACTGAAAGAAGGTGATCCTCACAGCGTTACCCAGTCTATGCTTAGTCTGCCCAATGTAGAGAAGGCTGCACAGTGAGCAGAACATACAGTAGATTAAGTTGAAAGAAGCACAAGTGAATCACTGTTTCATAGACACGGCACCCTGCAGCATGGCTGCCTTCTTGAAGAGAACTTTAAAATGATGATAACGTGATGCTATTCTTTAAAACTTTGCCTGCTGAGCAGATCCTAAACCTGCACACACACACACACACTTCCCAGGTATCCAGAACAATGTTTATTTTTTGTTTCATTAGCTTTTCTTTCAGGCATTAATACAAGTTTTTCTCTTTTCTTTCAGTCGTATTTGGTAATTGTCTGGATATTTGAGATCTACATGCTTCCACTTGCCCTCTTGATGCTCTTTGCCTGGAACTACATTCAGATGGCCAGAGGGAAGGTTGTCAGCCAACACTACATGGTGAGATATTGATGAGAGTCTCATTTTTCAGTGGGAGAAACATGCTTTTTCTCAGATAACTAATAAAGTCCCAGTGTTATCAACCAAGTGTCTTCCCCTGTTTAAATGGCACACCTTGTAAAAAATCTGACATTTATGTCAAGATTTTCATAAACCCCAAACATCCCAAAGTGGCTTACACCAATGAAGTACTTTTGAAGTATGGTCACTGTTGGAATGTAGGAAATGAGGCAGCCAATTAGCACACAACAAACTCCTACAAACAGCAATGTGATAATGTCTAGATGCCCTTTTTTTGTGATGTTGATTGAGGGATAACTATTGGCCAGGACACCATTGATAACTCCCCTGTTCTTCTTCCTCCATGGGTTCATTTATATCCACCAGAGTAACTGATGAGGCCTTCATTTAACATCTCATCCAAAAGACAGTCCCTCCAACAGTGAGCACTTCCTCAGTCATGTGCTGGGATGACAGCTTTGATTTGTGTGCTTAAGCCCTGGAGTAGGGCTTGAACCTGGATCCACCTGACTCAGAGTTAAAAGTGAAGTCCATTGAGCCACAATGGACACTGTTACAATTGCTGTAGAGATGGGTACTGTTTAAAGAGAAATTCAAACACCCAGTGATTAACTGAAAGAATTTACATCCGCAGATTGCATGTTTGTAAACAAAAACAAACCCCACTGCATACAAAAACAAAATTAAACAAAGCAAGCACTACGAACTTAACACTATAGTTTGTTAAGATTTAGGTCAGGATTTTCCGGGTCCCCCGCCCCCCCATCCACAGCAAATGCGGAGAGCTATTGGCCACTAGTGGGATCTTCCGGTCAAAGCTGAAGTCTATGGGCTTTAGTGTGGCTCGCCTGCCCTACCTCCAGGGAACCTACTGTGAGGAGCTGATATCAGGAGAAACAGAGATCCCACTGGTGGGAGGGACCTGAAAATTCCATCCTTCAGGGTATAAATCTAGTACTTCTTTGACTTCCTAATTCGACCAAGCATTCTCTTATACATCACAAGATCATAGGAGTTCATTCACTCCTACTCTTGGAATCAAACCAAGTACGCCACAGCTCTCTGGAATTCATTTGAATTTCTCCTCAGTGTTCTAGTAATTCTCTGAGGCACAAGGAGTCATGGAAATCCTTTCATTACCTTTAAGCTAAGTAACCCTCCAACTCATCTTCAAAACGTTATAGCTGTGGACTTCTCAGCTTAAGCGTGGGCTTCACTGAATTCATGCTCAGTGATTTAAAAATTAGGAACCACCAGGTTCTTAATCACTTATACACTCCTTGGGCGTCATCTAATGAAAAGAACAGTCCATTGTGGAAGGGATTAGAGGGGGCATTTCTGCCGCATGTAACGTTGAGAATGACCCTGCTATCGGCGCTTTTTGATTTGTCGGGCCACAGTGGAAAATCCCCCACCGAGGCCACTTGTTATGGGCGAGGTGTTTTCAGAACCCCAAAATGTATCATGAAGTTAACCAAACTCCCCCCTTTAATGTATTTGTTGCTTTTCCTAGCACACGGCTTATTCCCTAGGTGTGGGATTACAATTATGGACACGTGGGTTTTTAAACACAAAACAATGTTTATTCCATGAACTCAACTTAACATCTTAAATAAACATTGGATCTCTTAACACCCCTTTCTTCAAAGATAACTCCAAAAATATTACAACAGTAAATAATCCCTCAAAATGTTACTTCAAACTTCCAAGAGACTTAACACCTTTAAACAGGATCACATCAGGTTAAAAGCTTTACTGTTATGCGTTTAAATCACCCAAATGATCCAGAGATAGTCTTTCATGGCAGATATCATAGCAAATCCAGCTCACTGCAAAACACAGACACACACCCAGCTCTTTTTCTCCAAACTGCAGCTCTCTGGAAACACACAGACAGACACAAGCTCTTTTTCAAACCTGAAACTAAAAACTGCCAAAATGGCTGATCTAAACCCCCGCTCCACCCACTCTCTGACATCACTGTTTACTTAAAGGTACATTGCATAAACATCCATGTCTTAAAGGTACTCTTACATGACACACTCAGTCGCATTTCCTACACAGGAGTTCCGCTCGTCAGTACAGAAAGAGATCTCTCGGTGGCAACCCCTGGACCCCTCCCCAAAGGCCCACCACACCTGTTCAAGGCAAAATGTCACCTGGGAACCTTGTCACTGCCTGCTGTGGATCCTGGAAGTTCCCCACTAGCCTGACAGTGCCACCAGGGCACCCTGGATAAGCCAGGCTGGCACCCAGGTGGCACTGCCAGGCATGGTGCCCATGTGCCAGGATGCCACCCCACACAGATACCAATCACCAAGGGGCCTCCAATCGCCTGGCAGACCCCACAGGTGCCATTCTGCTTGGTCCCCGACAATTGTTAAATGGCGCCCAGCTGGTAGATCTAGGGTGCCGGTTAGATCTGGCGTTGGCAGAGTTAAGTAATCTTTTGAACTCACTTAACCCTGTAAGCCCCCCCCCCCCGCCAACCCTACCCATTGTGGGTGGGATCCGGATCACAATGTCTCACGAGATATTATTAGATCTCACGAGGTGTAATGACCATCGGGAATTCCAGAAGAGATCTCTCGCAGGATCCACCGGTCACATCCCATCCCGATTCCGGCGGGGTGCGATTTGTAAATCATACCCCTTGTCTTGGCTTTAGACGTACAGACTGCTCTCCTGCTCCTGGCAGATGTCTCTCTCTCCCTCTCTATCTCTCTCTGCCTGTTCCCAAGCTGAACTGCTTGTTTTTAGTTGAAGAAAACACACAGACAAAAACCAATACCTTCACTGTATAGGCTAGTTCCATTGCAGCATAGAATACGTACGATGTTCCCAAACAGAAATATAAATCAATTATCCTTTATCTTCAAAGTAACTCTTCGGTTCTGGCAACTCGATAAATCATTTATATCTCTTAATGCAGGTAACAACCCTCTTTCCAGACTTGCTTATTCCACCAAGCAACTCTCTGGTTTACAAATGTGCTGTTACCTGCTTTGAGTTTGAACTAATTGACTAGCCTATATCCCTTACTGAAATAACTGTAGACCTTCTGACTCTACTAAAGGCTCAGATGGGTCATCCATTGTTTCAGTTTTTTTCACTTCAAACCCCCACCTTATTAAATAAATGCAAGTTGCCCTTTGAACTGTAATTATCCTAGGTCTGTTTATCAGTTTTTCAACCAAGTGTTTCTATGGGAATATCTCTATTTGAATTCTGTTACTATTAAAGGTTGTTTTCTAAACCATAAAAATTGATAAAATTAGATATTCGTAGCAACGCTTAATAACCATAAGAACAAATAGGGAGTATTCCTCTTGTTAGTGGACAGCTGCTGAACTGAAGTTGGCCCCTTGATAATATAAAACATGTAGAACATTTGAAATTTAATCATGATTGCGGCCAAAACTTTCCGTCCTCGTTCGCAGCTGGGATTTTCCGGTGCTGGCGAAAGTGAATGGAGTTTTGGCCAAATTTTCTCCCCTCGCTCGCAATGGGTCCCACCATGGATAGGACCGGAGAATCCCGCCCTAAATATCCATCTCGATCCATGCCAGGAATTCCTGGGCTGTGGCCAATCTCGAGAGGAAGATTGATGGAACCTTGTAGTAAAGGCATAAATAGGTAAAATTGGCCATTAACCCAAATCGTCTGAGGATTCTATCACCCTCCCAGAAATTACAGTAATGGGTTGCGAAAACCACCTGAAACATCAGGGTACTGATTTCTCCTGAGCGTTCACACTGTGAAGTTATTTACAAAGCAAAGTCTATTCTTCTGCTTTTTCAGCGTCTTTTCCTCTTCACACAATTTCAATTGTTTATTTATTGAACTTTTCAAGCTTGTTTATAACCCCTCTCAATTCATTGGGTCATAAAGTGGCACTGACGAGACTGGACCATAAAAAGGGTCACCTCCCGTTCCAATAAATTGCAGTTTAAAAAAAAAAGACAATGCTGTTCGTTATGCTTGGCTTAATTCCATTGACAGAGGTCAGAATATTCCATAGAGCTGCTCTCGCTAACCTGGCCGAGTGTGCAGCAGGAACTAAATGGAGTTACCATGGAATGGAGATGATGGGCGAAATTCTCCGGTATCGGCGCGATGTCCGCCGATTGGCGCCCAAAATGGCGCAAATCAGTCGGGCATCGCGCCGTCCCAAAGGTGCGGAATGCTCTGCATCTTCGGGGGCCGAGTCCCAACCTTAAGGGGCTAGGCCCGCGCCGGACGAATTTCCGCCCCGCCAGCTGGCGGAAAAGGCCTTTGGTGCCCCGCCAGCTGGCGCGGAAATGACATCTCCGGGCGGCGCATGCGCGGGAGCGTTAGTGGCCGCTGACGGCATTCCCGCGCATGCGCAGTGGAGGGAGGGGCCTGCCAACCGGCGCAGCGCGATTCCCACCCCCGCCGAATATCCGGTGCCGGAGAATTCGGCAACCGACGGGGGCGGGATTCACACCAGCCCCCGGCGATTCTCCGACCCGGTGGGGGGTCGGAGAATCTCTCCCCAGAATCTTTATTATTGTCACAAGTAGGCTTACATTAACATTTCAAAGAAGTTACTGTGAAAATTCCCTAGTCGCCACACTCTGGCGCCTGTTCGGGTACACAGAGGGAGAATTCAGAATGTCCAATTCATCTAACAAGTACGTCTTTCGGGATTTGTGGGAGGAAATCGGAACACCCGGAGGAAACCGACGCAGACACAGGGAGAATGCGCAGTTTCCGCACAGACAGTGACCCAAGCCGGGAATCGAACCTCGTACCCTGGCGCTGTGAAGCAACAGTGCTAACCACTGTGCTGAAAGAAGATCCTGGTCCTCTCGCCCCAAGTTTCTCCCATAACACGACCCGAATCGAAGGAATCTGAGAAACTGAACTCGATTGCTGGACGTTAAAGAAGGTTCATTGCTACTTTGGGGAGGGAGAAGAGCCAGGTATACATTTAGTAGCAATAATGCTGTGACCAAGCTGTTTCCACCTGCTGTAACCTAGACAAGGCTCACTGGGTCAGGCCGATTAGGCTCCCCGTGAGTCTCGTGGAGTATGTACTTCCCTGCTGAGGGGCACAGCTCCCTCAGCAGGAGGGGAGCAAATCAGGACATTAAAATCCCCTGCCTGAGTGTGGGCTGGTCGCGGGTAGTCCCTTCTAGGACCAGTGTGTGTAGAGTTTTCATTCTACATCAATAATCCTTTTGTTCCCTTACGCTCCTGTTCGGTCGCTTCCTTGGACTCAACACCACCGATGTGCTTTCACGCAAATGAATGCCTGTGTTTGTGTATTTGAAAGCCTATTAGTTGGGTGGGAGAAGGGAAAAAAATCTGTCAGGCATTTTTCTGTGATGACTGCCCCCTTTTAAGTCTGTCTTGCAGCAGTGTTGCTTTCTATAACATATTGATTGAGTGATCTCACCTACCTCCACTCTCTGGCCCACTGTTCTTACAGAGCATAAAATCAGGGCCCTGGAGCCACGCACAGAGTTCAGCCATGTGACTGCAAAAAAAACACCTCCACTCTCTGGCCCACTGTTCATACAGAGCATAAAATCAGGGCCCTGGAGCCAAGCACAGAGTTCAGCCATGTGACTGCAAAAAATCAATGTGTGTTACCAGGACCCGTCACTGCAGCAAACTTTTAATCATAACTGGAAGGAGTGGACATTCTTGATGGGATTGTTGGTGGGGGAGGCGAAAGAGTTGGCCAGATGCCTGAATAGCTTTCCTGCGGATAGGCAAGTTAAATCGCACCAGTAAATACAGGGCTGGATTCTCCATTTCTGAGTCTAAGTGTTGACGCCAACGGAGAATCCGTGGACTTTCACGTCGGAAGAATCGATGCCAAACCCACACCGATTCTGCTACCGGTGAGGAGCTAGCACAGGCGGCACATGGAACACCACTGAAATCCACGAAAAACGGAATGGGAATCACCAGATCTGTGATGGACACTCACCGGGCTGACAAGCTGCAGCTGCGCTTAAACAGTACCCCCCGCACACACATACTGATCGGGGCCGAAAAGATGGGATGGGTTGTGCTGGAGTGCCCATATAGCTGATGGGTTGGCTGGGGCCAGAGGGCACCCAGGGAAGTGCCCAGGGGGGGTCACCTATACGATCCAGGACACCAGGTTTAATGAAGGCTGTCAGCGGCATGCACAGCTGCATGGCTGCCTTGCCGGTTGCAGTAATGGTATTGCGTGCCCGTCCACCCTGACCCCACAGGCCACCTCCTGGCCACCCCCCACTACTACCCCCAGCCCTGGCAGGAGCCCCCTGGCCCCAGCGGCACAGATGTCGGCGAGGTATGGCGCTGCTGGACATGGTCCATATACCCTCTCTCTCTCTCTCAGCAGCCGCCACGCCAGGTTCACGATTTGTGAGAGCACACGTCGGGAACTTGGCCCATCGGAGACGGAGAATCGGGAATGGGCCCCCGATATGGGATATGATATGTGAACGGTGTGCATCGCATTGATGCCATTTTCAATGAGCTGGAGCATCGTGATTCGGTGTCAAACCTGCACCTGTCGTGATTTCGGCATCGGAAGCTAGTTTCCACCCAATCGCACGCCCCGATTTCGGCGTTGGTTAACGGAGAATCCCGCCCACAATGTGTGTCTTTGTAATTTTTGAGGGGTTTTAACTTCCTGGCCCGAAAGTCTGTTGCCTGTGATTTTGAAAAAAATCAAGAGGTTGGGTGGGGGGGAGGGGGAGTTTTCCAGCTATACCGCCAGCGGGACCTTCCGGTTCCTCTGATGGTGAGCTCCTGAGGTTTTCCAGTGGCAGCGGGGTGGATTCAATAGGAAATCCCATTGACAGCAGCGGGACTAAAAGATCCCGCCATCGGCCAACCGTGGACCACCTGCTTCCACTGAGAAAGCCTCACATTTTCCCAGTAACAGCACATTGCTGTGAGCTCTGCTGTGTGCTCTGTTTCACAAAAACATGGCTCACATCTGCCTCTCCGGACTGTGCCATACAACCCGATGGCTTCTCAACACCTGATGGATCACATGACGTCATCAGGCAAAGCGAAGGGTGAAGGGGTTTGCCTCCTCATCAACTCCTCCTGGTGCTCGGATGTGGCAACCATGGCGAACTACTGCTCCCCGGGCCTGGAATACCTGACTGTGAGGTGCCACCTATACTACCTTCCATGGGAGTTCACTTCTGCCATCATCACGGCAGTCTACATCCCACCCCAGGCGGAACTGAAGAAGGCGCTTGATGAATTGTCCACCGCTATAAATAACAATCAAACAAAATACCCAAAGGCCTTGTTCATCGTGGCAGGGGACTTCAATCTGGCCAACCTCAAGAGCGTACTGCCAAAATTCCACCAACACATCTCCTGTCCCACCAGGGGTCCCAACATCCTTGACCACTGCTACAGCGATATCAAGGGCGCCTACAGATCCCTGACAGCACTTCCGAAAATCGGACCACAAGACAGTGCTCCTTGTTCCAGCATACAGGCAGAAACCTAAGCAGGAGAATCTGGTTAAGAAAGTACTGCAATGCTAGTCCAAGGCAAGAAAAGAGCTACACGACTGCTTGGACTGGTCCATATTCAAGAGCTCAGCGGCCAATCTGAACGAGTATGCCACCACCATCACATACTTGATCAGTAAATGTGTAGACTATTACGTGCCAAAGAAGGTAATATACTTGTTTCCCAACTAGAAACCATGGTTTAACCGAGTGATTTACCTCCTACTGCAGGCCAGGTCTGAGGTTTCAAGACAAGTGACCCTGACCTATACAAGAAATCTAGGTATGCCTTCGCAAAGCCACCAGGGACGGCAAGAGACAAAACCAGTCTAAGCTAGAGTCACAGACTAACGGCATGGACTCTCGTCGGTTGTGGCAACGCTTCAACAACTTAACGGGTGACAAAGCAAAGCCAAGAAGAATCTCCGGCAATAACGCACCTCTCCCTAATGAACTCGATGCATTCTATGCTTGCTTCAGCAGGAAACCAACAAACTGTTGTCAACTGCCCCAGCAGCCTCGGACACACCCATACTTACCACCACACCTCCGAAGTCAGATCGACCTTCTTGAAAGTGAACTCTCAGAACGCAATGGGTCCTGACTGAGTCCCTGGTTGGACCAACTAGCGGGTGTGTTCGCGGACCTCTTCAACCTCTCCCCACTCTGTTCCAAGGTTCCCACCTGCTTCAAGAAGACCATCATCACACAGGTACAGAAGAACCAGGCAACGTGCCTCAACGTCTACTATACAGTGGCTTGACATCGATCATTATGAAGTCCTTCGAGAGGTTGGTCATGAGATACATCAACTCCATACACCCAAAATGCCTGATCCACTGCAATTCGCATACCGCCACAACCAGTCCACAGCAGACGCTATTTCCCTGGCCCTACACTCATCCCTGGAGCATCTCGACAACAAAGACTCCTATTCATTGACTACAGCTCCGCTTTCAACACTATAATCCCAGCCCAGCTCATGTCAAAACTCCAAATTCCTCCCTCTGCAACTGGATCCTCGACTTCCTGACCCGCAGACCACAATTCATAAGGATAAACAACAACACCTCCTCCACGATAGTCCTTAGTACCAGGGTCCCGCAAGGCTGTGTACTTAGCCCCCTACTATACTCCCTATTCACATGACTGTGTGCAAAATATGGTTCCAACTCCATCAACAGGTTTACTGATGACACGACCGTAGTGGGTCAGATCTCAAACAACGATGAGTCAGAGTACAGGAAGGAGATAGAGAACCGAGTGGAGTGGTGTGATGACAACAATCTCTCCCTCAATGTCAGAAAAACCAAGGAACTGGTGATTGACTTCAGGAAGCGAAGTACCTTACACACTCCTGTCTGTATTAATGGTGCCAAGATGGAGATACATGGAAGATAGGAGCAGGAGGAGGCCCCTTGGCCCCTCGAGCCTGCTTCGCCATTCATCACGATCATGGCTGATCATCCAACTCAATAGCCTAATCCTGCTTTCTCCCCATAGCCTTTGATCCCATTCTCCCCAAGTGCTATATCCAGCCGCCTCTTGAATATATTCAAAGAGATGGTTGACAGTTTCAAATTGCTCGGTGTGCACATCACCAGCGATCTGTCCTGGTCCACCCATGCCGATGCTACAACCAATAAAGTGCAACAGCGCCTACACTTCCTCAGGAAACTAAGGAAATTCGGCATGTCCACATTGACTCTTACCAATTCTTACAGATGCACCAAAGAAACCATCCTATCTGGCAACATCACAGGTTGGTATGGCAACTACTCGGCCCAAGACCATAAGAAACTACAGAGAGTCGTGAACACAGCCAAGTCCACCATGCTAACTCGCCTCCCATCTATTGACTCCATCTACACCTCCCGCTGCCTTGGGAAAATGGGAAGCGTAATCAAAGACCCCTCCCACCTAGGTTATTCTCTCTTTCAACCTCCTTCATTGGGCAGGAGATGCAAAGTCTGAGAACACGCACCAACAGATTCAAAAGTAGCTTCTTCCCTGCTCTTAACAGACTCCTGAATGATCCTCTATGGTCTGAACTGATTTCTCCATGCATTTTCTCGACTGAGTTATACTATACTCCGTATGCTTCACTCAATGCGTATGTCTATGTATTTACTTTGTGTATTTATCGTATATCCTATGTTTTTCATGTATGGAACGATTTGTCTGGACTGTACACCAAACAATACTTTTCACTGTACCTCGGTGACAATAAATCCAAATCTAAATCCAAATTAACTCCCAAGTGCCAAATTGTATTGATTCACATTAAGTGAAGAGCACAGAAACAGACTATTCAACCCAACTGGTCTCTGCCAGCATTTATACTCTACATTCTTCGTCTAAGCTTATCAGCATATCAGTCTATTCCATTCTCCCTCATGTTCATTTAATTTTCCCTTAAATGCATCTCTTCCACTTGCCTTAGCCAGTCCTGGTAACGAGTTTCAAGTTCTCACCATTTTCCGGATGAAGAAATTTCTCCTTGAATTTGTTAGTGGAGACCTCCTATTTATGGCCCCTGGCATCAGTCTTTCCCACAACTGGAAAGATCTTCTCTAATCACCCCTTTCGAATATAATTTGAATGACCTCAATCAAGCCAACCCCTCAACCTTCTCAGAGCAAAGAGCCCATGTCTATTAAATGGTGGGAGGATCCAATTATTTCAGGGTACCGCAGTTTTATATCAAGCACCATGTATCAGGCAGAGCTTTCAGTGAAGCTATCCATGTTAGTGAATGTGCTGATCAGGGTTCATGAGACAAGAGTTGCACATTCCGATCAGTTCCATTCATTGTCATCATGTGGCCTTTGTCAATGCTACTGATACGTTTGAACCCCAGCTAATAGCAGCCCTATGCTAACACTTGGATCCAGCTATGAATTGCTCAAGATGCTGATGGTTTAATGGTTAAATCTACGTTCACAACAGTGCAGGTGTGAATCCAGCTGCAATGATTCCGAAGGAAACCAGGAGTGTGGTGACAAGAAGAGCATTCTGGCAACCTCCTTCTGTCTGTGGATATATTTGAAGATTTTGATGCAGATGCCAGGCTGTAATCAATGTCATAAACTGTGGCATAAAGTACATGAAAATATGGTGAAAAGGCGAGACATGGCTTGGTAATTTCCCAGCCTCTTGAAGACCGATTTGGCTCCCAACGTGGTCCTGCCTCTGGGGCAGTTTCACAGGCAGAGCTACCACTGGATTTGGCAACTCACTCAGCCGATGCAGCCAGGTGATCGAGGTAATGAAGGCCTCAATGAAGGACCATTTTCCAAGGCGCGTTTCCCACTCTTGCTTGCACACACCACCCCCGCAGCCACTGTGTCATGTGCCCGGAAATGTTTTGGAGACAATTTCGCAATGGGAGGTCAAAGTGTCATCAGAGGCTGCTGCGAGTGGTGATATTGTATCAGGGAGACGTAAGACAGGAAGGGTTGATTAAAATCACAGCTTAATGCATTCCTGTGGAGTGGAGAAGTTTCTGCTGTACACTGAGGACACTCAGTTTTGTGGCTTGATTTTTTATTACTCCTCTAGGCCCTTTTGTGCAGGCATTCATTTTGAGGTGCCCCTTAGGTCTCCATCTTTTTAAGCAGTGCTCGGCTCCCCAGGGTTGCTCGGCAGCCCTCCTGTCATGCCCCCTGGCCCTCCCATGTTGGTTGGCTGCCTCCCATGAAATCATGCAGGCAGGTGGACCGCTGACGTGGGCCAGGATATAGACCTGATGCTGGTGAACTTTCTAAATCAGGAAGATTGTAAGGGAAGGTGAGGGGAGGGGGGGGGGGCTCTTACTGTTTAATTGTTATTCTGTGTTTTTGTATGTTTTAAATTGTAATATTGTAATGTAATAAAATTGTTAAAAATTCTAATAAAAATATATTTAAAAAATAATAATAAATGGGCTCTATTTTATGTGCCCCAGCCAGGCTTGTTTTCAGTGTAGGGAGATAGGGGTGGTGGTTATGCATTTAAAGTGGAATAATGCAAGTGCTCACCCACTACCTCCCATAATATGGAGGATCAGCAGGTGCTGAGATTTTCAACTCTCCTACCATATTCAAATGTATAATCAAGGACCAATTACGCTTGTTAACAAGGTTCATGGCATAAAATGGTTGGCCATTTACTTCCCCCCCCCCCCCCACTCAACCCAGCTCCTGGTAATATTCTGCTTATTGCATTAAGCATTTTGCCACTGGCACACATCACTGAAATTCAACAGTGCAGATCAACCCTTTTGAGCACTATATATCTTTTAGACCTTGCACATTTCATAAAAATGTTTACAGCACAGATGGAGGCCATTCAACCCATCAAGTCTGTACTGACTCTCTGCAAGAGCAATCCAGCTGGTCTCATCCCTCTTCCATTTCCCAATCTGCCTTAAGTGATTTTCATTTTCAACCCAGTGAGCAGGTGAGTAAGTGCCCTCTGTAGCGAGGTCACATTGTTTTGGACATACTTTCTGCAGGTAATGAGATGTATGCCTCACAATTCAAGGTAAAAATGTGGTGGCCTCTCAGTAATCGAGCGCTGCTCTAAAAGCATCGAAACCCTTTGCTTACGTTGTGATCATCCAAAGTTAAGAATGTTTCAACAATGTAAGACAAGTATGTTATCTGAAGCTAACTCCTTTTCTTTCTCTTCTTGATGTGCCAGGAGGATGACGATGTGGACGATGATGACGATGAGGAGGATGAAAAGGTAATGGACAACATGTCTAATTATTTCTAGACAGGCAGAAACTTCATTTGTCGATGAAACATCGTGAAATGCAGTGTTTCTTCTCTTCAAAAGCCATTGCTGAGAATTTTCTCTGTCACTCTGCCAGCTCTCATTGTACTCAAAGTACTGGAATGGAATTACTGGCAGCCACTAACCTTGGCTTAAGTGCATGAAAGTAAACTTGGCAGATACAGTAGATATGCTTAAAGCAGAAACCCATCCTAATTAGATGGTTTGAATAACTTGAAACAAGTATTTGCGATTTTCCTTTGTATCTGTGTCTGACAGTGTCACCAAATCATTTCCACATTCCATGTCAGCCATTCACCGAAGGCCCCGATTGTCAGTACTGGCATAAAATAGTGTTCTGCAGGAGCTGGGAATAGTTTAATACAGTTGCAGACATCAGAAAATCTATCTGTCTGTGTAATCGAAAACCTTGAATTGGTAACACTGCCAGACCACATTGTGGTGAAGTCAATGGGTAATGAATGAGCGGTAACGTCCGCTATTCTAACTACCACCAGCAGCGGCTGTAACAGCCCGCACAGGGCCTATGGGATGGGAATGATTTTCTTCCCCATGATCCATGTGGAGTGTGAGTTCCCCTGCTATGGGCGGGGGATTTCTATTAACCTTTGTATAAAAGGTCGACCACCGACCAGAACAAGAACCAGGGCAGTATATATATCGTGTTGTAAGTAAAATTACTTTTCTTTATTTTACTCGGTGTGGACTCCCCATGTCCTTATTAAAGCGGCAGTGCGATCTCCTTGAACTAAGATAGAATCGCCACAATGCCTGCTGTATTCACTTTCTCGGGAGATAGCTGTGTAACCTTTTCACCCCGTTAACGCCAAACACAGCAAGAAGGCAGCCAACCTACAGGGAAAACATGGTCCTGGGAAGCAACCTCAGGCAATGGCGAATCAACAGCCCATTTTGCACCCAGCCCGACTCTCTGTGACATTTTTCACCCATTTCCTGGTACCACCCAATGCCAGTCGCCAACCCCTGCCTCTCCGTCCTCTGCCTAACTCCGGACCTCAGGAGATCCATGATTAATGCATTTAGATCTTGCAAATAGTAACAACATCTATTCTAAAATGTCACTATTCAGACTTAATGCCAACCCTTAAGACGTCAAGTTGGGCTGCTCTTTTTTTTGGAAATCTGTCTTTCACATCTCTGATCAACTAGCTAACAGTTTTCCTTTAAAAATAAAGGTTTTTTTTAAAAAAAAAATTGTAATAACCATATAGTTACCTCTGAAACCGTCCTTTGTATCAGTTATTAAGGTTGCTAATCACAGGCTCCAGCCTCTCTGAAAGGCCTCGGATTTATGTTGATGATTTTGTTTGGGTGAAAGATTTTGGATTCCACCTGGGCCAGCAACTTGTAGAATGCCACCGTCTGAGCATGTTGTCATGCGAGAGTACCTTTAAGAAATGGGTGTTTAAGAAATGTACCTTTAAGAAATGGAGCTGCTCATGTTACTGGAGTGATGTCAGAGTGTGGGTGGAGCTGAGTTCTACTTCTACATTTTAGTTTCAGTTTGAGAAAAGCTTGGGTGTGTCTGTTTTTTTCAGTGAAGTAGAGCTGTACTGTTGATCTCTGCCATCCAAAGACTATCTATGGATCACTTGGTGAACCCAAAATTGTAAAAGGTCTCAGTATTGAATGTAAACCTAATGTGCTCCTGTTTGAAGGTTTGTTAAGTCTTTTGGATGTTAAAAGGACAGCTTACAGGGTTACTTAGTGTTGTATTCTTTGTGGTTGTATTTGAATTAATGGTTGCTTAGATGTTCACTGTTTGTTTTAAAAAGGGTTAACTTTCGTTCACAGAATAAACATTGTTTTGCTTTTTAAAATATTGTCCTTTTCTGCTGTACCACACCTGTAGAGTGGACCGTGTGTTCCCCATACCACAATCTATTAAAAATTGTGGGTCAGGTGTACTCCATGATACACTTTGGGGTTCTCTAAACCCTGGCCCATAACAATGTGCAATGTGAATAATCCCCCAGCGTGATCCTCCCAGCTGTGGTGTGCAGTACTTTGAAGTGCGACTGTCTTTAGGATACAAGATTAAATTACTTCAAAACAACATAGAACCATTTTTGCTATGTGGGAACCATGACAGGAAATCTGTTATTTGCTTTGTCAACTGGCTAAATAGCAACAGCCCCTTATACCAATAACTTGGAAGTTATGGGCGTTCACAAAACTGATATATTTATGCAGCTGTGATTTATTTATGAAGTTGCAGTGGGTATGGAAAACAATAACTAGTTATTTATCCAACTGTTAATCATAAGCATTCACTTCATTGCCTTTGGATAGAGCTCTTGCCAATACCTTATTTTTTTCTCTTGAGATATATGTCCATCCCCACGCCTTGACAACAATAAGCCCACACCCCTTTCCCCACCCAGGATTAGCATAATAACATAACCTCTTGACTTATATCAAACTATCTAATTGTTATGATCCCAGCTGGTTTTATAACTGGACGAGAAGATCCCAAAATGGAACATTGGCTCAAAAGACCTTGGGCTGGATTCTCCATTTCAGCGACTAAGTGTTGATGCCAACAGGCCATGTGTGGTCTTTTATGAGGGGCTACCACCGATGCCTGGTGAAACTCCTGGCTCCTGCAAGAATGGCGGTCGCGCCGTACCACATGGCAGCCGTGCGCGAACCCGACCCGCCATTTGAGACCCAACAACCCACCCCCTGGTCACCCCCTCACCAGTCCCCCCCAGCCCTCGCAGAAGTCCCCTCGTCCTGCGGCACGGATCCTGGCCGCCACGCCGGGTTCCCGCACAATTGCGACTACACGTGTAATTAGTTTTAACAAGAAAGAAAACATTTATTAAACATGAAAAGTTGGATTATTATACAATTCTCCTTCACCCCCCCCCCCCTTAGCTTAATAGTTACACACAGGTTTTAGTACCTTTTATCTCAGACTTCTTAGAAACCTCTCTTCATTTTGCTAGTTTTCTTAACTAGCTGCTCTTCAGATCTCTGCAGTTGTTTTCTTCACCATTACTCCATGATATAGCTTTTCTTCTAGCACGGTTGAGCGAGATGTTCCCTCCGCATCATCTAAACCAACTAATTTTAGCAGAGCTGTGAGAGCTGCCTTCTTTCTCACTACCTATCACCAACTGCAATCAAATTAGCTAAACTAAAACTTAAATGATTCTCTATGTTAGAAGGACCCAGTTGCGAAGCAACACCCACATGCTTATGTCTTTTATTAACACGAATTACAAAATATATCTTAATCTACAATGGTCTCAGTAACACAAAGTCGCTTTTACGTACACAAGGTGACTGGTCTGAACCCCAACCACTCTGAACCCCAGCTGAATGTTTATGGATGCCTCCTCAGAGTCCCCCGAGATGATGATCAAGTGAGAGTTTCTAACTCCCACTCTCAAAAACACACTTTTAAAATCTTCTCTCATAAGTATGCTTTCACTTAATGGTTTGCATTCCAAAATCCAGACCAGATTTTCCAAATGACACTTTCAAACAAAGCTTCCTCTCCACTTTTAACAGCGAATCCTGTCCAGGATTAAACACAAATTCCTTTAGATTTCCTTTGTCTGAACTGCTTTTACACAAACTCTGAGATCCAGCCACCAATTTCCATAGTTATTTCGACTCATGTTCCCCATGCTGTAGCAAAATCTCACAAACCTGAACATCACTTCATATATATTCCTGGTGTCTCAGCCTTCTTCTCAGCTCTGTCTCTCTTTACTGAACAGTGCTCTATTCTAGTACTTTTAACGTCAGACTTCTTGGAAACTTCTCTTCATTTCTCTAGTTTGCTTTACCAGCTACTCTTCAGATCACTGTACTTGTTTTCTTAACCATTACATCATTGTGTGGCTTTTCTTCTAGCAAAGCTGGGAGATGTTTCCTCTCTAGCCTTCTAAATCAGTTGCTTCTAGCAGAGCTGTGAAAGCTGCCTTCTCTCTCACTACTTGGCTCCAACTACAATCAAGTTAGCTAAACAAAAACGTAAAAGCTTCTCCACCTTACAAGACCCCAGTTGCTAAGCAACACCTACATGCTTATGCCTTTTATTTATTCTTCACACTGTAGCCCTGTCTTAAGCACAATAGAAACAAGTTGGAACTTAACCAATCCCGACAGATAAAAACACATTTGTCCAGCATGAATCCAACTATAGGTTTTACCCTTCCAGGTACAGAAACATTAAATTAAACCCACTTAAAACTATACCTTATTTCTAATGTTTACCTATGCAAATATAAATCTCTTAAAACTATGCATATAACTGATTGGCTGAAATCTCATTGAAATTTTGTTATGCGATGAACAGTACAAATCATTGTATATCAAGAGAAAATGAAAACTATATATCACCAATTTTAAACTAATAAATTCTAATGCAAAAATTATCCAGTTCTGGCAGGGAGCAGGACGGAAAGCAATTCAATATTTACAACTATGTGTGTTGAAAGCCCTTTTTGATTGTTTAGTTCTTGCACTACATTGAGAACTTAGCACTGGAAATGTGGCTTTTCAGACATAAATGCCTGGATTTTATATTGAGACTAAAGGCGAGGCTAATGGTGCTCATCACCGTTGTTCTGGAGTGAATCCGATAGCAGCTTCTGGAGTCTGGACAATCGCAGTTAAATGTAGAAATCCTAAAGTTACAGCTCAGTTTACCTTTGGTCTTCTGCAGGCTGCACTGTAATAGAATCGCTGCGAGGGACTCAGTTTTGTAATCAAAGAAAGGGGGGCTGGGGTTGCAGTACTTAGCCAAGAAACATGCCGGAAAAAGTTATGGTTGGTGTCTTGAGGTGAATTTTTATTGGGTCATAGAGTTTTACAGCACAGAAAGAGGCCCTTTGGTCCATGAAGTCTGCGCCGGCCATCAAACATCTATCTATTCTAATCCTATTTTCCAGCACTCGGTCCATTGTCTTGTATGCAATGGCATTTCAACTGCTCATCTAAATGCCTTTTAAATGTTGTGAGGGTTCCCGCCTCGACCACCCTTCTAGGCAGTGAGTTCCAGATTCCCACCACCCTCCAGGTGAGAAAGGTCCTCCTCAAATCCCCTCTAAATCACCTGCCCCTTACCTTACATTTATGCCCCTGGTTATTGACCCCTTTACTAAAGGGAAAAGTTTCTTCTTATGTACCCTATCTATGTCCCTCACTATTTTGTACACCTCACTCATGCCCCCCCCCCTCAGCCTTCTCTACTCTAAGGAAAACTACCCCAGTCTAGCCAGCCTCTCTTCATAGCTGAAACGTTCCAGCCCAGGCAACACCCTCGTGATTCTCCTCTGCACCCTTTCTAGCGCAACCACATCCTTCCTACAGTGTGATGACCAGAATTGATCACTGTACTCTAGCTGTGGCCTTACAAGCGTTTTATACAGCTCCATCATAACCTCTCTGCTCTTACATTCTATGCCTCAGCTAATAAAGGGAAGTATCCCATATGCCTTCTTAACCAGCTTATCTAGCCTTCATAGCGAGAGGATTTGAGTACAGGAATAGGGATGTTTTACTGCAATTGTTTAGGGCATTGGTGAGGCCACACATGGAGTATTGTGTGCAATTTTGGTGTCCTTAAATGAGGAAGGATGTCCGTGCTATGGAGGGAGTGCAGCAAAGGTTTGCCTGGCTGATTCCTGGGATGGCAGGACTGTCATAAGAGGAGAGACTAAGTTGGTTAGGATTATATTCATTGGAGTTTAGAAGAGTGAGAGGGCATTTCATTAGAGAGGGTCGATTCAGAAATCATGTTCCCGATGGTGTGGAGCCCAGAACCAGGAGTCATAATTTGAGGATAAGGGATAAACCTTTTAGGACTGAGGTGAGGAGACATTTCTTCAACCAGAGAGTGGTGAACCTGTGGAATTCACTAGCACAGAAAGTAGTTGAAGCCAAAACGTTGTGTACTTTCAAGAAGGAATTAGATATAGCTTTTGGGGCTGAAGGAATCAAGAGATAAGGGGGAAAGGTGAGATCAGGGTATTGAACTTGATGATCAGGGCGGTGCAGTGGTTAGCACTGCTGCTTCAAGGCTCTGAAGTCCTAGGTTCGATCCCAGCCCTGGGTCTCTGTCCGTGTGGAGTTTGCACATTCTCCCTATCTCTGCGTGGATCTCACCCCCACAACCCAAAAGATGTACAGGGTAGGTTGATTGGCCATGCTAAATTGTCCCTTAATTGGAAAAAAAAGAATTGGATACTGTAAATAAATTAAAAAAAGAACTTGATGATCAGCCATAATCATAATGAATGGTAGAGCAGGCTCGAAGGGCCGAATTGCCTGCTCCTGCTTCTTTTTTCGATTTCTGTTTCTATGTATCTACCTCGCCTGCTGTCTTAATAGCATGATGAGTCATAATTTCCGCGAAACTATATTTCCGACTAAAATCTCACTCTTGTCCACTCTACCTGCCACATTTTGGCCCTCTCACCTAACCTATCCATATCCATTTGTAAGGTTCTTATTTTCTCATTACAACTTACTGTACCACCTATTTTAGTGTCATCTGCAAATTTGGCTATGGAACCTTCTATCTCTGTGTCCAAGTCGTTAATATAGATTGTAAATAGTTGGGACCCAAGGACCGAACCCTGTAGCACCCCACTAGTTACATTGTGCCATCCATTAAAAGACCCATTAATCCAAACTCTGTCACCTGTCTGTCAGCCAGTCTTCTATCCAGATTACCCCAGTCCCATGTGATCTAACCTTATGTATAAACCTTCTATGTGGTACCTTATCAAATGCCTTCCAGAAGTCCAGATGTACAACATTTACAGGATCCCCATTATCCACTTTGCTTGTTACATCTTCAAAGAACTCTAGCAAATTAGTCAAACAGGATTTATCCTTCGTAAAACCATGCTGACTCTGATGGATTGCATTTTGACTTTCCAAATATCCTGATATTACTTCCTTAATAATGGATTCTAACAATTTCCCGACAACAGATGTTAAACTAACTGGTCTGTAGTTTCCTACGTTCTGCCTCCCTCCCTTTTTGAATATGGGAGTTGCATTAGCCAATTTTCTAATCCATTGGAACCTTTCCCGTGTCCAGGGAATTTTGGAATATTATAACCAATGAACCCACTATCTCCGCTGCAACTTCCGTTAACGCCATAGGATGTAGGCCATCAGGCCCTGCGGACTTGTCTACCCTCAATCCCAATAGTTTGTTGAGTACCGTTTCCCTATTGATACTGATTGTTCCAAGATCCACCCTTTCAATTACCTCTGAATTACCCATTCCTATAGGGATGGTACTAGTGTCCTCCACCATGAAAACTGAGACACAATATTGATTTGACATCTCTGCTATTTCTGCTCTCCTCCCTGGCTGATGGATATATTTGAAATGCGGTATTTTACTGTAAGGGAAGTTACTATTCAGAAAGAGCTCATTCTATTTAACTCCCACTTGCTGTAAAAGGGGGGGTTACAGAGCAAGCAAGTGGCTTCACTAGGATTGGAGATTGCTTCATGGTATAGGATGCCATTGATTCCATGCATATTGCTTTGTGGGTGCAACATGTCAATTCTGCCCTATACTGGAAACTTCAGTTGGTGTGTGACTGTAGGTCATGCAGGCCAAGCCTAGTATCCTAGCACAATGCCTTTGTTCTGTAGCCGGCCACTGTGTCAGCTTCACTTCACCCTCCACAACAAACAAAATGGTGGATGCTGGGCAGCGAGGGCAGTTGGCCGACAAGTGACCCTTGACTCCAATGTATAGTCCATTCACAGGTGGGCTGCAGCGAGTGAAAGCCATCTTGCCATACGGAATATGATGGAAAAGACCATTGATGCACTGAAATGATGGCATTCTGGAGGAGCGCCCTGCAGACCATGGCCGAGTGGGCATCAAGATTTGTGCTGGTCTCCTGCATGCCACGCAGTCTAATCCTCTTGAGGGGACAGCCTTTGCTTCTAGTTGTGTGATGATAAGCTGAGGAGCTGGAGGAGGAGGAGGAGGAGGAGGAAGGGAGGAGGCAAACGCGACAGCAGCTTTCTGGTTGGGTTTTATGAAGAATCTGTTCCAATACAACACCAGGAACATCCGTGACCCCAATTCCACATATCATGAACAGGCGCACACCTTAACTTCCCTCTGTCGCTGACGAGTGTATGCTTGGCTGCAATGTAAGAATACAAGACACCACACGAGTGTCATGGTGGCGCAGTGGTTAGCCTCACAGCACCAGAGACCCGAGTTCGATTCCGACCTTGGGTGACTGTGTGGAGTTTGCACGTTCTCCCCCTTTCTGTATGGATTTTTTCCAGGTGCTCCGGTTTCTTCCCACAGTCAAAAGATGTGCAGGTTGGGTGGGCTTACGGGGTTGCAGGAATTGGGCTGAAGAATGGGCCTAGTTAGGGTGCTCTTTCAGAGGGTCGCCGCACTTTTGATGGGCGGAATGACCTTCTTCTGCATTGTAGGGATCCTTTGGGATTAAGTATGAGGAGATCATCACCTTCAAAGCTCTCAGCAAGCCACTGGCCATGGTCTCAGCACTGTCTCCTCCAGTTAGGACATGCAGTGGTGTCTGACCCCCCCTTGAAGGTACTTCTGTGGTCGTGTGCCATCTTGTCCTGAATGTGCCAATTAGTGTCATACACTTTTTCTGGATGTGGCTGTCATGGTTGAATATCTGTAAGTATGTGCAAGTTGTGGGATGTGGGTTTAAGGCCTGCAGCAAAGCTGAGTTTGTGAAGTTGAGATGGAGCATATGAATGTTAGGTATGAGTCCCGGTGGAGAGAAATTGCTGGTAAGTAATTGATGGGTATGTGTTGGATTGAGTCTCTGAGACTAGAGGTGAGGCTGGTGGGATATGGCATTTGAAGATGCATTCACTGATCTTGACCACTTGTGTCAGGTCATCAAACTTCTTGTGACACGACATCCAGGTCATCGGATTTGACTCCTGGCATCGAGACCTATAGTTCCTGCTGCTCTTTGACCATGTGGCTGGAGGGCGCCACTGCAAATACAGAACATCTCTCTCTCTCTTTCCACCTCCTCCACAGAGATCTGCGGTGCAAACTCCGAAACCCTGGGAGTCCGTTCTGCCCCATTTTGTTCTATTCTTCACTGTTTCCCGAGACAGGGTTGCGTCATACATAGAATATAGAACATGCAGTGCAGAAGGAGGCCATTCGACCCATCGAGTCTGCACCGACCCACTTAAGCCCTAACTTCCACCCTATCCCCATAACCCAATAGCTCCTCCTAACCTTTTTGGACACTAAGGGCAATTTAGCATGGCCAATCCACCTAACCTGCACGTCTTTGGACTGTGGGAGGAAACTGGAGCACCCGGGGGAAACCCACACAGACAAGGGGAGAACGTGCAGACTTCGCACAGACAGTGACCCAGCGGGGAATTGAACCTGGGACCCTGGCGCAGTGAAGCCACAGTGCTAGCCACTTGTGCTACCATGCTGCCCTGCCTCCTCTGCACCTCCCAGCACCTGCTCCAGCCACCAAGCATCTCCTCTTTATGAGGTGCAGGCTAGCTTCACGTTATACTGGCAGTGTGAATTCTGAGCCCCCTGCTGCTGCATGCAATCCATCAGTGCACTGGTTGCACACAAAAATTATTCTAATGCACAGCCAGATGACGTCTGCTTTACAATCAATAGTGTGGGTGCAGTGGATTCTCTCTGGACATTTTCAGAGGCTATCCACCTAAACATCCCTGCATGTATTAGTAAGGATCCTTCAGTCTGATTGCTTTCTGTTGCTTGTTCTGCTCACAGATGTCACCCGTTCCCTATCGCGAGCTGGATCAGACAGACATATCATTTAAATAATGAGAGATTGTAGAGCTCTGAGATGCAGAGGGATCTAGGGGGCCCTAGTGCACAAATCGCAAAAGGCTAGTATGCAGGTTCAGCAAGTAATTAAGAAAGCTAATAGAATCTTATCATTTATTGTGAGGGGAAGTAGGGAGTTCATGCTTCAGTTTTACAGAGCACTGGTGAGACCACGTCTGGAGTACTGTGTACAGTATTGGTCTGCTTCTGTAAGGAAGGATGTCAATGCTTAAGAAGCAGTTCAGAGAAGGTTTACAAAGCTAATACCTGGGTTAGGCAGATTGTTGAGGAAAGGTTGAACAGACGAGGCTTGTATCCGCTAAAGTTTAGAAGAGTAAGGAACAACTTGCTTTAAATACATCAGACCCTGAGGGATCTTGACAGGGTGGATGTGGGGGAGATAATAATAATAATTGCTTATTGTCACAAGTAGTCTTCAATGAAGTTACTGTGAAAAGCTCCTAGTTGCCACATTCCGGCGCCTGTTCGGGGAGGCCGGTATGGGAATTGAACCCGCGCTGCTGCCTTGTTCTGCATTACAAGCCAGCTGTTTAGCCCACTGTGCTAAAGATGATTCCTCTTGTGGGAAAATCTAGAATTAGAGGCCACTGTATAAAAATAAAGAGCCTCTCATTTAGAACAGAGATGAGGAAAAATGTTTTCTCTCAGATGGTCGTCTTTGGCACACTCTTCCTCAAAAGGCAGTGGAAGGAAAGTCTTTGAATATTTTCACGGCAGAGGTAGATGGATTCTTAATAAGCAAGGGGTGAAAGGTTATCGGGGGTTGGTAGGAGTCACAAGCAGATCAGCCCATATTGCTGATCTTATTGGTGGCAGAACAGGCTTAAAATGCTGAGTGGCCTCTTATTGCTCCTAATTTGTATGTTCATGCACCAATGATAGTCTTCGTTCAAATTCCCACAAACGAGCTGTGGGAACAGAATGCATGAACAGAGTGCGTGGCAAGCGCCACCCGTTCACCACTGACAGAAAATTCCAGGCCAATAGAGACATGAAGAAAAGCATCAAAACTAAAAACAGAAAATGTTCGAAATATTCAGCAGCATCCGTAGAGAGAGAAACCAGAGTTAATATTTCAGTTCAATGAATTTTCACCAAAACTGGGAATGCTTAGAGATGTCGAAGTTTTATGGAAGCTTGGGAAAGGGGGAAGAGGGAAGGAAAGACTAAATGAAGGTCTGTGATAGGGTAGAATGCAGGAGGTTAAATGGCAAAAGGAATGATCTAGTGCAAGGCAAAAAGAAGTGGAAATGGGATAAGTGAAAAACCAAAATGGCCGGCATTTTCTGGCTGTTGGGATTCTCTCTTGCCACCGGCAGTGCACCCTCACCTGTGGGTTTCCCGGCAGCGTGGGTCGGCTTCTGTGGGAAATCCCATTGACAAGTGGTGGGAGCTGCCAAGAAATAAGCTGCTGGGGGACAGGAGAATCCAGCCCAATATGTATAGGGAGTGAGTGAAAAAGCATCATCATCACCAAAAATAACCATCGAAAACAGGGGCTAGCTGTCATAAAATTATCAAATTTAGCTCGACAATAGTGTTTTTATAAGAGAGCAGGGGCGCGATCAAACAGCCTCGTCGTGCCCAACTTAGTGACAAGACGAGGCCGTTAAATCAGAGACGCCTCTCGTGAGATATGCTCGCTAGATCTCGCAAGACTTCATGACCTGGATCTCGCCCTCAATGGGCGTGATGCAGATTTACATATTTAAGTGAGCAGTTAGGCTCACTTACATATGTCAGCACTGAATTCTCCCACAGCTTGGGAACTAATGCCCGCGCCTGGGAGACCTCGCCACGGTGCCGTTTAGTACTGGGCCACACAAACGTCGACCAGGTGTAACGGTACCTGTTTGGAGGTATCCAAGGCATTTGGAGGCACCCGGGTGCCTGAGCTCTGGGCAGGGTGGTACCTTGGCACACCTGCCAGCCTGGGACCTTGGCTGTGCCAGCTGGGCACCCTGGCTGTGCCACATGGGCACCCTGACAGTGCCACCCTGGAATTGCCAAGGTGCCTGGCTGGCATCGCCATACTGGAATGGCCAAGGTGCCCAGGTGCTAGGTTGCCCATGCCGGGAATCTGGCCTGGGGTTGCCCTGCCCTTATGAGGTGGGGTGAGGGGGTGCTCAAGGACACCCTAACAGATAGGTTGGGGTGATGGGGGGGTGGCCGGAGGTCAGTGTGAGGGGATGGGGGGTGGCGAGAGATTGGGGCAGCACTTAAAATGAAGGTATGTGTGGCCTTGGTGGGGTGTTCCTCGCCAAGGGCAAAAATAAAGAATCCCCGCTAAACAGGCCGTGTTAAATCGGGCCCCACATTTTGCTGGCAAGTCTGGATCCTGAATTCATGGGTAAGTTTTTATAATTTTCTCAGAAGGGTTTTATGTCTCATAGCCGTCATTGAACAGCAGCAATACCTTGCATTCATGTAGCACCTTTAATGTGGTTAAAAATATAGGCATAAAATGTTTTTAAAGTTGTGCAGAGAGGTACCGAAGTTAAGGGGCTGGATTCTCCGCTGGTGGGATTCTCCATTGTGCCTGCAAATCACCCACGCCCACAGGTTTCCCAGCGTCGTGGGGTGGCCACAATGGGAAATCCCATTGGCAGGTGGTGGGAACAGAGAATCCCATTGTTGGCGAGGGTACGCCGCCCAGGAAAATGTGGATGTTGGTCCGGAGAATCCCACCCGAGGAATTTAGAAAGCACATGGCAGTGAATGGAGTTAAGATTGCTGAAGAACATGGTGACGGGAAGGAAGTGATCCAAATATTTAATTACCAGTGATGACACTGGTAACGCTCTTCGTAAATCAAGATAATCCAAAACTCTGCTAATTTCCGAACTCACTCAAGTTCTGTACACCCATTACCTTTGTGCTCACTGACCTCCATTGGCTGTCAGTTGAGTCACGTCCTGCTTTAAAAATTCATGTCCTTATTTTCAAGCCCCTCCGTGCCCTACCCTTCCCTATCAAGATAATCTCCTACAGCCCTGCAAACTTCCCACAAAATCTGCACTCATCCCATTCTGGCCTCTTGAGCATCCCCAATTTTCATGACTCCACCGTTAGAGGCCTAGGCTTTAGCTGCCTAGACGCCAAGCTCTGGAGGGAGAAAACCTCCCTCCAGCCCTCCACCTCCCTACCTCGCTTTCCTTGCTTGGCAGAAAACCTCTTCAGCCATTTGCCCCAATATCTCCTTGTGTGGCTCATTGTCAGATTTTATTTGCTTGGCTCCTGTGACACATCTTGGTATAGGATTTATATAAATGCAAAGTGTTGACGCTCTTTGTTGGCTTGCTCACTTGCAGATAACTCATGTAAAATAGCCCAGTGATTCTGGGCTATTTTAGTGATTCTGATTCACGGCGTTCACGACGGCGCGAACACTTGGGCTCCATATTGGAGAATCGTCCCCAAAGTCTGGTTCTTCACCCTTTACCAGTCACCGCAGCCCACCTCCACACCGGAGGCCTACAGTATAACATTTAAATTATTTTCCATGAAGAAAGGCTGAACTCGCAGCAGATTCAAGTTACATTGGAAAATGTGAGCTTGCAGTCTAACCCTAAAGCAGCCATAATATGGAATGCTCGTAAAAGCAAAGCAGAGGTTTATGAGGAATGAGTTGAAAGGCCCATATATATTGTTGTCGTTCCAACATTTTTTTGGGGGGGGTTGAGACCTGCAGCAAGACTTCAGTGACCCATTCTTATCCACATAAGTATTCAGTGGTGCAAGTCCCAGAGAGCTCACACATATTGGGCAGGATTCTGCGCAAATCGTCGGGGCGGGAAAAAACGGCGCAAACCTTGGCGGAAACTACTACGGCGTCGAGCCGCCCCAAAGGTGCGGAATCCTGCGCACCTTCGGGGGCTGGGATGGCGCCGAAGTGGTTTGCGCCGCGCAGGCCGGCGGGAAGGGGCTTGGCGCCATTCCAACCGGCGCTGAAGGGCCTCCGCCGGCCGAAGCGAGTTGGCGCATGCGCAGGATCGCCAGTGCATGCTGGCGTCATCCCCGCGCATGCGCGGGGGGGTTCATCTCCGCGTCGCCCATCGCGGATCGGTACAAGGCTGACGCGGAGGAATAGAGTGCCCCCACGGCACAGGCCCGCCCGCGGCTCGGTGGGCACCGATCGTGGGCCAGGCCACCGTGGGGGCAGTCCCTGGGGCCAGATCGCCTCGCGCCCCCCGAGGACCCCGGAGGCTACCCACGGAGCTGGGTCCCGCCGGTAGGGACCAACATTGATTTACACCGGCGGGACCCTCGTTAAACGGCGGGACTTCGGCCCATCGTGGCCCAGTGAATTTGGGCGGCCCCGGGGCCCATTGAGTCGCGCCGGTCCCCGGCATTCTCCGAGGCGGGCGGCGCAATTCACGCCGGGGTGATTTTTGGGGGGCCGGAGAATTCGGAGGATGGCGGGGGCGGAATTCACGCCGACCCCCTGCGATTCTCCGACCCGGTGGGGGGTCGGAGAATCCCGCCCATTGAATTTTGTTTCACCTAATCACTTCCAATGCAAGTTAATATCTGCATAGATCCCCCAACAGTTGACTGCTTCACTGTCAAAATGGAGATGATATTTCAGTTCAGCATTCGTCTGCCACTGGTATACCTCCACATGTCTAACCATTGAATTTCTGTCTTAATGAACAACAACTTGCATCTTTAAAGCATCTTTAATGTAGCAAAATGTCCCAAACTGCTTAGAAGAGCAAACAAAATTTTGACAAGCTGCGAAAGGAGGAATGTAAACAGTTGAGGTATGTTTTCAGGAGAATCTTGAAGGAGGTGAGAGGGGGAGAGAGGCTGAGCTGTTTAGGGAAGGAATTCCTAGCCTCCAGGCAGCCGTCACTGGGGGGCGGGGGGGGGGGGGGGGGGCGAGGCCATGGAGAGATTTAATTTTAAAATCAAGGGGCAGAATTCTCCCCCCCCCAGGCCGGGTGAGAGAATCGCCGGGGCGCCGCGTGAGTCCCACCCCGGCACCCGCACGCGATTCTCCCACCCACCCCAAACCGGCGCGGCGAGAATCACGGCTGGCCGCTGGGAGAATCGCCGCTCGCCGTTTGTAACGGGCGAGCGCCGATTCTCCGGCCCGGATGGGCCAAGCGGCCTGCCCAACACGACGGCTTCCCGCCGGCGCCGTCCACACCTGGTCGCTGCTGGCGGAAACAGCGCGGGAACGCTGGGGGGGGGGGGGTGGTGCCTGTGGGGGGAGGGGGGGGGTGCCTGCACCGAGGCGGCTTCAAAAGGGGTCTGGCCCGCGATGGTGCCCACCGATCGGCGGGCCGGCCTCTCTGAAGGAGGGCCTCCTTTCCTCTGCCGACCTGCAAGATCCATCCAACATCTTCTTGCGTCTCGGGGGGCGACGTCTCGGGGAGGACGTCACCCGCGCATGCGCGGGTTGGTCGGCACCAACCCACGCTTGCTCGGGTGACGTCATGTACGCGGCGCCGGCCGTGTCGCTTACGCGGCGCCGCTTTTACATGGCACACATAAATGATGCGACGCCGCTCCTAGCCCCCCAGGGGCGGGAGAATAGGGGGCTGGGAGCGGCCTCCGACGCTGGAGTGAAACACTCCGGTTTTCACTCCGGCGTCGGGACTTAGTCTCCTGATGGGAGAATTGCGCCCAGGGTGTTCTCAGACAGGGGGCCGGTGAAGGTCAGCAAGCACAGGTGTGCTGAATGAACTAGACTTGGTACAATTTAGGATATTGGCAGCAGAGCTTTGGATGAATGAGTTGAGGTTTACGAGAGAGTGAGGACAGGTACAAATGAGCAACAGTCAAGGACATCCCAGATAAGTTGATCAATTGAACTGCTTTCCATTGCTTTGAACTCAGACCAATTGGAAGATGGACCTTGCAATCCTCAGTTTATTATATAGCCTGGAAATACTTGTTAGAAACCAGCAGAGTTTAAAAGGTTGAATTTGTTTTTTCTCAGTAGCTGACTGAAGTGGTAGGTCTGTCATAATATTAAATATATGATATTAAAGTACAGAAAAGTCACATTAAAGTACTGTGCAGTGATGGACACTACAAAGAAAAGTTTGCTAACCACTGCATCCATTATGGTTTGATAAGACCCTTGGAAAAAAAAAGCTCTTGGGTTTAATTTCAACATGAGCCAAGTCACATTACACTTAATCATATTAATTGTCTCACAAACATTTCAAAGGTTGTTTCATCAAACTCTAATTTCCTGAAAGTGTCAGAAGATGCTAACGCCCTAGTGAGGGTTAAAGACTAATCGAAAACCGCAGAACAAGTAAATCAAAACCCAAAGTAGTCCAGAATGGCTCAACAGGCAAGAGCTCTTGAAACACACACTGTTCCAGTGTTGCAAATATTTGATGGGGGGTTGGGAGGGAAGGCTCTTCAAGGGAGATAACAATGATTGAGGAGGGGAGTGTGGGAAGCTCACAGTCAGTGCAGGAAATTGGAGCCACACATAAACTTTGTCCAGTTATGCCGTGTTTGATGATTAGCTCTCCTGAATGCAAAAAAAAAGTCAGCTGTGCTGGCATTGGGAGTACTGAGCAACCAGTTTCAAAAAAGCGGTCCAGTTGTACTTTGTGACACAGTGCAGGAGGTTAGTGCCCTTTCGCTTTTCTTCCTAAAAGAAGAAATGTGTTTTATTAAATCTAAGGATGGAGCCCTTCTGGCATACTTTATACATAGCAGATGCCATTTCTGGCTTTTTCAAGCAGCCCTTGAGGGGGAGAACTGTTTACCATTTATAAACATACTGTTTAATACAAAAACAAAAGGCCAACACAAATCCCATTTGCCTAAACTATGAATCTAAAATGACGCACAGTGTTTAATTACCAAAACTCCAAAACACTGTCTCAACATTATGCAAAAGATAAAAGTTCATGTATTCCCACTGGCTCTTCGTCAATGCATATTTTTCACATGGAATTTTTTTTTTTTTACATTTTGTTTAAAGAAAGCCAGGCTGCAGTCATGAAGCTGTTTTCTGTCAGCTTTGAACTGTCAAGAGCTCGCATTTCTGTACAATTAGATCACTGCAGCATCTCCATCCCAGTAGAAGTGCAAGAGCTGAGCTTTTTCTCAGTTACCCTGCCAAGGCAATTCCACGTGATCACTTTGCAACCCCCCTCCCCCCCACACACACACTCCACCCCCACCTCCGCCCACACACAAAGAATTTCATCCAGGGTCATGCCCGTAGTGCCTGTGCTGAAGTGGGCACAGAGGTCTAAGGCATCTCGAGTGCAGCAACCTCACTCACCAAAATCAGCCCAGGAAAATTCTGTTAGTCACCACGTGGTTTCTCTCCAGGCTTGCATGTCCCCCGGTGAAGCCGTGAAGATTCTGCAGTGTTCTCATGAAAGATGAAACAGTGACCTTGAAAACAAAAATAAATAATCTGCTCATTTCGAGACGGCAGCAACAAGATGTATCAAGAATCAGCAGTGAATTAGTTACTAATTAGAATTTTGTTTTGAGATGCTGCCTCATTTCTAATGGGGACAGTAATTCCGAGCAGTATTTGCTGTACAGTTAACCTCTATTAAGGTGCAATCACTACAGCATGATCTGGGTTCTAATTTGCTATTTTTATGCTTCTGATTTTTGCCTTTGATGCTGTCGACACAGTGTACTCCGTTGGGGCATAAGCACTGTGTCGACGTGAATTGAGGATTTGGGAAGCTTTTTAAAGCAGCATTGTGCTCTAATTATTTTGTTCTCCGATGAAACCAGTCTTCTCGATGGCGGGGACGTCGATACCAGCTGTGCAAAGGAAGCATGGGGGGTTTAGGAGGTTTGTCGACCAGTGCAGCTGCAGGAGGGAGAGACAAATTGGTTGGGGGAGGAACGGGACATTGGTAAGAAGGTAACAGACTGGCCTTCAGTCCTGCAGACAAGCCAACAGCCTGCAGGCAGAGATTGGGTAAAGATGTCATCCAGGGACGTTCTGGTATCCTCCAAATATAAGGATCGGGTATAGCAGAGACTTCAGGAAGAGTGGATAATTTGGGACAAAATAAGGCAGCAAGTTGAGAGTTCCGAGAGATAGGCCAGGTAAAGAGAGACAGACAGGAAGACACAGGAGCTAGAGGGGTACAACAGAGAAGTGAGGCAGGCAGGTAGACCGAAACAGACTGGTCCTAATTTCTTTTGACTTTGCCATCCAACAAGCTGAAAACAGGGCTGGAGTCGAAGTTCATTTTTTTGCTGAGGCAAGTATTCTGTTCTCTTCCTCCCGCTCCCCCCTCCCCCTGGGCAGGATTCTCCGAACCCCCGCCGGGTCGGAGAATCGCTGGGGGCTGGCGAGAATCCCGCCCCCGCCGGTTGCCGAATTCTCCAGCACCGGATATTCAGCGGGGGTGGGAATCGCGCCGGTCGGCGGGCCCCCCGCGGCGATTCTCCGGCCCGCGATAGGCTGAAGTCCCGCTGCTGGAATGCCTGTCCCGCCGGCGTGGATTAAACCACCTCTCTTCCCAGCGGGACAAGGCAGCGGGAGCGGACTCTGGGGCCCTGGGGGGGTGCGGGCCAATCTGGCCCCGGGGGTGCCCCCACGGTGGCCTGGCCCGCGATCGGGGCCCACGATCGGCGGGCGGACCTGTGCCGTGGGGGCACTCTTTTCCCTCCGCCTCGGCCACAGTTTTCACCATGGCCGATGCGGAAGGGACACCCCCTGCGCATGCGCGGGGATAACGTCAGCAGCCGCTGACGGCCGGCAAAGTTCTTTCGGCCCTAGCTGGTGTAGCGCCAAAAGCCTTCCACGCCAGCCGGTGGAGCGGAAACCACTCCGGCGCAGGCCTAGCCCCTGACGGTGAGAGCTTGGCCCCTAACCTTTGGGGCGGCCCGTCGCTGGAGTGGTTCCCGCCACTCCATCCCGCCGGGACACCTCGCCCCGCCGGGTAGTGGAGAATCCCGGCCCCTGTCTTTCTATGTAAAAACTACCTTGGAATAATCCCTGTTATCCCTGGAATTGTACTCCCAGCCCACTAAAACTCCACACGCTCAATTAGGAACTGAGCAAAAATTAATCAAAACCACGGGCCTCCAGATCACTGACCCAGCCATGTTGTTGGAACCCTGTCTAAGACAGATCTTGGGCAGGATTCTCCATCGGCGGGATCCTCCGCTTCGCCGGCAGCGCACTCACGCTTGCAGTTTTCCCGACGGTGCGGGGGTGCCCACATGGGAAACCCCATTGGCTGGCTGCCGGGATGGAGGATCCCACAGCATGCCGCACCAAAAAACGGGTCTGGTGGGACGGAGATTCCCGCCCCTTGTGTGTCACAAGAGGATTGTGGTGAGGCAAATTTTGCCTCATGAATTAAGTTGCTGCCCTCTACTATACCCCCCACAAATTTCTCCAACCAAACATGGACTTCTTTTTCACCCTTAAATTTTCTCATTCTTATTTTTCCAATATGATTCCTTATGCCCCTTCATTTATTTATTTTCTTATTGCTCCTGGCTCCTGTTCCAACATATTCTTCAGCACCATTGCTCAGCTCTAATTCTCTCTGTGTTTCTTCTTCCTCAAAGGAAAATTGGATTAGAATAAAGTGCCATATGTTGTGTGTGTGTGTTATTGTGGTCTCAAAACTTGACTTCAGTGTACCATCTTGCACAGTATTTGAAATGATACAGCTCTCTCAAGTATCTGCATCTGCAATCATCAGCTTCTTTTTAAAGTTGTAAGTAAATTCTGCATTAACTATACTTGGGTCTCCTGCCCTTCTTTAAGAAGTGACTTCACTCTTGGCTCTTTGACCAATCACTTATCCTAATATTGCCTTATCTGGCTCGGTGCCAGATTTTATCCGACAATGCTCCTGGGAAGGACCTCGGGATGTTTTACTATATTAATACAAATTCTCTTCCCGCACCTAGTGGTTCACTGAGGCAGACTTTTGTCTGTTCCTAATTACTGGAACAGGTTGCTAGTCTGTCACCAGAGGCTTATAGCTTGAGGGGCGCCACTCCACATCAAGCGCAGCTGACCAGGCATCTCTCCCGCTCTTACCACCAGCCATTGGCATGTTTGGAAGGATTTGCAGGTTGACGCACTCATCCTCTTACGGTAGCACAATGGTTAGCACTATTGCTTCACAGCGCCAGGGTTCCAGGTTTGATTCCCGCTTGGGTCACTGTCTGTGTGGAATCTGCATGTTCTCCCTGTGTCTGTGTGGGTTTCCTCCAGGTGCTCTAGTTTTCTCCTACAAGTCCTGAAGGATGTACTTGTTAGGTAATTTGGACATTCTGAATTCTCCCTCAGTGTACCCGAACAGGCACCATAGTGTGGTGACCAGGGGATTTTCACAGTAACTTCATTGCAGTATTAATGTAAGCCTATTTGTGACAATAATAAAGATTGGGATGGGATTTGAAACCGGAGCTCTGGTTCAGAGGTAGGGAAGCCAGCTGCTTGCACCACAAGACCTCTTTACTACATCAATGGTGTTGCAAAGCTGTAGGTTGTCGTTGGGGCCGAAGCTTTCGTTTGACCTTTGTATCTCTCCAGAATGGTAATAAGCACGTGACCGTGCAATCAAGGTGGCTTTGGGTTAGGAATGCTATGCAACATGGTAACAAAGTGGGTAGCACAGTTGCTTCACAGCTCCAGGGTCCCAGGTTCGATTTCCGGCTTGGGTCACTGTCTGTGTGGAGTTTGCACGTTCTCCCCGTGTCTGCGTGGGTTTCCTCTGGGTGCTCCGGTTTCCTCCCACAGTCCAAAGATGTGCAGGTTAGGTGGATTGGCCATGCTAAATTGCCCTTAGTGTCCAAAAAGGTTAAGTGGGGTTACTGGGTTACGGGAATAGGGTGGAGGTGTGGGCTTGAGTAGGGTGCTCTTTCCAAGAGCCGGTGCAGACGCGATGGGCCGAATGGCCTCCTTCTGCACTGCAAATTCTATGATTCTAAGTTGCAGTTGCCCCCATTCCACTCTATCCACTCTGAGGGCTGTTTTACCACAGTGGGCTAAATTGCTGGCTTGTAATGCAGAACAATGCCAGCAGCGCGGGTTAAATTCCCGTACCAGCCTCCCCAAACAGGGGCCGGAATGTGGCGACTAGGGCCTTTTCACAGTACCTTCATTGAAGCCTACTTGTGACAATAAGCGATTATTATTATTATTATTATTATTATTATTATTATTATTATTATTATTATTATTATCCTGGCTGACGCCTCTGGACCCATCTGTTTCACTGGAATGGCTGCCATAGTTTAGTGCTGCATTCTTTCTCCTTCTCTGGGCACAAGAAACCCGAGGATGGCTGTTGGCATGTCGGCTTGTCCTATCTTGGATAGTATCGTCAGGAAATCTTTGTTAGTTAATAGATCCTTTCCAGTCATGGAAAGGGGAACTGAGTAGATAGGCTGACACTGGTACAATCTGTGCTGCGCTGTGCTGGAGTGGAAGCCTGTTTTGCAGGGTATCAGTAATACGACTGCCACGAGCACTGTGTGATTATGGAAACGTGATTCCATGGCGCATTTTCACACTGCTGCCATGAGTATCTGTTAAAAAGTTTCAATGTTGTAAAAAAATATATATATCAAGGCGGATTACTTTTTTAAAAATTCCCTGGGCAGGTTTCTCCGGTCACCGAAATCGCGTTTGCCGATCGGCCGGAGGATACCCGTTTCTGACCAAATCGGGGGCGGCGGCGCTTTCGCGATGCTCCACCCCCTCCAAAGTACTGAGCATCTCTCTAGAAGTTTCCAAGTAAGGGTTTACCCGACAATTGCCCAGAAGAGCTAACTTCCTCTGGACAATTGTGCTGGACAATTTAACTTGCTGACTTCATATGCTTCTGCCAGTTTTACAATAACAGTTACTCTGAAGAGTTAGACGGGGGAAAAAAACTTCTCACCCCAGGGTGACTATTTAAAATACCCTTACCCAACATTCTCCTCAAACACACCACCCTCCGCCCAATCCGTCACCGCACCTGCCTGACCCAAATCAACCCCCCTCCCTCTTGGACTGAGACCACTCCCGGTTGTCCCCCTGCAGATCCGACCCTCACCACTCCACCACCCCCTCCCACACCACTCTGCCGAAGTTTGTTTCTATAGTCAGTGAGACCTATTGTTATTGTATTGACTTGATTGCAACATGTCGCTTATATTTTTGAGTGTATTATTATTGGAGTATACAGTAATTTAATGCCCTTGTGAAGAAACTTGTGTATAAAAGGAAGCATACAATCATTTAAAACATTTTGTATTGATTGTGGCTGTTAACTGGAGTCCGAGTTTCATGCTGCTTCTTTTATTAAACTGGGTTTAAGAACTAAAATCACATCACGTCATGCCTGCTTTCATTTTGTGTCCTTTTATTCACACAGAATGATTGCATTCTGTAGCGAGTGGTTACTTTGGACACTTGCGAACGCAGAGCTGATTGGAGAAGGTCTAAATGTCCTGCAGTATCTTTTTTATATTGTGTTAAGAAACATGGTGGACAGGATTCTTCGGTTTCAAAACAAAGTGCCCTCACCGGTGGAGAATCGGGACTGTGTCCCGCTGGAACAGCGATCGTCGCCGAGATGGCATTCTCATACCAGCAGAGCACCCCCAACTCCTCATCAAGGAAGGTCATCTTCCCCCCACACTGCGCATGTATGGATCACCACCAATCCCCCCCCAAACACTGTGCACATATGAGGGTGACCCATCCCACCACGCCATCCCTCCCCTTCAGTTCCCCCCCCAGAATTCATCCCTGACCCAGCACTCCCCCAACACCAAACCCCCCCCTTAGCACCCACCCCCCGCCTCCTCCAAGTTCTTCTTCTTTTCTACCCGCAGAAAGCACTCAGCATTGTTGAAGTAGCCAGCACCAACAGTCAGTCGGAACAAGAGTATTTATAAACACTGTGGTTAGGATCAATGGAGTGCATTTCAGATGCATTCAAGCGTGAAGGGAATGATAAATAAACACACCTCCTGCCTGCTGTGTTTAAACCATTAAGTGTCAATCAAAGCCAAATTAAAGGTGCAGCACTGTAAAATTGAATGAATGCTAAGCATTTCAAAGGATCTCAGGATTTCAAAGCTTTTCAAGTTTTGTGGGCTTTGTAGGAAGGCTCCAGCATTTCAAAAAACTGCAGTTTTAAATGCATTTGGCTGTGGGAGTAGGTGTGAGGAAAGAGAAAGTCTTCCTGGCTTGAATCTTCACTGAATTACTCATCTGCTGTCAGGCAGAGCAGTTCAGAGTGAGAAGACCACTCCAGAGTTTAAACAAGTCAGGCAAGGGTGATGATTTTGACCACAGGGCATCCTGAGGTCACCATGCCAAGTGTGATCTTAAGGTTTTCCCAGGCTGGAAGGGGCAGTCCAGACACCTGGAAGGGTCCCAGGGTCAACCTCTTACCCACAGCCCATCCAACCCCCAGGATCCTTGGGGGATCCTCCTCTGCAGCCCGGCGCCATCGGGTCCAGTGAACCATGGTCGGTGCACAAAGGGGTCGGGGGGGGGGGTTATTGGAGAATTGGGCTACCAGCCCTTTAATCACATTCAAGGCCATTAAATTGTGCCCTTCATTTAATTTTAGTGATATTGTTTGAAGGGCGAATATGGCCAGTGACCGGGAAGAACTCTCCTTCATGAGGGCAGATTGTCTAACTTCTCATTCAAAAGACAGCACGTCCAACAACACAGCACTGAGTCAGTATTGTAAATGAACAAATGCAAACTGAACAGTTCGCACTGCTTCTGAAGATTGGAAGAGCTATATGGCACAGTATGAGCCTTTTTTTCCTTTTAGCGCTGTTCCACTACCATCAATTCTTACCCCTAGTGTAGCAACTCATCCGTGCAGCTGGAATTTTAAATGGCAAATAGCTATAAACATAGTTTAATCTGGTGTTGTGTGTGCTATTCCAATTGAATCAACTCTCACACTGGGCAATAAAATAACATGGAGGAAACCTCTTTTTTGATATTACAGAGTAAAACAGCTTTTATTATCGAATAACTATTGCTTCAGTCTCTTTCCATGGCAACTGTGCTGCATTATAAAACAAATTACTTTGATCTCTCTGTTCCTATTTCCTCTCTTTTCGACCTGGACAATGTCTTCTCTCAGTTATAATTTCCTTCAGCTCTCCCTTGTTATTAATTCTTCATGTATCCTTCATCTGCCAATTGTGTTTCCATGCATTAGCATTGTATAACCATGTACCTGTGCTTCACTCACTACTCCAATGAGACACAACCTCCTACACTAAGCAGCTGTGGCCCAGTGGGTGGTACTCTTGCCTGTAAGTTGCATTTTCACATCCCACTCCAGGGATTGGAGCATGAAACATGGGCTGCCACGCCAAAAGCGGTACTGAAAGTACGTAGGGTGCAGTCTTTTGGATGAGATGTCTCTCTCCGAGCTCTCTCTGCTCTCGCTCTCTCTCTCGTGGATGTGAAAGATCCATGCCCACTATTCGGGAAAAGAAGACGGGGAGCTCTTACTTAGCATCACGAGAACCAATGTTCAGTTCATTCTTTTGCTGTTTGTGGGACCTTGTCCGGAATTGTCCGGCCATTCACGCCTGAGGGATCTACCGGTCCCGCCGACGGCACACCCCTGCCGTGGGGTGCGCTGTCGGCAGGACCGATAGATCCCGCCGCTAGCCAATGGTGGGCCACCTCTGCCGCTGCAGGGTTGCGTGGAAAATCCTGTCCAATGTTTGTGAAAATTAGCCATTGATCTGGTTTCTTACATTACAACAATGACTGAACTTCATTGTATGTGAAGCACTTGGGACATCTTGAGGTCATAAAAGGTGCTAGATATATCCAAGTATTTTTGTTTGTATTCAAGGCATGGATACACACTGTTATTAGTTATTCAATGTTAATACTTCCTTTCCAACTTCCTTTTTAATCTAGTGGGAAACCCAGCAAAAATGGGGAGAAAATACAAACTTCACACACACAGTCACCCAAGGCTGGAATTGAACTTGGGTCCCTGGCTCTGTGAGGCAGCAGTGCTAACCACTGCGGCCCCATGCCACCCCCTTCCACCAGCTTTCATGGTGGGATTTGAACCCATGTCCCCCAGATCATTACCCTGGGTCTCTGGATTATTAGTCCCATAACATTACCACTACCCCACTGTCTCCCCTGTTTCCAGAGACATCTGGAACCTCCTTCATGTCTGATCAATGTAACAGGAGCTGATGTTGGATTTTTGCAAGATCTTCAATTTTTTTTTACAAACAATTTATTCTTCTCTTGCCTCACGCAAGTAATTAGCACTAACCGGAGGGCCCCGTCCTTTATCATCTATGGCGAATTGGTTAATGCAATACAGACCAGCAATCTAACCTTGGGGGTGGGATTTTCCGGCCCATTCACAGCGTGTTTTCCGGCGGCAGATTGGCATTTTCCCGTCGCGCGACCGCATGCAGCATTTTGCATGGCTCACCCGTGCCCCCGCCAGCGAGGGGTCACCTTCAACTGGACCGGAAGATCCCACCGACAGGGATGGCTGGAAAATCCCACCCCAATGGTGGTTTTCAATTTGCGGCCTGAACTTTATGGCCCCGTTGCGGAGGGGGTGGGGCTGGAAAATTCAAAAATCCACCGTCTTCGGCGGGAACAGAAAATCCCGACAGTGGAATTTTTCATCCTGTATTACGCAAACACATCAATCACAGAGCACGAAACTTAAACAAATAGGACATCTCCCCTCTATACTCATTTCGCCAGCTAACTTTGTAATCTGTTAGCAGTGTGCACAAGGTCTTCTGTCACTTTTACCTTTGGAATCAAGCCCAACTATAAAGCACTTTGATAGTCCTTTGCAAATGGACAGGAATGATTAATGGTAGTTAGTCACTTAAGCAGAGAGGGACTTACGTATGCTGGAATTAGTGACCCATTTGATATTACAGTGGGTGATCTTAACACATACTGGCTGCAAGTCAATTTATAATATTTCAGTAGGATAGATTTTAATCTTCATTCTTGTAGGGCATGAACATGCAAATAAGGTGACCAGCTCTTAAGTGGACAATTGATGTCTGCTTCAGAATTGAATTGTTCGTGTGCTTATTGCTTTGATTTTTACTTTGAAAGCATCAATATCCAAAAGTATGGTAATACCTTCACGACAATAAAATTAACTGTGAATCATTACCTACACAGACTCTGATTCATAAAGAATTTCAGTAATAAATCAAGTTTTATAAATCTCTGAAAGTTTTTCCCCCTCTCTCCCGATGTTAAATGTTACTGAGGGCGCAGCATTAGCGAAAGGAGCTTTGTTCCTGCATCCTTAAATGTTGGTTGTTTGAAGTATTCCCAAGGTACCTGAGACCAGTATCTTTTTGCTTGGCTTGCAATTACCTCTAACCTATTTTCCACTTGAGTTCCTTAATAAAACTCCAGAATGCCACAGACTTGGAGGTACAGGGCTTGTTAAGTACAAGGTGGCATTTTACAAAAGCTTTGGAGTGTCTCCATGGGCCTGGGAATGTTAAAAGCTCAGTGTTAACCTAGATTTTTATAATAACTGGTCTAATTTATTGTGAAGTGGCTCGTGCTCACTTGGGGTCAAGAGGCATAGACACACTGATGTGTTTTCTCATCGGGGAGAAGATAGCGTCTTATGAAAGGGTTACTTTGGGTGGTGACGCGGAAGCAAGTTGATTGTCCCAAATTCCAACCCAAAATGAGGCTTGATGGTTTTAAATCATTGGAATCAAATGTCTCATTTTACCCATTATAACATTACTTATCTCATTTTTGCCAACTTTAGTTAGTTTTGTTTCCATATTTTTGATTTCCCCAATAATGTGCTTTAAAAATTATAAAAAACCTCAGCTTCATGATTTCTTACCATAGAATTATAGAACCATAGAATTACTACACTGTAGAAAGAGACCATTCGGCCCATCATGTCTACACCGGCCCATCATGTCTACACCGACCCTCTGAAAGAACACCCTACCAAGGCCCACACCCCACCCTATCCCTGTCACCCCACCTAACCTATACATCCCTTGGATGCTAAGGGGCAATTTGGCATGGCCAATACACCTAACCTGCACATCTTTGGACTTACCTTGAAGCAATACTGACTTTTAAAAACGTGATCTTGGGATATGGTTGACAGTGGCCTGGTCACAATTATTTCCTTCCCTGGCTGCTCTGAGCAGGTTACCATGGGCCTCTTTCTTGAACCACAGCAGTCTGCGTGATGATGGGTGTCTCAAAATGGTATTAGGTGGAAGATTTGAAGATGTTAAGCTAGTGACAATGAAGGCATAGCAATATATGTCACAAGTCAGGGCGGTGTGTGCCTATAGGGCGGGTAACTTGATGATGATAGAGTTCCCATGATATTGCTGCTCTTGTTATTTTTGCTAGTGGAGATTGCAGGGCCGGGTACTGCTATCATAAAATGTTGTTCAAAGGAGACATTCAATTGGGGATGAGCAAACCAGGTGAGAATCACAGCATCAGATTGCCAATTGCCGTTTGAGCTGGGAAAAGTCGCGAACTTTATTCGTTTGGCTTGGCCAACTTTTATTGTCAATCCCTGAGGACATTTAAGAGTCAACCACTTTGCTCTGGGATCTGGAGTCACAGGTTGGTCAGACGAGGATGACAGATTTCCTTCCCTAAAGGACATTAGTGAACCAGATGGATTTTTCTGGCAATCAACATTGGTTTCATGGTCTTCATTAGACTTTAAATTCCGGATTTTCATTGAATTCAAATTCCACCAGCTGCCCAGATGGGATTCGAGCCCAGGTCCCCAGAGCATTGCGCTGGATCTCTGGATACTAGTCCAGCGTCAATATCACTACTCCACCGCCTCCCCCGATTTAAAAATTGGGTTCCCGCAAGGCCTCTCGGATTCCAAAGTCTTCAGGATGTGCTTAAAATTTCAAAGTGAGGACAGGGGAGAGGGAGCCTGGAACCCACTCACCTCCAATTAACGACTGCTGAGCCTTGTGAGGAGCTCGTTAATGGGCTGAGTAGAGCCAGAAGGGTATTTTTCACCTGGAGAATGGGAGCTGTGACCATTTCAACAAGCGATTAGCTGGCAGGAGAAATGCGGTTAGACATTGTTCAATCTGGATAATAATGCAACTTGAGGGAAAAATAAGGGGCGGGATTCTCCGACCCCCCGCCGGAGGTCGTATTCTCCGGCGCCGTTTTTTGGGCGGGGGCGGGATTCCCGCCACGCCAGTCGGGGGCTGTTGGCAGCGGCCCCCCCGGCGATTCTCCGGGCCCCGATGGGCTGTGCTCCCGTCCATTTTTGGCCAGTCCCGCCGGCGTGGGTTACTCAGGTCCCACACGGCGGAACGTGGCAGGTGAGTATGCGCGGGCAGTCCTCGAGGGGACGGGGGGGATCCGACCCTGGGGGGGGCTCCCGCGGTGGCCTGGCCCACGATCGGGGCCCACCGATCTGCAGGTGGGCTTGTTCCGTGGGGGCACTTCTTCCTTCTGCGCCGGGCCCCTGTAGGGCTCCGCTGTATTACCTGGGGGCCGGCGCGGAGAAGAGAACCCCCCGCGCATGCGCGAAAATATGCCGGCCGGTCTGTGCATGCACGGAATCACACAACTCGCGCCGTCCCTTCGGCGCCGGCTGGAGTGGCGCCAACCCTCTGGCGTCCACCTAGCCCCCTAGACAGGTGAGAATTCCTCACCTTGGGGGGCCGTTGACGCCGGACTCATTGGCGCCAGCCTTTCTGCCAGCATGGGGACTTAATCCCCAGAAGGGAGAATCCCGGCCAAGGTGATTGAAACATAGCGCCCCACCGACCTTCCTGATGAATGTTTGTCCATTTTTGTGAATGGATCTCTGATCAGCTGCCTACACAAGGCATTGGTGAGCACTGTCATGGTTGCCATCCTGTCTTTCAACATTGCAGTTTGCTCATCTCCATGTTTGTTCCGTCACTGCAGATTGGGTACCGCAATCACCCCCCCCCCCCTCAATTATTTGATTTACATTTGAAAATCACTTTGCGTCACTATTGCTGAAACAACGCAGGGTTCATTCATTCATTCATGTGTGCGTTCTTCCCAAAGTCAGGTCACTATCGGCCGATGTTAATGCAGGGTCAGGACCTGAGAATTATCCGGGCATCGGGTTCCTGATTCCGATTTGAAAATCCAGCCCATTGTTTCCAGGTGACTTTAATTGAGCCAGAATTAAGCTGAAATACAATGTTACCACTTGTGCTCAAGAACTTGCTTGATAGTGGGCAGCGTAGTTCAGGATTTCTCATTTAACTGTAGGCCCCAGCATTGCTGCCTCTGAACTCACACCAACATCCTTGAAGAACGTGACGACCTATTCACATAAACTTGGCTTCCCTTTTCATTGGCTGCACCTTGAGTTTCAGTTGCCAATTGTTTCGGACTTTGGTTGATTGATCCATGCCTTTAGTTGATCCATGCCTCCAACAAAAATGTCCAGACATCCTCTCCCCAAAACTTTGTCCATGAATGCAGCCGCAACATTTATAGTTTGTGGGGCATTACGGTGGCACAGTGGTTAGCACTGTGACTTCACAGCACCAGGGTCCCCCCAGGTTCGATTCCCGGCTGGGTCACTGTCTGTGCGCAGTCTGCATGTTCTCCCCGTGTCTGTGTGGGTTTCCTCTGGGTGCTCCGGATTCCTCCCACTAGTCCCGAAGAACGTGCTGTTAGGTAATTTGGACATTCTGAATTCTCCCTCCATGTACCCGAACAGGCGCTGGAATGAGGCGACTATGGGCTTTTCACAGTCACTTCATTGCAATATAAGCCTACTTGTGACAGTAAAGATTATTACCAGTTAACGGATGGTGGAAGCCCATGCTCATGCTCCAACAGAGAATGGCAGAAGGATAGGAGACAGAGGACAGGACAATGGGATTGCTTTTTGATTGGCTCTTCAAGGAGCCAGTACAGACATAATGGGCTGAATGGCTTCCTGCTCTGCTGTAGAACTACCTTAATTGCCATTTTGTCCTCTCTTGTTGACTGTTATACCATGATCTTATGAAGCAACATTTTAAAAAATTATTTTATGGGACATGGGCTGCACTAGACAGGCCAGCAGTTTTATTGCCCATCCCTTAATTTCCCTTGAGAAGACGGTGATATGCTGCCTTTTTGAACCGGTGCTGACCCTGTAATGTAGTTACATCCGCAGTGCTCATAGGGAGGAAGTTCCAGGAATTTGACCCAGCGACATAGAAAAAACAGCGATATAATTCCCAGTCAGGATGGCTTGGGACCTGGAGAGGAACTTGCAGGTGGTGGTGTTCTCATTCATCTGCTGCCCTTGTCCTTCTAGGTGGTAACGGTTGTGGGTTTGGAGGCTGTTGTCGAAGGAACCTTGATTGGTTGTTACGGTTCATCTTGTAGATGGTACACACTGCGGTCATTGCGCATCCGTGACGGAGGCTGTGAATGCTGAAGGTAGTGGGTGTTTGCTACTTCTGTACAGTAACCAAAATCAGGACAAGTTTACAGACCAGAGTTTAGTTACATTTTTAAAAATAGCTTTTTTGTTATTTCGCCTTCATTGGTGCTGAGGCAAAAGGTGTAGATCACATGCAGTTGTAAATTAAACTGTCTTGTTTTAGGTAACTTCATCATACATTGTTTTAGAATTCTTATTTATTTAAATAAAAAAAAGAAAGCATGGACAGGATTCTCCGTCAGCCGTCGCTGAAATCGAGAAACGCGATAAGGTGGAGAATCCGTTTTGATGCTGAAATCGTGGTGGGTGCTGGGTTCACGCCAACTCTCAATTCTCCGGTGCCTCAACAGCGGTGCCAATGCATTCCACTCCGCAAGTACAGTAAACGCCGTTGGCATATCAATAGCGGGCCTGACCCGGTATTCTCCGGGGTCGCCGCAATCCTCCGCCTCCACTGGGGCAAATTCCAGACGACTAAGTTCACTTGTGCTTTCGAAAATTGTGAAACAGGCACCGTGGTTGATGAAGGGGGAGAGAGGGGTATGGAAAGTGTCCAACATCGCCATAGTGAGCTGACAGTTGTTCTGCTGCCTGAGGTCTTCCAGGGCTGGTGGGAGTAGTGGGAGGTGACCAGGAGGTGGGCTGCGGGGTCGGGATGGATGGGCACGGAACACCATTGCCACAGCCTGCCAGGCAGCCATGCAGCTCTACACGCCGCTGACTGTCCACTGTGAACTTAACGCCACGGGTTGTATGGGTGCCAAGAAGACCCAACCCCCCCCCCCAGGCCCTCTGGCCCCAGCCAACCCTTCAACGGGATGGGCGCTCTCCAGTGCAACCAGTGCCACCCTGTTGGTCGGGATGAGTGTCTGTGGGGAATGGAGTGCTAATATACGGATGCAGCTTGTCAGCTTCTCGAGTGCCAATCCCGACACTAGCGAATCCAAAACCGTTTTTCATTGGAATCAGTCCTGTTCCACGTGGTGGTGGTGCTAACCCTTCAATGGTTGGTGAATTGGCCCAGGCGCGGCACCAGTTTTGCTGTCGTACAAGTCAACGAATCCCACCCCGGCATCAACACTCATTCTCAGGAACGGAGAATCAGGCCGCAAATATTTAGTATCTGATCATTCAAACTGGAACAATCAGTTGAGCAACACTTAAAACATGGACTGTTCATGTCTTAAAAGTGGTAAGAGTTGCATGCTGTTTTACAATCCAGTACATCATCTGAGTTGAAAATGATTTGGAGAACCAATTAAAATACTTATTTGCAAGGTCAGAGCTAGGTTATCCTTTTTATAATTATTGCATTACTTCTATATTTCATACACAAGTACAAATTGGCTTTACAAAACTGAATCTAAAATTAAACAATACCACCACTGACCTAATGACCAGAAAATATATTTGATAGCTTTCTCTACAACAGGATTAGTATTAGTATTAGTAGTAGCAATTCCCAATCTGTGGTCCGCTGACCACTGGTGGTCCGCAAGGATACTGCAGGTGGTCCATGTGTCCGTTGATGAAAAAATTGTCCATGGAGAAAGTAAATATCCGGGGAGAAAAAATTAAGAGTATCTTGTATGTAGTACACTAATCCTTGTTAAACTATCTTCACAATTATTTTCAGCATTATATTCATTCCTGCAATTAAATATTGTGGCTTGAGGCAAACTTTCAATGAAACACACAGCGCTGCAGTGTAGTGTAGGGCCCCAGCGAATGGGGAGGCTCCATACGGAGAGGTTACTGTTGTGGGAGCACCAATCAGAGCCTTGGTATCTCTAAATTTGCCGACAGGCTCAAGAATGAGCCTATCATCAAGCAATACAGATCAACATCGGGCTCTGATTGGTGGACTCCGCTTTAGAGCGGGAAAACAGTTTGCCAGACGTTGAGAGGTGGTGGAGACTTCAAGCAGTTCAGACACGGATCTCCTGAATTGGTGTGAAGTTTCTGAACTTTCCTTGTACGAAGGTGCAAAACAGCAGCCAAGAAATCGTCGAATCCCGCCCCGCCATCAACACTTAGGGCGGGATTCTCCCATGCTGCGCCGTTTGGGAGAATCTCCGTTTGCGCCGGATTTTCATGCAACGCCGGTCCGACGCCTGCAAGTTGATGTCATGCTGATGGGCAAAGGCCACTAGCGCCGCCATCCCACGCGGCCACACGCCTTGACCTTGGGTGCACCCAGCCCCCCCCCACAGGTGCCGCAACACCCAGCTGGTGGAGATCATCTCTGGGAAGGGTCAAGGCGACACACATGCCAGCCCCCGTGAGGGCATGTCCAGCCCATGGTGGCACAATGAGGAGGGACGGGCAAAACTGGGTGGTGGATGGATATTGTGGGCAGGGGTCAGGGTGCCTGTGTGTCTGTAGCGACACCAGCCAACCGGGGATCACATGTATCCCATGGCACCTGGCTGTTGAGATGTCAATGCGCCACCGTTAAACATGTGGTATCCCCCCCCCCCCCCCCCCCTGCAGATCGTAATATTTGGGCACCAGCCAGCGATGTTTGCCGCCATGGCGGGAGCCGCTGCCCTGAAGGTGGCCCTTTAGCAACATCAACGCAGGCGGCTCAGAGCAGCTTCATAGAATAGAATTTACAGTGCAGAAGGAGGCCATTCGGCCCATCGAGTCTGCACCGGCTCTTGGAAAGAGCACCCTATCCGAGGTCCACACCTCTACCCTATCCCCATAACCCAGTAACCCCACCCAACACTACTGGCAATTTTGGACACGAAGGGCAATTTATCACGGCCAATCCACATCTTTGGACTGTGGGAGGAAACCGGAGCACCCGGAGGAAACCCACGCACACACGGGGAGGATGTGCAGACTCCGCACAGACAGTGACCCAAGCCGGAATCGAACCTGGGACCCTGGAGCTGTGAAGCAATTGTGCTATCCACAAGGCTACCGTGCTGCGGCAGCGGAGGTTGCAGCAGAGGGACTGGTTGCAGAGGGCCCCGTGCCACCCGCTCAGGCTGCAGGCCCGCCCGCCTGACAGGTGGAGGAGGAGGCGGAGGCCGATGATGACCACAACAACGAGGGGGATGCACAGGATGAGGATACCAATCTTGATGGGGCGCAACGGGAGGAGGAGCAGGTGGTGGTGCCAAGGTGCTAGAGGCGCCTCATGAGGCCTCGAGTGTATCGTCACCACATGGCCTTCGATAACTTGCCGGACAGGGCATGCAGGAGGAGACTCTGGATGAGTAGGGAGACCATCGCACATATATGCCACCTCATGGCACACCTAGCACCATGTGGAATGGGGAGAGGACATGCTATCCCAGTAGCTATAATGGTGACGGTTGCCCTCAACTTCTACGTGACAGGGTCATTCCAGGCGCCGTGCGGGGACCTGTCTGGTATCTCCCAGGCATTGGTGCACCGGTGCATCTGAGCAGTCACCGACGCCCTGTCTGCCATCGGTGAACGGTACATCCAGTTTCCAGAGGACCGTGCACACCAGGATGCCTGGACAGCGGGATTCGCCTCTGTGGCCAGGATACCAATGGTCCAGGGGGTGATTGATGGGGTGCACGTCTCCATGCGTCCACCATCGGAGAACAGCGACGTGTTCATGAACAGAAAAGCGACCTACTCCATGAACATTCAGGTGGTCTACGACCACCTCATGAAGATCATGCACGTGCGCCTAGTACCCCGCAGTGTGCATGGTGCCTTTATACTGGCTCAATCTTTCATCCCCGCCATGTTCGAGGGACAGTCCCCCGGCTGAGGGGCTGGTTGCTGGGCGATGGGGGTTACCCGTTGCGGTCGTGGCTGATGACGCCTATACGGAGACCACAGACCAATGCGGACACCCGCTACAATGAGGCCCATGCAGCAACCAGGGGTGTTGTCGAGAGGTGCTTTGGCCTCTTGAATATGCGCTTCAACGAGGCGAGGCGGAGGTGCTGGTCAACAGCCGTCAAGAGGAACAGTGGGGTGACTCGCGACCTCCAGGCCTGGCAGGCAGGCAGGCGGGCAACCAACCAAAAAGAACATTGGCCACCAGGCCAGATAGCTAGCAGTTACAGCCAGGGAGGGCTGAGAGTGTGAGGGCTGGGCAGCAACCAAAATCTGTTTTCTTCTTGCATGTTGAATTTACTGCCTTATTTGGTGTCAGTTATTTCTCTCTTTGATCGATTGCGGTGTCTTTTATGATACCCAGCTTGCCATAGCCATCCATCAGCATCACAGCTTTCCCAAAAATTATTGCCAGCAGCCAGTGACTCTGGTAGGATTTTGGCAGTGGTCTCCGACTCATCCTCACAAACCGAGAGGCGCCGCCGAACTCAAATTGGATCGGTGGCTGAAGAGAAAACAGACAGATAGCCGAAATGAGAGAGAGGCATCATCAAATGAAACTCAGCGCAACGAAAGTAAGCAAAAAGTGCAGCAAATACTTCAAATTGGGATTCACTTGTGCAGGCACTGAAAACGAACCGTTGACATTATGTGTCATGAAGTCCTGTCGAATGAAAGCTTAAAGCCGGCTTATCTTCGCCGTCAGCTTGAGACTAAACATGGGTAATGCGTACCGAAGCCAATCAAATTTTTTGAAAGCGAGCTCAGAGAATTTCAGAGTCGTAAGAAAATGATGGAATGCGCTATTAGAGGCAGTGAGAATGCTCAGTTGGCGGAGGCCTCGTATCGCGTAGCCCTGCTCACAGCAAAGACAGGGACGCCATACACAATTGGGGAGGAGTTGATATTGCCAGCGGCTAAGGAGATGGTGGGTGTTATGCTGGGAGAGAAGGCCTGCAAGCAAACCAACATAACTTCATTGTCAGATAACACAGTCCAACACAGAATCGGTGAGATGGCCCACAGAGTAATTCACCAGCTAATAGAGAGAATACAAGCAAGTCGATTTTACACACTTCAACCGGATGAATCAATGGACATTGCAAACCTTTCAAACCTGCTCACCTATGTAAGGTATGAACACAATGGAGGGACATACCAGGACATTCTCTTTTGTAAATTGTTGGCCACACGCTCAACTGCAAAGGCTATTTTTGACATGTGAGCACTTTCATAATTCAAAATCGAATTGATTGGGCAGACGTGTAAGTTAGCACAGATGGGGCCCTTGCGATGTCACGCCAACACACTGGGGTTGTTGCGTGGATAAGAGCAGTGTGATTCTTCTTCTCTCTCCACAGCAGCTGCCAGACCCGCCGGGTTTTTCCAGCATTTTCTGTGTTTATTTCAGATTGCCAGCATCCACTGTACTTTGCTTTGATTTTAGAAACAGGTGTGTGATTTCAGGTGCATGCTCCTGGCTGCCAATCTAACCATGGCCTTCTGATTGTGGTGGGGTCTTTGAAACTTTGCAAGTGGCAATTGCCTCATTGATCTAGAGCCGCTTCCCAACCCCCTCATACTCCCCAACTGCCACCCCCACAGATCTGAGAATCCTTGGAGTCAGTCCAGAAGCTCCAATATGGTTCTATGCTTGGAGATCAGATGAGAGTAAACTGGGAGGCCAAGATTACTCCCTGAGCTCCTGCTTCCAATGAATGATTGTCCCAGTTCTATGCATATTCCACGAGGAGGCCTAGTACTGCTCTCAGGGGGTGCGCAGGGCAGCCCTGGGGGACAGAGACCCGGTTAATAGTTTGTTCCTCCCCCATTTGCTCTTCACTGCACCTGAGAAGTAATCTGTCTCCAGGCGTCAGAAAGAGAAACATGTGATCTTCTCTGTCAAGAAACTGTGAAGGCAGGGGTGGGCAGATAGATTTATACACATGTCCCCTCGCAGTTGAGGGATGAGGGCAGCAGCGGCAGAGAAAGATCTACAATTTTGGTCTCCAGGGATTGGGAGAATAGGTAAATCTAAGCTCCATACTGTAGTCCAGTAGACCCTTGAGGCAATGTCCACAACATGAATGTGACGTCCAGATTGCTGCACTGTCTCCTCAGTACTGTAAATGTTTCCGCTCTCCCTCACCATGTCCACGCACATTGCCATGACATTATGACAACTACTTTTATCCGAATGATCCAAATGAGTAATTGAATTATTTTAAAAGATATTCTGAATGAGACTTTGGTCTTCTTGAAGTTTATTTTGTTAGGCTCAGTAGATAACATTCTTGGGCGTCATTCTCTGACCCCCAGCGGGTCGGAGAATGGCCGTTGGCCGCCGTGAATCCCGCCCCCGCCGGTTGCCGAAGTCTCCGGTACCGGATATTCAGCGGGGGCGGGAATCGGGCCGCGCCGGTTGGCGGGCCCACCCGCTGGATTCTCCGGCCCAGATGGGCCGAAGTCCCGCCGATAAATTGCCTGTCCCGCCGGCGTAAATTAGAGTACCTATTTACCGGCGGGACAAGGCGGCGTGGGCAGGCTCCGGGATCCTGGGGGGGGGGGGGGCGCGGGGCGATCTGACCCCGGGGGGTGCCCCCACGGTGGCCTGGCCCGCGATCGGGGCCCACCGATCTGCGGGCGGGCCTGTGCCGTGGGGGGAATCTTTCCCTTCCGCCTCCGCAACGGTCTCCACCATGGTGGAGGTGGAAGAGACTCTCCCCACTGCGCATGCGCGGGAAACTGTCAGCGGCCGCTGACGCTCCCGCTCATGCGCCGCCCCGACATGTCATTTCCGCGCCAGCTGGCGGGGCAACAAAGGCCGTTTCCGCCAGCTGGCGGGGCGGAAATCCCTCCAGCGCCGGCCTAGCCCCTAAATGTTGGGGCTCGGCCCCCAAAGATGCGGAGCATTCCGCACCTTTGGGGCGGCGCGATGCCCGTCTGATTGGCGCCGTTTTGGGCGCCAGTCGGCGGACATCGCGCCGTTTGGGGAGAATTTTGCCCCTTGTCTCTGTGATTGAACATCAAGGGATTAAGCCCTACTCCAGAGATTTGGGCACATAATCCAGGCTAACACCTTTGTGCAGTACTGAGGGAGTGCTGCATATCGAACGGTGACGTCCATTAGATGAGACATTAGAGCAGAGGTCCTGTTCCCGCCATTGTTATTTTGAAGAACTGAATAGGAATTCACTCAGTATCCTGGTCAATGCTTTTTTCCCAAGCACTAAAAACAAATGACCTCATTGTTATTTAATTGCCTTTTTATTGGATCTTGTGTGCAGATTGGCTATGGTGGGTGTTATATAGCCAGTTGGTGAAGGATAGTACAAGAGCCGATCTTTACTCAGTCTAACATTTATTTGCAGAGTGAAACATTACAAGCATATACCTCCTCACGAAACTACACCCCAGTTTCGGCGAGCATATCTTTATATCTGCTAAAGTTCAACGGCAATTAATGCCCTCCACCTTCATATAATTAAACACTATTTAAATACAATTAAGACATTGTTTCCTGCATCCTAAACATTTGAACAGTACTTGATCGCAACTGAAAGATCTGTTTGTGGATGGGAAGTTCGCGAGTCTGGGAGCGCTGACCAAGAAATATGGGTTGCCCCAAGGGAATGCATTCAGGTATATGCAACTGAGGGCTTTTGCGAGGCAACAGGTGAGGGAATTCCCGCGGCTCCCGACACAAGAGGTGCAGGACAGAGTGATCTCAAAGACATGGGTGGGGGATGGTAAGGTGTCAGATATATATAGGGAAATGAGGGACGAAGGGGAGACTATGGTAGAAGAACTAAAAGGGAAATGGGAAGAAGAGCTGGGGGAGGAGATCGAGGAGGGGCTGTGGGCAGATGCCCTAAGCAGGGTAAACTCGTCGTCCTCGTGTGCCAGGCTAAGCCTGATTCAGTTTAAGGTATTACACAGGGCGCATATGACTGGAGCACGGCTCAGTAAATTTTTTGGGGTGGAGGATAGATGTGCGAGGTGCTCGAGAAGCCCAGCGAATCATACCCATATGTTTTGGTCATGCCCGGCACTACAGGGGTTTTGGATGGGGGTGACAAAGGTGCTTTCAAAAGTAGTGGGGGTCCGGGTCGAACCAAGCTGGGGGTTGGCTATATTTGGGGTTGCACAAGAGCCGGGAGTGCAGGAGGCGAGAGAGGCCGATGTTTTGGCCTTTGCGTCCCTAGTAGCCCGGCGCAGGATATTGTTAATGTGGAAAGAAGCCAAGCCCCCGGGGGTGGAGACCTGGATAAATGACATGGCAGGGTTTATAAAACTAGAGCGGATTGAGTTCGTTCTAAGGGGGTCGGCTCAAGGGTTCACCAGGCGGTGGCAACCGTTCGTCGAATACCTCGCAGAAAGATAGATGGAATGGAAAAAAGAAGGCAGCAGCAGCAGCCCAGGATCGGGGGGGGGGGGGGGAGGTGGGGGGGGGGGGGGGGAGGAGGAACCAGAAGGACTCTCAGGGTTGTTAATATATACTGTATAATATGTATAGGTCGTTGCTACAGATAATTATATATTGGACTGTTAAATTATATTTTTGGAGAGTGTTACTTGTGATAAGGCAGTTGCCAATTAGGGTTAGTTTTCATTTTTGTTATTTATTATTTATTCATTTTTTTTTTTGTTTATAAAATAGGTCATTGTTATTTGTGTTGTTATAATATTGTGTAAAGGATGCACAATGTACTGTGTTGGTTGACCAAATATTTTCAATAAAATATTTGTAAAAAAAAAAAAGAAAAGTACTTGATAGTCTTTAAAGAACTATGGAACATCCCTGAGGTTGTGAAAGGTATTATAAAGTTTTTTTCTTTGTTAAATTATTATTATAATCTTTATTGTCACAAGTAGGCTTACATCAACACTGCAATGAAGTTACTGTGAAAAGACCCAAGTCGCCACATTCCAGCGCCAGTTCGGGTACATGGAGGGAGAATTCAGAATGTCCAAATTACCTAACAGCATGTCTTTCGGGACATGTGGGAGGAAACCAGAGCACCCGCAGGAAGCCCACGCAGATATAGGGAGAACGTGCAGACTCCGCACAGACAGTGACCCAAACCTGGGGCCCTGGCGCTGTGTAGCAACAGTGCTAATATTCTGCACTACATCGATTAATATTTGCTTGTGTAAAATGTTTATGGTGGGGAAACTATTCAACATCTATATTTTCTTTGGGAAATTAACAATTTTGAAGAACTTGCATTTAAAATACATTTCAGATTACACCTCATTTGAATGTATATAATCATCTAATTCTAAAACTCAGGCCAGTGGGCTAGAGACAGGAACAGCAGTCATATACCAGCTATCCTTGGTCGTGACCAGCTCTGAAATAATAAATGTACCATAATCGGCAGAAGGCGCCCGATGGGAAAATTTGGGATCCCTGAACAATTGAGACGAAAGGTTTGGGGACACTGAAAGCACTTTAATGGGACAAAATGTCAAGACAGAGCCCACTGATCATTTCAATGAATATAAGAAGCTTTATTGCATCCCATACTGCTCACTGTTCTTCAGCGCTAAAGCATGTCAAGAGTTAATTAAAGTAGGATGGAACAGAGCTGATATGGAGCATAGACACTGGCATAGAACATTTTGGCTCTCGGGCCTGTTTCTGAGCTGTTAAAAGTCTATCTAATTTTAGGTAAGATTGATGACCTAACCTCATTATTGCCACAAGATTACTGTCTCTGCCACCCATGTGGAGCAGGCAGCTTACTTTACTCTTCTTGATAGCATTGGATGACCTTGGATTCTGGTCCTCACTGCAGGAAGGGTGGAGAAGGCTACTTGTCCCCACCCAAACCCATCAGCATGTGGATGGTCAAGTAATCCTATTACTTCACCCTTAAGGGCTCAAATAAAAGAAGGAAGAAAAGTGAAACTGGCAGGACTGCATGTAAACCCCAGGTCTAATTGCAGAAATGAATGGGCACTGCGTGATCTCTCAGCAAGGAAAGAACCCTGCAGCGATCTTCAGGGATGTGACAAAACTAATGCAAGGTGATGGGTGGCATGGTGGCATTGCTGCCTCACAGCGCCAGGGACCCGGGTTCAATTCCGACCTCGGGTGACTGTTTGCACTTTCTCCCTGTGCCTGTGTGGGTTTCCTCCGGGCGCTCCAGTTTTCTCCCACAGTCAAAGACGTGCAGGTTAGGTGGATTGGCCATTCTAAATTGCCCCTTAGGGTGGGGATGCAGGAATTGAGCCTGGGTAGGGTAGATTTTCAAAGGGTCAGTGCAAACTCGAAGGGCCGAATGGCCTTCTCCTGCACTGTAGGGATTTTATGTTCAGGGCACCATGCTAATGGCTGAGCTCAAAACTGTTCTTACCCTCTCAGAAAAGGGCATAGTATGTATCTCTGATGGTGGCTTTCAGTGTGACCTTTCCAATCATTATATTGACTCCACTTCATCGAGTGGATGAGTAATTCCCACTGTTACATTCTTCCCATCAACCTCTGACAGAGTAATGGAGGCCCCAGTGGGTTGAATCTTCTGCACTCAGCCCACGAAGCACGTGGTCCTCCCAATAATTGAACGGATGTCTCGCGGGAGCAAATTAGTGCAAGTGTTTGCAAGCGTGACCTGGGTACCATGGCTGCGGAGGGGGAGCGGGAGTTAATATAACACTGAAAATGCTCAAATGGTGACGGATTTGCTGGGGGGGGGGGGGAGGTTGTTGCCCAGGCCGGGACAGTGGAGAGCCACTCGATGCTAAGTCCGTGGGCTCAGAGTGTCCCTCTTGGGATGGGGGTGGCCTGGCTCAGACCACCATGCTGCAGTCTGTCTTTTAAACGTACCCCTTTGTTGCTACTTACAGGCTCCTAGCTGTTCACACTGCTGAGTGCTGCCCATGTCCTTTGAATGCTCAGAGGCCTCTGGTCATCTGGGAGCCCACCCAGCCTGCCCCTTTGGACACCCTCATACCCAGCTGTATCATTAAGGAGATGGTCATGGCCAAGCTCAACAGGGGCCCACCAGGTGTTGGCACTCCTCAGAAGCGCTGCCCCACTACAGAAGAAGCAGGGGAGCAGCAGAGCTCACCCCAACCAGAGTACACCTGCACGGTGGCCTTTGGAGCCCACCTTGGTTCTCTGCCGCTCTGAGGGCCGAGGCCTCACCGGTGAACCCACACCCTTCAGGATCGCCAGCTGTCTCCTCTTGGTGAGGTTGGCAGCGCTGACTGCCTCTGCTATCACCTCTCAGGTGCTGTTCAGGACGGCAGGCTTGAGGCTGTGGCCCATGTTGGAGAATAGGGTTGCTGCAGTGAGTGTAGTAAGTTGAGCTCTTAAAAACAGCTCCGGCTGCTATGCTCTTTAACGCTGACTCCAGCCCCAGTAGTTACTCCTGCTGGGCCGGGAATTGCTCTCAATTCGCGCCGGCAGAGTGCTGGACCATTTATGTCCTAACTCACCCACCGAATAGTGCCCCCAAAAGGAACGTTAATCGCACGCTATTCAGTCCCGGCGCCGACATTTAGTCTCTCAAACGCAGAATTCCGGCCCACCCCCCACTTGATGTCCAGTGTTGATCCTTCGTTGTCCCTGAATCAAAATCCTGAAACTCCTTCCTTCGCAGCACAAGGGCTGTACCTACACTATGCGGACTGCAGTGATTCAAGCACGTGACTCACCACCACCTTCTCAAGGGCAATCAGGGATGGACAGCACATTCCGGCCTTGCCAGCGATGTTTGCATCACATGAGCGAATTTTTAAAATCAATTTAATTTGTACAAGATGTGAATTTCCCCAGTCAAGCTTCTGAAGAGACCTTTTGCATCTCTAGTGCAATTTCCAACTCTCAAAGCGGCACGGAACCACCTATGTCTTCACCTAAGTAGTAATTGGTCAAGTGGGAAAGTAGCATCAGAATCTCAGAATGGATCCCTCACTGATTCCCACACTCTTGATGTCTATTCACAGTGGCTCCCTCCTATTCATAAGCCACAGAACTGCATTGTATAAAATAACATCTACAGCTGATTATTTTATCCATCTCTCTGCCATTCCCTGATAAACCAAACAAGTGCCCCACACTTTCTGCTTGTAATATATCTGCGAGTATTCTTTATGGAGACACACTAATGAAGTTATTACTGCAAATTGCAGTCATGGGATTTTGTTTCTCCATGCGATTTACTGGCTTCGGCAGGACTGCTTTAAACCTCATGTGGAAGCTTCAGAATCTCTCTGTCTCTTGGAAGAGCACGAACAAGCATTTCTGTAGATTCCCGATTTTAAGTGTTAGACAGAATCCAACAACTAGAATATCCTTAAAGCCAATGTTACCAACATGTTGGACCTTGCAGTGCTTTCTCGATGGCTACTTTAAAACATCGGCTCTCGTTTCACCCTCCTTCGGACGATATCCTGCCTCCAATTGGCGGTAGAACAGAGATTGGGGCTTTTAAAAAGTTGAAGCTTTGGGGCCACTGTGCTGACACAGTGCTTCAAACCAAGTTTAACTTTAAATGTAGGAGGAAAAGTGTCAGAATGGAAACCAATACATGTACATGCAGATACATTCATAACCAGCCAAAAAAATGGAATTGGACGAGGAAACCAAAATATACATGTCAGTTTTTAGTTTTAAAGATAGCAGATAGTCTGGTTTAAAATATAGTCATGATGTGGATACCTCTTCATTCACCTGAGGAAGGAGCAGCGCTCCTAAAGCTAGTGACATCGAAACAAACCTGTTGGACTTTAACCTGGTGTTGTAAGACTTCGTACTGTTAAAATATAGTGACATTGATTCTCAGTGAAGCAATAAAGAAATGCCTGAGGTAGTCAGCAGTGTTCCCCTCCTCGTGCTTACGTTGTTGGGCACAGTGGTGTTTAGATCCTTAGTGATTCCAGTCTGAGATCTGTGAGCAGAAACAGCCGTGCATGGTGCTGCAAAGTAGTGTTTTCATCTTGTTGTGCTGTTTGATCAGAAAGTGAGCATAAGCCCAGCAGGAGTCTCGCCTTCTGCTCTCAGCTGTACTTTGCACCTAGAGCTGCAAGTGTAAACTTGTCCTGGAGGTTTGTGGGAAGCGTTACTTGACTCCATTGCACGAACAGCAAGCTTCCCGTTCTTACTCTGCAAACGGCAGGCAAACTTTCATCAGTGGCTTCCTCTATTCTCCAGCAAAGACTTAACTGGAGCGGAGCATCAAATTCCACCCGACATGAGGTGCACATGTGGCTAATAAGATTTTCGATTATTATAAATAATTCTGAGTCATTGAGAGGAATAGCGTTTAAACATATAAAGCAAAACTAGCTAAACACACGAGGGAGAAAGCAATGGAAGGATTGGTAATAGGGTTTAATGAAGAGTGATGAGAGGAGGTTTGGGTGGGACATACACATTGGCATGAACCAGTTGGACTGAACAGGCTGTTTCTCTGTTGTATTGTAAATGTGAGCTGTTTGATTAATAACTACAAGCAGTGCAGAGCTTAAATATTCTCTTAAGTCAAGACATATCCTCAACGTGCATCAAAAACATAGGGAAGCTCACAGTAGGATTTTAAAAGTTTGTCGCTCCCAGCAATGGAAAATAGATGAATTAATATGTTGTGTTGCTCAGCTGTGGGATGTTTGCAGTGCCATTCCTTGTCATGGAGCTGATCATTTATCCTTTGGACTGCAACATGCGTCAATAAATGGTTAAGCCAGCAAGTCAGAAGACCTGCTTTTAGGCCCAATTTGACTAAGCCGTGCTGCAGTCCCCAGTACACCCTGCTGTATGTATTCGTCCAAAGCAGCGAACCTTTGTAAACTGAGCAGAAACTGAAAACGGATCGCATGCAGTGACCTTATTAAGGTGTTCAAAAAGTGACAGGGTAAAGAAGGATATTGGCCGGGATTCTCCAATCCTGCGGCCAAGTTCTGACGCTGGCTTGAAAAGTGGCGCCAACGGGCCTCAACTGGCAGCTATCCACCGTTTCCTGGGGGACTCGTACAGCGCCGGAGTGGTGTCCGCAGCTCCGGCGCCGGAAAGCCGGCGCGCCACATCCGGCGTGAGTTCGTGCAAGCGAGCCATGGCTGGCACGAGATCTCGCCGGCGCATGGGTTCCCGTCTCCACGCCGGCCCCGGGCAATATGGCGAAGCCCTGCAGGGGCCTGGCACGGAGGAACATAGGCCCCCACGGAACTAGCCCGCCAGCCGATCGGTTGGCCCCGATTGAGGGGCTAGGCCGACGCCGGAGGGATTTCCGCCCCGCCAGCTGGCGGAAATGGCGTTTGTTGCCCCGCCAGCTGGCGCGGAAATGCGGCGCATGCGCGGGAGCGTCAGCGACTGCTGTCAGTTTCCCGGCGCATGCGCGGGAGCGTCAGCGGCCGCTGTCAGTTTCCCGGCGCATGCGCGGGAGCGTCAGCGGGCGCTGTCAGTTTCCCGCGCATGCGCAGTGGGGAGAGTCTCTTCCGCCTCCGCCATGGTGGAGGCCGTAGCGGAGGCGGAAGGGAAAGAGTGCCCCCACGGCACAGGCCCGCCCGCGGATGGTGGGCCCCGATCGCGGGCCAGGCCACCGTGGGGGCACCCCCGGGGTCAGATCGCCCCGCGCCCCCGCCAGGACCCCGGAGCCCGCACACGCCGCCTGGTCCCGCCGGTAAATACCAGGTTTGATTTACGCCGGCGGGACAGGCAATTTCTGGGCTGGACTTCGGCCCATCCGGGCCGGAGAATTGAGCGGGGGGTCCCGCCAACCGGCGCGGCCCGATTCCCGCCCCCGCCCAATCTCCGGTACCGGAGACTTCGGCGGGGGCGGGATTCACGGCGGCCTGCGGCCATTCTCTGACCCGGCGGGGAGTCGGAGAATGACGCCCATTGTGTTTCCACTATTTGGTAAGTCAATGACCAGGGGTCACAATTTCAAGATGGTCAGCAAGAGAGCTAGGAGTGAGGTGGGGAGATACCTCTTCACTCAGAGAGTTATTGGGATTTGGAATGCGTTGCCTGGGAGAGTGGTGGAGGCGGATTCCATAGGGGGTTTCAAGACACAGCTGGATATATATTTCAAAGTGATGAATTCAGAGGACTACGGAGATAGGGCTGGGGAATGGGACTAGCTATATAGCTCTTTTGGGAGCTGGTGCAGGAAGAAGGGCCGAATGGCTTCCTTCTGTGCTGTAAAATGCTATGATTCTATGGGTGAAGATACAGTTGCAGACTGTCAATCAGAGGAACCTGCCCATGAATCATCTCCTTGAGCTTTGTGTTTTTATCACACCTTTATTTTTTTTTCCAATTCAGGGGCAATTTAGCGTGGCCAAGCCACCTACCCTACACATCTTTGTGTTGTGGGGTGAGACCCACGCAGACACAGGGAGAATGTGCAAACTCCACATGGACAGTGACCCGGAGCCGGGATCAAACCCGAGTCTTCGGCGCCGTGAGGCAGCAGTGCTAACCACTGAGCCGCCCGGGGCATCTTACTTTAAAAGCATTCATATTTATAGCACTTGCAATCATGAACCGTGCTTTCCTCTGCCTTCATCATGGTGAGGGTTCGGGAAGGAGTAGTTTTAATTTTTGATGAGGGTAAGATGGCGAGTGATATTTATCACTAGCCAATTATACATCTCCTGATGTTAGAGGGCGGACGTCTTGTCACCTGTTTTAACGATTACCAAAAATTAAAATGACCCCAACTGATTGTATGTCAGCAGTCTCAGAATGGGCATTATCTCAGGGCATTCTTTTTGCCCATAGTCCCGCCTCGTAAACATGTAAGATTGAGAATATGAAAAGAGTAAATCCCATGGAGTTAAAAATTGGTAAGTAGTCACTACCTTAGTTGTGGAATAACCATCATTATAGCATTATTTTTATCAAGAATTTTTAGCTTGCAAGAGAAATTTTTGTTTTGAAGCTTAATTGAATGATGAAAGAATGTCCATATTCATGCCAGCTTAAGACGGCATGGTGACTTATAGATGCTACTGCTTCATCTTCTCGCGTTTTACCTCATTCTTCTCCTATGAGAAAACAAAATATAGAAAAGGTAATTTGATCAATCAAAGCTCATCCCTCTTTTATCCTAATTCTTTTATCCTAATTCTTCCATTAAACAATTTCAGTGTCCCCAACGTTTTGTCTCCATTAGCACATTATTCCAAGCCGTTATCTCCCTCTGTGTAAAGAAGTTCTTTGTAATAAAGTGCCTGCTTTAATTTAGATTTCAATAATTGAATTTATGTCCGCTGGTTTTATCCAACTGACTAACTTGAAGTATCTTAATACTGGGTAATTAAACATTTTGTATTTGCCATACACCCAATATGTATGTAGGGAATGGTGAAAAAGTCTGACATGCCCATCGGAGAATAGTGTCTGTGGGGAATGAGGAAGGTGTCCAGGGAGTGAGAAAGTGTCTGTAGGGAATAGGGAAGGTGTCCAGGGAATGGGGACAGTGTCTTTAGGGAATGGGGAATGTGTCTAAGGAATGGGGAAGGTCTGTAGGGAATGGGGAAGGTGTCTAAGGAATTGAGAAGATGTCATAGGAACTGAGGAATTAGGAGCAGAAGGAGTCAATTCTGCCCCTTGAACCTGTTCCACCATTCAATCAGATCATGGCTGAACTCTTTCTGGTCTCAAATCCATCTCAGTACCTGTTCCCCATATCCCTTTGAGCCGTTTTTTAAAATCAGAAATATATCTATCTCCTTGAAACCATTTAATGACTCAGACTCCACCGCACTACGGGGCACCACTCTCTGTGAGAAGCAGTTCCTCCTTATCTCAGTCCTAAATCTGCTGCCTCCCAACCTATATCTTTGATTGCCCCACAAGGGGGAACATTTGGTCTGCGTTTACTTTATCAATCCCTTTTAGTATTTTATACACCTCGATCAGATCCCCTCTCATCCTTCTAAACTCTAGGGAGTATAAGCCCAAACTGTTTAATCTCTCCTCGTACCTCAACCCTTTCATCCCCGGATTCAATCAAGTGACCCTCCTCTGAACTGCCTCCAATGCCACCACATCCTTCCTCAAATAAGGAGACAAAAACTGACACAATACTCCAGATGTGGTGTCACCAACACACCACACAATTGCAACAACACTTCTCTACTTTTGTACTCCAGTCCTTTTGCAATAAACGCGAACATTCCATTTGTCTTTTTAATTACATTCTGTACCTGCATACCGACTTTCTGTGATTCATGAACAAAGACACCAACATCCCTCTGCCCAGACACAGTTTGAATCTGCTTTCCATTTAGATACTAATTTGTCATGGGAATGGGGAATTGTAGGAACCTGGCAAGCTTTTGAAAAGACTGGAAAAGTGCCTGAACTATCGATATAATGTAAGATGGCGTCAGATACGAACATTGGGCATGGAGTAAACTGGTTCTAATTTCAATTTTAGGAGAAAGCAGCCAATCAAAATATATTCACAGAACACTATGCACCAATGATTTAAAATAATTCTCACATATATGAAAAAGCACCCAATGCTTTCATCAAAAAAGTAAAGTCCTTTGAGCAGCCATGTTGTTTCAACACCTATTCAGACTGTATAAATTGAACACAAAATGCACAACACCCTTTCCATCCCACCTTCCACTATCTTCAACAGAATACCCCCTTCTCCTGGGGCTCCTCAGTTTCATTTCTTGAGCCACACATGGTGCAATTGGAACTTGATGCCTCTCTGACATTTACTCCTGTGTGACATGTGCAAAAGTGAATACAATTTTCCTCCAGTTTCCATGCATGTGAAAACGCGCCCTTCCCCTTTGCGCCCACTCCGAACTATACATTAGCATTGCTAAAGGAGGTCAGTTAATACAATCTGGTTTCCAGCTTCTACACTCAGGCCAAATCCATTCTGCACAATTGATCACTAATCACCTGACGTGCCCTCTTGCTTCCCAATTATATTTTAATTTGATGAGGCAGGGATGTAAATAATTCTCAAAACATTTTTTGCAATCCGACAGTTATCGGCAGTCTCTGGCAGTCTCTGACAATAACTGTTCTCGTTGTGGGGTGATGTGCCCATGTCATTCTCCACTCCAATCTTTTATTTTTAAAGAACGTTTATTCAAATTTTTTCTTAATAATCAACGCAAACCAGTACAAAAGCACACACTCTGTCAAACGTTTTTACTGTTTTATTGATATTTCGCACTGATTCAGTGGGTGAAATTTTCCATTCTGAGGCGAAGTTTGGTGACGGCCTAGAGTGCCAGTGTGATTCCCACAGGGCAGCGGGTGAACACATGCAACCTTCCACTTTTTAGCACATTAGAACAACGAACAAAACAGCACAGGAACAGGCTCTTTGACCCTCCAAGCCTGTACTGGTCATGATACTAATCTTGGCCAAAACCCTCAGAACATCCTTGTGCCATTTCCCTCCATACCCATCCTATCCATGTATTTGCCAAGATGCCTTTTGAACGCTGTTAATGTGTCTGCTTCCACAACCTCCCCTGGCAACGCGTTTCAGGCACTCACCACCCTCTGTGTTAAAAAAACCTGCCTCGCACATCTCCTCTAAACTTTGCCCCATGGACCTTAAACCTATGCCCCTTGGTGACTGACCCCTCCGCCCTGGAAAGAGTGCCTGCCCATCCACTCTATCCATGCCCCTCATAATCTTGTAGACCTCTATCAGGTCACCCCTCAACCTCCATCGTTCTAATGAAAACAGTCTGAGTTTATTCAGCCTCTCTGCATAGCTAACACTGTCCAGACCAGGCAACATTCTGGTAAACCTCCTCTGCACCCTCTCTAAAACCTCCACATCCTTCTGGTAGTGTGGCGAGCAGAATTGTGTGCAATATTCCAAGTGCGGCCTTACCAAGGTTCTATAGAACTGCAGCATGACTTGCCAGTTTTTATACTCAATGCCCCGTCCAATGAAGGCAATCATTCTGTCTGCTTTCTTGACTACTACTTGTGTTGCCACTTTCAAAGATCTGTGGACCTGCACACCCATATCTCTCTGACTTTCTATATTCTGAAGAGTTTTGCTATTTACGGTATATTTCCCCTCTATGTTAGATCTTCCAAAATGCATAATCTCACATTTGTCTGGATCATGTAATCATACATCAATGAGAAACTTGTGCGTCTTGCTGTTCAGGCCCTTGCTCCTCCTGGCCTTGTGCAACCATTGGCGGATCCTCCTTCGCCTAATCTGATAAGAACCATAACCATGGCAGGGTTTCTTGCATCTTCAACACCTCAGTGGATGTCTGAATGGATTGAAATGATACATTAAGTGGGCATGTCCTTCACAGGTTGACCTCCAACTCCGGGCCAGCAGGACAGTGCCTAGCTCTTCACCTGGCTATTATCTAGACATTGCACCCCTGCCCCACCCCACTACTCCAGGAAAATTACACCCTGGAGGACCAGAGATGGGTGTTCCTTCCATTTGTACATGGTGGCATTGCGCTTTGACCATGGTGATGAAAGCCATGTGCAAGAAGCCTCAATATGACACTACTCCACTTGCCTCGACTGCCCCCGAGACTCTATAGAGAGATCATTGCCTTAGCAGCATAAAAATACGAATTGCGTGATCCATTGTTCATTCAGGATGGAGATTTGGAACTGTGAGTTGGCTGCCCTCCACCAGCCGTGCCCAATGGAGGCATCCACCTCCCTTGACCACTTCTTCCCTGCCTCTGACTGCAGCCAATGGCAAATGGTGGAGAATGAATGGCAGTTCCACACCTTGCTGGGACATGGATGGTATGAGACCCATGAGTTAGGAACAAACCTGCTGCTGTGTGGGCTTCACCAAAAAGGGGAGAATACAACTGAGCATTCTTGACATTCAGTTGCCTGATAATTATTAGAGTGGTCCATTGGTAGTTTAGTGTTCCTTGAACTCCACCCACCCGAAAAGACCCTCCTTCCACTTCGAGGGATCTCACTGAATGACTGTGGGATTAAGATCAGATTTCAAAAATGGTGCGCGTCACTTTCCAAATTCGCTTCATCACCAGTTATCCTCCCCTCTGTCAGCCACAACCCTCCCCCCCCCCCCCCCCCCACGCCCCATCACCCTTGACTCACCCAAGATAACAATTTCTCTCCCCTCTGTTACCTTTGAACATTTCCCAGTTACCCTGAATCCTATCACAATTCAGCTCTACGTGCCTTCCCTCCCCTCAGAGCTGACACCCCTTACTGTCTCCATGCCCACCCTGACCCCACCCCCCTCCTGTTAATTGAGCCACCTGTTTAGTTCTCCTCCGTGACCCCACTGATGAGACTGTCACCGATCAGACTCTCGCCCTCGGCCTGCAACCCTACTGTATGCTAATGTCTCTCGAATGAAGTTATGCAAGCTCTCGAAGAAGGAGAAAGCAGCACCAACTGACCTCAAAATCATGGAAGAGGTGGAGCTGGCCAGTCATATACAATTGTAAAACTGAAACAAATTCTCGCTGGCTGGGAACTTAATTTGGAAGTGGTTAGCACCCCACAGCGCCAAGGACCCAGGTTTGATTCCAGCCTTGGATGACTGCCTGTGTGTAGTTTGCACATTCTCCCTGTGCCTGCCATTTCCACATTGTTCAGCGGGTAATCAGAACCACCTTAAATGTCGGGTGAATAAAATTCCACCAGTTTATCGGTAAACAGACTATTCCTCCTTCTGTCATAGCTGCCACGATTCCCGCAGCTGGCAGGGGTGGAAAATTCGGCCCAATGTCTCAGGCTGTTGTAGTCGATGAGCCTCCACTTACTGTGACCTGGACTGTGCTCTCTGACCAAAAGTGCAGTAATCTGTAGCAAACTCAGGGATCAAATCCAAAATGCTTCTTTTTGGCAACTGATCATATCCCATGTCCTGTAGTGGTCTTTGTTGACTCTGGAATGCAGCGGAATAAAGACTTCACTGGCCTGTGTGTTATGCTGTAAACTACCAAACCGAGTTACTGAGCAGTATGTGAACAAAAGCAATAATTATTAATCTGTATGCCATAATTAGTTGTATATTGTCTGATTCCGAAGTACATTGCCTGCTTTTTCCGGCCATTCAGATTCTCTGCACCCGCTGACAGCACGCCCACGTCCGGGGTTCCCTGTGGCGTGGGGTGGCATCAATGGAAAATCCAATTGACGAACGGCGGGAGTAGAGAATCCCACCGCCAGCGAGTGGTACACTGCTGATAAACACACAGCTGGAGAATCAGAAAATGCCGCCCCTTATCTTTGTCACTCCATGGGCAGCACGGTGGTGGAGTGGCTAGCTCTGCTGCCTCGCGGTGCCAAGTACCAGGGTTCGATCCCAGGTCACTGGCCTTGTGGAGTTTATACATTTCCCCCGTGTCTGCTTAGGTCTCACCCGCACAACCCAAAGATGTGCAGGGTGGATGGATTGACCACGCTAAATTGCCGCTTAATAAAAAAAATTAAAACTTTTTTCTCTCTTTCTCTTTAACTCCAGTAAAGCAGTGAAGCATAAAAGCCCACAAGGCATCTGGCCAGACAGAATATCTGTATCTTCAGACTTCTGTATCGATGCAAAGTGGGCCATTTTCTGTGAGTGAGTCTGATTTCCAATGCCATAATGGGCTGTGATAGAACAAAAGAAGCCACTATCATCATGCCTCTATCATAATGTTTTGAACGTAACGCTATGTCCATCAACTCCCATCACCTCCTTTCCTTGTTCTGCTCGACTGACAGCATGTTTATTATTGGTTGCAGGACTCTGAAAAGAAAGGATTAATAGGCAAGATCCACATGGTTCAAGATATTGTTATTACAGTTCAAAATATCCTGGATAAGGCAGCATCGTTTGGTGAAAGAATCAAAAAGTAAGTATTGTTGCTGGTTTTGTGTATCTAAAGCTGTCATTTATAGATCATGTAGCCTGACCATAAGTCATCTGATATTTTACAGCATCACAATAATTAGATATTTATCAATTAGTAATTGCTTATAGTCAGTGAAATACTGAAATAATGATCAAGTCACATTTCTTTCTTTAGAAATAAGTTCACCCTTTTCTATTTGTGAGATACATCTGTCTATCAAACTGATACTTGTATCTGGCTTTTTCCTGATCCGATTCAAGTCATGTGGTTATGGTATGGCGAAGATGGTGGCGTTGTGGTAAGGTCGCTAGGCTAGTCATCCAGAGATCCAGGCTAGGGGGACATGGGTGCAGATCCCACCCTGGCAGCTTGTGGAATTTAAATTTAATGAATACGTCAGTAAAAGTGAACGACCCTCTTATGGACTGATTTGATTAATACTACACTCCTGAATGCTTCACCCGATGCCGGTGTTTATGTATTTACATTGTGTAGCTTGTGTTGCCCTATTATGTATTTTCTTTCCTTTCCATGTACTGAATGATCTGTTTGAGCCAGTATTTCTAAGTGGGCTGGAAATACAGTCATGCAGTAAGTAAATTACACTGCATTGGCAAGATGGTCAAACTCTTCTAACTTTGATCTTCTGGCAATGACCCCGTGGGCCTTTTTGGTGAAAGGAAGAAGGGATGTGCCTTTATATTTAATTTATGTCGAATCCTTCACTAATGGAGCAGAACCCTTCCAAAGTATATCGGGCCCTGGGTAATGAAGAGACACATTTGGCAGCAGATATTTTGGGAATCTGGTAAAAGGAATTGTGACTTTTCTCCTGCTTCTCCCATCTGTGGCAAAGTTAGTAAATAGGCCAAGCGGATGGAATATAAAGGGGAAGAAGTTATGCTCGAGCTGTCCAGATCCTTGATCTGATGCAATCTAGAGTTCTGTGTCGAGTTTTGAGCACCAAACCTCAGGAGAAAAATGATGAGCTCAGTTGGCTGGATGGCTGGTTCGTGATGCAGAGCGAGGCCAACAGGTTCAATCCCTGTACCAGCTGAGATTCATGAAGACTCCACATTCTCAACCATGCCCCTCGCCTGAGATGTGATGATCCTCAATTTCAATCAGCACCCATCCTCTCTTCCCCCTCATCTGGGACTATGGCGACTTTACTAGATGCACCAGAATTATGCCAGAGCTGAGAGGGTTAAATTATGAGGACATTATTGGGTTTCATTTCTTTGAGTTTAGAAGTTTGAGGGGAGATATATTTGAGCATTTAAAAGCATTTGATAGAGTAAATACCGAGAATCTGTTTCCTCTAGTGGGTAAATCAAGAGCAAGGGGGCATAAAAATGGAGCAAGGGCATTCACAAGTCAAATCAGGAAACGTTTGGTCATACAAAGGAGCTGTAGAAAACTGGAACTCTGTCCTGTAAAAGGCTATGACAGAAGGTTTCAATACGAAGATAGGTTTTTGTTAGTTACGGTATAAAGGGATATAGAGCAAAGGCAGGTAAAGGGAGTTGAGATGCCAATCAGCCGTGACCTAGTTGCGTTGTGGAACAGGCTCGAGGGGCTAAATGACCTACTCTTGTTCCTAATGTTCCTATAATATCTCCAGGAGTCCCGAGAAGGTTACACAAAGAAGGTTTGTTTTGGCAAACAGAAGTAAAGGCCGCAAAGCGGCATACAGCACCCAACCGGGACTACCAATCTTGCCGGTCCCAATCCGGGCAGGCTTTTAAGTACAAGATTCAAGAGCCCCAGCTGTTTGGCCTCTGCCCCTCAGCGGGGAGGAGCTCGTATTTCACGAGCCCCATGGCGAGATCAATTGGGTCATCCCCGTGGGTCTCGTGAGGGTTATTACTGTTTCAATGTTTCCTGTGCCACATCACAAGTGGAAAAGTGCGCTGCTCATTAGTGCTCCTGTCCAGTTTCTGCCGTGTTCCTTGAAAGTGTCGCAGAGATTTAGTGCAGTGATTACTTTGATCTTAACTGAACTGGGCTGCAACTTGGTGCCATCTTCTTAATTCAGTTCTTTCCTGGTCAGTCCCTGCAGCTCTGCTTTTCCGAAACATCTTGCCCTAATGTTCAGTCAAAATGAGTTGGTCGGTCGTGGTGTTTTGTCACTGAGAAAAATGGCAGAGAGAGAGAGTTTGCCTGGAAAAGATTTTGGCGTAGGATTTTTTTTTTAATGCGCAGGCTTGTTCTATCTTTGACGTAAATACAAGAGATGCTGATCATGTCGAGAAATATGTTCAAGCTTCTGTTAAATGTAAATATACTTCAACATGTTGGGATCTGAAGTGCAGATGCGGACCTTTCTGGCCCAAGCCTTATCCAGGGCAGTTCCAATATTTCAAGGTCACTCAGGTGTCCCGGAAACTTTAAAGTTATACAGTCCCAAACTGAGTACATTCAGAATTGTCCAAATAAAACAGCATTGATTAAGCTTCAAACTTCATCCAAAGATGTGCGGGTTAGGTGGATTGGCCATGCTAAATTGCCCCTCAGTGACTAGGGATGTGCCGGTTAGGTTACTTGGATAGGGTGGAGTGACCTAGGTAGAGTGCTGTTTTGAAGGGTCGATACCAAACGGCCTCCTTCTGCACTGTAGGGATTCTATGATTCATCCTTTAATAGAAAGCATTTTTTCTCGCTATTAAGTATTCATCTTTTGAATAGTGGTAAAATGCCCATTCTATTGTTTGTAGTCAGCTGATAAATGTGAGTTTCCTTTCAATGCGCGAGATGGGGACAAGGTTGGGGTAGAAACAGCAGAAATCTGTTCCACAGGGCCATCTATTGAGCGCAATTTGCGACTGCATTGTGACAGATGACATAGGAAATTGAATGGGTCCTGTTGAACAGTCTCGAAGTCACGAGTACAGAAGGTGAAGTTTGTGGACAGGAAATGCACACCCTGCACAATTTAATAATGTATGGCCAATGATCCCCGCAGCTGGACAGAATGTAATGTAAAGCAGATTTAATTACCTCTTAAAATACATACCCAGCTCCCATTAAAATCAAGTTTAAAGTATTAAGAATGAACGAGTTTGGGGCAACACAGTGACGCAGTGGGTTAGCCCTGATGCCTCACGGCGCCAAGGTCCCAGGTTAGTTCCCGGCTCTGGGTCACTGTCCGTGTGGAATTTGCACATTCTCCCCATGTTTGCGCCGTTTCGCCCCCACAACCTAAAAGATACGCAGGCTAGGTGGATTGGCCACGCTAAAATTGCCCCTTAATTCGACAAAATTAATTGGGTACTCTAAATTTTTTTTTTTAAAGAATGAATGAGTTTGTATTGGAATTCCCTTTTCCACTGCTACTAATTGATTTTCAGAACTAATATATGGCAATTAATTATTTCCAAACGATGTGGTTTTGAGTGCGAAATCTAATGTAGCGCAGAAACTAAGTATCTGAAAGTTGCAACAGGATCTCACTCAAACGCTATCATTAAGAGTGAAGTACTTTGCTTTCTTTGCAAAGTGAGTGCATTGAAGTGGATGGAAGTCAGGAGACTGAAATTGGAACACACACCTACTCTTATACGACTTATTGTTAAGTGGAATAGCCTGGTCTCGTGTCGACTTTGTGTACAGTTTGTCAGTACCGTTTGGAGTGTTACTACATAATGCATTTACAATATGTTAATTCACCTTGGTGAAAGAGAGTACATGACTCCAATAAAATGCTCTTCCTGTGCTTTCATATTATCTCTCTCATACTTAGCTACTAATTGTAACTGATAAATATACACAATCGTAATTCATCATCTTGTGATCATATATTGCTGTGAATTAATCAGCTACAAATAGATTGTAGTCATTGATTTTGTGCATAATCACATCTATTAGTCTTCGTATTTTGCAATAATGTTAGAACTTCATCGACAGTGTGGAAACCCACAGCACAAATTGGAGGCATACATCAATTAGCAATTTTTTTTTCACTCTCGTATTCACTAAAGCAAAATTACGACACTCGATAACAAATTTATGAATATTCAATTGAAGAAACCTCGATCATATGTTTCAACATTCATTAAGTGATCAATCAGCCTTGTCATACACCCTGACAATTTACAATCCATCATTTACAGAAATGGATTAAGGGATGAAATATAAATTCCATCTAGGCAGATTAGCTCACTTGATGTTGATTCTCAGATCAAGTCAATGTAAAGCATTTCTGTGCATCACGCATAAGGGCTTGTGTGTGAAACGATAATCCTCCCAGTCCTTGGCAGACCTGTAGAGCCATTGCGGATAACTTGGCTATTTCCTGACGGAGGCACGTCTCTGCTTTGTACACGGGGGGCGGTTCAAAGTCAAGTTCTTGTAAATGGATTATATTATTGGCACATGCATGCTCATAGATTCTGCAATACCAAGATCCAGAACCAAGTGTCGCAAGCAAAGCAAAAGGCAAAATCCGACAAGGACACAAAAAAATACAACTTCTATTAAGTCGAGGTTACACAAGAGAGGCAGATAACGTGGCATGCAACAGTGCGTTAATGAGTTTCTGACATGTGTAGAGGGAAAGCCAAGTTGGGGATCAACATTTAGATTCAGGGTTGTGACTATCACCTTACCTTTAATAGCCTGAGAACTGTAATATGTGCAAAGCCAAATCCTGACTGTTACATTCAAGGTATAAGCATCCCACTAAGTTGAATGCCAATCGTTGTACGCATTGCTCCTAGTGACTGCCCTGGAGCTTGAAGGCTTCTGCTCCTACCACAAGAGATTTCCAAAAATTGACAATTAATGAAACAATCAAAAAAGTTAAAGATAACACTTATCTTGGGTGTCACAGTGGTGGTTAGCACTGCTATCTCACGGCGCCGAGGACCCGGGGACGATCCGAACACCAGGTCACTGTCCGTGTGAAGTTTGTACATTCTCGCCGTGTCTGCGTGGATCTCACCCCTACAACCCAAAGATGTGCCGGTTGGGTGAATTGGCCACTTAATTGAAAAACAATTACAAGACATGACACATCTTCATACTAGTTAGAGTTAGCTGCAATAACTGCTGTGATATTACATTCTGATAAATGGTAGCATATTTGCACAGGGCAATACTTTGTCCTCCACATGTTCAGTGCCTCTTTTTTTTTTTAAGGGCTGCCCTCAAACTGGTCTCATACCAAATGGACTTTTGCACTAACCAGTGCCTTGCCAGAGTTGTCATTATCCCAAGAACCAAGAAAAGGGTTTGAGATAAGAACTGGCGATTAGATTTACAGAGGATCTCCTACTGTCACAAAGGGAGCTGTTCCCCAGGAGCATTGGGGAGCAATAATTATTTTTGTTCAGTGGGAGAAAGAAATATTTGGAAATGTTTGCCTTCAATGGAAAGCACTGAGAAAGAGGAGGTTCATTGCCCATATAACACAGCATATCGTGAGATAATCTCGATCTTCAGGGTCTGACCTAACTGAAAGGGTCTGAAGGAGTTACGCCTGAAGAGCAAGGCCTCTTTAATGTATCTGTTCGCATAGTGATCGAGTGAGGAATGCATCGTCCTGGATTTTAAACCTCTTGCCCATGTTGTCTGTGGTAATGTTCCTTTTATATCCTTATTGATCCAATGGGCATGATAGCATTATCTTGTTATTGCGCTTCAGCATACATGCTCCTAGTGGCAAAGATGGTAATTGTAATTAATTCAGGGAGTGAACAGGCCATCTCATCTTCAAAACATAGGCCATTTAGCAGTGGCTCTTTGTTTCTCTTCTCTAAACTTTTCTATTAATTTTCTCTCCACCCTGAAGATTGTTGTCTCCTTGCTGGGATAGCTTGATTGTTCTCAACCATTGTCTAAATAGCCTTACTTTTGTGAGCCGAGGGACTGGGCTGTGACAGACTTGTTCACACAGAGTACATCACAACAAATCCTGGCCTCACCAGATGGACACAGACCTGCTTCCGCAGCAGGGGTTGTTGAGGGGAGTTAAAGAACGGAAGTTTTAAGTGGCCTCTTCCCAACTACAAGGAACTAAAGCCAGTTATATCAGCAAGCCATCATGCTGGTGGGTGAACTCGCTGAACTCAGTCCAGATTGGGAACCCAAGCCTGGACCTTCCTGTCCTGAGGAAGTGCTGCAGTGTAGGAGGTGCCATCTTCCAGATGTGATATTAAACCAAAGCCCCAGCTACCTGCTCGGATGGTGGGAATCTGGAGCTCACTGCCTGACAGGGTGGTAGAGGCAAAAACCCTCACAATATGCATTTAGGTGAGCACTTGAAGTGCCATAACCCGCGAGGGTATGGACCAATTGCTGGAAAATGGGATTAAAATAGATAGGTGTTTGCTGGCCAGCATGGACATGATGGGCTGAAGGGTCACTTGTAAAACTCAATGACCATGATGATTTTGAAGAAGGGAAAGGGAGTTATTCCCGGTGTCTTGGCCAAATTCCTTACCTCGGTCAGCATGCTAAGGAAAAACAGGTTATCTGGTCACTATCACATTGCTATTTGTGAAATCTTGCCGTGTGCAAAATGACTGCCGCTTAACTCCCATTACAATAGCGACGACACATCAGAAATATTTCAGTGGCTGCAAAATGTATTGAGACATCCCGTGTTCATGAAAGACACTATATAAATGTTGGTCTTTCTTTCTCTTTTTAACATTCTATTCAATGACATGATTCAATGAACCATTTGGGAAGTATTGAAAAACATAAGAATCCTCTCACCATTTCGGCAAGTTTTCTCAAGTGGATGTAAAAGGTCCCACAAACAATCTTTCGAAGAAGATCATCGGAGTTCTTCCCAGTGTACTGGACAACATGAATCTCTCACTCAACACCTAAAACAGTTGAGCTGGTCATTTTCACATTTGCTATTCGTGGGGTCTTGCAGTGCACACATTGGTTGCCACATTTCCTATAGTACAGCAATGACGACACTTCATAAATACTTCTTTTGCTGCAAAGCACTTTGGAAGTCTCTTAAGTCAAGAGAGGCATTGTGTAAATATAAGTCTTTCTATTTTATTAAAATTAAGATTTCAGCTGTTGATGAATTCCATTCCTTTGGGATCAAATTTCTAATATCATAATCATTAGAACTTGATTTGGTGCATGGGTCTAGAACAAGAGGAGGGGCAGCACGGTAGCATTGTGGTTAGCACAATTGCTTCACAGCCCCAGGGTCCCAGCTTCGATTCCCGGCTTGGGTCACTGTCTGTGCGGAGTCTGCACGTTCTTCCCGTGTGTGCGTGGGTTTCCTCCGGATGCTCCGGTTTCCTCCCACAGTCCAAAGATGTGCAGGTTAGGTGGATTGGTTTCATTGGACAATTTAGTCCTTAGTGTCCAAAATTGCGCCCTTAGTGTTGGGTGGGGTTACTGGGTAATGGGGATAGGGTGGAGGTGTGGGCTTGGGTAGGTTGCTCTTTCCAAGAGCCGGTGCAGACTCGATGGGCCGAATGGCCTCCTTCTGCACTGTAAATTCTAGGAAGAGGTCATAGTTTTAGAATAAGAGATAGCAGATTTAAAACAAAGATGAGGAGAAATTACTTCTCTTGAAGGCTAGTGAATCTGTGGAATTCACTGCCCCAGAGTGGTGTGGACGTTGAGTAAATTTAAGGAGGATATTGCCGGAATTTAATTAGGAGTAGGTTTAAGGATTATGGAGAGCGGGCAGGAAAATGGAGTTGAGGTCAAGATGAGATCAGCCGTGATTGGATTGAATGGCAGAGTGTGCTCGAGGGGCTTAATTGCCTCCTCCTGCTCCTAGCTCTTGTATTCGCATGAGTCCTTTAAGAACGAACTTCTGAAATATAGATGATTCCTTAACTTTTGCAGTGCTACAGAGGAATAGAGCCCACCTGTTGAGTAGTCCAATCAGATCATATTATTTCAATAAACTATCTGCTAATAGGCTTGTGCACACATCAAATCTCATCAGAAAATGATAGAGTGGTATATTGTCACAAGAATTTAATCTGATCTGACAACAATCTTGCGTTTGCACATCATTATTGTGTTTTTCGTTTTGCCTGTATTAATCCTGGGATACATTATTGAGCAGTAATTAATTATTGCTTACTTTATTGACAAATAGAAAAGAGCCTAGGTTCTCATAACGATAATGCGTTTAGTGCATTCTCCTTAGCCCTGTCCCAGGTGCATTGTCGTGTACCACGCAAGGGTGATAATGAGGATGCGAGCATGTTATCTGATGCATTTCCCTGGGGTCGTTGGGATTTCAAACAGAAGAAATTAGTATTATGATTCTTTCATTGGAAAATGCATATATTAATGTGAAATGATTAAAGTTTGATTACGCCATGTCACTCTGGGTTTTTAATTAAGAAAATTCCAGTTTTATTTGAAATAGGTGGGTTTTTTCAGGCCTTTCTCATTGTGCTCTTTATACAAAAGAGGATTAATTCTGCATCGATACGCCAGCCGCATTCTGGACTGTGGTTCCAGTTACACTTTGATAAAATCAGCTCGGTTGAAAAGTGTTTGTTTTCAAGCAGCTGTTGGAACATGAGAGATTGGATCGCTCACTGTTCAGAAGATGCAGAAAGATCCAAGTTGGAAGACCAGTCATGATAATCAGAGGAGCGAGAGATCCTTCAGTAATCGACTCTGCAAATTAACCAGATTGTGTTCCTTTAGTGACACTTGTATTCATTCTGCAGCATTACAGTTACAGACGTCTTTGTTGATAGACAGCACAGTGCATTTGACTGACAACCTACCGGATGCATGGAGAATAATGTTGGTCCTGGACTGATCTGAAACGCTAGTGCAGTACTAATAGAGTATTGATGTTTGGCTGAAATGGGAAACCAAAGCCCCCTTTGTCCTTCACGGCAGTCATGAAAAAAATCTCCGGCCGCGTTTCGACTAATTGGGAACAGAGTCCCATAGCACACAGAACCGAGAAACACATGGCTATACAGCATGACTCACGTTGTATAAGGGGCCTCAGCAGGTAAACGAGCGGCCGATGCCGCACATAGCCCCGTTTTGTACACTGAGGAGCTCCGCTCACCGGAACTCCCCAGTGTAGAGATTTCCGAGGTCCCCTAGACGAGCCCGAATGCTCTATGGGAGGACCCCCCAGCCTGATTACGCGCGTGCAAAACTGCCTGCTTGGCACTGCCAATCTGACACCATCCATGCCAGGCTGGCACCCAGGTGGCACTGCCAGAATGGTAGACTGTCACTGCCAGGATACCAAGCTAGCACTGCCAGGGTGCCCAGCTGGCATCAGCAGTGCCGGGGCACCACCCTGCCGAAAGGGCATTCATCTGGGAGCCTCCGATCCCCAGGGAGACCGCTACAAGTGCTGTTCCGTCTGTTCCCGTCTGTGGAGAACAGTGCTAAACGGCGGTCGCCCGAGGTCTCCGAGGGGAAGGGGATAAATCCCAAAGCCTCAGGTACCTCGGGAATCTGCATATTAAAGTGAGGCTAGCTGTCTCGCTCTAATGTGCAGATTTGCCAAAAAAGTGATCCCGCTCACAATGAGTGGTATTTATATTTCAACGTCTCTCGAGTTCGGTTTAGATCCTGGGAGCAGGTCTCCCAGCTTTTATCGCCCACGCTGCGCAGCGGCGAGCTGACTTTCAGGCACAGCGTGGCAATTGGATCATGCCCATAGTATTAGTTTGAAGCCAAGCAAGAGTGGATATCCCTGTTGCCCTGACCGTATTTACTCCTTGACCAACATCAACCAAACTGACTCTCTGGCCACCAACTTAATTTGCTTGTGGGACTTTGCTGTGTGCTAATTGGTTCTGCAATTCCTATATTAAAACAGTGGCTGCATTTCAGAGATCAAAGGCTTTAGAACAGTTTGGAACATCCTGTGCTTGTGAAAAGTGCTAGATAAATACATGTCCATCCTTCTTTCTTTCACTCTTTCTTTCTCTCTATTCGTCTCTATTATTTCTTATTTCTGAACTACTGGTGTTCCAAAATACACTGTGTAAGACCGATCGTAAGGGTAATCTGGGTGGACTAATGAAGAAGTATCGAATGAGGCTAGAGGCACAGGACAAACAACTCTTAAATCTTTATCAAAAGGAGACAAAGGGAGTTCTTCAGACATGTTATCTGGGCAGAATGTACAGTGGAGTTTTAATCACCACCAGAAGGATGAACGGAAGGAGAGCAATTGGCCGACCATGAAGGAAGCAGTTCAACCATATTTTATCATCTTGTATCATTGACTTTGTCTATATATGTGTTTGTGGAACCCACCTCTTCACTCAGCTGAGGAAGGAGCTGCGCTCCGAAAGCTAGTGATTCCAAACAAACCTGTTGGCATTTAACATGGTGTTGTAAGACTTCTTACTGTGCCAACAATATTAAAGTCTGGCTTAACCAGAACTCCCAACAATAAGGTCGTCCACTATTGCTTTGATCAGAAATTTTGGAAAACTGTGGTCACCTACACCCACATGGCACTTGTGCAATGGCATTTGGGACTAAGGTTTCATTGTTTCTCGTTACAACAAATTAATGGGCCCGTAAAATTATGCCGGCCAACAAGAACACAGGCTTGCAGGCAACTCTATGCTATAAGTGTTGCTCAATTCAAAAGGCTTCAGTGCTTTGTTTTGATGCAGGAATATTTACTTTGACCACCTGCCATTAATAGCCGCTAATGGCCTCAACACACATGAAAATGCTGTTGACATTTTGAAAGGGGCCAACTGACAGTCATGGGTGCACTCACCCATTGCAGGCAATAAGCCCCCTTAAATATGCAAATTCAGTCAGAACTCAGTGGAGCATGAGCCATGGATATTTGACCATTTCCCCAGGCGATGGACTTGAAGAGGCCCAGAAGAGCTACGTATGGTCTTGTTGTTTGTGTGGTCCAGAAGGAGTCGTGCTCCTCTGTGCTGATGACTGAGGCAGCCTGACATTAGTAGGCCTTGATACAGTGAACTGCCCCTGAGATGCCCGGCAGCTCTCCAGCCCAGTGGCAGTGAGACTGTACGCTTCAAATTCACAGCCCTTCCTTCAGATTCAGGTGACCAGTTGACACACTCCACTCTCAGTGATAAATAACGACATGACTTTCAGGTGCTCTCTGCATTCCACCTCTTCGCTCCTGGGCCAGATGTCTCTGCACTTTTGTTCTTCCACTTTTGCTGTTGGTTTGTGACCGTAAACAGAACTTGGAGGGAGGTTTCCTCTTGCTTTAGGTGTAGTGAAATCAGAGGTCCTACATTTTCTGTGGCTTGGTTGGTGCTATCATGGAGGATGGTCAATAATCTTAGCCATGGTGTGATGGGTATCCAATCTACAACACAGGGGAGGTTGAGGTGGGGGGCTCATTATGATATTTTAATAGGCAACTTGTTTCCCGAGACCTGCCATCATCCTTTACCAGCCGCACAAATGTGGACCAGTCGTAATGGCACCTGGGGAGGGTGGTCCCCCAGGCCATTGGAGACTCGGGTGCTCGGGCAATGGGCAGGGTGGTATCTGGCTCCCAGTGGCACCTGGGTACCTTGACACTGCCAACTGGGCAATCTGGCAGTGTCATCCTGGCACTGGCAGGTGCCTGGGTGGTGCTGGCAGGGGAACTACCAGTGTGCCAGGCTGGCTGAGCCTAGGTGCCCAGGTGGTAGGTTGCTCATGCCAGGGGTCAGGCCCAGGGGTGCCTTTCCCATAAGAGGCAGGGTGATAGGGGGGCTCGAGAACCCCATAAGACGTATGTTGGGTGCAATGGGGGGAGTGGGCGGTCAGGAAGCTGCAGTGGGCTTTCTGGTGGGGGCTGAAAGAGCAGGGCTGCCTTTAAAAATTGCACCTCCCAGAACGCCTTGATCCACTGCAATTCGCATAGTGCCACAACCGGTCCACAGCAGATGCCATCTCCCTGACCCTGCACTCATCCCTGGAGGATCTCGACAACAAGGACTCCTACATCAAACTCCTATTTATTGACTACAGCTCCGCCTTCAACACCATAATCCCAGCCAAGCTCATATCAAAGCTCCAAAACCTAGGCCTTGGCTCCTCACTCTGCAACTGGATCCTCGACTTTCTGACCCACAGACCACAATAAGTAAGAATAAACAACAACACCTCCTCCACAATAGTCCTCAATACCGGGGCCCCGTAAAGCTGCGTACTTAGCCGCCTACTATACTCCCTGTGCACACACGACTGAGTGGCAAAATTTGGTTCCAACTCCATCTCCAAGTTTGCTGACGATACGACCATAGTGGGCCGGATCTCGAATAACGACCAGTCAGAATACAGGAGGGAGATAGAGAACCTAATGGAGTGGTGCAGTGACAACAATCTATCCTTCAATGCAAGCAAAACTAAACAGCCAGTCATTGACTTCAGGAAGCAAAGGACTGTGCACACTCCAATCAGCATCAACGGGGCTGAGGTGGAGATGGTTAGCAGGTTCAAATTCCTAGGGGTACACATCTCCAAAAATCTGTCCTGGTCCACCCACGTCAACGCTACCAGCAAGAAAGCACAACAGCGCCTATACTTACTCAGGAAACTAAGGAAATTTGGCATGTCCACATGAACTCTTACCAACTTTTACAGATGCACCATAGAAAGCATCATATCTGGCTGCATCACAGCCTGGTATGGCAACAACTCGGCCCAAGACCGCAAGAAACTTCAGAGAGTCGTGAACACAGCCCAGTCCATCACACAAACCTGCCTCCCATCTACTGACTCCATCTACACCTCCTGCTGCATGGGGAAAGCGGTCAGCATAATCAAAGACCCCTCCCACCTGGCTTACTCACTCTTCCAACTTCTTCCATTGGGCAGGAGATACAAAAGTCTGAGAACATGCACTAACAGACTCAAAAACAGCTTCTTCCTCGCTATTACCAGACTCCTAAACAAGCCTCTTATGGACTGACCTGATTAACACTACACCCCTGTATGCTTCACCCGATGACGGTGGTATGTGGTTACATTGTGTACCTTGTGTTGCCTTGTTATGTATTTTATGTTATTTTATTTTATTTTCCTGTACTGAATGATCTGTTGAGCTGCTCGCAGAAAAATACTTTTCATGTACCTCAGTACACGTGACAATAAACAAAATCCAATCCAACTTTGATCTGCGAATAGTCCTTCTGCACTGGCGAGCTCAGTTTGCCTGTGCAGGAAATGACAGAAATGACAAAAAAAAAACAACCACGGATAGTGAGGTCTTTCTTGGCACCCGCTAAATGCGCCCAAAACCGGATATGGAAATGTTTTGGTTGAATCCTGCACATTGTCTGCTCCATTTCATTCAAAGCAGCTTCCTTGACATAAAATTCCTGCTATTTACATTTCATATTTTATACAACTTAAGAGTGAAAAAAATACTTTGAATTGTCAGATGTAGGATGCATTCCAGAGCTGTTACATAAAATTTCTTATAAATGCAATGGAGAGGAAAACTGTTGTTAAAACAAAATTATACTTAGCATTTTATGGTCCCTGTGTCAAAATAAATAAGCACACAGTGGGAAATGGAGGCCAGCAGTATCAATGGTTATAGTGCTAATTAGCAACAGCAGCAAGTAAAAACATTGTAATTTTAGTACGAAATCCTGTAAGGCTGATGGTTAGGGTCTGAATTACATCTTTATAAGCTGCTCCTTGGAGTGTTCCTTTAATGGAAGTATACTCAATCCTTGTCGTAATGATACTTACAAATCAATAAGTATGTAAAGTAAAGTGAGTTAATTTGGGAAAAGAGCTGAATAGATGCAGCAAGCAAAATATCTTGGATACTGGAAAGCTGAAATCAAAACAGCAAGTGCTGGAAATACTCAGCAGGTTTGGTTGCATCTGTAGAGAGAGAGGGAGAGAAACAGGATTAATGGGCTGGATTTTCAGCTGTTTCCGCCGGCGGAATCTTTGTGTCCCACCAACAGCGAGCCCCCTCCCCCCCACCCCCCCTCCCACCTACAGTTCCCCAGCAGTGGAGGGTGCAAACAACGTGAAGCCTCATTGACAGCGGCGGGACTGGAAGATACTGCCGCCAGCCAATGGTGGGCCTTCTCCGCCGCCGCAAATCCCACCGCGGGGGGGGGGCAGAAATCAGGGGAGGGAGGATCCCACCCAGTATTTCAAGTTAAATGTGACATTTCTTTGGAACTGTTCCGTTCTGAAGAAAAAACATAATTGGCTCGAAACTGTAACACATTCTCTCGCTCCACAAATGCTGCCAGGCCTGCTGAGTATTTCCACCACTTTCTACTTTTAGAATAGATGCCGGCCGGAATTCTCCGACGTGGGATTCTCTGTTCCCGCCGGCAGCGCACCCCCCGCCTGCGGGTTTCCCGGAGGTATGGGGTGGCTATAAGGGGAAATCCCATTGACAAGTGGCGTGAACAAAGAATCCCGCTGCCAACAAACCATGTGCCGCCAAGAAAGACGTGCTTGAAGGACCGGGGAATCCAGCCTGCTGTGTTGGAAAGGTTTATGCAATCCTCTCAGATGCGTGACTTTATCAATATATGCAAAGTGGTGATATGGTAGCACAACGGTTAGCACTGTTGCTTCACAGTGCCAGAGAGCTGGGTTTGATTCCAGGCTTGGGTCATTGTCTGTGCAGAGTCTGTACGTTCTCCCTGTGTCTGCGGGGGTTTCCTCCGGGTGCTCCGGTTTCCTCCCACAAGTCCTGAAAGACGTGCTGTTAGGTGAATTGGACATTTTGAATTATTCCTCTGTGTACCCGAACAGGCGCCGGGATGTGGCGACTCGGGAATTTTCACAGTAATTTCATTGCAGTGATAATGTAAGCCTACTTGTGACATTAATAAAGATTATTATATTATTATTATTGTTTTGATCCTTCCATTAAATGTGTGGGTTTTTTTAAGTGACGTATCCAGTTACATGTTATTTGTTGGAAAGTGTGTAACTTTAGAATGTAAATATCTAGGATTTTGGAACACTTGGCAGAGATCACATTGGCGTGAATTGCAATTTTAATTTTTCCATTCCATTCTGTTTTTTTGAAACTTGCAGCACGTTCAACTGGTCGGTCCCATTCCTTTCCAAACTTGCCTGTGCTGTGCTTGCTGTCTGTACACTTGTGTTGTACTTTGCCTCACTGAGGTATCTCCTGCTGATCTGGGGTAAGAATATTTTGTTGTTATGTGGCACTGATTAAATGTTGAAGCCACAGATAGAGGTGCGTAAATAGAGTTGGATGATTGTATTGTGAGTGTTGTCATGGACTAGGGGCGGAATTCTCCGGAAACGGCGCGATATCCACTGACTGGCGCCCAAAACGGCGCAAATCAGACGGGCATCGCGCCGCCCCAAAGGTGCGGAATGCTCCGCATCTTTGGGGGCTGAGCCCCAACCTTAAGGGGCTAGGTCGGCGCCGGACGAATTTCCGCCCCGCCAGCTGGCGGAAAAGGCCTTTGGTGCTCCGCCAGCTGGCGCGGAAATGACATCTCCGGGCGGCGCATGCGCGGGAGCGTCAGTGGCCGCTGACGGCATTCCCGCGCATGCGCAGTGGAGGGAGTCTCTTCTGCCTCCGCCATGGTGGAGACCGTGGCGGAGGCGGAAGGGAAAGAGTGCCCCCACGGCACAGGCCCGCCCGCGGATCGGTGGGCCCCGATCGCGGGCCAGGCCACCGTGGGGCACCCCCCGGGGCCAGATCGCCCCGCGCCCCCCCCCCCCCCCAGGACCCCGGTGCCCGCCCGCGCCGCCTTGTCCCGCCAGTAAGGTAGATGGTTTAATTTACACCAGCGGGACAGGCATTTTAGCGGCGGGACTTTGGCCCATCCGGGCCGGAGAATCGAGCGGGGGGGCCCGCCAACCGGCGCGACGCGATTCCCGCCCCTGCCGAATATCCGGTGCCGGAGACTTCGGCAACTGGCGGGGGCGGGATTCACGCCAGCCCCCGGCGATTCTCCGACCCGGCGGGGGGTCGGAGAATCTCGCCCAAGATATATTTGTTTTCCTTTCATTACTCATGATCAGCAGCTTTTTGTAATGTTTTTTAAAAAAGTTTATTTATTGATACACACATTTAAAACACACTGTCTCACTCATTTAACACACGAGATTAAAAACAGATGAAGGTAAAACAATATGATTACAATTGACAATTATCTCAGGGTGTGATTTTCGGATTCCGCCGATGTCTACAATGTTTTTCATGGCTCGTCCGCCCCACCGCCGGACAATCCGCCATCGGGAATCGCCTTCGTCAGGACCAGAGGATCCCACCGGGAGTAAGGGCAGGAAAAATCTGGCCCTCAGCCTCTTTTGTAGCATGCCTGTAGTTTCTTAGATGGAGGCGAAGCTTTAAAGTTGAAGTGAAAGTTTTGTAAAGTGAAAGATTCTCAGTCAAATGTCCAGGAGGTTGGTTCTCAGGTGAATCCGAAGTTGGAACAAGTTGGGGAAGAGTTCCTCTCCCATTTCAAGGTATTACCATTCATTTCACTGGCTGTTGGGTTGACTTGCAGCTATTCAATGTCTTTCGATGGAATTCTCCCTCTGCAACCTAGTTTAAAAGCCGGCAGAAAACATGGCTGTCTCATCTTGTGGCCTTTTGCAAGTTCAAAGTTGTTTTCCAAATAAGGTGAGTGGTTACATTGAGTAAGCATCCTGTGTTGTGGATTTAAGACCTTGGAGAGTTTGAGACAGCCAGAATCATTGCTTTTGGATCGCCCATTCAATTTGAAATTAGTTTCAGGTAAGGGCAATGATGCAACATCAGCCTGGAAGGTTCCTTTTGTTCCCTGTTGAGACGGAAGTGGTTTTCATCCACAGAAGAGGTCAGCTGACTCTCAGGCAGCCATCTTTTGTCGCCTTTTGGTCAGTTATATAAATATAAAGTATTGATTGAGAGTTCATAATATACTGGAACATGATGCTACAGTTACTCTGCAGTTAACAGCTGTGTTGGGGCAGTCTTGCAGCACTTCTTTGTGGGATTTTGAACAGTGCCACAGTACGCTTTCTTATTAATTCTTGGGGTGTGGACATCACTGCAGGTCCACCAGGTGATGAGCCACCCTCTTGGAAGTCTGTAGTCCTGCTGTGGTTTTCAGAAGGGAGTTCCAGGATTTTGACCAAGTGACAGTGAAGGAACAGAGACATAATTCCAAGTCAGGATAGTGTTAGACTTCAAGAGGAACTTACAGATGGGGTGTTTCCACCTGCCCGCTGTTCTCAGTCTTCCTGTTGCTCGCGATAAAGGATTTGGAAAGTGCCATTAATGACAGGTTTCTGCACTTCATCTTTTAGATGATACACACTGCACCCACTGTATGCCAGTGGTGGATAGAATGTCAAACAAACAGGTTGATTTGTCCTTGATGCTATCGAGGTTCTGGAGTGTTGTTGGAGCTGCACTCATCCAGGCAAACAGAGAGTATACCATCACACTCCTGACTTGTGCCTTGTAGATGATAGATAGGCTTTGGGAGTCAGAAGGTGAGTTCTTCTGGTCCAGTTCCATTTCTGGTCAATGGTAACTCAAGTGTGTTGATAGTGGGAAACCCAGAGATGGTCATTGCTTGACACTTGTGTAGCGCAAATGTTACTATCTATCACAAGCTTCACAATCCGTAACACTTCTAAGTTTGTGTCATCTGCAGATTTTGAAACTGTGCCTTCTTCACCCAAGTCTAGGTCTTAATATAGATCAAGAAAATCAGTGATCCAAATGCCCAAATCTGAATGTTGTCCAAGTTTTCCTTCATGTGGGCATAGATTGGTTCATTATCTGAGGAATTGTGAGTGGAATTGCATACTCTGTAATGTTTAATGAATTGACCTTATGATTGGGGGTCTTCCTGCAGTGATGTCCTAGGACAGAGATGATTGGCCACCAACAACACAAACCTCTTCCTTTGTACTAGGTATGATTCCAACTGAAGGTGATTCATACCCCAATTCCCACTAACTTCAATATTGCTCGGGCTCCTTGATTCCACACTCTGTCAAACGCTGCCTTGATGTCAAAGGCAGTAGTCACACTCACCACACCTCAGGAGTTCAGATTTTTTCCCCATGTTTAAACTATGCTTAAATTGAGATCAAAAGCTAAGTGGCTTTGGCAGAATCCAGGCTGAACATCAGTGAAAAAGGTCTGGGTGATTAAATGCTGCTTGATGGCACTTCCAATACCATCCCTCATCACTCTGTAATTGATTGCAAGTACACTGATGGGGTGGTAATTTGCTGATTGGATTTGTCCTGCAGGTTGAGGACAGGATACATGGACAATTTTCCACATTGTCAGGTCGATGCCAGTGTTGTTGAAGCAGTACTGGAACAGCTTGACTTAGAGTGAAGTGACAGTTCTGGAACACAAGCCTTCACAGCACTGCAGCTGGGATGTTATCAGGTCCCAAAGCCTTTGTTTCATGCTCAGCCATTTCTTGATATCAGGTGGGGTGAGCGGAATTGGCTGCAGGCTGTCATCTGTGATGCTGGGGACCTCAGGAGGAGGCCAAGATGACCCTCGCTCTAATGTTAAGGCTCTGCTGCTTTGTTGTCTATCGAACCAGTTGCCAAAGTACTGTTGAAATTTGGCGTGGGTTGACTTCTCACCTAATGCCTCTGCCCTTTCTAGGAAACTGGTCTGCCGTAAGCACCCAATCAATCCCTGCCAAGAGCTGAGCTAAGGACAGGACTAACAGAGTGAGGAATTACTCTGGAGAACTGGCAGTTTGCCACTCAGTGACATGACAGCTTGTTTTCACACCATCAATGGATGAACCTCATTATTAAGGACCTGCTGATCTAAATCATTTGGAAACTGACTACTCTCATTCCTTATGAGATTGACCTTTAACTCATATTCATGGCAAACTTTGACCTTTTTCTGGAGTCGTGGCTGGTGAGGGGACACAGGAGTGACACCCTTATTCAGACTGGAGCTGGGACACGTTACCGGGGAAGACTATGAAGAGCCTTATTCTGCATCCAACCATGCTCCAGTGGATCTGAAAGTCCAATAACTTCCTTGAAGAGCTTCAAAATTCTCATACCAATAAACATTTCCAAAAGTCATCAGTTACTTTCAGTTAGAATACTTATGGCATCTTTTGATTGGAAAAAGCTGATACCCAGATTTATGGTGTCGGATTTTCCTTTCTCTCTCCAGTGTTGCTTTCTGACAAGGTTACATAAACTCTTTGTCTGACATCTCGAAAGACTCCTTCATGTAGTGATCTTGTTTCAAAGTCCTTTCCTTTTTGAATCAGCTTTCGAATGACGGGGAAACTTTTCTAGTGACATGCATTGGCAAACCAGCATATATTCAAAAAAACAGAGCAAAGTTGTTTGATATATGCATCAGTATATTATACATGCACACACATTATCATTTCTTCTGGTTACATTCTTAGAAATAAAAAGTTCTGTGACTGCGGTTCAAATCACAAAGCATTTACAGCACAGTGTCATGTGAGGGTACCTTCAAGACATGGATGTTTAAGCAAAGTACCTTTAAGAAAACAGTGATGTCACAGAGTGGGTGCAGCTCAGCTCAGGTCAGCCATTTTGCAGTTTAGTTTTGCAGGTTTTTAGTTTCAGTTTAAACAGCAGCTGGTGTGTATCTGTGTGTTTCTAGAGAGCTGCAAGTTTTGAAAAGTGCCTGGCTGGTTTTGCTGAGAGCAGTTTAAAAGTAGAAAGTCAGTTTGAGACAGCAGCTTGAGAAGTTCTGGTTTGCTGTGAGTTTGCAGGAAGAAAGCAAGGTGCTGGAACTGAAGTCACCCAAGTTAATATATCTCTGCCCTTCTACAGAAAAAATATATATCCTTTAACCTGATGTGATTTTGTTTAAAGGTGTTAAGTCTCTTGGTAGTTTGAAGGAACATTTTAAGGAGTTATTTACTGTTGCAATATTTTCTGAGTTACCTTTGAAGTAAGGGGTGTTAAAAGATCCAATGTTTATTTAACATGTTAAGTTGAGCTCATGGAATAAACAGTGTTTTGTGTTTAAAAACCCACTTGTCCATAATTGTAATCCCACCCCTAGGGGACAAGCTGTGTGCTAGGAAAAGTAACAAATCCATTAAAGGGAGAGGTTGGTTGAACTCCATGATACATTTTGGGGTTCTGAAAACGCCTCACCCATAACAACAGAAAGAGATTTAACAGAAAGAGATTTATGTGCCACTATCAGCACTCATCTGAGCCTTAAGCACCCCCATTTTACATTACTTTTGTCTTCTGTCCTCAACATCTTTGTCAATCTCCACCTATCGCTGGCCCCTTATTAGCCTCCCCCTCCCCCCCCCACCCCACTACAGTATAAATCTGACTGAACTCTCCAGTTCTCTCTAGCTTTGACAAAGAGTCATCCAGACTCGAACATTAACTCCCTTTTCTCTCCACAGATGCTGTCAGACCTGCTGACATTGTCCAGTATTTTCTGTTTTTGTGTTTTTTTTCACCCTTCTTCATGGGCCGAATGGCCTCCTTCTGAACTGTAAATTCTATGATTCTATGTCTAAACTCATCACCATATGCTTGCCTTTCTCGCGTTTCTCTCTACCTTCCCCCAAAATGCATCCATACTATTTGCCTCATCCTTTCCTTGTGGTAACAGGTTCCACATTCTAATCACTCTCTGGGGAAAGACATTTCTTCATAATTCCCTTTTAGATGCATTAGTGACTGTCTTATATTTATGGCCCCTAGTTCTGTTTTATTTTCTTACAAGTGCAAGCATCTTCTCGATGTCTATACTGTCAAATCTTTTATAATCGTAAAGAATTCTCTCACCCTTCTCTTTGCGAGAGAAAAGAGCCCCAGTCGGTTCAGTATTTCTTGACCGATATAACATCTCAGCTTTGGTATCATTCTGTATTTTTTTTTAACATCTGATCCAGTGCCTCTAAATCTTTGTCATTGCTATGGAGACCAGACTACATCGGGTTACCAAGGATATACGACACTGAAACAGACAACTTGGTCCAACCAGTTCACGCCGATGTCTGCACCCGAACCTCCTCCTTACTTTTCTCAACTAAATCTGCCATTATAATGGTCAATCAAATGCTTGCCTCACTTCCTCTGAAATGCATCTGCACCATTTGTTTCAAACACCCCTTGTGATAGTGAGTTCCACATTTTACCATTCTTTGGGTAAAGACATTTCTTTTGAATTTGCTGTTGGATTTCGTGGTGACTATTTCATGTCAGTGGCCTTCAGTTATGTTCTTCCCTACAAGAGGAAACACTGGGCTGCTTTTCCACTCGCGTTCGTCATGAGCAAAAACGGTGGCGAGGGCACAGAATCTCATGAGAATCGGAAAATGAGATTCTCCCTGGCAAGATCTCATTTACCGATTTTGTTTCCCGCTCCCCGCCGGTGATGTAACGAGGTTCCTGCCCTCAGAAAGGGTGGGAGCCACATTTAGATATATTTTAATAAATTTAAAACACTAGGCTTCCCTGCCATATGTTCCCGCCACATAGAGAATTCCATTGGCGAGGTCTACAACAGGTATTTAAAAACATGAAGCTGTCAAGCTGAACCTGCCAGGTGCACAAAGTTAGGTATAGCTGCCGGGCGGAGAGGAACATGGCCTGGCACTGCACTGTTACTCTGCCAGTGCCAACCTGGCAGCAACACTCTGGTGGTGTCACCCTGGCAGGCCCTCCCAGGGGAGCTCCATTAGGGTGGGGATTCATCTTATGTGTTGGGGAGTTGCCGCAGTGCTTTGGGCGGGCAGCGGGGGGGTGGGGGGGGGGGGGGGGGCGTTGCGGCAATGCTCGTCGGTGGGGGGGTTTTGTCCCGGTGCGGGGGGGGGGGGATTTCCCCAGTGCTTCTGGAGGTAATTTTTTCAGTGGTGATCCCGATCCCTGTGGGGGGAGCAATCCCTGCCCCTCCACCATGATGGTGCCCACTCTTTCTGTGCACACCCTATCAAGACCTTTCATCATTAAAGGCCTCTATCAGGTTACCCTTCAGCCATTTTCCTTCTAGACAGTAGGGGCCCACCCTGTCAATCCTTTCCTGATATGTATACCTGTGCATTTTTGGTATCATCCTTGTAAATCTACTCTGCACCTTCTCAATTTCCTCTGTATCCTTTCTATATAAGACAATTTCATGCCATTCTCTAAGTGATCTCACCAAGGTGTGACACCGGTTTAGCAAAACCTCTCAACTTTTCACTTCTATCCGTGTAGAAATACTTTTATACGGTTTTGCTAACCTGTGGTGCAACTTTTAATCATTGATGGGTGGAATTTTCTGGCCGTTTCCGCTGACAGAATCTTACAGTCCTGCCGACGGCGCACCCCTGTCATGGATTTCCCTGTGGCGAGGGATGTGTTGAAAACACTGGGTCCAGTAGATCCGGCAACCAGCCACTGGCGAGCCCACCTCTATCACTGAAGAACACGTCGTGGAGGGGGGAGAAAAATCCCACCCCACAAGTTTGTACTCATCTACCCCACTTAGACCTGCATCGTGCAAGTAATAATTTCCCATCCCCACTTCCGGTGTGGACCATGGAGTAAGTGGTCACACACAAGGCAGCTCCTGCCCAAGGTTACAGAAAAGAGCTCTTTTTTAATCAATACGGGGTGGAATTTTGATGAAAAGACGTAGGTGAATGTTGGAGGGGTACTTTCCCCCAGGAATGGTATGTCTTTTGGCTACCAGACCCGGCAGAAACAGTAAAAGATTTGGCTTGATCTGCTGTAAAGACAAAAGCCTCTTCCAGCATGCAGGCGGGGGAAGGGCAAGCTTAAATGCTTCAAGCTGACTTGAGGGCTTTTATTAAAGGTGAATTCTAGCAGCAGAGGGAATAACTGTGAAAAGATCTCACCAAGGCCATTGAAGAAGCGGGGACGAGGCTTCCGGTGGCGGCCATGGAGAAGTAGGTCGCGCATTCGGCAGCTCCCATCTGGAACAGACTCTCAGACCTTTTTCAGGAGTTTCTACAGACTTTTTGGGGCAGATTGGTGAAGCGAACACTGCCAAAAGGATTCCCTCTCTGTGAGACTTCCGGTGACGGCGGGCGGGAGGCAGCTGCGCGTTGGAGGGCTCCCGTTCGGGAACGACATTGTCGGGGGTTAACGCCCGGTATTAGGGCCAGCGAAGGCAGTGAAAGTCGGGAGACAGCACAAAGAAGGGAAATGTCGAAGACCAGCAAAAAAACGGCCGTGAAAAAAGCAGCTGAAAGTCCGTCGGGGAGTGAAAAGGTCACCGTGGGGTCAGTAAACAAAATGGAGGCTGGAGCGCTAGGGGAGGCCGCATTGCTTACGGCTGAAGAAATAACTACGGTGATGGCCGTGGAATTCGAAAGGCAGTTTACGAAACATATGGAGGCAATGAGGAAGGAGATGGGGGCGATTTTGAAAGTGCTGGTGGAGGAGGCGATTACCCCGGTGAGGACGGCGGTGGCGAGCGCAGTGGCGGAGGTGCGGGAGCAAGGGGAGGCGCTGAAGGAAGTGGAAGAGACAGTACTGCAGCACAGTGGTCAACTTACCTCGATGGGGAAGGAGATGCGGAAGGTGATGGAGATCAACAAGGATCTGCGAGGCAAAATGGAAGACCTGGAAAACAGATCCAGGCGACAGAATTTGAGGATTGTGGGGCTGCCTGAAGGAGTTGAAGGACCGAGGCTGACTGAGTATTTTGCCGCGATGTTGGCGAAACTATTGGGGGAGGGGGAGGATCCCTCCCGATATGAGCTGGATCGGGCACATCGGTCGTGGAGGCCTGTACCAAAGGCGAGTGAGCCGCCAAGAGTAGTGACTCTGTGCTTCCGTAGGTACAGTGTAAAGGAGAAGGTCCTGTGCTGGGCTAAGCAGAAGCGGGTGGTGCAGTGGGCTGGAGCTGGTATACGCATATACCAGGACTTTACAGTGGAGCTGGCGAGGAGGCGGGCTGCCTTCAACCGGGTGAAGAGGGCACTGTACTTTAGCAGGGTGCAGTGCAGCATTGTATATCCAGCGAAGCTGAGGGTGACCTACAAGTTCAAGGACTTTTATTTCGGGACGTCAGAAGCAGCAGAGGAGTTTGCGAAGGCAGAAGGACTGTGGCAGAATTTAGAAATGGTCATGTACCAATGTAGCCTCATGACTGTATTTTTTTTTCTTTTTTGTTTCACTGCGTGCTGGTATATGGGCTATAGGTGCCAACCTTGTATATATTTGGACAAGGGAAGAAATGGAACTTTCAGTCGAAATGAGGGCTCTTTGGGGTGTAGGTGGATATGCGGGGTTTGTATGCTAAAAGTGGACTTCTGGGTTTTTCCTGGGGCCGGGCAAGGAGGAAAGGGGCCCGGGCGGGGGCCTCCACGTTGGCTGGTTTAAGCTGGCCAGTGAACGGGAGTGAGGTGGGGGGGGAGGAGCTGCAGCCATCGGAGCTGGCAGAACAGGGTCCGAGTGGTCTAGCCGGGGTGGAATGTTGGGGGAAAGGAACCGAGGTTGGGGGGAGGAGTTTTAGAAGAGGAAGTGGAGGGGGAGGAGTTGGGGAGGGGGGTTTACAACTCTTGGGTGTCATTTACGGTACTCTTTTGGAGGTTGGATGGCATTGAGTGTTGTCGTGGGGGACGGGGGACGGGACTCTATCGGTTAATGGTGGCCGTGGGCGATTCCGGACTCCTTTTTCTTTTCACTTTTGTTTTGTTTTTCCACCGTGGGAGGGTTTGTTTTATTTGAGGCATATATTGACAGTTGGGTGGGGTGGTGGAGAATGGGATCGTTGTTGATGTTAGGGGTATTGACTTTGTATTTGCTACCGTTTGTTGCCTGTTGGTGGGGTGTAGATTTTGAAGGAAAATGTGAAAATGGAGAATAAAAACATTTAAAAACAAAAAAATAATAATTTCCCATCCCTATTCTTCCTACCTAAATTTACCACCTCACATTTATCTGTGGTGAACATCCTTTGCCATCTTGCGCATCTATTAATGTTTTACTTTGATTTGTTGCAGTCTTCCTCAGTTTTGACTTTTGCCCCCATCCCAAATCTTCTGCCATTTTCTGGCCATTTCTGCTGGTGGGATCTTCTGGTGTTGCAAATGGTGACCACCCCCCCCACTCCCACCCCCACCCCCCAGCTGTGGGTTCCCTGTCGGCAGAGGGTGCAAACCACACAAAATGCCGTAAACAACGGCGGGAACAGAAGACCCTGACAGCAGGAAGGGCCGGAAATTCAGTTCCACTTCCTCTACCAATAGAAAATATGCTGTGGGGGTATGGGTTATTTACAAAGAGGGTAGCAGGTGATTGAACCTGCCATCAAAATGCATATAAGATATATTGCAGGAACTCGCCAAGGTTCCTGGGGAAGTACCTTCTAAACCCATGACCACTACCAGCTAGAAGGACAAGAGCAGCAGATACCTGGGAACCCCACCACCTGGAGCAATGTTTTTCAAACTTTTTCTCCCGTGACCCACTTTTGGCAACCAGCCAATCTTTGGGACCCACGCTGGCTGAACTTTACGACACACACTGGCCATATTTTGTGGCAAATGCTGACTGACCTTCGTGTCACACGCCATGTTCACTTAGCTTTTAACGCAAAGGGGGAGCCTGCTTATCCTCACGACCTCACTTGAATCCGGTTCAATGTGCATATCAGGAGCAAACTGCAGCCAGTTCCTTTGTGTCGTCTTCACCTTTATGAAAAGGTAAAATCCAACCTCACATGTGGGTCGTCGTGAAGGGCAATAGCAACAAAATGCGTGTTTTACTCAGCACTGGATACCCCTGGGAGAAGCTACTCCAGAATGCTGACAGCTTTGTGGGCTTTTGCCGTGTTTTAATGTGGTATACCAGGTGAGCTGAAGCAACGTCGTCTTTTAATTTGGAGTGAGCCCCAAGTTAATAACCCTGGGGTCTCAACTTTGGGCCGAATTTTACACCCATCACTTCTCTTTCAAATTCTGAAACTTCTCTTATTTGCCAGTACTTTGTTGCCTATAGAATGTTAGAATTCCTACAGTGCAGAAGGAGGCCATTTGGCCCATCGAGCCTGCACCGACTCTCTGAAAGAGCACTCCCACCGTGCCCCACTTCCCCATAACTCCTTAAACCCACCTAACATGCACCTTGGATACTTAAGGGACAATTTAGCATGGCCAATCCACCTAACCTGGGCTGTGGGAGGAAACGGGAGCACCCGGAAGAAACCCACGCAGACATGTGGAGAAAGTACAAACTCCACACAGTCACCCAAGGCCGGAATCGAACCCGGGCCCCTGGCGCTGTGAGGTAGTGCTAACCACCGTGCCGTGCATAACACACTTGGGCTTTGCCTCCTTCTTTGCATTGTCACAATTGACAAAATCATACCTCAAGAAATCACCTTTATACTTAGCTTTGACAAAGAATCATCCAGACTCGAAACATTAACTCCCTTTTCTCTCAACAGATGCTGCAGACCTGCTGTGATTGTCCAGTATTTTCTGGTTTTGTTTCATCTTTATACTTTTTTGTTACAAGTTAAGTTTCTTTTTTCTGGGCTGTTAACCAGAGGCCATGAAGCTCTAACAGTACACAGCTCTGTCCTACCCTGGACTTTCCTGTGCAGCTCCCTCCAGCAGATTATGTTGTGAGATCCTGTCCAATAGGTAAACTATTATTTGTGCTTCTGGCCACTTCTTACTTTAAAAAAAACATTGATCTTCGCAGTTCAGCTGCCTTACTTGCCAGCAGCTGCAAAATCGAAAGAAGCCTGCTTGCTGCTTTGGCGCCAAAAGCATGTCCCTGGACGGCGCTTCCCATCACTTTGACGTGCAGGGCACATAATCTACTCTCTGCTGCCACTTGTGGCCGGAAGACTCCATGCAGCCTAATCTGTACCTCCATTAAAAAGACAGCAGCAGCTGCAATTCTCCATATAAAAGGTGGAAGAGACTATACAGTGCTTCTCCCGCGATCGGGACCACCGCAGGAACAGGGTGACTTCAATGGGAAATCCTATTGACAAACATCGGGAGTAGGGAATCCCACCAGCAGTGAATGGCGTGCCACCATGAAACACGCTGCTGGAGGACCAGTGTATCAAAGAACAAAGAACAATACAGCACAGGAACAGGTCCTTCAGCCCTCCAAGCCTGCGCCGACTATGGTACCTGCCTAAACTAAAACCATATGCACTTACTGAGCCCATATCCTTCCATTTCCACCCTATTCATATTACTTGCACCGTGCAAGTAATAATTTCCCATCCCTATTCTTCCTACCTAAATTTACCACGTCACATTTATCTGTGTTGAACATCCTAGATGCCCCTTAAATGCCGCTATCGTACCTGCTCCCACTACCTCCCCAGGCAGCACGTTCCATATATTTACCACTGTGGGAGACACCGTATATTGTATGTATTACGGCACTGCCCGTATATTACAGGTACGACGGTAAATCCCTGCCTGCTGGCTCCGCCCAGCAGGCGGTGTATAAAAGTGTACTCTCTCCTGCGCTGATTCCATTCTGGTTCCAGCTGCGGGAGGCACAACATCTTGTGCAATAAAGACTCGATTGTTTCACCATTCTCGTCTCGTGCTAATTGACGGTACATCAATTTATTGCACAAGATTTTGAAAGATGGATCTCCTAATCAAGCCTGATCACCTGCAGCTGAGCCCTCATGCAGTCAACGCCATGTCTACCTTCGACCACTGGCTAGCCTGCTTCGAAGGCTACCTCAGAGCAGCCACTGAAGAACCCTCAGATTCACAGAAGCTCCAAGTCCTCTACTCGCGGGTGAGCCCTGACATTTTCCTCCCCATCCGGGATGCGCCCACCTATTCAAAAGCGATGACGCTCCTAAAGGGACATTACGTTAAACTGGTGAACCAGGTGTACGCCAGGCACCTCCTGGCCACGAGACGGCAACTCCCCGGGGAGACTCTGGATGATTTCTTGCGGGCCCGACAGATCCTCGGTGATGTGTTGGGTGTTCTGGATCACATACAGGTCACCAATACTTGAAGTAGTGCAACACTATTTTATTACAAGGTTAACTATTTAAACATACTTGCACTGTGGGTAAATACGATACTAGCTTTAACTAAAGACCTTTGCCTTGTCCTAACCAGTTGATGCACTCAGCACATGGTGAATGTCTGTGTTGCAGGCTGTGAGCTCTGTGCTCCTAGCTAGCTGCTACTCGAATGAGCGGGAACTCTGATGCCCCTGTCTTTATAGTGCGTGTGCTCTCACTGGTGATTGGCTGCGGTGTTGTGTATGTTGATTGGTCCCACTGTGTGTCCATCAGTGTGTGTCTGCACCATGATATACTGGTGTATATTATGGCATCCCCCTTTTATACAAAAAAATGTGCCTGCATGACAATAAATAGTGTATGGTGAATGTTCCTGACGACATGTGTGCAAAATATTTACAGGACTATGTACATAAAAACTAAGCTATTTACATGGGAAGGTGCCTGGTGCAGAAAAAACAGTGTGTCACACAGATAACGAGATGAACACTATATACAAACCACTTGAACGATTAAACAGAAGAACAGAACAGACCAGAGAGTCCATTAGTGCACAAAGTTCACAAATTATGTCTCTCAGGTGGGTGACGAATTCTGGTTGACCGTCTCAAGGGTGGGTCAGGAACCACCAGCTGAGGAGCGGGCTGAACTGCGTCAGAGTGAGGAGGATGCAGAGTAACCGGAATCTCCGCATAGTCCAGGTCAGGGACAACAGGAGGGTGTGGCACTGGCAGAGGATCACGTAGCGAGCACGGAACGAGACGAATGGCACGTCGATTACGGCGCAGAATGGAACCACCCGGTAGACGAACCAGGAACGAGCGGGGAGCCACCTGCCGAAGAACCACAGCAGTTGCAGACCAGCCACCATCCGGAAGATGGATGCGGACGTTGTCATCTGGAGCCAGAGCAGGGAGATCAGCTGCACGGGAGTCATGAGCCGCCTTGTGCTGTGCACGAGACAGTTGCGTTCGTTGAAGGACCGGAACGTGGTCGAGGTCTGGAACGTGAATGGACGGCACCATCATCCTCAGGGTGCAACCCATGAGCAGCTGGGCTGGCGACAGGCCAGTGGGCAGGGGGGCAGAGTGATAGGCCAGCAGGACGAGGTAGAAGTCGGATCCTGCATCGGCAGCCTTGCAGAGGAGCCGTTTGACTATGTGGACACCCTTCTCCGCTTTGCCGTTGGATTGGGGGTACAGGGGACTCGATATCACATGCACAAAGTTGTACCTCCTGGCAAAGTTGGACCATTCCTGCCTTGCGAAGCAGGGGCCATTGTCTGACATCACAGTGAGTGGGATGCCGTGATGAGCAAAGGTGTCCTTACAGGCACAGATGACTGCAAACGATGTGATGTCGTGCAAACGTACCACCTCCGGGGAGTTTGAAAAATAGTCTACAATCAGAACATAGTCCCTGACCAACGCGTGGGACATGACCAACTCATGGGGCTGTAGGGTCTCACGTGGTTGGGCCGGCTGGAACTGCTTACAGGTGGGGCAGTTGAGCACTGTGATGGCGATGTCGTCATTGATGCCGGGCCAGTACACTGCCTCTCGGGCCCGTCGGCGGCACTTCTCCACTGCAAGATGGCCCTCGTGTAGCTGTTCCAAGACAAGCTGGCGCATGCTGTGCGGGATAACAATGCGGTCCAGCTTCAGGAGGACACCGTCGCCTACCGCCAGATCGTCTCTGATGTTGTAGAACTGCGGGCATTGGCCCTTGAGCCACCCGTCTGTTAGATGGCGCATGACATGCTGTAGCAGGGGGTCAGCCTCAGTCTCGCGGCGAATTTGGACGAGGCGTTCATCCGTGGCCGGTAGATTGGAGGCCACGAAGGCCACATGGACGTCAACCTGGCAGACGAATCCCACTGGGTCACACGGGGTGTTGACTACCCTGGATAGAGCGTCGGCTATGATCAGGTCTTTACCCGGGGTGGATACGAGCTGGAAGTCGTATCGCCGGAGTTTGAGCAGAATGCGCTGGAGCTGAGGCGTCATGTCGTTCAAGTCTTTTTGTATTATATTGACCAGCGGCCGAAGGTCGGCCTCGACGGTAAATTGGGGAAGGCCGTACACATGATCATGAAACTTGACGACACCGGTCAAAAGGCCCAGGCACTCCTTTTCTGTCTGCGCGTAGCGCTGTTCCCTGGGGGTCATGGCGCGTGACGCATATGCAACGGGGGCCCATGATGAGGCCTCATCGCGTTGCAGAAGAACTGCCCCAATGCCAGATTGGCTGGCATCGGTCGAAATTTTTGTCTCTTTCGCTGGATTAAAAAGGCCAATACCGGGGCTGTGGTAAGTTTGGTTTTAAGTTCTCTCAATTCGCGCTCATGGGCAGGAAGCCATTGAAAGTTTGTCATCTTCCTGACCAGGTTCCTGAGAGCTGTGGTGTGAGAGGCGAGGTTAGGGATGAACTTCCCTCGGAAGTTGACCATGCCCATAAATCGGAGGACCGCCTTCTTGTCCTCTGACCTTTTCATGGCTGTGCTGGCAACCACCTTGTCTGCATCCGGCCGCACACGCAACTGGGAGATGTCGTCCCCGAGGAACTTGAGTTCCGTCTGGCCAAAGGAGCATTTGGCTCGGTTGAGGCATAGGCCCTGCTCCCCTATGCGTTTGAGGCAACTGATATGCTCCTGCGGGGTGGTGGACCAAATGATTATGTCATCGACATAGACGCGAACAACTTCAATGCCTTCCATCATTTGTTCCATGATCCTGTGGAACACTTCTGACGCCGATATGATCCCAAACGGCATCCTGTTGTAACAATATCTGCCAAAAGGGGTGTTGAAGGTACACAGTTTCCTGCTGGATCTGTCTAGTTGAATTTGCCAGAATCCTTTTGAGGCGTCAAGTTTGGTGAAGAGCTTGGTCCGAGCCATCTCGCATGTGATCTCTTCGCGCTTGGGGATTGGGTAATGCTCCCTCATTATGTTGCGATTCAGATCCTTTGGATCAATGCAGATTCTGAGCTTGCTGGAAGGCCTTTTTACGCACACCATGGAACTCACCCAGTCGGTTGGTTCTGTAACTCTGGAGATCACTCCTTGGTCTTGGAGGTCCTGCAGCTGCTGCTTGAGGCGGTCCTTGAGGGGTGCTGGGACTCTGCGAGGTGCATGCACCACAGGCGTGGCGTTCTGTTTAAGTAGGATCTTGTAAGTATATGGGAGCCATCGAAGACGTTGCGGTGCTGGTCGATGATGGTGTTGAGTAGCGTCTGATGTCAGCATCCTGGAAGGCAGACGTATCATCAGGAGAGAGAGAGTGAACTCTTTGAACGAGGTTTAGCAGCTTGCATGCCTGTGCGCCAAGCAGAGAGTCCTTCGAGGAGCCCACAACCTCGAAAGGAAGGATGGCTTTTCGTGACTTGTGCGTCACTTCGAGTTGGCATGAGCCGGTAGCAGTAATGATGTTGCCATTGTAGTTCAATAGCTGGCAGACCGATGGAAGAATGGTTGGTTTGACACACAGGCTTTGGAAAGCAGACCACGCCATGAGATTGGCGGAGGCACCAGTGTCCAGGCGGAATCGTATTTGGGACCGGTTGACCGTCAGGGTGGCACACCACTCATCGTCCGGATCGATGCTGTATACCGACAGTGGCTGGTGTCTTTGCTTCGGGGACAGCCTGTTTTTCGTTACGACACCGACTCGAAAAGGCGCCTTCGGGTCCTCGGTGTACTGCTGTGTGGGAGGTCGGAATCGGACTCGGTGACCGCGGGTTGAATTGCCCGAACATTCCTGCGAGGCTGGCTGAAGCGATATGAATTGGAAGGCAGAGCTGCTCGACAGCAGGCAGCATAGTGGCCAAGTCTTCCACATCGTAGGCATTGTCGAGATTTTGCGGGGCATTGCCACTTTAAATGGGCGGTGCCACAGTTGCTGCACGTCGTGACGTCAGCACGTTCGCTGCACCATCGCGCATGCGCGGTGCGGTCATGCGTGGTGCGCGCCTGCGCATTACGTTCCTCCATGTCACCGTCCCCTCGTTTGGTGCGTACAAGCGCGGGAGTCCGCGAAAAGCGCACGAAATGGCCGCCCTCATCCAGACTGAGGCCCTGGAGGTGCTCAATCACTTGGACCCATTCCGCCTCGTGGGGACCTTGCCGCGCCGTTTCAGCCGCTTGTATATGGGAGTACCGACTGGTGGCATTTTCATGTAGGACACAGGTCTCGATGGTGGTCGCTAGAGTGAGTTGCTTTACTTTGAGGAGCTGCCGGTTCATCGCCGAGGCCTCGCTCCCAACATGGCTGACAGTTCCTACATGGCACAACCCGACGGGCGCCAAGACACAGTCTCCCTCCGGGACCTGGCACCCGCTGGGTGTCCACCCCCGACCTGACACCGCCCCCCCCCCCCCCCCCCCACCGGTTGCCTCATTCACCCCTGCTCCACCCACCCTCCCACCAGTGAACCTCTCCGCAGCCCCCACCCCAGCGGGATCCGGCTTCCCACTGGATTAATTCAGGAGTGACGAAGATGAGGACAACATGCTCCCGGAGTCGCAGGTGACTACGTCGGCGCCCTCATCACCACCAGGACTGAGGCGATTGCAGCGGAGGGCCAAAGCCCCCGACAGACTTAATTTGTAATGTTTTCGTCACCCCTGCCGGACCTTTGTTTTAACAGGGGGTGAATGTGGTAGACACCACTTGTGGTATATTGTATGTATTACGGCACTGCCCGTATATTACAGGTACGATGGTAAATCCCTGCCTGCTGGTCCCGCCCAGCAGGAGGCGTATAAAATTGTATGCTCTCCTGCGCTGATTCCATTCTGGTTCCAGCTGCGGGAGGCACAACATCTTGTGCAATAAAGCCTCAATTGTTTCACCATTCCCGTCTCATGGTAATTGACAGTACATCAACCACTCTCTGTGTAAAAAGAATCTTGCCTCGCACATCAGTTCTAAACTTTTCCCCATGCACTTTAAATGTATGCCCCCTAGTACTTGACTTTTCTACCCTCGGAAAGAACATCTGACTATCCACTCTGTCCATGCCACTCATAATCCTGTAGACCTTTATCAGGTTGCCTCGTATCCTCCCAAGATTTCAGCTCCAACCTAATTTAAGTCACCCTGTGGTGACTTAATCCGGCAAAGAGGATTACAGAGGGAATTTAGGGCCTAGAGAAGTGAAGGCCTGGCTGTATTGGTGAGGCAAAGGGAATGGTTGATTCCAGGGAGACCTGTGTTGGAGGAATGCAGCAATCTTGGAGGGTGGCAGGGCTGGCATGGCTCACATGGGAAGGATTTGAGGATATTAAATTTGAGAGCTTGGAAGACTGGGGCCAAATGCGGGTCAACGAGCACAAGGGGCGGTGGTGAACAGGGCTTGAACAATCTGTAAGCCAACTCTCAAATCATTATGGCGTTCCATTAAAATGACAGGTAGTTTGGGTCTTCCATTTGAATTGCTGGTTGCTGCACCGGGCCACAATGCTGATACAACCCCTTTTGTGATTAAGGGTGGCCTAATCTGGATAACATTTTGTTTGTGAAAGTACTTTAACTGTGTTATCAGCCTGTGAAATTTGCAGATAAATTGGGGGTAACTGGATCCTGGTCCAGCCAGTCACAGAGTGATCTCAGTTAATACGGTGGTATGTTCTTCATTACTTTGAAACCAGGAATGTCAGGAAACACCATTTTCGACTCAACCACTGCAGTCTAATGCACATAACGAGAAAACCTTTGTTTAGATTTTTAACACACTCAGAATGCAATGAAATTTGATCTTGCAGTCCACGCGAATTTGACACTGCACTAAATGTCGCACACATCAGGAAAGCAATTCGCTGTGATCACTTGATTCTCACACATACACGCGCAGCCGGCATACTCATTGCAGTAGTGAGATCGTCATAGCTTACAAACAAATACAAAGGAACACTCTCACACAGGAAGTCTGAACTTTCAGTCCATTCCTTGTATAAACTGTTGAGACAGATGGGCTTTTAATCCGCAGATTAATAAAGTAATGCGATGAGGCGAAGCAATTGTTAAAAGTAGAGAATTCATTGGCACACATTTGTACACAGCTAAAATTGAAAACTTAGCCTACAAAGTCCTTTATATCCTCCAAACATGCCTGAAATAAACTCCAGGCCTTTTAAACAATCAGGGCCATTGAGGTGTGTGGAAAACAACCCCGTTTGTTTCTCCTCAGGCACACATTACAGTTACACTTGTGGAACTCTAAAACATAATTAAGTATATTGCGAGGATACATACACTTTGATATATAATGTTGATATTTTAATGCTGAAATGTAAATTGCCTCCCTCAGCTTCATCAACTTTCAGCCAGATGAGGCCCAGTGGGGCCTGGTTACCTATTTGCTGTTTGAGCAACTGAATTTTCAGCTTGTCGAGACACGCTTGGCGTCTAAAGTATTAAGGCGATCAACAGAGGTTTGTTTTATGAAAAGAAAATCTCTTGTACCGTTTCTGTGTGAAGGCAGCAGGACTGAACATGCTGGGGTCACGAGGAGCCTCGAGCCCACTGGAGTATTGTGGAGTGGCTCAGCGCATGTCATGGAAATGTGCTGTTAATAAACTTCCATTTGAAATGCAGAGACCAAACACTAATCTTATCTTATGGGAGAGGTGAGGACTCTCCTGCTGTTGCTTTTGTAATGGATTTTGCAATTGAAGAAAATGAGATTTTATATAAAGAGGGTATTTGTTAATGAGCCCAGATGACAGAACAGAGAGTGGTAATAAGGTTGAGACATGAATGCTGGCACACATGTGTGACTGCCGCTCTGTAATTGTTTTCTCACTAATTTTCACTTGCAAAACTGTTCCTTCTCTCTCAATGAATTAAAAAAAAAAATTATATTCTGTTGACAGGCATACACAAATTCACGAAGAAGATACGAAATCCATACGCCATTGATAGTAACGAGCTGCTTAACTTCCTCTCCAGAATTCCATCAGACGTTCAGAAGGTGGGAGATTTTTTTTCATGCTTTCTTGGGAAATGGGCGTCATTGGCAAGGACCGGTTTATTGCCTTTGTCCGGAACTGAGGGGCTTATTAGGCCGCTGCAGTAGACAGTTAAAGGTTAACCACATTGCTATGCGACTGAAGATAGACCAGACTGGGTAAAGATGGCTGGTTTCCTTCCTTCAAGGGTATTAGTGGGCCTATTGGGTTTTTTTTTAAAACAATCTTCATCTCTTCAGTATGATGGATTTTCATTGGAGAGGCAGGTAGTGGGATTTGGGAAATTTCCTGACTCACCCCTCCGGGGAATGTGCCTCCAGTGACGGTATTTCTCAGGGCGGGCGTTAACAGGAGTGGGACCCGCTGTTCCCGGAAACAATTCAGAGGCAGCCACGGGGTTGACGGCTGTCATGGCAATCTGTTTTAAAGGCCCCCCTCGGTGCTCTGAGGTTTCATCCCAGTTACAATAATAACAGTCCTTTAGCCCTCCAGGACTCGAGCGGGGACTTGTGCGGCAATTCTCAAGCTACAGCCCACAGGTGCGACCGTGAGATTACGGATACCCTGTAAGCCTGGGCATCAGATTTTATCAACTTTGAGCTGGACCAAGCCCACCAAAGTTGCCCGGAGTGCAGGGTTCGCCACCGTCGTCGAGATACCCAAGGTCCAGGGGGTAACTGATGTCACGTATATTGCCTTGAGTGCACCGGGGCATCAGGGAGTGCTGGTCATGAACAGGAATGGTTTCCACCCCGAATGTCCAACTAATGCGCGACCATCGCCTCCGTATCATGCACATGTGTGCACGCTTCCCAAGGAGTGTGCATGAGACCTAAAGCCTGAAGCTCCAACATGCCCAGCAGACCAGGGAGACCCTCATCATTACACGATCCACATTGGATGAGGCTTTGTCCATCAGCTCCCCCCTCCCTCCCCTTCATTCCCCTCCATTCCTACCCATTCTCTGACCCCACCGTCACTCACCCCTCAACTACCCTGTTCCAGCCAGGGTCTACGTAACATCACCTCAGAGTGATGGGCCTGTATCGGCACTGTCAGTGAGTCAATATACAAGGCAATATACACCGCTCATTGTGAGGTTAACTCTGGTTTATACCAAACTCTGACTTCTGTCTTTCTGCTGACAGTGTGCTTACAGCCATCCTGTGAATGAGATCCGCATCGGGGGCATTTGATCTTGGATCTCTGTGCCTGGGGGGCAGGGGGAGTGATGGGCAACAGGGGGATGGGGTTGCGGGCAGGCATGCTGTGAAGACTAACGTGACAGCTGCTGCTCATGTGTCAGATGTAACAGGCTTCACTCGTGAACATTGGACATTTCTATTTCCTCAAGTTACATACAGTGACATCCCCCCACCCCCCAGTGCCCACTCAGTGCTCCTCAATCTTCTTTATTTCACTTGGTCTAGAGCTAGGATGCACATCAGAGGTGAAGGCAGCCTGCTGCATTTCGCACTGTGGCCTTTGATGTACTTAGCGACGTCCCCTGGAGGGCCTGGAGCCGGAGTGCCCTGGCCGACATCCGGTTTCACCGTGCTACCATGCTCTGTCCGCTGCCCATAAGATGCGCTGGTGTCAGGAGTGGGAGATTCAGAAGAACTGGAGACCGCCCTCGTTTCCTTGGTGTCAGGTCCCAGGTTGGCCTCTACGCTTTCTCCTCCCTGACTGGGCCCTGGGGGTTTCCATGAGATGGAATGACAGCTGGAGTGAGCTCCAGAGGCCTCTGCTTCATCTGACTCTGCCGGTCCTGGCACCCTCCATTGTCTGCACCAAGGTGTCAATGCCCTCGGCGATGCTCCTCAGTGACTGAGCCACGCTCTGCAGTGCCCGGCATGTCCACCTGCATCTGGGACACGTCCCTCAGCGACTGGGACATTCTCTCCAGTGCCTCAGCAATGCCCACCTGTGTCTCGACATGTTCCTCAGCGACTGGAACATGATGTCAAGACCCACAGTCTTGGTCATCACAGACTGAGCTATGCCTTGGACACCACCACTCAAGACGCTGACCTCGTGATGCAGGCTTTCCACTGTGGTGGCCACCCTATTAATGTTGGCCTCAGTGCCACGCATTGTCAGCATCACCTCCCACGCCCACACCTTTTGGGACTCCTCCAATCAGCTATGCTCTTGCTGGACTGTTGCTCTCATCCCCTCCTGAATCTCACAGCCGTATCCTAGCATCTGCCTCAGCTCTGGGATAACCTCCAGAGGCTCTGCATCTGAGAGGGAAGGACCATTTTGTCTGACATGAACAACTCACTTGAGACAGGTCATCGGGGCGAAGGGCAGTGGATCCTCACCCCTGCAGCACTCTACAGGGCCTGTTCCTCATAGGGGGTGAGAACTTGGATCTCTGGTACCATTGCCTCCCCCCACCCACCCCCGCATCCCCCCTCCGCCTCCCCCCTTGGCCCTCCCTTGCTTTTTAGGGACTATATTCTTCTGCGGAGACAAAGAGGGGGCTTTGTGAGCCGCGCGCTTGGTGGATCAGCAGGGCCTATAGCAGGTGGCATGTGTGGGGCACCACAACTGGACATGAATGTGTCGTGCTGGTGGGTGCGTGCTCAGGAACAAGCATGAAGATCGGATTTAGGAAGGATGCGAGGTGTCAGCTAGTGATTTGTGGGAGGCGGTGGGGGGGGGCGGAATTTAAGAGCTGACAGGTGGAACTGATGCCAGGAGAGAGTTAGTAACTTAGCCTTGCAGCTTTGTGGAGGTCATTGGTCTTCTTCTACATTGGATGCTGCTGCTGCTGCCCGCAGTGATAGCCACTACCTTCCAGGCGGTATTGGCGACCCTGCTGCTGGCCCTCTGATCCCCTCGGAGGAACAGGATGTCCTGTCTCGCATCAGTGGCGTCCAGAAGTCTGGCCAGGTCGGTATTCCCAAAGCGAGGAGCAGGTCGCTCAGTGGGCTAGACAGCTGGTTTGTGATGTAGAACAAGGCCAGCAGCACGGGTTCAATTCCCGTGCCAGCTGAGAATTCTGGGCCGGATTTTCTCAGCCCGGGGCCGAGCGTGAATCCCCGCGACCGGCGCGAACTGCGCCATGCCGCCCCGACGCTGGCACACGATTCTCTGCAGAGCGGAGAATCGGTACCATTGGCGCCGGCGTGGTTGGCACGGCACCAGTCGGGGGCTGCTCTACGCGGCCCCCCCCCACCGCTTTGCGCCCGGGATGGGGCGAGCAGCCGTCGTGAAAAACCCTGGTCTCAGCTGCCGGGAACTCAGCGTGGAAGGGTTGGGGGGCGGCCTGTGGGGGGGGAGGGAGGGTCCGACCCGGGGGGGGTGGTGGGAGGCCACCGATGTGGCCTGGCCTCCGATCGGGGCCCACCGACCGGCGGGCCGGCCTCTCTGGCTGGGGGCCTCCTTTCTTCCGTACCGGCCCCTGTAGCCCTGCGCCATGTTGCACCGGGGCCAGCGCGTTGAAGGGAGCCACTGCGCATGCGCGCGTTGGCGCTGGTGCCACTGTGCATGCACAGATCCCACGGCGCCCGGTTGACGCCAGGATCAGCAGCTAGAGCAGCATGAACCGCTCCAGTGCCGTACTGGCCCCCTGGTGAGGCCAGAATTGCTGAGCCTGAGGCCGTGTTGATGCCGTCGGAAACACCGTCGCGTTTTCTCCGACGGCGTCAACCCTTAGCCACAGGATCCCGCCCACTGAATTCTCCGTCTGTGTACCCGAACAGGCGCTGGAATGTGGCGACGAGGGGCTTTTCACAGTAACTTCATAGCAGTGTTAATGTAAGCCGACTTGTGACAATAAAGATTATTTAATTTTTAATTTAAAGGTCTACGCACTGCCATGCTTGCGTGCTGACTGGGAGTGAGCGGTGAGAGAGCATTTAAAAGCAGCTCCTCCTTGATAGTGGCAAGATGCTGAGGTGCGAGTCTGGCGAATCAAAGGCGGGGCAGCCAGTAAACTGAGATGCTCGTGGGGGCTCATTTTTGGCTCTAAGTGCTGTGAAATACAGGCCGCAAATGCACCTACGCAGCTGTCGGGAAACACCCCGCCAATCGTGCCCAGAATGACAGTTAGAAATGTTTCCGTTAAATCATGCCCATTATCTTCTCTCATAGCCTACTTGGCTGCAGTTGTAAGCCGTGCGTTTGTCTTTTTCTTTTAAATGACTTCTCATTGTGGAATCTGATCCAGTTCAGTGCAGTGAATAGTGGGAAGTCACAAACTCAGGTAGCAGAGATTTTAGAATGGGCCGATAGGTCCTCTGCAGATTTGAAAGGAGGTTCATGGGAGCTGCAATTTGACCATATGATCCCTAACTTCCTTTGGAACCCACGAACATGATTTATGTGTGCCTGTACTCTCCAATGGAAATTTCGAAACTGGAATTTTTTGACCCCGGCCCACCAGTGGGATCTTTGAGTCCTGCCGAATTCAGTGGACTTTTGGTTGGCTTGCCGCATTTAATACATGGGAACCTGTTGCGGCGGCACAGGGAAAACCCACCCATGAATTAGATCACCGACAAGGATAATTCCGCCGTTTCAATTTGGCTCAAGTTTTTAAGAAACCAGCTACAGGTACAGTTATTACAAAATGCACCCCTTATAATACCTAAGCGGCCAAACAGAGGGTCTGGTCAGTAGGAATGACTGGTGGTAGAAATCCCTGGGGATAACTAGTACAAAACCAAATAACCTATTTGCAACCTCATGATCCGGCAATTAACCAGCCATCACGCAGTTGGGAGATGTTTGATTTGCCACGACAGATATCCAATTCACCAAGGGGATAACAATACTCGGCAAGCTAGTCCATAATGTATAAACCTGTCAATTAATATGGAAAAGTAGATACGCTTTGTAATTTCCATGGAAGAATCTAACTGCACATGTTTATGTGGCTCAAGGTTTGCAATAATTGTCTGAACCCCAGGATTTCCTGGTACCTCTTACTGTTTCTGGCATATGCACGTTTGTGTTTTTTTACTAAGATTAGTTGTTTTGGGACTAGAATTTACTGGTATGGATGCACTAGTCATTTTTTATGTCTGTGACTTTTGGTTAGTTCATAATGAGGCATGGTTCCAAGTTGTCTCCAAGATAACATATTAGGACACAGTGTCCAACCAATAACAGTGGTGGAAACAGAATCCGCAATTGCTATTAAAAGGCATTTGGATAAATATTTGAAAACAGAATGAAAGATTGTGTGGAAAGGGCAGGGAATGGGAGTAAATGACTAGTCCTTTGACGGCCAGCACCGGCACAATGGGCCAAATGGCTTCCTTCTACGGCATAAATTCAATGATTCCGTTGACAGACTCTTCAGAAACAAATTTTGGAATTCATTACAATTTTCTGGAACTCATTACAGGCCGGAAATTTCCGGCCGTTCAAACCGGCAGGATCTTTCGGTCCCGCCGACAGCACCACTGCCCGCCCCCCCCCCCGCCATGGGTTTCCCGGCTGCGAGGGGTTGATTCAACAAGAGACGCCCATCGACAACCGGGGGACCAGCAGATCCCACTGTCGGCCAAGGGAGGTCCACCTCCAGCAGCTTGCGAGGAAACCTCCGCCCTATAGTATCTCTTCACATTTCACTCAGTGCTGATGAGAGGATCCAGCAAACCCACATTGCATCTGCTAAAGAGGCCTCCTGACTCTTTCTGAGAGAATGAGGCATCGTGGAGGCGTGTCATGGCATTCACAAAGGATGGCCCCTTTAAAATAAAATCTGATACCTATCCAGAGGTAAACCTTTCCACGAAAAAGAACACCCACATATTCTTGGATAGTAACATGAGGCTTTCCTTTTCCGCATTCTTGTTTCGCACTTATGTTGTTTTCACGATGTGTGTGATTTTGTTTAAACATCATTTATGTGTTTTTATTTTTGCCCTGTGATAATTCCAGGGCTGAGCTCATTTTAGATGTGCAGAATGTTCCTTGGAGAAGGAAGAGGGAGAGCGACTACTAAAAACTGGGCAGACATGCTCTTTAGGTTTTCAGTGGGCAGGGGCATCAGCCCTTTAGCTGTGGCAGTGCTGGGTACTAAGGTTCATTTATGTCGTTGCACCATCATTTTTTGTAAAAATTCAAATCGAACTGGATTTGGAATCAAATTCCCAATGAAATTTTAGCGGAACAATGGTATCCTTGGAATACAGCCCTTGTCTCGCAGCACATTCTTCTTCAATTATTGAAGCCTATAGATTTTGGGTGAATTCCAGCTCCACTTAGCTGGCAACATTGTGTCCTCAGTCAATTGTCTGACAGGCTGTCGCTCCAATATTTAGATGTACTGACTGAAATCAATAGTTGTACAAAGAAACTTGCATTTATGTGGTGTCTTTCACAACTTCCAGGTTTTCCAAAAAGCTTTACAGCCAATGCATTAATTTTTGAAATGTAGTCACTACTGCGATGTAAAGAAATGTGTCTGTCAATTTGCATGCAAGTTTCCACAAACAATGACAAAATTAGTGAGCAGATTGTCTGTTATTTTTAAATAAACAAAGCTGATTAAGGTTATGGTCGAGGGATGAATGTTGGCCGGCGGATGGGTCATTGATGAATAATGTCATTGGATTTCTTTACACCAACCCGAGAGGAGAGACAGGGCCTCCGATTAGCACTTCACCAGAATGATAGTACCTGTGATCACACGCCCTCAGTGTTTCACCTCGGTACTCAAGAATGTGAGAGATGGGACATAGTGGTATTGTCACTGGGCTAGTAATCCAGAGATCCAGAGTAATGCTCTGAGGGCCTGGATTCGAATCCCAAAACGTAAGGTTGTGAAATTTGAATTCAATAAAAATCTGGAATTAAAAGTCTAATCCATAGAACCCCTACAGTGCAGAAGGAGGCCACTCGGCCCCTCGAGTCTGCACCATGATGACCATGAAACCATTGTCGATTGTGATTCACTAATGTCTTTTAGGGAAGGAAATCTGCCATTCTTACCTGGCCTGACTTCCGTGTGACTCCAGATCCACAGCAATGTGGTTAACTCTTGAATACCCTCTGAAATGGCCTAGCAAGCCACTGAGTTCAAGGGCAATTATGGGTGGGCAATAGATGCTGGCCCAGCCAGCAACACCCTTTGTCAGCCTAGAGTACGCACTTAAGTCACTGACTCCACAAACGTTTAACCCAAAGGTGACCACTGAGAAAAGACAAGAGACCGGTATCGTGTACAAAGTTATGAGGGGAATAGATAGGGTGGATAGGAGGGATTTATTCCCCATGTGGAGAGTTGAATAACTGGGGGACATAGATTTAAGGTAAGGAGTAGGGTTTAGTAACTGAGCTAGGTTTGAAAACTTGCACTATGTACATCCATGGAACTGGAAGGCCCATAGACTGAGGAAAGCACGACTGATAAAGGCAAGTGACAGATTAACAAAGTAGAGTCCCATACTTAAAATAAAGTTGGATTCTTCTCTATACCATTGTCTAAAACTACTAATTAACTGTAGACCTTGCGCCAGTACACCAAATGGAGGCCAGGCCCTTGACAAACAATTTAACTAACTTAGATCTGCATCCACAATCCAAACAAGAGTGAGGCCTTCCTTTCGAAAATGAATAACCTGTGCTTTCCTACGCTAAAACTGATTAATTACCTTTGAACCTTCCTGAGGTTTCCTTTGTGTTCTCCTCAGGGAGCCATTAGCTTGCCAAGTACAGGGGATACCTAACTGGGACATGACGTCTGTTTGTTTTAACAGGTGCAGCATGCCGAGCTAAAAACAAGCAATGGACTCACTCCTGTTAAGAAGAAGAAAGGCAACTCATAGCTCGCGGAACAAGACGGACTACTTGATTGTTTGGCTGAGAGCTACATTGATAGTTCCCACTTTGGAATGTCCACTTTTGAACTCGTTGTCTCTATGGGTCTGGGTGTCCATCTTAATCAGCCGAGGTTTAAAAATGACTTTTGTATTATTCAGTGGAAATATGTGCAATATTTTAAATTCAGTGGTATAATTTGAATGTAAGGTGTTTTGATCAATTTAAGGCTCCTTGCGATATTTTCTGCCTTCACCGGTTGCCGTTTCTTTCCTTGTGTCCTGAAAGATCGGGGTCAATTTGTGTCTTTGCTGCACATCACTAATCTGACCATTTAATAACACTGCCCGATTTTCATTCTGCGGAGTCAGGTGAGTTCAACAAAAGATTAACCTGATTGCAACCCAGGCAGCGAAAGCAGAAGCGACCTCCCCAGTCTTTTTAGGAAAATATCCACCTCGTCCTTTTAACTCTGTCTGGTGAAATTATTATTTGTTGCGCTGATTTGTGATTGACCACCTGAAATATATCCTGTCTAAATTTCTTCCCAACAGGCTACCAATCTGTTACTCACCCTTTTTGTGTGCTGCTGCCAAAGACCAGTTTTACTCACTATTTACTTTCTGATTACTGGTCATCTCTCTTACCTTCATTCCTTTCGCTGCCTCTCACCTGAAAGTGAAGCACGAGGTTTTCGCACCAACTCCCAGTTTATCAATAAACCTCACCTCACAGTTAGCAAAGCTTCGATTTCAGTCGGACGCCATGGTTGGATTTTCTCTTTCTTTGAAATCCTCCTGTGTGTTTTTCTGTGTTAAGGGCACAGTATAAAACACAAGGGTTTGCTTCCCGCCAATTTGGAAGCTGCCAGGTTCATTCTGGTGCCATTCCTATGAGTATGTGTGGAGCCCGGGAGCCTTGCTCACAGGCAGGTGGCAATGGGGGAACCGCAGGCAGACCATCCTATGCATTCTGTGAATGGAAAGTCACGAGCTCAGCCACCCGTGTGCTCACAAGATTAACCAGGCATTCGGGGCATGTTCGAGATTGAATTGCAGGAATCACTGGCCAAATGTGGAGGGGCATTTTAAAAAGCATCAATGAGGAATTGTAACAATGAACATGTAGGACAACATCACAACACAGCTCAGCCCAGAGTTCCCTCTTTGGTGCGTGAAATTCCATCAGCTTCAAAAGTGATTCCACGGCATTGAGTTTCTCAAATGGCAGAAGGGACAAAGGCGGAGTATAAAACATTAAACATTTGTTTTTTAAGGTATTTCCAGTTGCATTTTCTGGAATCTGCTTAATTGTCCCAGAGTCCAAATTTTGTGACGTCAGCAACTGCATTTGGTAATTGAGGAAAATGTTACAATGCTGAAGTTTTTAAGTTTTCAAAGTGCTGTATCAGAGATCAGTAGTGCCTTTGTTGATGAACTGTGCTGTCGGTCATATTGAGGCCCATCTTAACCATTCAGTTCCTCAGTTTCTCAATGAGTCGTGGAGCCAGGTGTTTTACATCTGTGAATGTGAATATAAATGCCAAGCAGCTGTTAGCTAATGATTTACAAGCTATTTATTTGCATTATAAACATTTTTTACTCTCTGCTCCAGAGCTCTTTGAAGTGCCTGAAGAATGTTTGGTTAACATAGCCACTCTTAAGTAAGGTTCTTGGCCCCACTACTAAATGGAAAAGGAAATGTTTCCGAATGGAATGACAGGATAGGATATTACAGCTCTCTGTATCTACGCATGTCTAAATAAGACTTACATGCCTTCATTTTAATAGACCAGTGTTTTGTCTACAGCCCTCCCTCAATTTTAACCCTTCCTGCCTGGGCATAACTGGGTGGAAGGGGGCTGGGGACAGCAGTTAGGATGAGAGCAGTCATTTAGCTGCCGCGATCCTACGACCTTGCCATCTTGTCCCGATGTTACCCCGTTCTGGTGAGTGGGACACCAGCAGGAAGAAAGTGGGTCCCCTGCTTTAAACATGCAGATCAGCGATGCCTATACAGAGTTTGGTAACCTCTGGCATGTCTATGATGCAAATGGCACATTAGCGAGCTCACTCTGCCTAGATCGATTTGAGCTCCACATCATATGTTGCCAAAAGAAATCCCATCCCATCTCCAATTTTGGAATTTGCTGAGGATTAAAACTGGAATAAGATCATTGTTGAAACGTAAGGTGACAATTTCATTAGGCCCAAGGTTGTATTTAACTCAACATAGGGGGAAATCTTAACCCATTGTGCTCGGCAGGAACAGAGCTGGTTTAGTTTGGACACCATTGTGCCATTGACTTAAAGCAGGGCATTAAATGATTGTCTTAATTTGAACCTGCCCATTCCACAGGTCAGGTATCTTTAAATTGACACCCACTGCGGGCAGCATTTCTATTCTGTAAAAATTCACACGCGCTGACACAGTTGCCAGCTACCATAGATTGCATGACACAGTCCTGATTTTAACTGGCAAAGTTGGTGAGTTGCTTGCTGAAGGAGAGCTTGCTGAAAAGCTGAGGCTATTACTCCTCGTTAGTCAAATTTGGGCCATTGCCCACTTGGTTTACTCCTGATGAAGGAACCCGTGGGAGGAGGTGTTTTGGGGGGTATGGGGACACTCCCATAGTGCATTGGGGCTTGGGAGGAGGTGCTCGGGGATTGCTTCAGGGGTTCCAGAGATCAGGACGCTATTTTTAAATGTCCCATCAGCCAAGAGCTGCCGAACAATCAGAGACCAGCAACTCTTCATTGCTTGGCAGCGCCACTGAGGAGGCAGTGGATGCTGCTGGTAATGCACCTGCCCAAGTACCAGGATTTGAGCGACCCAAGCCACGGAGGATTGACAGCTAGGTGTTTGCAGGGCATGGGTGGTGGTCGGAAACAAGGGCAACTTGGTGGCTCTCATTGGGATCACTCCTTCTCAATAAAGGGTCTCTTGTTCAGACACTGTGTGCCTTTGAACAAGGGGCCTGCCCCTCCACCCTCACAGAACAGGAAACCCCTAATAAACCCCAACAAGGTTTGCTTTTTGGGCTTCCTGTGTGACAAGTCCCTAACCTGCCTTTGAGTGAATACCAGAGTTATTGGCAAGGTGAGGCCCTTAAGTGAGCATTAATTTCCCAGTTAAGGGCCTCAATTGGTGGACGGATGGGAAGATCATTAATCAGGACAAAGGTGTGAAAGCAACAGGGTATACCACCTTTCACCCTCCCACCTGATTAAATATCCCCAAGCCGCCAGTACTGCAGTGGGGGAGAGCATTATGTTCTGTCCTTCATGCTAGACTAGACCCTCAAAATGATTAATTTGTTCAAACCAAGGTACATTCCCGTACCACCCTCCCTGAACAGGCACCGGAATGTGGCGACTAGGGGCTTTTCACAGTAACTTCATTTGAAGCCTACTTGTGACAATAAGCGATTTTCATTTTCATTTCATTACTCACAACACCAATTCTGGTTGCATATTGTCTAAAAGGCTCAGTCACATAACTTCCATCTATCCTGTCTCCGCACTCCCATCATGGGTTGCCTGATGAATCATCATGTGGCGTCACATCTTCCACCAACTGGAGCGCAAATACACTCTTCATCATCTGATTGGATGAGAGTAAGTCAATCCACTAGTTTCATAAATGAGAAGTGGAAGTGTTCAGAGAAAATGAGAAACCACTTATATATTTTTTTAAATTCCAAAGCCTTTGGTTGCAGCAATGTCCTGGACTCCATAGAATCCCTACAGTGCGGAAGGTGGCCATTTGGCCCATCAAGTCTACACGGACCCTCTGAAAGGGCACCCCATCTGCGACCACTCCCCCACCCTGACCCCGTAACCCCACCTAACTTTTGGAAACTAAGGGACGATTTAGCATGGCCTCGTTGCGTCTGGCACGTCCTTTAACATTGGGCTTTTCACAGGTCGGGGACAGGATGCTGATTTGAAATGTTTATTTTTGGTGATCAATCCATTTTCAGCTGCACTAAACAACCTGCACCAAGTTCCTGCCCTTAATCCGATCGAGGAATATTTCTTAAAGCAAAGTTTTTTCTAAAAAGAAGTGATTGTAAAAGTTTTCCGCAATGTATAAAAGAGCCAGCAGAAATTCGGGAGGAGTAATTACGTTTCAAAATGGGTGCAAATGATTGCTCCTAAAGCAGTAACTCTAACCCCAAATAAATAAATCCTCTGAGTGAAGTCTGCGGATGAAATAGTCTTGTTGTCAAACCATTCACCTAATCAATTCAGAAAACATTTCTGTGCCCATTAAGCCTTGAAAACAATAATTTTTTTCCCTTTGCTTCGATATGAGCAGTTTAGTATTTTATCCTTTACGCCAAATCTACAAAAATCAAGACTGGCAGTGCAATGCAATACTGAGGGATTGTTGTACGTTGCAGGAGAGGGGGTCTTTTGAATGAGACATAAGACCCTATTTTCCCTCTCAAATAGAAATGAAAGACCACCTTGCGGGATTCTCCGTCAGCGGGATCCTCCGCTTTGCTGGCAGCGCACACATGCCAGCATGTTTCCCAATGGCGTGGGGTGGCCACAATTGGGAAACACCATGGGCCAGATACGGGATCGGAGAATCCCGCTGCCAGCCGGGGTATGCTGCGCCGGTAAACGGGGATGGCGGGATGGAGAATCCTGCCCCACGTTTTCAAGAAGGATGGTAGAGATAAAACAGGGAATTACAGACCATGCAGTCTCACATTGGTGGTCGGGAAATATTGGAGAAAGTTCTGAATGAGCATTAATCTCCACTCGGCAGAGGCGAGGTTTGATCTGGGATAGTCAACATAGCTTTGTCAGAGGGAGATCATGCAGATGATGGTAGGACAGTTGTAGTTACAAGGATTTCAGCAAAGCCTTTGACAAGGTCCCACATGGGAGACTGATAAAGAAATTAAAAGCACATGAGATCCAGGGGAACTTAGCAAGTTGGATCCAAAACTAGCTTAGTAGTGGTGGTGGTAGAAGGCCGTTTGCGTGACTGGAGACCGGTATCCAGTGGCATACCACAGGGACCAGTGCCGGGTCCCTTATTTTTCGTGATATATGTAGATGTGATATTGATGAGAATGTGTGGCCGATGATAAATAAGTTTGCAGATGACACGAAGGCTGGCAGAGTGGATATTAGTAAGGAAGAAGGTCTTAGGTTGCAGACAGATATAGACGGGGTGGGCAGATGGAATTTAATCCTGAAAAATGCGAGATGATGCACTTTGGAAGGAGTAATAAGACAAGGGAGTACTCAATGAATGGCAGGACACTGGGAAGCTCTGAGGAATGGAGGGATCTTGGGGTGTTGGTAAACAGATCCCTGAAGGCGGCTGAACAGGATAACAGGATAGTTAAGAAGCCATATGGGACACTAGGCTTTATCATTTGTAGCAGGTTCGCAGGTTGTGTATCAAGGGAGGTTATGTTTGAACTGTACAAAACTTTGGTTATGCGACAGCTGGGGTACTGTGTTCAGTTCTGGTTGTTGTGTTATGTACTCTGGGATAACACAGGCTGCAACTGGATGCAGCTTTAACCAAAAGATACTCCAGACCTTGAAGTTAGTTCAGTCTGATTTATTGAACCTCTAGCACAGTTAGCGCAGTTCTCTATGAGTTCGACTCTCTGCTAACCTAAGTGTGGTTACTCTGTCTGACTCAACCAGACTAGCTTTTAGCCCAACCAGACTAGCTTTTAGCCACATGCTGGAGGTGTGATACAAGACATGCACCCTGACTCACTCTGTAGATGTTCATCAATGGAAAGAGACGGAGTGTGAGTGCCTCGTGCCTTTTATAGTGAGATACCACCCCTGAGTGTCCTGCCTGCTCATTGGTCATGTCCTGTTCTCTGTCTTCATTAGCTGCCTGTCTGTGCCAGCCTGTATATCATTATCTGCATGTCTGCATATCATGACACTGGTTGACACTGGTTGCCTCACTATAGGAAGAATGTGGCACTGGAGAGGGTGCAGAGGAGATTCACCAGGATGTTGGGGTGGAGCACGTGAGCTATGAAGAGAGGCTGAATAGGCACGGGTTGTTTTCTTTAGAGCCGGCAAGGCTGATGGGGGACCTGATTGAGGTGTACAATATTATGAGGGATATGGACAGGGTGAATAGGAAGCAGCTCCTTTGCTGAAGCATCAATAACGAGGGGGCATAACTTTAAGGTGAGGGGCAGGAGGTTTAGAGAGGATCGGAGGAAATATTTTTCATCCAGAGGGTGGTGGGAGCCTGGAATGTACTGCCTGGAGGGGAGCGCAGTAGAGGCGGGAAACCTCACAACCTGTAAAAAGTACATGAACGAGCACTTGAAATGTCACAACATTCAAGGCTATCAGCCAAGTGCTGGAAAGTGCAATTAGTGTAGTTTTGTCAGTGCAGACTGATGGGCCAAAGGGTCTCTTCTGTACTCCATGACTATGATTCATCGGCACTATTTTGAAGAAGAGTAGGAGAGTTATCCCCAGTGGCCTTGCCAATATTTATTCCACAATCAGCATAAGAAGAAGAGATTATCTAGTGATGATGGCACTGCTGTTTGTGGGAGACGAGACTGTTGTGCGAAAATTGGCTGTCATAATCCTGACATTACAGCAGTGACTACACTGCAAAAGCAACTCCTTGGCTATGAATCACTTTGCGACATCCTGAGATCATGAAAGGAGCTATATAATTTTAAAATTATATATTTTTGCATGCAAGGAGACAAATAGGAAATACGAACTGACCATGTAATACTGACTTGTTACCTTTCTTCAGAGACTTTACCTGAAGATGAGCTTAGATTATTTTTTTTTATATCTTACAAATTGCAATCACAATTACAGCCTGGAGACCTGGTTTTGGCCATACCCTGGGTATGTTGGATTTATCACAAAAATAAGAATCCTAAATCACAGTGTCCATTCAACCATCTTTGAATAACTCCATTTTAAATCACTTACTTATGTGTTAGTCATTTTTACACTACTATTTTAATGTTTGTGAGTTACAATAGAGAGGAGAGACATTTTCCTCCCATTTTCTATTACAGTGAAATATCCCTATTAAAATGTCACCCACCCAATAAATTATGCTCCAACCTAAATGTTGGCAAATCAGAGGTAATCGATAGGGATTTCTTCAAAAAGACTTAAAGATTTGCATTTGCTTAGCATCTTTTGACATCGCTCAAAACACTTGAAAACGTTTCATTCGTAAGTTACTTCTGAAGGGCAGTGTACGCGATACAAGCGAGTACGGCAGCCATTTTAACACCGAGAAACCCTGGAGGCAAAATTGCTGCTGACTCACATATTGGTATTCTGCGAGAGACAGCAGAAGTAAATGGCCTCCACAGTGCAGAAAAACAAAAATACTTGGCGTTGTATATTTCTTTTTTAAATTATTTATGAGGGAAAATTTGAATTTTGTATGGCAGTGGAATTACTAGCTGTAAAACCTATAGCTAAACCCATTGTAAAAAAAATTGTAGCATGGATAATTTGCGCTCATTCTTTTTATGATTCATTTCAATAATTCAGTATTCACAATAGTAACCAAATGTTTGAAATTAATGTTGTAATGAATTATTCTCAAATTTATAACAAATGGAAAATTTGTACAAACAATAAAAGTGATTTTTATTTTTAACGCCCTGCCTCTGGTGTTCTAATTAAACCTCTAACGTCAACAACCACAGTTTCCCATTTCGCCTCCATTGTGGATAATTTAATCTCAGCCTCTTTTAAGCATGCAGGTGAGCAGGACATTGATTCCTTCAAAATCTCCAACATTAACGTTGGGCTCTGTTGAGAAAAATCGTTGTTCTTCACCTCTTCCCTAATCTTTTTTAGCAAAATCATTTTTGGGGGATAAACTACAACTAAGCACGGTGCTTAGTAGAGGACCTTTTTACAGTTTCATAGAACCCTTCAAAGAGCTAGTTCCTACCCCCAACCTCGCATCCTCCCCCCCAACCCCCCAGTGACACCCTGAGATGCAGTATTTGACACCTAGCGATCTGACTCGCAGATAACAAAGCCCCTTTACTCATAGTCAGCTGGAGTTATTAATGTGGATGGTGGGAGAATGGGAGTAACCTCAGTGTGTCAGTTATTGACAGGACCTGAACCGAAAGGCTTATTGACTCAAGACAAATTCCTGCTCGCCGTCCTGCGCTGAGCATTTCTTCAGTCTGAAAACATTCCCAGGAACTGCATTGATCTCAATTTGAAGCTCACACTTGCAGAGAGAGAGATGCAGTTCTCCATTTAGCAATATTAATTGGACAGCTTAATTAAAAATCTGCCAACAGATGTGCTGAAATGAGAAAGACGGCGCTCGGAGGGTTAATTCCAAGGTGAGATTGCGAAGCACATGCTGGCAATACGCCAGAATGTTCTTCCACCCCAGCCCCCCCACCAAACTGTTTACTTACTAGACAAGCGCGTGTCAATTTGCACAATCTTGCCATGGTTCACTACTTTTTCCTACCGCGGGCAAGTCACTTGTGAGAGTATCTGCAAAGGAAGACTAGGTGAGTGCATTGCATAGCTGAAAGATTAGAAGCTCCACATGAGGCACTGTGCTCCACTCTCTTGGAATAAATTTCTCTTTAATAAATTATTACAGCTTATTGATTACTGCAGCAGATGTTCGCACATTAATCCTATTGAGATGAATTGCATGGGGCTTTTTGATGTTTATCTCTTTAAGGTAACAACAACAAAGGGCAGCTAAATGGCACACTGGTCACATCAGGGAATAAGGTCTTCTCTCCAACCAGGGACCACTGCCAGAAGAGCTGATCTGACTTGTATCTGCTCAATAGACACTGTCATGTTGGCTTATTTGCACACCAGACATCTGTGTGCCTGCCTGCTGGTTCCCTATCTTCACTCACCTGGGCAATAGGGGGGTGCAGTACTGATGAACAATGGAGGTGAGTGTCGCATATAGGGGGGATAGAATGGCAAGGAGCAGCAAAAGGCAAAATTGATTATGTCGAATCTCCAGGGACCATAAAATGTTAGCCTGCAAAGCTGCTAAAATGCAAGGGCCTTTCGTTCACTGAGCTGTCCGGCTAGGTTCCTGCCAGGGAACTTAATGTTTACAGTTAATTCTGAAACTGCTGTAACAAGAAGCATTTTCTGCAGATTCTCCAGTTCCATGTCGCCATAAATAATTGTAGCAGCTGAGGCACAAAGATGGACTTTCAATTTTCTAAGGGCTGAATTGTACAGCGGTGGCATTTTACAGTCCCGCCAATGCCACTCGACCTTTGAACGATTTGCCCCATTTTACAGCTCAACCCCCACTGCAACACGATGCCCTATGCTGCTCCTGCTCATGTCGTATTTGCTTTATTTGGCCATTGTTGCGCACTGTAGGGGCGGCATGTGGCACAGTGGTTAGCACAGTTGTTTCACAGCGCCAGGGTCCCAGGTGATGCCCACATCCTGTGAATGAATAAAATAAAACATTACAACGTCCCTCAGAAATTCTGGAGTGCTTCACGTACAGCAAACTACCTTTTGCAGAAACTAAAAATCATAATTCTGTAATGTTTAAAATATCAACTGGAGTCCATAAAATGAGGATTACTAGTTCTGGAACTTTCCTAACATAAATTATTTGGTGTGCTACATCTGCATTGATATCAACTAAGAAGAAGTTCCAAAATTGCGGCACTTTGATAAACCTTAACATCATAGAATTATTGTGTAGTTAATTAAATAACATTTCAGTGGCAGCTGGTGGAGTTCTGGCCACTTGGTAATGTTGTGTGGTTATTTCAAGTGACTTTTGTACAAAAGGTTAATGAGCCAACCTTGTAATTATTTTAGATGGTGACTGGAAATGACTTGCATCTCCAGTGGAAGGTGAACCTGCACCTTGAGAAGAAGGTCAATGTGGACGTCCAGCCTTTCCAAAAAGTGATCATCTAGGGCTGCATGGTAGCATAGTGTTTAGCACTATGGCTTCACAGCGCCAGGGTCCCAGTTTCGATTCCCGTCTTGGGTCACTGTGCGGAGTTTGCACCTTCTCCCCGTGTCTGCGTGGGTTTCCTCCGGGTGCGCCGGTTTCCCCCCACAGGCCAGAGATGTGAGGGTTAGGTGAATTGGCCGCGATAAATTGCCCTTAGTGTCCAAAAAGGTTAGGTTGGGTTACGGGGATAGGGTGGAGGTATGGGCTTGGGCCGGGTGCTCTTTCCAGGAGCTGGTGCAGACTCGATGGGCCAAATGTGCTCCTTCTGCACCATAAATTCTATGATTCTATGAACCAATCACTTATTTGTCGATGTACTTTGTCGATTATTCTTTTTGTCTACTGTGTACGTTCCCTTGGCTGCAGAAAAATACTTTTCACTGTACTTCGGTACATGTGACAATAAATCAATCAATCAATCAATAGAACCAGCAGAAAACTCAGATGTGTCAGTGGTTAGCACTGTTGCTCCACAGCGCCAGAGTCCCGGGTTCGATTCCCGCTTAGGTCACTGTGTGAAGTCTCCACGTGTCTGTGTAGGTTTACACCGGATGCTCCGGTTTCCTCCCACAAGTCCTGAAAGACCTGCTTGTTAGGTGAATTGGGCATTCTGAATTCTCCCTCAGTGAAGTACAGTTCAAGACGGAATTGTATAAATAATTATGATGGAGTACACGATTGCAGGGCTACAGGTTAAGAGCAAAGTGGAAACACTAATCAGTTTGTTCTTTGAAAGTGCCAGCCCAGCGACGATGGATCAAATGGTCTCCTGTGCTATTTCATTCTATAATTAGCAGTCTGGGGGCACTTGATATTCACACTTATTCAGCAGTGCTGACACAGGACTGAAAAATATGGGGTTGGGGGACATGCAGAGCACATCCTCGGGGAAAACACCTTGATGGACTTATGGACTGATCTGATCTCTTCACATATCTTCACCCGATGCCTGTGTCCATGTATTTACATTGTGTATTTTATGTTTGCCCTATTATGTATTTTCTTTTCATAAACAGAATGATCTGTCTGAGCTGCATGCAGAACAATACTTTTCACTGTACCTTGGTACACATGGCAATAAACCAATCCAATCCAATCCAATGTGAAGCCGACCATAGAACCATAGAATCCCTTCAGTGCAAAATGAGGACACTAGGCCCATCGAATCTGCACCGACCCTCTGAAAGAGCACTCTACCAAGGCCCACTGCCCTCCCTATCCCCTTAACCATTTGGACATTAAAGGGGAAATTTTAGCATGGCCAATCCACCTGAGCTGCACATCTTTGGACTGTGTGAGGAAACATTAGCACCCGGAGGAAACACACCCAAATATGGGGAAAATGTGCAAACTCCACACAGACACCCAATGCCAAAATTGAACTCTGGTCCCTGGTGCTGTAAGGCAACAGTGCTAACAACTGCCACCATGCCATCCAACAACATGCCAAGCAGCCCCACAACAATAAACGCTGCGGAGCTCGTTAACGGGGGCCAAGTGGGTTTTCCGTCCTCAATGGGGTGGAAGTCTCGCACTCTGGAGCTTCCAGCCAATGCGATTTGGTTTGGGAGTGCTAGGAAGAGGGGCAATAATGGGGAGAGGGTGGGTTTAAGTGAGGGAGCAGGTAGGTAGGAAGGGGGGGGTTCACTCTAAGGGGGGGCCACCTCGGAATTGGCAAAAGGCAACCCCCGAAGCAGGATGTCCCCCACACCACCTCCATGAACTATTTGAGGTTAAAAATCGGGCTTCGCGCTCCCACTTTGCTACCCATGCCAAAACGTATTCTAATGTGGACAGCATATTATTACGGTCAATAGGCTTGATAACACTTAAATGGTTATTTTAATGCGGCAGGCAGGCTGTCCATTTCAGTAACTGTCTGCCCCCATTCCCCCCGTATTATGAGGGGGTGAGCTTGGGGGTGGGCGGGAAGGTGGTGGAATGGACACCTATGCCATTTTTCATGCCCCCCTTTCCCCACCATGGGAAACACACCTGTTGGGGGCACATAAAGTTCAGTCCATACTGTCAATCCCTTTAGTCCCTCGGTATGTTAACAATGATGTTGGAAGGTGTCATTACACTGCGTTACTTCCACTCCCTCCACCCCTTTTGCGAAATTGATTAGAGTGGGACAAATCATCCCTCAAATATAAAACGGCAGCTTAAAAGCCATTTTAAAGCAACTGTAACCCTGGATTCCAGAAGTGATAAAGGCGGCACGGTAGCACATTGGTTAGCACTGTTGCTTCACAGCTCCAGAGCCCCAGGTTCGATTCCCGTCTTGGGTCACTGTCTGTGCGGTGTCTGCACATTCTCCCCATGTCTGCGTGTGTTTCCTCCGGGTGTTCCGGTTTCCTCCCACAATTCCCTAAAGACATGCTGTTAGGTGAATTGGACATTCTGAATTCTCCCTCTGTGTACCCGAACAGGCACCGGGATGTGGCGACTAGGGGCTTTTCACAGTAACTTAATTGCAGTGTTAATGTAAGCCTTTGGTTACTCATTGAAAGTTATCCAATGCCTGAGCCACTGCAATGTAGCAGATATAATGGCTGGAATTTCAAGTGGAGGTTTTGGAGGTAACAGCAGCTGACAAGTCAGGGGCGAGCCCAGCTCCACTCAATTGCATTTCTACCCCCATCCCCATAAATACACACACACATACACCAAGCTGATTTAATGGTCATTAATCAGCACTGGGCGAAATTTCTGCCCTGAGCTGGGAGGAGGTCCCACATCTGGGATCTGCAGACCAATAAGATGAGTGGCATCACTCTGGTTCCAGCAGCACACCAACGAACATTGATAGAACTGGAAGAGAAAGTAAGTTGGGATATTCCAGCAGGACCTGTCTGGCAAGCCCCAGCAAGAGGGTGGGGGACTGGGTTTGAGAGAGCGGGGAAGGCGGGGGTGGGGGGGGGGGGGGGGGGACCACATGTGGGGATAGAGTACCTTGGGTGGATAGGTCAGGTCAGGAGCTCCATTGGGAAAAGTGCGTCTGAACAAGAGGGACCTCCTTTGAGCTCGCAAAAAAGCCACCAGAACACCATCTGCTGCTGTCAAATACCAACGGTGGTGGGAAGTGGCCCTTACGTGACCATTAATTGTATAATATTCCATCTGATGAGAGTCCAGACACATAGTTGAATGACATTCTTAAATATGTTACATATTTGGTCTGAAGGAGCAGGCTACACTTTCTAAATCTCAGGGATAAATAAGTCTGAAAAATGCCTCATCTGTTTTACTTAAGACACACGCCCGTGTTTGATAGGAAAAGAGAAGCATTGGACGGAATTACAGGAATAAGTAGCTCTTTTTTTCCTCAAAGTGGGGCTTTTTGGTTCTAACCTTGGGCTAATATGCACACGATTACATCTGACACAGTGGATACTTTGCATTCACAGACATCAACATGTGGAACTCCTACCCTCCCCATGTTTGAAACGTTCAAAGCACTTCACAATTGGTTGGATTATGTTAAATTATCAGGAAGCGCACTGCTCATCACCAGGACATTTGAAGTGATAACCAAGATATAGACTCGTTAATTATTTTGGAACAAAATGACCACGGTGAAATCTCTGTCAAATTGCCGTGTGTTAATAATTGCTGACACACTGGCTTCAACTGAATTATTGAATGGAAATATGGCCAAGATTGTCAGTCACGTGTGAACCCCAGTAAAACCTCTCCTATTTGTTGGTTTCTCTGGGACATTGAAAGTAGTTTTAATGATGTCCCAGGGTAGCACCATTGGACTCTCCGGTGATACCAGGTCTTTAATTGCAGCATGGGGACTGCAAAGGACAGTCAGTTGGGCACTTATTTTTTACATAATAGCCAATATTTTCAAGTTTTTTTCTTTATAAATGAAGTTATCAAGTTTTCCGTAAATGGAGAAATCCGTTTTTGATGTGAAAGCGATGGAAGTCACCCCTTCCAAGGGAAGGAAAGACTCTGAGATCAAAAATGACCATTGTTTGTCTCGCAACCATTCTGCGATCTTGTCACTCTTAAATATTTTGCAGAATACTTTGTGAAAAAGTTAACATATTTACCAATGATTGAGATGGTGATTTTAGTAATTATCTCATTAAAAAGTTGGAAGAAGGAGGCTGGAGTTGTAGAGGGTGCAAAATGAATGTCTGCTGTCCCAACTTTGATCTTGTGAAGAAGTTGTCAATAGCTGACTGTCTAAATTCTATAGAACCTGGAATCCTGGACCTTATCAGTGTTTGACAGAACTCTTTGTAGTTGAAATTAATAGTTTATGAGATGTATGAATACCAAATGCTTTTCTTCACTGGTTCTATCGCTATCTACACTTACTCCCCTGGGGAAAGTGAAGTGGGGATGGTTACTGTTTAAACTCTTCTGCTTGCTGTACTTTGCTTAACCCCTCCAAGTCTGGATTCTGTCCACATTTCCCATTATGACTAAGATAATTTGTAAAATATTTGTTTGTCAGGATTTTGCTTGGATTGAATACCTGGTTTCTTCAGAAGACGCGCTGGCAATAATGCGCATTTCCTTTAAATTGAGACGTCCTCCTGCCTCTACGCTAAATAAAACATTATTGCGAACTGAGCTCCAACTGAGCAGTTTTGTAACAAAAAGAAATCTGACAACAGGATCAATACGCATTAGCATTTCCACTGTGTGATTGAACATAATTAGTTCAATTCACCGTCCCATTAGATTTAGACCTGAGAATTCAAAGAAGGTTCTCTTCTAAATCTGTTTAAGTGGAAAGTATACCAAGAATAAATGTTTGAGAAGGTCTGGCATAACTCTAGCATGAAAACCATTTGTGACTAGGTTTAATGAGGGCTGTTAGATTTGATTAACAAAATGTCTTTTAAATTTTGTGTGAAAAACAAATATTCTATCAATAGAAAAGGAATCTTAACTTACTACTTTTATTTACAAGATCACAATAAGATTGTTTTAATGAACAGTTAGTTATTTTGAAGGTCTGGTTATTTAGAGTTTTTGCGGTGACAATATGATCCCACTTATTGAGCCCTTTTAAAGCAAATCTATTAGAATAATGGGCACCATTTTTAAAGCAATTTTAGATTACAACGTGTGAGGGAATCATCCTGTCAGTTGATGTAGGTCAGGCTCAATCCCCAGCATCCTAACAGACTCGCTTGTCCATCCTTGGAGATGGCTGTGATGTCTTCATCAGCCTGTCAAAGGTAGGGCCTGAAGCAGTGGCAGGTCCCCTGAAACCTGTCAAGCTTGGTTTCCATGGTACCCCTTCAGGCAGCACTGTAGGCGTACTGCGCTGGAGGACCCCTGCAACCTGTTCTTGCAATCTCTGTAATGTTGAGCCCTGAGGCAGGCTTCAAGCCAGCATTGATGAGCATGAAACCTTTACCTTGTCCCAGGTACAGAGCTTGTCACTCCCACAAGCAGTGTGACATTTCTTAATAGGCCAAATGTTATTTAAGCAGCATTTTATTGTTAAAGAAGACCTTTCTCTTTTAGCAAATGTGCATGAGGGATTGCACAGAACCTTTCAACCACGTTTTAAGAAGTCATTATTAGACTTTGAAGATTTTGTTTATTGATTGGTTGGCTAAACCTTTAGAAGATTGCACATACAGCCATTAAATCTGATCAGTAACTCTCCAAATCATTTCCGATGGTTTCTCAAGAGGGCAAAATAAAAGTTCTGCTCCAAGAACAAACGTTTTTGTTTTTCCTTAAAGCGTGCATCGCTTTGTATTTATACCAATTAAAGCTGATCTTTTTGGTTTTGTCATTTTTTAGCTGCTATTATTTGCTGAACAGACCTGTGTATGTGCTCGGTGTGTGAGGGGCCTGTGTGGGGTGAACAAAAGGAGGGCGATTGTAGGGTTGTGCATTTGTGTAAAGTTCAATCTTAACCAAGTGCATCTAAATTCAGCAAAAGAATAAGCCTGTGCGTGCATTGATTGCGATGTGGATTTGTTCAGCACTGATGAAAAGACATAGTAAAAGCAGCAAATAGCATCCTGTTCTTGGCTGCACTCAGATATTCACACCATTTCACTGTTCCCTGAAAACACAAAATGTTTTTCTTTTAATTTAATTATGAAAATGTCATGCAATTCCTTGAGGTTGAAAGAGAGTTGGAGAGCATAAGACCATAGTATCATAAGACATATGTGCAGAAGTCGGCCATTCGGCCCATCCAGTCTGCTCCACCATTCAATGAGATCATGGCTGATCTGATATAATGCTCAATCCACTTTCTCGCCTTATCCCCATAACCCTTGATTCCCTTACTGATTTAAAATTGGTCTATCTCGGTCTTGAGCAGACATAACAATCCAGCCTCTACAACTCCCTGCGGCAAAGAATTCCACAAATTCACTACCCTTTGAGAGAAGAACTTCCTCCTCATCGCTGTTTTAAATGGGCCACCCCTTACTCTGAGATTATGGTCTCTGATCTTAGACTCTTCCACAAGAGGAAATATCCTCTCAGCATCTACCCTGTCAAGTTCCCTGGGAATCATATATGTCTCAATAAGGTTGCCTCTCATTCTCCTAAACTCCAGTGGGTACAGGCTCAAACTACTTAACCCCTCTCATAAGAAAGTCCCTCCATACCCGGGATCAATTTAATGAACCTTCTCTGGATGGCCTCCAACGCCAATATGTCTTTCCTTACATAAGGGAACCAAAACTGTTCGCAGTATTCCAGGTGTGGTCTAAGTAGTGCCTTATGTAGGACTTCCTTATTTTTATACTCCATTCCCTTTGAAATAAAGGGGCGGCATGGTAGCACAGTGGTTAGCACTGCTGCTTCAGAGCTCCAGGGTCCCAAGTTCAATTCCGGCCTCGGGTGACGGTCTGTGTGGAGTTAGCGCTTTCTCCCCGTGTCTGCGTGGGTTTCCTCCGGGTGCCCCGGTTTCCTCCCACAGTCCAAAAATGTGCAGGTTAGGTGGCTTGGTCATGCTAAATTTCCCCTTAGTGTCCAAAGGAAAGGTGGGGTTGCTGGGTTACGGGGATAGGGTGGAGGTGTGGGCTCAAGTAGGGTGCTCTTTCCAAGGGCTGGTGCAGACTCGATGGGACGAATGGCCTTGTTCTGCACTGTAATTTCTATGATTTTAACATTGCATTTTCCTTTCCGATTACCTGCTGAACTTGCATGTTAATTGATGTGATTTATGCACAAGGACCCGCAAATCCCCCTGTGCTGCAGTTTTCTGCAGTCTTTCTCCATTTTAATAATATTCAACTCCTTTATTCTTCCTACCAAAGTGCCTAACTTCACATTTTCCTGCATTATATTCCACCTGCCAAGTTTTTGCCCACACACCTAACTTATCTGTATCCCTCTGTAGATTCTTTGTGTCATTTTCATCACTTGTCTTTCCGCCTATTTTTGTATCATCCGCAAACTTTGCAATAGAGAATTCTCTTCCCTTCGCCATGTCATTAATATTGTGAATAATTGTGGCCCCCAGCACTGATCCCTATGGCACTCCACTAGTTACAGGTTGCCATCCTGAAAATGTCCCTCTTATCCCAACTATCAGTTAGCCAATCCTCTATCCATACCAATATACTACCCCCAACCCCTGGGCTTTTATTAAATAGCCTTTTGTCTGGTACCTTATTGAAATTTTTTTGGAAATCCAATATATTACATCTAATGGCTCCTGTTCATCTATCCTGCTCATTATCACCTCAAAGAGTTCTAATAAATTTGTCAGGCATGATTTTCCCTTCATAAAGCCATGATCACTCTGCATGATTACATTATGCATTTCTAAATGCTCTGCTATTAGAATCATAGAATACCTACAGTGCAGAAGGAGGCTATTCGGTCCATCAAATCTGCACCAACGCTCTGAAAGAGCACCCTACCTAGGTCCACTTCCCTGCCCTATCCCCGAAACTCCATATCTCCTCGTAACCTGCAGATCTTTGGACACTTAAGGGGAAATTTAGTGTGGCCAATCCACCTAGCCTGCACATCTTTGGCCTGTGGGAGGAAACTGGAGCATCTGGAGAAAACCCACACAGACATGGGGAGAATGTGCGAACTCTACAGAGACAGTCACCCAAGGCCAGAATTGAACCCGGGTCCCTGGCACTGTAATGCAACAGTGGTAACCAATGTGCCACCATGTCGCCCTAACCTTTATAATGGGCTCTAACATTTTCCTAATGACAGAAGTTAAGTTAACTAGCATACACTTTCTTGTTTTTTGTCTCCCTCCTTTTTGAATAAATGTGTCACATTGGTAGTTTTTGAATCCTCTGACACTTTTCCAGAATTTAAGCATTCTAGGACGATTACTACTACTGCATCTGCTATCTCTGTAGCTACTTCTTTTAATACCCTGGAATAAAAAACATCAGGGGTATTATCAGCCTTTAGCCCCATTAGCGTCCGTAGTTCTTTCTCCCCAGTGATTGTTATTGTATTTATTTCCCTTCCCCTTCTGCCTTTGATTATTTCATATTTTTAGAATGTTATTAATGTATTCTACCATGATGACTGATGCAAAGCATTTGTTTAACTCCTCTGCCATTTCCTGTCAGCCTTTTACTTTCATTTTAGGCTGTTTGCTGCAGGGTGTGTTTTAGTTTAGTTTTCATTGTTGGAGCTGAAGCCAGACAGAGCAGGTGTACTGTTGATCTCTCTGCTATGAAAAGACTATCTCTTGATCATTTGGTGAATTCAGAATTATAAATGTTCTCAGTAGTGAATGTAAACCTAATGTGCTTCTGTTAAATGGTGTTTCTTTTGTCTTCTGGATATTGTTTGGGAAGTTATTAAGAATTACTTAGTGTTGTATTCTTTGGGGGTTGTATTTGAATTGATGGTTGCTAAGATGTTCACTGTTTGTTTCAAAAAGGCAGCACAGTAGAGTTGTGGATAGCACAATTTCTTCACAGCTCCAGGGTCCCTGGTTCGATTACGGCTTGGGTCACTGTCTGTGCGGAGTCTGCACATCCTCCCCGTGTGTGCGTGGGTTTCCTCCGGGTGCTCCGGTTTCCTCCCACAGTCCAAAGATGTGCAGGTTAGGTGGATTGGCCATGATAAATTGCCCTTAGTGTCCAAAATTGCCCTTAGTGTTGGGTGGGGTGTCTGGGTTATGGGGATAGGGTGTAGGTGTTGACCTTGGGTAGGGTGCTCTTTCCAAGAGCCGGTGCAGACTCGATGGGCTGAATGGCCTCCTTCTGCACTGTAAATTCTATGATTCTATGATTAACTTGAGTTCATAGAATAAACATTGTTTTGTTTTTTTTAAATACTTTTCCATTTCTGCTGTCCCACTCCTGTAGAGTGGGCCGTATGCTCCCCATACCACAATCTATTAAAGTTGTGGGTCAGGTGAACTCCATGATAGACTTTGAGGTTCTCTAAACCCTGGCCCATAACACATGCCTGCTCTCACCTGACGGAATCTCCACTGCGGCCTTTGAAAGGCAGAAAGGGTGGCATTCCCAGGTAGGCCAGAAATTCGCTTGACAAGCCATTTTAACAGGCAGGCTAAAGATACGTCCACTCCCCGGCACAACCTAACCTAACAGGCTTTTGACCTTGCTCAGAAATTCCACGATAAAAATTTGAAGTGGTTTAAATTTTCCAATATTCTTATTAATGCCGCTAATTTGGAAAGTTGGCCAATTCTTAACACAAATGTTTATTCCACTGATTGTGCACAACGATTTATTCATAACATTGGTTGGTTTACTTTTGCAGACTAAATCTCAAGGTGACCTGAGCAAATAAGCAGAGCCGTAACAAACTCTCTCCTGCTTCCCGCAGTCTTATGTAAATGAATACATTGCAGATTGATTAATCATTAACGCTAAGCAATAACTAGGAGGTCAGTAATTTCTCCAATGCCATTTCTGGTGTGGCCATCCTGGATCTTTGTGACCATTAAAGTTAATGGATGGATGATCACAGGCTTGGCATCAGCAATGGAGCTGACAAGGCACTAAAGCTCTGGAATTCTCTCTGGGTCTCTACCTCTCATGCCCACCAGGTTTAAATAGTCCAGTTAGACCCAATGTTTGCTCTTGGGAAGTGGGGACAGGCTCAAGTTGGGCCCGTCTATCCCAGAAGCAGAGTGTAGATGGCCACAAGGGTGGGTGAATGCCGAGATGGGCTGGTTAGCAGGCTCGCCTTGGTTCTCTGGGACTTTGTCCAAGTTTTTTTAATAAACTGTTAGGTAATCTAGCCTTCACCCCCTCCCCCACACCCTCACTTCTCTGCCCAATACCATCCCATCTCCATGGCCATTCAGCCATTATCCATCATGTGCAGACCTCAGGAGTCATCTGGGAATGAAATAAAATGAATTTCTAACAATCTAATACAGCTGTCGCTCCCATACAGTCGATAGTGAAAAAAACTCCCGTTCATAAAACCCATTCAAGCTTTTAAATCTTCTCAAGGGTTGATTTCTCATAAAAACAAACATCTATTCATACCCCACATCAGATGCAGTAATCCTTTAATAGTTTCCAATGAAACTTCATAAGCAAGTGTTAAATTTTTTCTAAACTACACCAGAGAGCCTGTCAATCAAATCCGTCCAGCAGAGGGTATTTTAAAACTTAAATAACTGAAGTCTATTTTTCACGTTTAAAATATGAAGGATTTTTTTTTTTAAACTTCAGGTCATTGCACCTAAACAGACCATTATCTGCCCTTCAAGAGTCTTTACATGTACTCCATCAATTTGTGGCTTCCATTCTGCAAGTTGAAATGGCCTAAGTTTAGGTTTCCCACCTGTGTGAATCATAATCCACCCCCCTTCACCCTTTCAGCAAAAATTGGATCTATTGGAAATGAGGGTAGTATACCTGAATTTCCAAAAGGCATTCGATAGGGTGGAGCACAATAGATTAATAGGTAAGATAAAGGCCCATAGGAGGTAAATATTTGCATGAATGGAGGATTGGTTAAGAGGCAGAAAGCAGAGAATGGGCATAAACGGGGCTTTTTCAAGTTGACAAGCAGTGGATAGTGGAGTTCCACAAAGATCAGTGTTGGGACCACAACTATTTACAATTTATATTCTTAACTTAAATGAGGAGCCAGAGAGTAATGTATCTAAGTGTGCTGATGATACCAAGCTAGGTGGAGAGATAAGAGGACACAAAGAGGTTACAAAGAGATATAGACAGGTTAGGTGAGTGGGCAACAAGATGGTAGATGGAGAATAATATTGGGAAATGTGAAGTTATTCACTTTTCTTTAATAAACAATTTTATTGAGGTATATTTGGCATTGTAAACAGTTACAGTGTACAATAATGTGCAAATATCAACCAAAACATAGTGCAAATGACCAATCCTTTCTCATAAACAGTGCCCACCTATTTATCCCTCCTATTCTACTCTAATCTACTTGCCCCCCCGCTGACGTTTAATTCCCCGCGAAGAAGTCGATGAACGGTTGCCACCTTCGGGCGAACCCCAATAAAGATCCTCTCAAGGAGAACTTAATTTTTTCCAGACCAAGAAAGCTCGACATGTCCGAGAGCCATACTTCGGTCTTCGGGGGCTCTGAGTCCCTCCATGCCAGCAGTATACATCGCCGGGCTACCAGGGAAGCAAAGGCCAAGATGTCGGCCTCATTCTCCTCCTGGACCCCCGGGTCTTCCGAGACCCCTAAAATTGGCACCTCTGGACTCATCACCACCCTAGTTTTCAGTACCTGGGACATGACATCCGCAAATCACTCCCAGTATCTCCTAAGTTTTGGACATGCCCAAAACATGTGGATGTGATTCGCTGGTCCTCCCGCGCAACTAGCACACTTGTCTTCCACCCCCAAAAATGTGCTCATCCGGGCCACCGTCATGTGGGCCCGGTGTACGACCTTGAACTGAATCAGGCTGAGCCTAGCACATGTTGCAGTTGAATTAACCCTCCTCAGGGCTTCCGCCCATACCCCGTCCTCCATCTCCTCGCCGAGTTCTTCCTCCCACTTGAGCTTCAGTTCCTCTGTCTGGGACTCCTCCCCTTTCATGAGTACTTGGTAAATATGCGAGATTTTCCCCTCTCCTACCTCTCTCCTAGAAACTACTCTATCCTGGATCCCATTTGGTGGGAGGCGTGGGAAGGATGGGACCTGTCTGCGTATGAAGTCACGCACTTGCAAGTACCTAAAGTCATTCCCCCTTACTAGTCCGAATTTCTCCTCCAAGGCCATCATGCTCGAGAAGCTCCCCCCCAAGAATATATCGCCCATCCTCCTCACACCCGCCCGCCGCCATGCTCGGAATCCATCATCCATGTTCCCGGGGGCGAATCGATGGTTGTCGCATAATGGAGACCAGACCGATGCTCCCACCTCCCCTACATGTTTCCTCCACTGGCCCCAGATCCGCAGGGCTGCCACCACTACCGGGCTGGTGGAGTAACTGGCCGGCGGGAGCAGTAGGGGAGCCGTGACCAGGGCTGCCAGACTGGTGCCCCTGCATGAAGTCGCCTCCACTCGCCCCCAAATATACCCCGTACCCACCATCCAACTCCTTACCATGGCTATGTTAGCCGCCCAGTAGTAGTTGCTAAGGTTCGGCAGCGCCAGCCCCCCCTCGCTACGGTTCCTCTCCAGCATCACTTTCTTCACCCGCGGGGACTTCCCCACCCAGACAAAGCCCATAATAATCCTGTTGACCCTTTTGAAGAACGGGATGAAAATCGGGAGGCACTGAAAAATAAACAGGAATCTTGGGAGGATTGTCATCTTTACTGTGTGCACTCTCTCTGCAAGTGATAGCGGGAGTGCATCCCATCTCCTGAACTCGCTCTTCATTTGTTCCACCACTCTAGTCAAATTTAGCTTCTGCAGCCTGCCCCAGTCTCGCGCCACCTGTATCCCCAAGTGTCGGAAACTTTCTCTGACCATCCTAAATGGCAGCCCCTTCAACCTATTCCCCTGGCCCCTCGCCTGCAGTACAAACATCTCACTCTTAGTCATGTTCAGTTGTACCCTGAAAACCGGTCAAATTCTCTCAATATTCCCAGTATACTGTCCATCCCGGCCAGTGGGTCCGATACGTACAGGAGCAGGTCGTCCACGTAAAGCGAGACGCTGTGTTCCACCCCTCCCCTAATCATTCCCTTCCACCCCCTAGCAACTCTCAGGGCAATCGCCAAAGGTTCTATAGCCAGCGTGAACAGCAAGGGGGAGAGTGGACATCCCTGTCTGGTCCCATGGTGTAGTCTAAAATAGTCCGATGTTGTACTATTCATTCTTAGGCTAGCTTTTGGGGCCTGGTACAATAGTCTGACCCAGTCAACAAAGACCTCTCCGAACCCGAACCGTCCGAGTACCTCCCACAAATAGTCCCACTCCACCCGGTCAAAGGCCTTCTCGGCATCCATTGCCACCACTGCCTCTACCTCTCTGCCCTCCGGGAGCATCATGAACACGTTGAGTAGTCTTCTTAAGTTGGCTACCAGCTGTCTGCCTTTAACAAACCCTGTTTGCTCTTCCCCAATCACCTCGGGGACACAGTCCTCAATTCTAAGCGGCAAGACCTTAGCCAGGAGCTTGGCGTCGACGTTGATCAGGGAGATTGGTCTGTATGACCCACACGCTTCCGGGTTTTTATCCTGTTTTAATATCAGGGAGATGGTAGCCTGTGACATCGTCGGGGGTAGAAATCCCTCTGTCCCTCGCCTCGTTAAATACCCTAGTCAGCACCGGTCCCACTTTCTCCGAGAGTCTTTTGTAGAACTCCATTGGGTATCCATCTGGCCCCGGGGATTTACCCGACTGCATGATCTTCAAGCCCCCCAGTACTTCCTCAGCTCTAATCGGGGCCCCCAGTCCGTCTACTAGCCCCCTGCCCACTTTTGGGAAGGTCAGTCCGTCTAAGAAGCGCTTCATCTCCTCCGGCTCCCCAGGGGGTTCCGAGGTATAGAGCTTGCTATAAAACTCCCAAAACACCTTGTTCAGTCCTGACGGGTCATCCACTCCGTTCCCCATACCGTCAACTACCCTGCCTATTTCTCTGGCCGCCTCCTTCCTCCTGAGTTGCTGCGCAAGCATTCTGCTAGCTTTCTCCTCCTGCTCATAAACCACACCCTTTGCCTTCCTGAGTTATTCCGTGGCTTTGCTCGTGGACAACACTCCCAGCTCGGCCTGCAGTCTCCGTCTATCTCTAAGTAGGTCCTCCCTCGGGACATCTGCGTGTTCCCTGTCTGTCCGGTGAATCTCCTTGACCAGTCTGTCCATTTCCGTTCTGTCCGTTCTATCTCTATGGGCTTGAATTGAAATCAACTCCCCCCTTACCACCGCCTTCAGTGCCTCCCACAGGGTCGCTGCTGAAACTTCCTCTGTGTCATTAACCTGCAGGTAGTTTTGCATGCACTTCCGCAATCTCTCGCACACCCCCTCATCTGCTAGCGATCCTACGTCTAACCTCCATTGCGGGTGTTGTTAACTCCCTTTGCAGACCTGCAGGTCAACCCAGTGCGGGGCATGATGCGAGATGGTGATCGCCGACTACTCCGTATTTTTTACCCTGCCTAGGCAGTCCCTGCTCATGATGAAGAAATCGATTCTAGAATATACTTTGTGAACATGCGAGTAGAACGAATATTCTCTTCCCGTCGGCCATCTGGCTCTCCATGGGTCTACCCCCCCCCCCCCCGCCCATCTGCTCCATGAACCCCCTCAGCTCCCTCGCCATCGTTGGGAGCCTACCCATTCTAGAGCATGACTAGTCTAGTCCGGGGTCGAGGACCGTGTTGAAGTCCCCACCCATGATCAGCTTGCGTGAGTCTAAGTCTGGGATTTTCCCCAGCAACCTTTTAATGAAGTCAGCATCATCCCAATTTGGAGCATATACATTCACCAGGACTACCCTCACACCCTCAAGCATACCACGGACCATAAGAAATCTACCAACTCCGTCTGCAATTGTGCCCTCCGCCTCAAATTGAACCCGTTTATTGATCATGATTGCCACCCCCCTGGACTTAGAGTCTAAGCCCGAATGGAAGACCTGGCTAATCCAGCCCTCCCTTAGTCTGGTCTGGTCAGTCACTTTCAGATTTGTCTCCTGCATCATGATTACGTCCGCCTTTAGAACCCACAGATGCGCGAACACACGCACCCTCTTGACTGGCCCATTTAGTCCTCTGACATTCCAGGTGATCAGCCTGGTTGGAGGGCACCTGCGCCCACCACCCCACCCATGCCGGTCAACCAAAACCCTTCTTGGGCCCACCCCCAGCCCATGTGCCGCGCCCCTCCCGGTTCGCCTCCTGGCAGTTCCCACCCCTGATCTCCTCTCTGTTACCTAATTTAGATCCCTCCCATGTCAGCAGAATAGCCCCCCCCCCCCTTAGCAACAACAACCCTCTGTAACCCGACCCCTGCCAAATACTGGCTGTATGCACACCCCCCACCTGGCTAGCCCGGTGACTCATCTCTCCGGCGCCCACTTGTCTCGCACCCATTGTTCCCCCGAGCTCATCCCCCCACCCATCCACACCAATTCCCCTGGTCTGTCCTGCTCGAGCAGTCTCTCTGAAGTAAGGAAGATCAAACAACAAAAGGAAATCAAACAAAGAACCGAGACCGTCCCAGCTGTAATGCTATTCCAGTTGTGTAAACAGATGAGTGATACTAATCGCCCCTTTCTGCACATTAATAAAAGAAAAACACAGCAACACAGTACCCGCGTAACTCCCTGCATCAAATAACTTTAACCTCCATTGCTTCCCAGCTAAATTTCTGTTACGATGGAAGCTCCAAAAAGAAAAAACACAAAGAAAAAGAAAAAAGAAAAAAGAAAAGAGAGAGGGAGCACCCCTCCCCACCTCGCCCCTTGTAACCAAAGGCAGCGAAAAAAGTACAAAGTACCTGTGACGCAGCAAAAAGTAGAAAGTCAGTCCAAGAGAAATAGAAGTCACGTAAACAATAATACTCAGACTCTGGCTTGAGTCCGTGGGTCCTCAGTTCGGCACCAGTCCCTGATCCTTTGCGAACTCCATCGCCTCATCGGGGTCCACAAAGTAGTAATGCTGGCTCTGATGCGTGACCCAAAGACGCGCCGGGAAGAGCAGACCAAACTTCACGTGCTTTTTGAACAAAATCTCTTTAATCCGTTTAAAGGCTGCTCGTCGCCTGGCCACCTCCAGACTCAGGTCCTGGTATATGCGCAGGTCATTGTTGTCCCATGTACAGCACTTTGCCCACTGAAGGACACGCTCCTTATCCGTGAACCTGTGGAACCTGACCATCACTGGTTGGGGGGGGGGGACCCCCCCGGTCGCGGCTGCCTCACCTGCACTCTGTGTGCCCCATCCAGCTCCAGCGGTCGCAGGAAGGAATTAGCCCCCATTAGTTGCTGCAACAGGTCTGCCACAAACATCGTGACGTCTGCTCCTTCGGCCCCCTCCGGGAGGCCAATAATTCTCAGATTTTGTCTGCGGGCTCTGTTTTCCAGGTGTTCAAGTCTGTCAAGAAGCCTTCTCTGTCGCTCCTTTAACCCATCTATTTCTATTGCAGCGATCATTTGTGTGTCCGCCTGTTCCTCCACCGCTTGCTCCAGCTCCTTGACCTTTTTGTCCTGGGCCTCTCGCCTTTGGTTCACTTGCTCCACCGCTTTCTGAAGCGGTTCTAAGTTATCCCGCTTCAATGCTTCAAAACGTCCTTCTATGACCTACAGCATATTGTCCAGCACTGCTTGGATCGTCTGGTCCGCGGTCCATACGTCAGCCATCTTTGATCCCGGGTCAGCTCCCACACCACTTTATCTCTGCCCTTTCTTTTCCTACTTTCGCTGCTTTCTGCTGTTTTTTGTTTCCATGCACCTCCGTGCGTTTAGATCAGCAACTTTGTGGCCGTCCTTTCTAGCGCTCAAAAGTTCCGAAAAGTCGGGAAACCAGGTCCAGAAATCAGGCTGGAGTGAGAGCCACCGAATGTGTGGCTCACTCCCTCATAGCCGCCACCAGAAGTCAAAGTTATTCACTTTGATCGTAAGAAGAAAATAAGCGGATTTTTTAAAAGGAAACTTCTAAGTGTTGATATTCAAAGAAACCTGGAGATGCTTGCACAAGGAAACAAAGCAGCAAGCAATTAGGAAGCTAATTGGCATGTTGGCCTCTATTGCAAGGATATTGGAGCACAAGAATAAATAAGTCTTGCTACAGTTATACAGAGCTTTTGTGAGACGGCATTTGGTTTGCAATTCTGGTCTCCACATGTAGGAAAGGATATACATTGGAGGCAGTGCAGCAAAGGTTCACTAGACTAGTCCCTGGGATGAGGGGATTGTCCGATGATGAGAGGCTGAGTAAATTAGCCTTATATTCTCCGGGCTTTAGAAGAAAGAGGCAATCTCAGTGAAACCTACAAAATTCTGATAGGACTTGATAGGGTAGATGCTGAGAGATTGTTGCTGCTGGTCGTGGAATCTAGAACATGGGGGCACAGTCTCGGAAAAATTGGGCCAATCAACTAGGACTAAGATGAGTTGAAATTATTTCACTCAAAACGGCTGTAAATCTTTGGAATTCGCTACCCCAGTGTCATGTGAGAGTACCTTTAAGAAATGGATGTTTATAAATGGGTGTGTATATAAATATCTGTCGTGAGAGTATCTTTAAGAAATGTGTGTTTACTACTGCAGTGATGTCAGAGAGTGGGTGGAGCTGGGCTGTCTGTCAGCCTTTTACTTTCATTTTAGGCTGTTTGCTGCAGGGTGTGTTTTAGTTTTGTTTTCAGTGTTGGAGCTGAAGCCAGACAGAGCAGGTGTACTGTTGATCTCTCTGCCATGAAAAGACTATCTCTTCATCATTTGGTGAACTCAGAATTATAAATGTTTTCAGTAGTGACTTTAACCTGATGTGCTTCTGTTAAAGGTTATGTTTTTTGTAAGTCTTCAGGATGTTAAAAGTACAGCGTAAGCATTACTTAGTGTTGTATTCTTTGGGGGTTGTATTTGAATTGATGGTTGCTAAGATGTTCACTGTATGTTTTTAAAAGGTTAACTTGAGTTCATAAAATACATTTTTTGCTTTAAAAAATACATTTCCATTTCTGCTGTACCACACCGTAGAGTGGGCCGTGTGCTCCCCATACCAGAATCTATTAAAAGTTGTGAGTCAGGTGAACTCCATGATACACTTTGGGGTTCTCTAAACCCTGGCCCATAACACCAGACAGGTTGTGGATGCTCCATTGCTGAATACATTGCAATAGACAGATTTCGGGGACGCTATTCTCCGTCTCGCCAACCCCGTTTTCTGGCATGGCACTCTCTCACCAGCAGCATGTTCCTCCGTTCCGGCAGCCGGCCAATGAGGTTTCCCATTGTGGCCATCCCATGCCTTCGAGAAACCCATGGGGATGGATGCGCTGCCAGTGAAGACTGGGCATCCGACGCCTTCGGTAAACCCATGGGCATGGATGTGCTGCCAGCTGCCAACAGAGAATCCCGCAGCTGGTCTCTCACAGAATTAAGGGATATAGAAGCGGGTGGGAATATGGAGTTGAAGCCCAAGATCAGCCATGATCGTACTGAATGGCGGTGCAGGCTTGATGTAACATGCAGGGGCAGATTTACAGTTAGCGGTGACCTGTGCCCACCTTCATTTCTGCCCCCCCACACCTGTGGTGATGTGCATCAATGTAAATGCATGTAGGCTAGCTAGACACTAGAGGGAGCACCGGAGACATCACCCACACACTCAACTAATAGGTCAGTTAGGTAGGACACGACCAATGGACATTCACGATACACACGGAAGTGACACGACCACAGGGGGGCATTACACCAACCCATATAAAGGACACCACACACATGATCTGCCTCTTTCCAGTGGAGACAGCCAGTGAGTAGAGACACAGGGTTGATTCAATATTATACCCACTATGTGGATTGCAGCAACTTGTTAGTCAGTCTGGGTAGCTATAGTAGGGTTAGCAGTAGTGTCGAACCCGAGTAATAGAAGTGTAAATAGTTTAATAAACGTGTTGAAGTTATCTCCACGTCTGAACCTTCCTTTGTCAAGTGCACCACAAGGAAGCCGCTTATGTTACACCGAAAACATAACAAATCATGGTACCAGAGTGAACTGTTTCAATCCATATAGCCATACCTCAGCGTACAGTGACAACCAGCAACGATACCCAGGCAAGATGTTTGAGATCCGGGTTCCGCAGCAGATCCAGTGCCACGGCGATCTTCGTGAAAACTGGCGGGTATTCCGGCAAATGTTTGAAATCTTCCTGGTAGCAGCCGAACTAGAAGACGTGGCCGATGCTGAAAAGACAGAGCTTCTGCTCACCATCGCCGTTGCCAGAGCAGAAGAAATCTTTTAAAAATTCAAGTTCTCCAAAGGTCAAAACAGGACCGACTTCCAGGCAGTCCTGGACAAATTCGGCAAATACTGTGAGGAAAACACACTCCAACCAGCAAGAAAAGGTAAGAGAAGCGTCAGTATCACCACGAGGCCGAGATCCCGGAGCAGAGAACAATTTTGATCGGCGGCCATCTTTCTAAAGGGACTGCACTTGCGCAGTTGCGCGAGAAGCGCACAGAACGGGGAGGTCCGTTTGCGCATGCACGAGATGCCGTGCATGCGCAATCGCGAAAACGGCCCCCGGTACAGGAACAGCGATATGTGCATGCGCAAACGCTTCCTACGTTTGATGTCACATGCGTCATCACGTCAGAGGCCCTGGACTCCGCCCATTTAAAGGGGAAACGTCCCAAATCAAAGAAAAATTTGTTTAAAGCCGTAAAACAACCTTCTTTCACCTGGAATGACAACACAATGCCTCAAATTGAACCAGGAAATGAAATTAACCTCCGAGGAACCCTTTAACAAGCAGTTACCTACGCCCAAACCGATGATTCCGACCTTGAATACTTCGACACCGGCCTTTACATTTTCTCTGGACCTTGTGAGCCCAATGCCAGCTCCGACACAAAACGTGATGATATGGTCTTGGAAGACAACGACTCAGACGAACCTTTCACCTTGGGAGGCTACTCCAGTACCAAATGCGAACCGCAACTAGACATGTTGCACATTGACGATCCTGACGACGAATTCTTCGGATTTGAGGATCTTCAGCCCAGCAGATATGACATCCCAACTCATGAGTGCAGGATGATGCTTCAGCCTGAAACCAAGAGACAGAGAGCGGTACAAGCCCACCGAGAGCGCTGACACACAGAGAGTGGTCCACGCACCGCTAAGGGTTCCCGACTCCACAATGGCAGAAACGCAAGACTCCAGAGCGCAGTCCTTGCACAAACAAGAAGTGACTCCAGTGTCACAACCCTCCACAGCGAGCTCGTGGACAGACTCCACGATAGAAGAAACGCAAGACTCCAGAGCGCAGGCCTTGCACACACAAGACGTGACTCCAGTGTCACAAGCCTCTGCAGCGAGCTCGTGGACAGCCTCCACGATAGAAGCAACGCAAGACTCCGATTTTTTATTTATTTAAAAAAATATATATATTTATTAAAGCTTTTTAACACAATTTTTCTCCCTTACAAACAATAACCCCCCCCCGTAACAAAAAAAACCCCGAGAAATCGCTCAGAGCAAGATATATACATGATATATTTACACAGCTTTGTACACTGGCACTCACCCGTACGTACCAGTTTCCCCAACCCTTCATGTTATCTCTTGCTCATCCACCCTACCAGGCAGTCCCCCCTTCCCCCCCCCCCTCCCAGGACGTCCCCTCCACCCCCCCCCCCAAGGTTGCTGCTGCTGCTGACCGACCTTCCTCTAACGCTCCGCGAGATAGTCTAGGAACGGTTGCCACCGCCTGTAGAACCCCTGCGCAGACCCTCTCAAGGCAAACTTAATCCTCTCCAACTTTATGAACCCAGCCATATCATTTATCCAGGCCTCCAGGCTGGGGGGCTTCGCCTCCTTCCACATTAGCAAGATCCTTTGCCGGGCTACTAGGGACGCAAAGGCCAGAATGCCGGCCTCTTTCACCTCCTGCACTCCCGGTTCGTCCACTACTCCAAATATTGCTAGCACCCAGCTTGGCTTGACCCGGACTTTCACCACCTGAGATCTTGCTCCCACCACTCCTCTCCAGAACCCCTCCAGTGCCGGGCATGGCCAAAACATATGGACATGGTTCGCCGGGCTCCCTGAGCACCTTCCACATCTGTCCTCTACCCCAAAGAACCTACCCAGCCTTGCCCCCGTCAAGTGCGCTCTGTGGACCACCTTAAATTGTATCAGGCTGAGCCTGGCACACGAGGAGGAGGAATTAACCCTACCTAGGGCATCAGCCCACAGACCTTCCTCGATCTCCTCCCCTAGCTCCTCCTCCCATTTACCCTTCAACTCTTCTACCAGCGCTTCCCGCTCTTCTTTCAACTCCTGGTGTATTTCCGACACCTTGCCCTCCCCGACCCATACACCCGAGATCACCCTATCTTGAACTTCTTGTGCCGGGAGCAACGGGAATTCCCTCACCTGTCGCCTCACAAAAGCCCTCACCTGCATATATCTAAAGGCATTTCCCGGGGGAACGCAAGACCCCGATGCGCAGTCCTTGCAGGAACAAGACCATGAGGGTCTAGCAACCTCCTCTGACCAACTAGCGGCAGACGATGCAATTTTGCCATGCTCAAGTAAACAGCAAGAAGACTATGACAGTCTACCACGCTCCAGTGCACAGCAGGACAACCATGACGGTCCATCATGCTACAGTGAAGAACAAAGCGACGATGACAGTCCAAGCCCAAATGAAGGACAACAGCAAGATAATGACAGTCCACACACATTGTTTGTGCCACCAGATGATGACTCTGACAATTTACCCAACCCAAGTGAACAACAAGCAGCTACTGAGGATCTACCCACGGTATGTGAGACGAGTGACGACAGCATCCCATTTCCCATGCAAGATTTGCAAAGTGACAGACCTCAGCTAGTGTGTACAGAGGCACTCGACGATCACTGTGAGACCACTAGTGCTCCGGTGACATCATGATACTTCCACCCTCATTCGACCGAACCTCTCCACAAGTCAATGCATTCCAGCATGTTCCGACTCCAGACGTGCAGCTTCAAGAAATCTCAGCTGACTCCAGTGAACCTGCTAAGACTCCGGATGGGGAGCATCAGCAAACCAACACTGACTCAGTCAAAAAAGACCAGACTCCAGATGGGGAGCAACCAAACGCCGACTCTGATTCACGTAAGCCGGACTTTACTCCAGACAGGGAGTGCCGCAACCTCAGTGATGGCACGCTCAGAGTGACAGCAGATGCCACAATGACAGGAGATGGATCACTTAACAAGTACACTGGGTCAGTACTAACAAGTAGCGGCTACAGTCCAAGAGGAATGCACCAATATTCACCACAGCCATATCCACACATTTTTTCCACACCAGCAGTGCAGCCAATGACAGCTCACGCTGGACAAACCCAGTATTCAGGCATGCAGCAGCCAGCAGTCTATGCAGCATATTCTTAAACAGGCCAGCACTACGGATTGCCCACTAGTGGAATCAATACCGAAGGAGGACTACCGCAAGCTCAATCTGCACTACAGACTGGATGCCTTAGTTACAGCCCAGGATTTGCTGCACCCCAGCCTGGCCAGGCGGCATAATCCTATCAGATGCAAGGTTCTAGTTTCACACCATCACCAGGTATTTATGCGAGCAGCAATTCTGTCTCCAATTTGACAAGCTCCAACGGTTCTCAGTAGGATCACCCTTCCAGCACAGCATGTGGCCAGAACCAGTATGTGCAGTCTTATCCAACCTCAACATATGGCACCTCCATGACCTCGAATGATACTGTTGATGGAACCTCTTCAACTTCAACACGTTATCAGCTACAAGATGCCATCTGACAGCACCATCACAAACATCGGAAAAAGAAAGGGACTCCAAATCAGACAGCGAAGTGATTTAAACACTTCTTGGTTCCTGTGGCACAGGGACGTTGATGGCGTTAATAACCAAGAGAGACAATTGACCATGATGATTGATGGTTTTTGGACTCACATGAATGATTTGGACTTATTGTTTAATCACTGTTCCCATGACTTGCATATACCTTAACCTATCTACCTGTTTTTTGTTCAATTTTCTTAAAGTGTACAGAAAATATGTAACATATAAAAAAGGGGGGATGTGGTGATGTGCATCAATGTAAATGCATGTAAGCTAGCTAGACACTAGAAGGAGCACCGGAGACATCACACACACACACTCAACCAATAGATCAGTTAGATAGGACACGACCAATGGACATTCACGATACACACAGAGGTGATACGACAACAGGGGGGCATTACACCAACCCATATATAAAGGACACCACACACATGATCTGCCTCTTTCCAGTGGAGACAGTCAGTGAGTAGAGACACAGGGTTGATTCAATATTACACCCAGCACGTGGATTGCAGCAACTGGTTAGTCAGTCTGGGTAGCTATAGTAGGATTAACAATAGTGTTGAACCCGAGTTATAGAAGTGTAAATAGTTTAATAACGTGTTGAAGTTATCTCCACGTCTGAACTTTCCTTTGTCAAGTGCACCACAAGGAAGCTGCTTATGTTACACCTAGAGCATAACAAATCAACATCCTCACCCTTCCATAGCCCCACCTCACCCCTCTCCCTCCAAACCTTATCACTACCCCAACCTCACCCCTCCTCTCCCAAACCTCACACCTCCCCACACACCCTCGCCTAACAGACCAAAAACTGTTCAATACTTAGAGTTTAAAAAAATAAAATGACAAACCTTTATTGCTTAGCTTCATCCTCTTGCTTCACCTTCATGTTTCTGTATTTTTGACTGCAGGATTGATAGTTTCACTTCATATTGTTCAAGAAACTGATCTTAATTTTTGGCAGCTAACAAAGTGTCTGAAAGAGCAGGCATTCACACAGTTATTCCGTGTTTTTATCATGTTCCAGCTCTGTAAAAATGGGATTCATCTTTTAACTATGAAGCTGTGATATTGATCATGGATTTTAAACAACATTCACTCTACTCTCTCCCTGCCCATTCTCCCATCAGGCTCTCCCTCCCGTAAGCCCGTCTAAAACTCTCCCTCTCCGCAACCCTCTCACAAACTCCCCCTCTCTCCAACCCCCTGGGCGGCACGGTAGCACAGTGGTTAGCAGAGTTGCTTCACAGCTCCAGGGTCCCAGGTTCGATTCCCGGCTTGAGTCACTGTTTGTGTGGAGTTTGCACTTTCTCCCTGTGTCTGTGTGGGTTTCCTTCGGGTGCACCAGTTTCCTCCCTCAGTCCAACAATGTGCAGGTTAGGTGGATTGGCCATGCAAAATTGCCCTTAGTGTCCAAAAGGGTTGGGTGAGGTTACTGGGTTACGGGATAGGGTGGTGGTGCGGTGGGCTTAGGTGAGGTGCTCTTTCCGGGGGCCGGTGCAGACTCGATGGGCCGAATAGCCTCCTTCTGCACTGTGAATTTTATGAAATCTATGAAACTCTCCCTCACCATAACCCCCTCACAAACTCACCCTCCCTGAAACCCACCCACAAACTTTCCCATAACCCACAAGGTCCTCAGAAATTCTCCCTCCCTGGAAAACTTCAAACACTCTCCGTCACCCTAGAAGCTTACACTCACCCCTTCCCAGCCACCCCCTCTCAGGTTCCCCACACCCCTCATTCCCCCACTCTCCCATTCTCACCTCGCTTGCCTGGGTTCTTCAGGCAACCTGCCACAACCATACTGTGTCCTCATCATAGCCGCCTTACCTTGGGGCGCCAATGGCCGGGGTGGGGGTGCGGGTGGGGGGCCCGCTTTACTGTCGCGCCAACCTCAGCTTCTCCACGCTGTGTCCTCGTCATGGCCATGGGCCCTCATGCACCTGCTGGCAGGTTGAGAGGATGAGGTACGGGGGAGGGGTGAATCCGCACTGCTGCTGGCGTAGACTTCGCCTTCCCCAAACTGGGTCTTCGCCGTGGCCGGCTGCTGGGCCTATCACTCGCCTCTTGGTCCCATGCCGCGCACCTGTTGCCAACCGTTAGTTACCTTCCCGCTCTTTGATTCTCATCCAATCAGAGTCTGACTTCACTCATCGTTTGCTGCTGATAGGCTCACTGGTTTGAACCTATCAGCAGCAAATTCAGGGAGATATCAGACTCTGATTGGATCCCCTGCTAACTGTCAAGCCATGTTGCACTCCACCGGACCTGACTGACTGTTCCAGTACCAGCTTCGGTGGTACAATAAAGAACAAAGAACAATACAGCACAGGAACAGGTCCTACAGCCCTCCAAGCCTGCGCTGACCATGGTACCTGCCTAAACTAAAACCGTCTGCACCGTCTGAGTAAAAAGCTTGCCTCGCACATCTGTTCGAAGCTTTCCCCATGCTCTTTAAACCTATGTCCCCTAGTAATTGACTCTCCTACACGAGGAAAGAGCATCTGACTATCCAATCTGTCCATGCCACTCATAATCCTGTAGACGTCTATCAGATCACCTCGCAACCTCCGTCATTTCAGCAAGAACCGACCGAGTTTATCTAACCTCTCCTCATAGCTAATGCCCTCCATACCAGGCAATATCCTAGTAAACCACTTCTGTACCCTCTCCAAAGCATCCACATCCTTCTGGTTGAGTGGCAACCAGAATTGTACACAATATTCCAAATAGGCCTAACTAAGGTCCTGTACATGACTTGCCAATTTTTTTATTCAATGCCCGACCAATGAAGGCCAGCATGCAGTATGTCTTCTTGACCACCGTATCCACATGCGTTGCCACTTTCAGTGATCAGTGGGCATGCACGCCCAGATCTCTCTGCCTATCGTACTCGCAAGAGTTCTACCATTTATTGTGCAATTCCTACATGCATTGGACCTTCCAAATACCATTACCTCACACTTGTCCGGATTAAACTCCATCTGCCATTTTTCCGCCAAAGACTCCAACCAGTTTATATCCTGCCGTCTCCTTACTAATCTGATCAGCTACATTTTCTTCCAAATCATTTATATACACTACAAACAACAAAGATCCCAGAACTGATCGCTGTGGAACGCCTCGAGTCACAGCCTTCCACTCAGAAAAGCACCCTTCTACTGCTACAATCTGTCTTCTGTGCCCAAGCCAGTTTTGTATCCAACTTGCCAGCTCTCCTCTGATCCCATGGGCAGCATGGTACCACAGTGGTTAGCACAATTTCTTCACAGCTCCAGGGTCCCAGGTTTGATTCCTGGCTTGGGTCACTGTCTGGGCGGAGTCAGCACGTTCTCTAGTGTCTGCGTGGGTTTCCTCCGGGTGCTCCGGTTTCCTCCCACAGTCTAAAGATGTGAGGGTTAGGTGGATTGGCCATGCTAAATTGCCCTTAGTGTCCAAAAAGTTTAAATGGGATGACTGGGTTATGGGGATAGGGTGGACTTGAGTAGGGTGCTCTTTCTAAGGGCCGGTGCAGACTTGATGGGCTGAATGGTGTCCTTCTGCACTGTAAATTCTTTGATTCTATGATTCAATGATTCTATGGCTTCACCAGTCTGCCATGGGGTACCTTGTCAAAGGCTTCACTGAAGCCCATGTACACAATATCTACTGCCTTTCCCTCATCTATCATCTTTGTCACTTCCTCGAAAAACTCAATCAAATTAATGAGGCATGACCTCCCCTTCACAAAACCATGCTGTCCATCACTAATAAGTCCATTTGTTTCCAAATGTGAGTAAATCCTGGGCGGGATTCTCTCAGCCCGCGGCTGGGCCGGAGAATCGCCGCGACCGGCGTGAATCGCGCCACGCCGCCCCGACGCCGGGACGCGATTCTCCACAGAGCGGAGAATCGGCACCATTGACGCCGGCGTGGTTGGCGCGTTGCTGGTCGGGGGCTGCTCTATGGGCCCCCCCCCAGCAATTCTCGGCCCGCGATGGGCCGAGCGGCTGTAACAAAAAACCCGAGTCCCGCTGGCGCCGTTCGAACCTGGTCTTACCTGGCGGGACCTCAGTGTGGAAGGGTCCAGGGATGACCTGTGGGTGGGGTAGGGGGGGGTCCGACCACTTAGGGGCCCTTGGCCCGCTGATCGGTGCCTACCGATCGGCGGGCCGGCCTCTCGGGCTGGGGGTCTCCTTTCTTCTGCGTCGGCCCCTGTAGCCCTTCGCCATGTTGCGTCGGGGCCAGCGCGGAGAAGGGAGCCACTGCGCATGCCCGCGTTGGCGCCGGTGCCACTGCGCATGCACGGACCCCGCGCCGCCCAGTTGACGCCGGGATCTGCAGCTGGAGCGGCGTGGGTTGCTCCAGTGCCATGCCTGCTCCCTATAGGGGCCAGAATTGCTGACCCTGAGGCCATGTTGACGCCGTCGGAAAACGGGTCTGCGTTTACAACGCGTCAACACTTAGCCTCAGGATCAGAGAATTCCACCTCCTATCTCTAAGAATCGTTTCCAATAGTTTCCGTACCACTGACTAATGGCTCACCGGCCTATAATTTCCTGGATTACCTCTGCTGCGCTTTTTAAACAATGGAACAACAGTGGCTATTCTCCAGGCCTCGCCAGTCCAGATTACAGGCCCTGGGGACTTATCTACTTTAATGCTTTTTAAGATGCCCAACACCTCTCTTTATTAATATCAACATGACTCAGAATATCTACACCCTCTACCCTATACTCCTCATCCACCAAATCCTTCTCTTTGGTGAATCCTGAGGCAAAGTGTTCATTTAGTATCTCTCCCAACAGGGTGGCCGGTGGTGGGGCCCCATTCCCCTTTGGTCGAGGACCTGTGCCTCAGGGCAGTGTGTTTCATTGTAAATCTGCCTCTGGGGACATGTGGCTTAATCTTCCTCCTGTCTCTTATGTTCTTATCTTCTGCATCTGCTCCACAGTGTCTGTGGAGTCTCCCAAACGCCAGGAAAATTCAGTCCACAGTCTCAGAATAAGGGATTAGTCACTTTATGAGGAGAAATTTCTTCATTCAAAGGGTTGTGAATCTTTGGAATTCTCTACCTAAGAGAGATGTGAATACTCAGTTGCTGAGCATATTCAAGACTAAGGTCAATCAATCTTTGGCTTCTAAGGAAGTCCACGGATATGAGGATATGGCTGGCAGAAAAGACTCAAAGGTTCTTATTAAGTTTGTGGGGGATGAGGGGATATTTATGACAGACATAGGTTTGATTGGTCCCTGAAAAATGGCATTTTCTATAGTCACTACAGCTAGATTAATAAATTAATAACTGCCCGACCTGCTGAGGGTGCAGAATTTTGTAGTCGGTTCCAACTTAAGAGATGATAATATAATTACATATTCCCTTCTTTATCAAATTTATGTGCAGCAGCATCTGGCATTAATGTTCCATTTCTTTTTAAAATGTTGGACGGTGGCAGAATCTTCCGGCCCTTTCACTGTCGAAGGGTTTTCCCATTGTTTGCACTCTCTGATGCTGGGGAACGCCCGGCAGGGTGTTATAGTCGGTGGGTCCGGAAGATTCAACCAGCAGGAAAAGCCAGAAAATTTCACCCAAATTGCTGAAATTCGGGGTATTAAAGTCCTCCAAAATTGATTAATGGTACAGCCACTTCCAAATACGAACATAGGAATTAGGAGCAGCAGTAGGCCATTCGGCACCTCGAGCCTGCTCTGCTATTCAATAAGAACATGGCTGATCCAGTTTCAAATCTACTGCTTTGTTTGTTGATTTCTTTTGCAAATCAAATCTTTCAAATGCACATATTTTTTTAAAAAAGTGTAGCTCTTGTGACCATCTAGAGTCTAGATTGGCTCGGAAAATACAAATTCCAAAATACAGAGCTTCATTTAGCACATGTATGTGACATGTTGCAGTCACTAAATAAACACTCATGGCAACCTACACTTTTCCAAGCAGAGTTGTCTCAGAAAATTAATTAAAACTTCATGGCTGGCCTTGATTTGATGTTTTTGTGGTTGCTTGTGCTTCCCCATCACACGGCAACGGACATTAGTCCCTCACTGGCTATACAGAGGGGTGTCAAATATAACCCACGGCCTATTTCCTTCGTCTCCTTTTCAATTCCATTGCAAAAAATAAATCATGCACAAGAAAAACTCATTTCAATTGAATTCTTTACCAGGCTAATTGGAGTTGAAGGTAATTTGCGTAATGAGTAACTCAGTTGGTTAGCTCAGTTGGCTGGATACTGGTTCGTGATGTGGAGTGATGCCAACAGTGTGGGTTCAATTCCCGTAGGTTATTGATGAAGGCCCGCCTTTTCAACCTTGCCCCTCACCTGAGGTATGGTGATTCTTAGGTTCAATCGCCACCAGTCAGCCCTCAAAAGGGAGAGCATACCTCTGGGGTCTTGTTGGCATTTACATTTTTAAAACTCTACTTCGGTGCAGTTCGTGGTTTCTTCAAGTGAATTCTTAAGGAAAGGTGTTGGAAAAAAAAACCAAGTAAAATCTAAGCGATATAAATATGTGTCATGAAGCATAATAGGGACCTGTACACCATTACTGCAGTGAGGCTATGCAAAGTTACTGTTTGGACCTGTATTATGCATTTTCTGATGAGATGATTTTATTTATCATACCGCTTTGAATCTGCTTAACATATTTACTGAGCATTATAGCCAGATTTAAGGATAATTACAGGTAAATTGTTTCAGAAATAAAAAACTTCTCATTATCTTATCTCCACATGCACTGCCCCATAGTTTCAGTTAACAATCCAGTAAATTGGCACCTTTAAAATGTTGCATTGTGCTGATGTATACCATGGGCTGGATTCTTCCACCCTGCCTGCCGCAATTCGTCACAGGCGGGATGTGGACCATGTAAAGGTCCATTGACATTAGGTGGGAATTTCCGGTCGCCAGGTGAGCATGGCCAGAGAATTCCACCCCATGTTTCCGTACCATTTAATGTCCTTTCACTGAATCCTGTTGCGGGTGGCAATTAATATGCGCACGCAAATACTAATCAATGAACAATTTGATACAAAAGAGATTGTGTTGTCCTTCAAACACTTGCGCAGTCAGACAATGTACAGTTGCAACAGAGTAAAATAGCAAAATACTGCGGATGCTGGAATCTGACGTCCAGCCGCATTAACCTCAGTGGTTTCCTCACTGTCACCATCCCATCCAACGCAGTGATTCATCAGTATGCAGCAGTCAGTCAGTAATAATTTCCATGCTCAAACAGAAACTAAAATTGCATCAATGATAAACTTAAAGCAGTATAAAGGACTTCGAGATAGCAAGGCAAATGTCTGTGTTATGCTCAAACTGATGATACCTCATTCTCTTAGCCTATGGTATAACCTGAACCCTGAGATTTTGTAACTCATCGAATCATAGAATTTACTGCGCAGAAGGAGGCCATTTGGCCCATCACCGAGCCTGCACCGGCCCTGTTTTGTAATGTAATGTAATGGTTGAGACTTTGGTCAATTTGTTTCGGGAGTCCAGTGCAGAAGAGCTAAATATGTAAGGGCGATTTATGTCGACTGAGCTAACCATGAACAAAGGGAGAATTTTCTGAAAAAAATGGCAAAGTGTCAATTTCGGCGCAAAGATCGATGCAAATCCCATCGGCCCCAGCAGCGGGATCCGGATCGCAATCTTTTAGCACTTAGAAAGACTGTTTTCTCCTCACGTGAAAAGCACCACGCCTGAGGGGCAAAGTGTCTGATTCACCCGCCCCAGGGTTTATATGAGCAATTCAATGAAAAGGGCGCTTAATTTAAACAACTCCACAACACTGGCTCGCAGTTAAGCCAGGACTGGTCAGTGCCAGCAGCCTCACTAAGGATACAGGAGTTGAATGTGGAAAAAAAAATTAATGACCTACTACGATCTGCAAGAGTAAGTTCTCTCTGTCTCCCCTTGGCACTGCACACTTCCGTCAAACTCTGGGATGTTACCTTGAACCCACATGCCGCCACCTCCCAGAATCATAGACTTGCCACTCATTATCAGAACCCCTCCCTGCCAAAAGCGCAGTGCCCACACATGCCAGGTGTCATCAACCTCTGACCCGCCACGCATCCGGCTCACATTATTCCTTTTGTTTCCCTGCAGGAGAAGATAGCCCACAACTCCAGAGAGAAAGAGTGAAGACAGGTGGTGGAATGCCCGAACTGAGGATCTTGACTCCATTCGAGGAGAAGACCATGGTGTTCGCAGGGGAGGACCAGGAGCAGGCCAGCACAGATACGGAGGTTGGCCTGTGACAGAAAAAGGACGAGCCACTGCACCTTCATCCAGATGACCAGTCTCAAGTGAGAGTTTTGTTGTTCGAACCCTTGACCAGACCATGTGCTGAAACCATGTCCCTCTCCTTGCAGAACCATGAACCCAACAGCCTGACCCATCCACCATCAGTTCCCACCCCGGCCATCTTCAACACCACCTTGGAGGAGATCTCTGTGGAGAACATGGATGAAGTGTCACAGCTATCATCTGCACTATCCACCATCACAGAGACAAGCACCTCAGTGGGTGAACTTAGCAAGTAGGTTTCCGGGTCACTATCTGATGAGAACCACACTGATTCTGATGCACATCAGGTGGAGATAGGAGAGTCCCAGGGATCTGACAGTTGAGGTCTGCTGGATCCCAGGACTCAGTTGTGCACCAGCCAGGTGCTGTGCCTCTGGATACTTCATCCCTCAGCTGCTGGGGATACAAAGGTAGAGCTGCGAAGACCAGGAGGGGTTGTCAGTGACATTCCTGTGACTGCAAGGCAGAATGGAGGAGTCCCAAAGCCTCCTGATGCAGGAGATGTTGCCGTCAATGCGTGGCACCCAGGCCAACACTGCAAGGTGGTGTCCGTAGTGGAAAGCCTGTGGCAAAATGCCAGATCCATGACGGGAGATCTCCAAAGCATGGCTCAATCCCTGGGGACCGTGGCTGAGGGCTCAACACCATGATGCAACAATGTGGACCTCCAGGACTGGCAGCGCCGATGATGTTGAGACTTCTAGTGCTCACTCCAGTTGCCCCTCCATCCAAACGGAAAAACCCAGGGATCCACAAGCACCTGAAGGTAGAAGTAAGCGCTGGAGCACATTCTGGGGCCTTCCACACAAGGGAGCCTGGGAGTAATTTGTGAATCCCCCCTTCCTGATACTGCCACTTCTTAGGGGCAGCGGACAGAACAGGGTGATACAGCAACATCACTCGCACCCAAAAGTAGGCAGGGGCCCTTCAGGACACTGTCCTCCAGAGAATGCCCGCCGACGGCATCTCAGACAACAGGGCATGGAAGACAGTAGGCACCTCCACTTCTGATGTGCATCCTGGGAATACAATGAGGGTTCACAAGAGTAAGGAGTTGTAGGGGTACAGAGTGGGCAATGGTAAAGTAATGATGTGGAGATGCTGGTGTTGGACTGGGGTGGGCACAGTAAGAAGTCTTACAACACCAGGTTAAAGTCCAACAGGTTTGTTTGGAATCACTAGCTCTCGGAGCGCAGCTCCTTCATTCGGTGACATCCCGCGACTCAACTGATGATCCGAAAGATTGTGATTCCAAACAAACCTGTTGGACTGGTAAAGTAAGGCACAGATTGTTGGCGGTCATAATAAAATGTCACAATTGTACTTGTCACCTTTTAAAAACTTTTGTTGTTGACAACTTTCACACTGCTGCCTCACAGCGCCAGGGTTCAATTCCGGCCTTGGGTGACTGTCTGTGTGGAGTTTGCACTTTCTCCCCGGGTCTGCGTGGGTTTCCTCCGGGTGCTCTGGTTTCCTCCCAGATGTGCAAATTAGGTGGATTGGATATGCTAAATTGCCCCTCAGTGTCCAAAAAGATGTGTAGGTTAGATTAAGGGGCTAATGAGATAGGGCAGGGGGAGTGAGCTTGGGTGAAGTACTCTTTCAGGGGGTCAGTGCAGACTCGATGGGCTGAATGGTCTCCTTCTGCACTGGAATTCTATGCTTAATGCCTCACGCTCTCCAACCCTCCTCCCACTGGGATAGGTTTCCACTGCATCTGGACACAGCTTTTCCCTCAGGCCCTCAATGCAAGGGAAATGATTCAGACTATTCAAACCAAGCGTAACATACATCCTAGAAGGACTCTGGCATTAATCAGTGAACCTCAGACACTCGCCCCTAAATCCCCTCTCGTGCTACAGGACAAAGGGGCGTAGTCCCGAACCTCACGTGCACATGAGCCGGGGAGTCAGTGTACTGGCAGCAGACAGACAGTAGACAGACAGTCGACAGACATAAGCATAAGCAGAGCTTTCCTCACTGGGAGTTGGCATCACCCTCCTGCATTGAAAGGCTAAGCAGGCACAAGGATTCCTCAGGCCTAGCACCCTGAAAACTTGGTTTTCATGTGGTCCTCCTCCATTAGTCACGTCGGGGTTATGAGGCTTTTGGTTGGGTGGGGAATGTTGTAGAACTGTCGGACAATACGTTGGTGTTATTGTGTGAAACGCAACATGATCAGGGCAATTCTGGTTCTCCTTTCCATGCCAACCCTCGCCCCTGCCTGGCCTCCATTCTTCAGCCTCTTCCTCCACTCCCTACTGGGCTTTCTCCTGGTCATCATCAATGAAATTTCTCCACTGCTGCACCAAGTTATGAAGGACACAGCAGACTACAACGATGAGGGTGACCCGCTGGGGACTATATTACATGGACCCACCAGATCTGTCAAGGCAACGGAAGCTCATCTTCAGCAGCATGATGCACCGCTCAATCACAGACTAGGAGTCTTGTTGTACCGGACCTCTGCATCGGCCTCAGGCCACTGCACTGGCATCATCAGCCAAGACCTCAGCGGGTATCTCTTGTCCCCAACGATCCATTCCCAGCATGCCTGGGCTGGCCCTCGAATATACCAGGGGTCTGAGACTACCCAAGGATGAAGCTATCATGCAAGCTCCCCAGAAAACATGCACCCTCGTGCATGACCCTCATCTGGTGTTCACAGACCACCTGAAAATTAAGGGAGTGGAACTCTCTACTGTTAATAAAGGAGTTCTCGCTGATATCATGGGGGCCGAAAGCCATGAGTGCCATCGATGGCCCCCTGTACCCATGGTATTCCTGAATGCTTCCGAATCCCACAACCCTTCCGTCCTGATGGGCCTGGTCCAGGTCAAAATTGATGCTGTCTGATGCCCTGGCATTGGGTGCATCTGTGAGCTCGCGGATGTATTTGTGAGTGGATGACTGCGAGATGCCACAAAGGCCACCCATCAAGCCCTGAAACGATCTCACGGCATAGGGGTTCAGTGCTGCTACCACCTTCACAGCCACAGGGAGTAGGTGCTATCCTCCTCCACGTGGTGCCAAGTTGGCTAGAATATCGCACAGGCCCCGCGCTGTCTACCTGTTGAGAAGAAGTCTCCTACGGTCTATGTTGTCCGAAAGCTCCACAAAGGACACCCAGGTCCTTTAAAACTTTGGTCTCCTTCTACACCTGTGAGCCCCCTGGTCGGCTTGTGCTGTGTCCCCCAGTGCTGTTGTGAGCAGAATTTCCAGTTTCACTGGCTCTTGTAAAGTTGAGAGGGATGAGAGATAGACAAAGACAGAGAGCGTGACAGTCAGGTTGGTGTCCTAGCCAGCTAGCTTCAAACCCTCCCCTCACCCTTTGTTCTCTCGGTTGTGGAAGCAGCCATTCCTACACCTTATCCGACGGCCTGAGTTCACTCACATGTCTGGTGCCCTTCCCACTTCTTCGTCTGGCCAGCCGTGCTCAATGCTCTCACCCCTTCAGAGTCGCCTGTGGCCACCCATCTGGTTGTCCCTCCCTTAAAATAAGACTGGTGGTTCTGACAGGTTGTTTCAATGGTCACCTATTGCTCATGGGCAAGGTGAACAGGTCGCTTATCTTTAGCTTGAGTGCTAATGGATCCTCCAAGGCAGACGCTGGGGTCCAACAATTATGTTTCCACATTCACCCTCTATCCATTGCACTCAACCTTTTATCCTTGCGTTTTCACCCATATTTACAATGTTAACAAGGTGGACAGTGACGTTGTTAAGGGATAACTCATGATGGTAATTGGTTTGACGAGCATGAGTCTCAGGAATATTAGAGGGCACAATCACTCTGCAAATTAGGGAATGGCAAGACGAAGAGGGTACTGTTCTCACTGAGGCTGCATCATCCCGAGATCTGACTGCTGTTAGGCCTTTACATTTCAGACTTCTGGATAGCCACTCAATGAATTTTAAATGCTCATTCATCTGCCCCCACACCACCCCTTCTCCAACACCCCCAGGCTGGTCACCATCTTGCCTTCTGTTTCGGGTTCCCATCCAACCAGCCCCTCAAGCCGGCCTACTTTAGTGTGATCAGACTATTCCCATCCCCTCCTCCCTCCTGTATCATGAGCCCCACAGCTACAGATGCCCCATGCGCCCATGCCACTAACAGCCTTGTAAATCAGCACTCGTTTTCATTTCCTGGCAACACAGCAGGCAGACTGAAGTAACGCTCTGAGAAATGTTTAAAATACACAGCCTGCAGGCTTCAAGAGAAATTAAACCATCCGTGACCTCCATCTAAGAGGAGGCCCCATGACCTATGTCCTGGAGGAGGCCCCCCAACACCCTTGAAGCCCCCCCCCCCCCCCCCGCCCCCCCCCACCCCCGGAGCTGGCAAGTGGGAACTGTACCCTTACACACCCTGGTACAAGGTGGAGATGGGGACTCACCTCTTTCTTCCCTCTTGGATATCATGGTGCCTTGTTCCTGTTTTTAAAATGCCAATAGTAATTCACACCCACGTGACTTCACACTGGTGGGTGGCAAGAGTCAATGAGATCTGAAGGTTCGACTATAAACTCGCTCATGATATTAAAAATGGATACAAATTCACTTAAATCAGTTTCTCGCTTCTCCAGGCATGCGCGACATTGGTGAGGGCCAGGGAACATCGCGTTCTGAAATCTCACTGGCGCGAATCCTGTGTTGGGCCTCTTGCGATATTTTGAAGCCAATTCGGTATTAGCGCCCCTGCCTAACAGACCCGCAGAATCGCGCCCATCCTTATGTTGTGTCAGAAGTTCTCTTACATCAGAAAGTGTTGTAATGGAGTTATACAGTATCTGCGGAGTATTTCATTACTACTTAAACAGCTGGAAGAGCAAGCCTGAAGCACTTAAGTACTTGTCATTGAAGCTATAATCCTTCAAGTCAAACATCATAAGTAGGTGTAATGCTTTTTATCCTTTTTCAGTCAATGCGATTTTGATATTTGGAACAGCAGCAAGAGAGAAATCTATCGAAAGAAGCTGATCATTAACATACAGCGGCACCTCTAGCCTTTAATTCAGGGATAGCAGCACATTTCATCATGTTGGTGAAATGCAAGAAGATTCAAACCATCACACTGCACTGAATAGCTATCGCAACCTTCATCCACGGGTTTCGCGGTTGATAATGAGAAGAGCACTTTTCCTGATGATGGTGAAACTTTTCAAAGTAAGAGTATCATTGAATGTGATCACCTTTGCAAATGGTGCCACTGTGTCGGGGCTTGTTAAGCCTGTGCTGCCATCTCATTTTTATTGTGGGCTGCTACATTTGCTTCCAGTGTATTTTCAATTATAAATCGATTCAATTTGAGCAGATTCAAAATTGGAAAACCTGACGGCATTTTAAGAATACGCCACTTCTGTACAGTGAGCTGCGCCACTTACCTTTTGCTTGGTCAGCACGTACAGAGTGCCATTTTGGAAACACCACAGTAAACACTTCCCTCTCCTCTAAATAAAAGCAAATTACTGCGGATACTGGAATCTGAAACCAAAGAGAAAAAGCTGGAAAATCTCAGCCTTTGTCAAAGCTTCTGGTCACCTGGACTCAAAACGTTAGCTCTTTTCGCTCCCTACAGATGCTGCCAGACCGGCTGAGATTTTCCAGCATTTTCTCTTTGGTCCCTCTCCTCTATGTTGGTAAGTTCTTAAAGCAGTGGCTGAATGGAAGGGCAGGTAATGCAGTGGGTACACGTTATAGGGCACGATTCTCCAGCCTCGTTGTGCTCTCGTTCGAGTGAAACGAGGCAGCTGAATAGCGGGAGAGGCCGAAAACGAGAACCGCGCCAGGCACCAAAGAGTTTGCGATCCAACCAGCGAAATTGTACATAAGGGAAATTGGGATCTCAATGTAGCGTGGCTAGTCGCCAATTATCACCACTTAAGCCCTATTTCCATACAATAAACGGTAACCATACCTTATCCAACGGCCTCCCGTCATTCATCGGCCTCCCCAGCAAGTGGTCACGCTGGCGCCGATTAGTACTCCTTTTGAAAAACGTGAACCTGGCGGAAGGGCTTCTGCGGGGAGCCGAGGAAGTCAGTCGCCATCATTACTCACAGGCAAAGAGCCTGGGAGCGCTGGACTTAGTGGGGTGTGGGGGACCCTCAGCTGGTTGGGAGGGGCACTCTCCAGAGGGATGGTTCGCTGTGGGAGGGGGAAGGTGCTGGGGGGGGCAATCGCTTACGACACCAGCATGACAACTCCTGGATCATGTGTACCCATTCTGGGGACAGACCTAGCCCCTGCCCGTCTGCCCCACTGACCACCCATAACCCCCACTGACTGCTGAAGCCTCTGGCCTTGTGGCTGAAGGCTATTGCTAATAGGGAATTGGCAATCGTGGCTAAGTGAGCACTTCACACAATCCAAGTGGATTCCTATGGGCGCATGGGCCATTTAGCAAGTGGGAGTCATTGCCTAGAATTCTAGTCGCACCTTGATGCATGGGCACTGTGCTTGAACACTGCGGGAGGTAACACCACACACACAACTGCCAACATCCGAAAACCCAGGGGATAGGATACAGGTCCGGAGACATATCTATGGCCGGAGGTTGGTGGGTGCTATGGGGAGGGGGAGATGCCTGGAGAGATGGGCCACGTGTTCGGAGATCGGGTCGCATTGCGGAAGAAAGTGACAGAGGCGTCACTGGTTGTGGTCAAGTGTGTCTATTGTGTTTTACAATTCCACACTCTCCCAATAGTGCCGCCTTCCCCTCACCCCCTATCTCACCCCCCCTCGCCAATCCTCTCCTCCCGCCCCTGGTGCCTTCAGTGATCATCAATGTGCTTTGCCTTCCCAGCTCTACTCCGACCTCTAGGTGTGTTTTTAGGATGCACATCTGAGATTAAGGCAGTCAGCTGCTTACCTCGTCCCATGGCCTTCGATGCCCCTGGCGGGCATTCTCTGGGGGCTCTGGGACCATAGGGCCCTGGCGCACTTGTCGGTGGCACATGGCCACCCTGTTCCAGGTGTAGACTGTGAGATGCGGCCACATCAGAGGGGTGGGACTTGAGGGAGTTGGTGGCCACTGTTGCCACTCCATGGGACGGTTCCAGGTTGCCATCCAGCGCACCCTCCACACGGAGGAGCAGTTAGGCAGATTTTTAATTGGTAATGGGTTACAGGATGATGGAGAACAGGCAGGACGGAGGAGTTCAGGCCAGGATGAGATCAGCCGTGATCGAATGGCGGTGTAGACTGGATGGGCCAAATGGCCTAATTCTCTTCCTATATCTTATGAACTTGGAGAGGTATTGACCAGTCATTTCTGCTTCCTTTGAAGTTTAGGAAGTTTCTTTCTATTTTTATTTGAAAATAAAATTGTTGTCACAGGTACCAGGTGGGCTGTGCAGGAGGGAGCAATGGGCCATTGGTCAAATGGAAAAAGCTGTTTCGTTGCCTTGAATTTACACTGGCGTTTTTAAACATTTTTGAATTATTTGAAGTTCATGTTGTGCTCTGCATAATATTTAAATATTTTTGAAAAAGTAAAATTATACAGACCTTATGTTATTGTTTCAGACATCCTGCTTCTTCTTCAGTTCCCTTCCAATGCCTAGTGATGTAAAGTAAAAGTAAAGTCACCATAGTCCCAGATGACCATAGGCTGCTTTCCTCTTTGAGGGGGAGAGCTGACTGGTGACTAACCTCAGCCAGTACAGGAATTGAACCCGTGCTGTTGGCCTTGCTCTGCATCGCAAACCAGCTGTCGTAGCCAACTGAGCTAAACCAGCCCTAATGATGTATGAGGGAGATAAAACAGGTGCTTGCATCTGTTTCTGAGGCTGGCGTGTCCTGGAACAGGTTACAAGCCTGTCATCAGAGGTTAGCTTACAGGGTAGCACTCTGCATCAAGCATTGTTGACGAGGAGACTCGCCTGCTCTTACTGCCTGCCACAGGCATGTTGGAAGGATTTGCAGGTTGATAATCGACCTGTTTGGCCGTGTTATCAACACACCTTCTGTGGCTGTCGTGTCCCAGAGCTCCTAGGCTCAGAGGCAAGGATGAACTTCTCAGAGCAGGACCTCCTCCTCCTGCTTCGATGGAGCTTTATTGTTTGCTATTAAGATAGTTCATTCAGCTGGTTTGAAGATAAACTTCTGATTCAATCCACTTAAATCCCAATGCCAGCTGATATTGAAAAAGAGATGCCCATTGTCGAGATGATCTGTTGCTTCCCACTCACCACGCCCCCAGGAAATAGAACCACTGGAGGTGGGTACAATTTACTTTTACATATAGCATCTTTAACACATTAAAATGCCTCAAGGCTCTTTACAAGGATGATACAGAACCAAATTAGAAACTGAACCATATAAGGAGACATTTGTCCAAATGCAAGGACAAAGCTTTAAAGAGCATCTTGAAGAGGGCGGGTGAGGAAAAGAGGTAAAAGGGGTTATGGAGAGAATCCCAAAGCATAGGCTGCCAAAAGTGGAGTGATTAAAATGAAGAATAAGCAAAAGGCCGGAATTAATGGAGGGCGGCGATCTCAGGGGGTTGCAGTGCTGAAGGAGGTTACAAAGACAGGGAGGGATGAGGCCATACAAAGTGGATGGGAAATAAATTCAGTTTCTTTATCTAAGTTACAAGCATATGAAATTATCCCACAGGATCCTATGAAATCCCTTCCCAGTCTGGCGATTGACACTTTTCCCCCTTAGACTTTCTTCAGGACCCTAAATGAATGCTCTCGAAAGTCTATGCGCGCTTTCCACAGCTAGGCATACGGGATATTTCGATAAGGGTTGCATAATCAGTAACACTGGGGGTCGGCGCGAAATAATTTATTTTGCAATCTGGGATCGGACATCATGAACTTAAATGTGATGGGGACGACTACCTTGGATTTTTTGTTTTTGTTTCAAAATACCAGAGTAGCAGCCAACAAGAAAGGGTTGCTGCCGCTTTAATTTTAATGACTTACAGGCATCAATCAGTCACATCTGAGGGCATGGGCTACATTTCTTTCTGTAACGCAGGTGTTCATTAAAGATTTTTGAACCTCTCAGGCATGCCCGGTGCTGGTACTGCAATCAGAGCCACGATCTATTAACAGTCCATACTAATTACTGCCTTCTAACGATTCCTGCAGTTCTGTGACACAATATCCTTTAATTTCTGATAAAAGTCTTGTGATACTGCGGTGTTGGAGGTAATTAGGGAGCCCTTTACAATCCGCCGCGTTGTGATCGCGGTCCTGGAAGTCCAGTCGTACAGACGTTTCGTCGTGTTTGTTTTAATTATGTTCTGCGATGTCGCCCACAAGAGTCCAATTAACGGGCGACAAAAAGCCTACCTCATTTTCATGTTACTTTCAGTAAGAGTAAGTAACCCGCCTCACAGTCCCTGGCCTGCAGTCATCCAGGCTGCTGCCTGTTTTTTTTTTCCCCTTTCTTTTTTCACTCCAATTATAGCTCCTTCTTGGATGACATCAGTATGCCATTGAGGTAGCCTCTCTAGGTTCTTTGCCAGAGGCAAGTGAATGAGGTATTCAATGATGATGTGCAGATCACCCGGATCTGTTAACTTTGGGACTATTTTGGATTCCACGCTTGTGCCTGGGATGAAAGGGAGCTTAGGGCTGATTTTCAGTTGTACTGACACATGGGATGGCCTATTGAGACAAATGCATTAGGCTCCAGCATGTTTAGCACAGAAATGAGCTGCTTCATGCAAAGGCTATGCATATGTGAACTAGGTGAAAGTATCGGTGTACTCGGTGCTTCTGAATCAGACTATTAATGATTATGTATTATAGTTAAGAGCCTTGATTTTGCTCAGCCACTTCCACTATATTATTGTACCCATTAACCCTTTATTCATATTTAAATTTTTCAGAATATATTTGCATTTCTCTTGCCAAATATAGAAATATATAGTTACTATTTTACAATTCAAATGTATTATAAAGGCTAGGATTACATGACATGAAAAAAACCCACAGCATCAGAATAACATAAAGCTATTAACCTACATGTTTATAGAAATTTTAGCACACTGGGCTAAATAGCTGGCTTGTAATGCAGAACAAGGCAGCAGCGCGGGTTCATTCCCGTACCGGCCTCCCCGAACAGGCGCCGGAATGTGGCGACTAGGGGCTTTTCACAGTAACTTCATTGAAGCCTATTTATGACAAGCTATTATTATTATAAATTCAGGGATGCGTTTCATTAAAGTATGTAGATTTACAAGTATTCTGCTATTTTACAGCTATGAGTATAATTTGTCCTCTTGTACTGTATTCTCTCCTCTTTACTGTTTTCAAGTGCGGCACTTTATTCCGTGAGCTGCTAATTTCAAACGACAAATAAATCCCATGATTGTTTTGATTATCTATTTAGAAAGGCTGTTTAGAATGAGCCTCCCTCTCCCTGCAGGACTCCAGAATGTTGATTGTGTCGTGAGTGGTATGGTAATGTTCAGAATCTGCTATTGTTACATTTCTGATTTTCAGGCACTTAAGATCTGAAAAGTTGATTCTAGTTTGGAAAGGGTAAGGTTGGTCCATTCATACACAAGCTAATTCGAATTGACCTATTTGTTGCACCACTTGACATGGTCACTTTGCAAGTTGGAATTGTTTTTTAAAAATTCTTTCGTTGGACTTGGATGTCGCTGGCAAGGTCAGAATTTGTTACCCACTCCTAAATAACATTGGATTGGGTGACCTGCTAGGCCGTTGCAGAGGGGCAGTTAAGAGACAACCATATTGCTGTGGGTCTGGAGTCACATGGAGGCCGGATGTCCATGACACCTTTGTCAACCTCTCCTTAGCCCCAACCTATCACTGACTTTACATTCAGCTCCAGCCCTAGAACCATAGAATCCCTACAGTGCAGAAGGAAGCCATTCAGCCCATTGAGTCTGCACCGATCCTCCAAAAGAGCCCCCTACCTAGTCCCACTTCCTCCACCCATGCCCTGTGACCCTGTAAACCCCAACAACCTGCACATCTTTAGACATTCAGGGGCAATATTATACGGCCAATCTACCTACCCTGCACATCTTTGAACCATAGGAGGAAACCGGAGCACCTGGAGGAAACCCACGCAGACACGGGCAGAAACCACACAGATAGTCACCCGAGGCTGAAACTGAATCCGGGTCCCTGGTGCTGTGAGGCAGCAGTGCTAATCACTGTGCCGCTGTGCCCTCCCTCTCCCGGTATATTATTCATCACATTTCTATCCCTTTTCAGTTCTGTAGAAGGATCATGTTGACTCGAAAAACTAACTTTGTTCCTCTCTCCACAGATGCTGCCAAACCTCCTGAGCTTATCTAGCGATTTCTGTTTTTATTCAGATTTCCAGCATCCCTGGTATTTTGTTTTAATTACATGTAGGCCAGACTGGGTAAGGATGGCAGATTTCCCTCCCAACAGCCTAGCATGTAACATTTTCCTTTTTTCTCATTCCTTATCAAAAAAGGGGGGCAAGGGGCCCGAATCTCTCGCCTCGTTGTACTCTCGCTCAAGTGTCACGAGGCCGGTGAATAGTGGGGGAGGTCAAATATGAGAACCGCGTCGGGTGCCAAACAGTTTGCGATGCAACCGGCCCGCTCCTGTAGGCGAGGTCAGGATCTTGCCATAGCATGGCGAGAAACCAATTATCACCACTTGAGTCCCATTTCCATACAATTAACAGGAACGACACCATATTCAACGGCGTCGCATCATTCAGCAGCCTCCCCGGCAGTTAGGTAATTTGGACATTCTGAAATCTCCTTCTGTGTACCCGCATAGGCGCCGGAACGTGGCGACTAGGGGCTTTTCACAGTAACTTCATTGCAGTGTAAATGTAAGCCGACTTGTGACAATAAAGATTATTATTATTATTAAGTGCTCCTGCTGGCGCCGATTAGTACTCAGTTTGAAAAACGTGAACCTGGCGGAAGGACTTCTGTGGGGAGCCGAGGAGGTGAGCAGCCATCTTTCCTCACATTTGCCACCCCAGTGCTCGGCGGTGGGTGGGGGACCCTCGGCTGGGGGTAGGGAACCCTCCGCAGGGTTGGACCCCCATGGAGGGGTGGGGGGAGGTGTTCGGGGGGCAACCAGGGGGCAACCACTCGCAGCACCATCATACTTATCCTGGATCGTGTTTACCCATTCGGGGGGTAACCCTTGTCCCTGCCCATCTTCCCCAAAGATCACCCATACCTCCCACTGACTGTTGAGGCCTCTGGCTGCACGGCTGAAGGCTATTGCCCATAGGGAATTGGCAATCATGGTTAAGTGAATACTTCTCACAACCCAAGTGGATTCCCATGGGTGGGTGGGCCATGTAGCATGTGGGACACATTGCCGAGCATCCCAATCACACCTTGATGCATGGACACTGTGCTTGAATACTGTGGGAGGCAACACCACACACGCAACGTCCGAACACCCAGGGGATGGGGCACAGCTGCGGGGACATGTCCACAGTTTGAGGGTGGGTGAGTGCCACGGGGAGGGGGATGCCTGGAGAGATGGGCAAAGGGTCCAGGGGTCAGCCCACATTGCGGAAGAAAGTGACAGAGGCATCTTAAAGGTTATGCAAATAGGAGTTTAATGTGCTGTACAATACCCCACTCCCGATGGTGCCGCCCCCCATCCCCCAACTGCTCCCACCCCACCTCATACTTATCCAACAACCCCTCCCCCCCCCCCCCCCACCCCCGCCTCCTCCCGCTGCCCTCAGTGATCCTCAATGTACCTGGCCCTTCTAGCTCTACCTCTACGTCTAGATTTTTCCCCAGGACGCACATCTGAGGTGGAGGTGGCCAGCTGCCTACCTCGTCCCATGGCCCTTGATGCCCCTGGCGGGCATCCTGTGAGGGCTCTGGGGCCAGAGGGCCCCAGCAGCCACTGCATCATCTGGTTCTACCAGCCATGGCAGCTCCCCAATGTCTGCACCATGAGGTTGATGCCCTCAGTAAGGCTCCTCAGTGATTGGGCCATGCCTAAAGCGCCTCGGCAATGCCCATCTGCGACTAGGACAAGCTTTGTTGTGCCTCAGCCATGCCTATGTGAGAGCGGGACATGTCCCGCAGAACCTCATCAAGGTCAGTCTGGTACTGGATGACATCCCCCAGCGAGTCGGACATTCTGCCGAGACCCTGGGCCATGGCCGTCACTGACTGCATGACACCTTGGACACCTTCACTCATGGAGCCGACATTGTGCACCGGGCTTTCCACTGCGGTCTCCATCCGAGCAGTGTTGGCCTCAGTACCAGTCATTGCCGGAGCCATCTCCTGCACGCGTAGCCTCTGGGACTCCTCCAAGCGGCTATGGAGCTGCTGGAGCAACGCTGACATCTCCCTCTGAAAGTCCTGACCTTTCCCTATCATCTCCATCTGCTCGGGGTAACCCACTTCCAGAGGCTCAGCATCAGCCTGGGACCCAGCTGGGTCCTGGGATCCAGCAGCCCTCTGACTGCTAACTTACCTGCGTGTTCCTGCCTCCACCTGATGTGCATGAGCAGCAATGTAGTGTTCACCTGATGAGCCCCAGAAGCCTGTCCACTAACATTTCCCACCGAGGTGTGTGTATCTGTGCTGGTGGAGGGTGGGGATGCCACAACGATAACAGTTGCATCCTCGGAACTCCACTCCAAGGTGTTCGCCTCGGACAGGGGGTTGCAGGGGATGGGCTCCGTCAGCTGGAGGACATGTAGGAGAATGGACATGTGGTCAGTGGGCGGGATGGGCTATTTGGTACGGCAATCTGTACTCACGTTTGATAGGTGAGGGAGGGCTGGGGCTCGCCTGGGGGGTTGGGGTGGTGGTGGATGCTCCATTGGGGGGGCATTGGTGTCTATCCCTCATGCTGCCCGGTGTAGGCCATTGATCTTTTTCTGGCACTGACGGCCAGTCCTCCTGGTCACACACCCTGAGCTGACTGCTGCTGCCACCTCATCCCAGGCAGCACTGGCTGCCTTGTGGCTCACCCTCTGGGGAACAGGACATCCCTCCTGGCCTCCACCGAGCCCAGGAACCTCCCTAGGTCACCGTCCCCGAATCTTGCGGCTCGTCTCCTCGGCGCCATTGTTGCGAGCTGGCTGGGGTTGGCTGAGCAAGTTCACCTTAAGTGCTGCTCCAACTTGTTAGCGGAGGGTGGTTGGAGAGCACAGTCCCCGCGAATCAGTCCAAAGATGTGCAGGTTAGGTGGATTGGCCATTCTAAATTGCCCTTAGTGTCCAAATTGCCCTTAGTGTTGGGTGGGGTTACTGGGTTATGGGGATAGGGTAGGGGTGTGGGGTTGGGTAGGGTCCTCTTTCCAAGAGCCGGTGCAGACTCGATGGGTCAAATGGCCTCCTTCTACACTGTAAATTCTATGATTCTATGAAGCATCTTATTCTGCCCAGCCAGTGGCAGCAGTCTCATCCTATACCTCAGAAATCTCCCAGAGAGGAACCTAAGGACCCCAACCATCAACAAATTTTCCAGAATTCTAAAAGCCAGACCAATGGGATTGCGGGACTTCATCTCCAGATCACACAAATGTTGATCTTTTTAAACAACTCTTGGCTCGAAGGCTGCCCTTATCATTTGTTCAGACAGCATCATTGTGGAAAACCATATGCCAAAAGCCTTCGACCTCTTGTTACAACCGGAGAGGACAGGCCCCACATGGAGTTCTCATAGGGAAAACTAGGTGAGAAAATTGCCAAAATAAAGGGTCACTTTCTCAACTGGCAGTTAAATATAAACATTTCCAATTTTTATGCTTCTGATGCCATCCAACCTTCTTAATAATTGGGGAGGCGGTGGTGTAGTGGTATTGCCACCGGGCTAGTAATCCGAGACCCAGCACAATGGCAGATGGTGAAATTTGAATTCAATAAAAATCTGGAATTAAAAGTCTAATGATAACCTTGAAACCATTGCCGATTGTCATAAAAATCCATCTGGTTCACTAATGTCCTTCAGGGAAGGAAATCTGCCGTCCTTACCCGGTCTGGCTTGCATGTGACTCCAGACCCACATGGCGATGCAGTTGCCTCTTAACAGCCCCACTCTGAGATGGCCTAGCATGCCATTCGGTTCAAGGGCAATTAGGGATGGGCAAAAAATGCTGGTGCAGCCAGCAACGCCCAAGAACGAATACATTAAAAAAAATTACTTGGCGTTCCTTTTGGTTTTATGAAAGTACATGTTCAGTCATAAAATAATACCTAGTCAACATTTGTAACTTCTGATTCACCGAATGCTTTGAATTGGGAAATGAATCCTGCTTGGTTTGTAAAGTTGAATCAGGTCTATCTGAAAGTTCTTAAATTGCCTCCATGTGATTTAATATTTGGCTCATGTTTCAGCAGATTATTCAAATTTTGCGGCTCCAATATTCGTGGTGAGGCCCAGGGCTGCTGAGACCCAGGGCTGTTGAGGCCCCATTGTCTTGATCCTGGGATCCTCTGCATCTCAAAGAACCATCTCCGCCAAGCAACTGGCCAAATGGAAAGCCTGAGGGTGAGTGGAGGTTCTGGCGGAGCGAGGCTGGAGGTCGGGGGCTTGGAGAGGGAGGATGGGGATCGATGGATTGGGAGAGGGAGGCTGGAGAGTGGGGGCTGGGAAAGGGAGGCTAGGGACTGATGGATTGGGAGAGGGAGGCTGGAGAGTGGGGGCTAGGAGAGGGAAACTGGAGATCGGGGACTGGGGGAGAGAGGCAGATTTCTTTCAGTGGGGTCTGGAGAGAGCAATCCTGTCCATCTGAGGTTGGAGGGTTCAATAAAAATGAAGGCCCTTGCTTTTGCAAGGTATTGTGAAGTGAATATTTAAGCACAATATTATTAATTGATTCTAATTGTTGGCTGTACGCTTAAGTGAATAGTCATTGAGAACCCTTCAGTTTCCGATCAGACAATAGCTCCCTATGAGATTATCATAAAAGTTGACGAAGAAGGAAAGCCATATGCTGAATATTTATCACTAGCCATTCCTGGAAAAAAATTAGAAAAATGCTAACCTTGTCAAACTTGTCAAATGTAGTGACCCACTGGTGCGAGAGACCTCAAAGGAACTCTCTGCACTTAAGCACATTGGGATTGTCATGCAAGGGAGCGTATGCAAAGTTATCTATGAATATTTAGAATTTTTGAGGGATGAAGGCAAGGACACCTTGAAATGATAACTTCAGGAGTACAATTTCTTTTAAAGGCATCTGCAAAGTTCTGACTGTGCTCAGCAGCAGTAATATGTCCCTCTGTACATTTCCAGCAAGGGGATGTTGCAAATAGGGCACTTACAGTATGACAAAAGCACGGATATCTCCCCAAAAATTGCAGCTGCTGCCTAGAATTCAGTCACGGTGGAGACAAAGTGACAAAAATGTCAAAGAGAAAAGCACAATTTCACAAACAGTTATTGACATCCGCAAATTATGCGATTCTGTGCGCGATAATAACTTTACCCTTTAGTTGGGGCTTCAATTGCACTTTACAGGAGAACTTCTCACGGTGTGCAGGTCTTGCAATTTGACTTGCCCTTTGGCAGTTATAAACTATTTCTAAATGCTGTGGACAGGTATTGACCAGACCATATGCCCAGCAGATGTGATTTCTGACTATTTCAGACAGGTAATGACAGATCTAGCATAAGTGATGAAGCTCCAGGATTTCACGTCAATCCCATCCCTGGGAAACAGTAGGCCCATCAATTTGGGGCTCTAATTGGAAAAAAACAAAACAAATAATCAATTAATCTCCTAAGAATGCTGCCAATTGTTTTGCCAGCAGGCTGGTAGAGTTTTGACATATGGCTGTCATACATACACGTATATATATATATATATATATATATTTACAAGCTGCTCCTGAAAAACACAAGATTTCCTTAAGATTGATTGACAAGTGAGTAACTCTTTAAAGTAAATATGAACGCAGGATTCTGAAGTTTCTTTGGCAGATGCAATATTAATAATTAACAAGTTTAAACCAGCAGTCATAGTTATGTGTTTTTCTCATCTGTATCTGTTTGTTCCTCAAGCACACAACGTCCATTGATGATATTTTGATTAATCTTTCCTTCTGTGACTATGACGAACAAACTGCATGAAAAAAAATACAATAAATATTAATATAAAGTAAGAATAAAGGCAGTGCATGAATTTTTCAGTATCCAATACTGAATTGCAGGTAAATGAAATCCTTGAGGATTGTGCTTGCTTTTCTGCACTTTGGCAAATCAGGAGCAATTACAATGTCCGTCTTATGCAAATAATACAATAAGAAAGGCAGCGTTTGAAGTTTATATGCCTTTGTAATCAAACTCTTTCTCTACAGATCTAACCTTCTTTGGGAACTTTCCAAAAATGTGCCCCAGTGACAAGTCTCCAACAGAAACACAGGTTTATGCTATTTTTCTACCAAGACTGTGAGAGTGTCTGATGGTATGGGGCGTTAGGGAGCTCCTGCACATTGATTTGTTAGCATTCATTACAGATTAATCCTTTCTTTACCGGCCCATGCTAAATTGAGATAAACGTGTAGGATAATTAGTGCTAAGTTGCCCCTTAGTGTCCAAAGGTGAGGTGGGGTTACAGGGATAGGGTGGGGGCGTGGGCCTAGGTAGGGTGCTCTTTCAAAGGGTCAGTGCAGACACAATGGGCTGAATGGCCTTTTTCTGCATTGTAGGAATCTATCATTCTAAAATTTTTTAGTTAGAATCATGGCTTTGGAGTAGTTCAAGCAATTTGCCAAGAGCACTTGGAACTTGAAAAACTCATGAATTTTCTTTTAACATCGAGAAATGTAAAATATTCATATAAAGATCTTTGGAGTGTAAGCGGAAAAGAGCATGAGACGGTAATAAGAACATAAGAATTGGCAGTAGTTCCACTCCACGAATCAAGAGGATCATGGCTGATAGTTAAACTGAACTCTACTTTCTGCCTGATTCCCATATCCCCTGATTCTCTTAGAGTCCAAACATCGATCAATCTCAGCCTAGATTATACTCAATGACTGAGCATTAACAACCCGATGGTGCAGCGAGTTTCAGAGTTCCTCGGCCACGTTGGTGAAGAAATTTCTCTAAATCTCAGTCATACAGGGCCTGAAACTGAAATTGTGAATCCTAATAATTGGATACAGAACTGGCTGGGCCATAGAAGGCAGAGAGTAGCAATGGAGGGATGCTTTTCTAATTGGAGGGCTGTGACCAGTGGTGTTCCACAGGGATCAGTGCTGGGACCTTTGCTCTTTGTAGTATATATAAATGATTTGGAGGAAAATGTAACTGGTCTGATTAGTAAGTTTGCAGACGACGCAAAGGTTGGTGGAATTGCGGATAGCGATGAGGACTGTCGGAGGATACAGCAGGATTTAGATTGTCTGGAGACTTGGGCGGAGAGATGGCAGATGGAGTTTAATCCGGACAAATGTGAGGTAATGCATTTTGGAAGGTCTAATGCAGGTAGGGAATATACAGTGAATGGTAGAACCCTCAAGAGTATTGAAAGTCAAAGAGATCTAGGAGTACAGGTCCACAGGTCATTGAAAGGGGCAACACAGGTGGAGAACGTAGTCAAGAAGGCATACGGCATGCTTGCCTTCATTGGCCGGGGCATTGAGTATAAGAATTGGCAAGTCATGTTGCAGCTGTATAGAACCTTAGTTAGGCCACACTTGGAGTATAGTGTTCAATTCTGGTCGCCACACTACCAGAAGGATGTGGAGGCTTTAGAGAGGGTGCAGAAGAGATTTACCAGAATGTTGCCTGGTATGGAGGGCATTAGCTATGAGGAGCGATTGAATAAACTCGGTTTGTTCTCACTGGAACGAAGGAGGTTGAGGGGAGACCTGATAGAGGTATACAAAATTATGAGGGGCATAGACAGAGTGGATAGTCAGAGGCTTTTCCCCAGGGTAGAGGGGTCAATTACTAGGGGGCATAGGTTTAAGGTGAGAGGGGCAAGGTTTAGAGTAGATGTACGAGGCAAGTTTTTTACGCAGAGGGTAGTGGGTGCCTGGAACTCGCTACCGGAGGAGGTAGTGGAAGCAGGGACGATAGGGACATTTAAGGGGCATCTTGACAAATATATGAATAGGATGGGAATAGAGGGATACGGACCCAGGAAGTGTAGGAGATTGTAGTTTAGTCGGGCAGCATGGTCGGCACGGGCTTGGAGGGCCGAAGGGCCTGTTCCTGTGCTGTACATTTCTTTGTTCTTTGTAATACTAAACTCCTCCAAGCACACAAGAAATAGAAGCTGAAGTAGGCCACCAGGCCCTTCAAACCTGCCCATCATTCAATATGATCATGGCTGATCCATGCCAGCCTCAATTCCTTTTCTTTGCCATTATCCCATAGCCCTCTATTCCTCGATCTATCAAATATTCATCCACCTCCACTTTAAATGCTTCTAATGATCCAACGTCCACCACCCTCTGAGGCAGAGAATTGCAGAGATTCACAGCACTCTGCGAGAAGAAATTTCTTTTGTATAAGCAGGAGTGGGAAATCAAACAGTCAAGATAACGCTGGTGGGTTCCAGTCTGAGCACCCCAGGAAAGAATCTTTATTTTAGGGGCTTGTTGGAGTTCAGAAAGAGGGAGAGAAAGAAACTGGTGAAGGAGAAGGATTTGAAAAGCCACAGAGAGAGGTCAAGAAAGAAACTGTCCCAGAGACAGGCATTTGAAAAGGGTTCTAAAGGAACTTGGCTAACAGTAGAAAATTACTTTCTAACTACAATTTTGTCTGCCTATGTAAGTGGAATGAGAGTGCGTGTTCATTTGAAATTATGTTTAATGGGAACTCATGTGTTAAGATTAAGAAACTACCTGTAATCTGTTAATGGTTGGGTTGAAGGTTAAAAGTTTAAATATTGTTTTTCTTTTGTATTAATAAAGTTTGTTGATAAAATACCCAAGCCCTATTTCTTATGATATTACTCCTGGAACAAATCGATCTTTCCGCACCGTCTTAAAAAGTTAAAAAAGGTTATGATTCTGGGCCAATCTCTGAACTGCTGTTGAGTGCTGAACAGGCATCCATAACATCCTCCATTAACTCTCCTCTCAAACTTCTCTCCTCCAAAGAGAACAGTCCCAACTTCTCGAGCCTTTGCATGCAACTGAAGTTCCTTATCCCTGGTACCATTCTTGTTAATCTTTCTGCACAACCTCTAATGGTTTCACATATTATTCCAGTTGAGGTCAAACAAATGTTTTATGCAGATTTAACATAACTTTCTTGCTTTTGTAACCTATTCCACTATTTATAAAGCCCAGCATGCTGTACGTTTTATTATCTAAATTCTCAATCTGTCCTGCCACTTTCAGTGATTTATGTACATATACACCCAAGTCCTACTTCCCTGCACCATAGGGCAGCACGGTAGCATAGTGGTTAGCACTGTGGCTTCACAGCACCAGGGTCCCAGGTTCGATTCCTCGTTGGGTCACTGTCTGTGCGGAGTCTGCACGCTCTCCCCATGTCTGCGTGGGTTTCCTCCGGGTGCTCCGGTTTCCTCCCACAGCCCAAAGACATGCAGGTTAGGTGGATTGGCCATACTAAATTGCCCTTTGTGTCCAAAAAAGTTAGGAGGGGTTATTGGATTAGGGGGATAGGGTGGCCGTGAGGGCTTAAGTGGGTCAGATTCGATGGGCCGAATGGCCTCCTTCTGCACTGTATGTTCTATGTTCTACCCTCTTTACAGTTGTACCATTTACTTTACATTGTCTTTCTGCATTCTTCTGAACCAAAATGAATCTCTTCACACCTCTCTGCATTAAGTTTCACCAGTCAATTAAACTGCCCATTCTACCAACCTATCTATGTCTTTTTTAAGACATCCTCCTTATGACCCACAATACTTCCATCTTCAAATCAATGACAAGTTTTAAAATTATACCCTGTACACCAATGTCTAGACAATTAATGACTGAGATGTGAATTTGGGGACTATGATCAGTAAGTTTGCAGATGAAACGAAAATAGGTGGTGCGGTAAATAGTGAGGAGGAAAGCCTTAGATTACCAGATTATATCGACAGGTTGGATTTTGTAAATTGTAGCATCTTTAGACGAAGAGTGCAAAATAAATAGATTGTAAATGCATGTGGGCTGAAAGCAACATTAACAGAGGTTTGTCGAATAGGTCTTCACTGCACAAGGGCTGGTAAGGGGCTAAGGCAAAAGCCCGCAAAGTAGTTGATGATGTCACACATATCACATGACTCGGTTCCCAAAGAGACATTGCACACAACTACAATGGCCCATATATATAGCAGTGTCAGATGGGCAGAACAGTGGCAAATGGAATTTAGCCCTGAAAAGTGTCAGTTGATGGATTTTGTGAGGACTAACAAAGTAAGGGAATACGCAATGAACGATAGGATTCTAGGAAGTACAGAGGACCAGAGGGACCTAGGGGTGCATGTCCATAGATCCCTGAAGGCACCAGGAGAGGTAGATAAGTTGGTTAAGAAGGTATATGGGATATTTGTCTTTATTAGCCAAAGCATTGAATATAAGAGCAGAAAGGTTACAATGCAGCTGTACAGAACGCTCATTAGGCCACAGCTAGAGTACTATGTTCAGTTCTGGCTGCCACACTGTAGGAAGAATGTGGGGCATCATTCTCCGACCCCCCGCCAGGTCGGAGAATGGCCGTTGGCCGCCGTGAATCCCGCCCCCACCCCCGCCGAAGTCTCCGGTACCGGAGATTGGGCGGGGGCGGGAATCGGGCCGCGCCGGTTGGCGGGACCCCCCGCTCAATTCTCCGGCCCGGATGGGCCGAAGTCCCGCCCAGAAATTGCCTGTCCTGCCGGCGTAAATCAAAGCTGGTATTTACCGGCGGGACCAGGCGGCGTGGGTGGGCTCCGGGGTCCTGGGGGGGGCGCGGGGTGATCTGACCCTGGGGGGTGCCCCCACGGTGGCCTGGCCCGCGATCAGGGCCCACCGATCCGCGGGCGGGCCTGTGCCGTGGGGGCACTCTTTCCCTTCCGCCTCCGCAACGGCCTCCATCATGGCGGAGGCGGAAGAGACTCTCCCCACTGCGCATGCGTGGGAAACTGTCGGCGGCCGCTGACGCTCCCGCGCATGCGCCGCATTTCCGCGCCAGCTGGCGGGGCACCAAACGCCATTTCCGCCAACTGGCGGGGCAACAAACGCCATTTCCGCCAGCTGGTGGGGCGGAAATCCCTCCGGCGCCGGCCTAGCCCCTCAATGTTGGGGCTCGGCCCCCAAAGATGCGGAGCATTCCGCACCTTTGGGCCGGCGCGATGCCCGTCTGATTGGCGCCGTTTTTGGCGCCAGTCGGCGGACATCGCGCCGTTGGGGAGAAGTTCGCCCGTGATAGAGAGGATGCAGAAGAGATTCACCAGGATGTTGCCTGGGCTGGAGCGTTTCAGCTGTGAGGGGAGGTTGGTTAGGCTGGGGTTGTTTTGCTTAGAGCAGGGAAGGCTGAGGAAATACCTGATTTAGGTGGACAAAATTATGAGGGATATAGATCAGTCAGATAGGACAAAATTTTTACCTTCAGTAGAGGGGTCAGTAGCCAGGGGCATAGATGTAAGGTAAGGAGCAGGAGATTTAGCGGGGATTTGAGGAAACACTTTTTCACCAGGGGGGTGATGGGAATCTGGAACTTGCTATCTGAAAGGGTGGTAGAGGATAAAAGCCTCAATATTTGAGAAGCATTTAGATGAGCACTTGAAATGCCAGAGCATACAAGGCTACGGATCAAGTGCTGGCAAATGGGATTAGAATAAATAGGTACTTGATGAGCAGTGCAGAAACGATGGGCCGAATGACTTATTTCTGTGCTGTAAAACTCTATGACTGTAGTAATATATTTATGAAGAGCAGGGGTCCATAAACCATAAGATGCAGGAGCTGAAGTCAGTCATTTGATCCATCGAGTTTGCTCTGCAATTCAATCAGATCATGGCTGATCTAATATAATTCTCAACTCCACTTTCCCGCCTTATCCCTATAATCCTCGTTCCCCTTACTGATTAAAAATCAATCCATATCAGCCTTGAACGTACTTAACAACCCAGCCTCTACAGCTCTCTGCGGTAAAGAATTCTCTACCCTCTGAGAGAAGAAATTCCTCCTCATCGCTGTCTTAAATGGGTGACCTCTTATTTGAGATTATACCCTCTGCTCCTAGACTCTCCCACAAGAGGAACCATCCTCTCAGCATCTGTCCTGTCAAGCCCCCTGAGAATCCTATGTCTCAGTAAGGATGAGCACAGGCCTGACCTACTCAACCTCTCCATGAAAGAAAATTCCTCCATACCTGGGATCAACCTAGTGAACCTTCTCTGGACTGCCTCCAATGCTAGTATATCTTTCCTTAGATCAGGAACCAAACTGTTCACAGTATTACTTGTATGCTCTAACTAGTGCCTTGTATAGTTTTAAAATAATTTCCCTATATTTAGATTCCAATCCCTTTGAAATAAAAGCCAATATTCCATTTTCCTACTCAATTAACTGCTGAACTTGCATGCTAGCTTTTTGTATTTTATGCACGTGAACCCCCAAACCCCTCTGTGCTGCAGTTTTCTGTAGTCTTTCTCCATTTCAATAATATTCAGCTCCTTTATTCTTCCTATCAAAGTGCATAACCTCACATTTTCCTACATTATATTCCATCTGCCAAGGTTTTGTCCACTCATCAAATTGTCTATATACCTCTGTGGACTCCTTGTGTTATCGTCTGCACATGTCTTCCCACTTATCTTTGTGCCATCCGTAAACCTGGCAAGAGAGCATTCACTTTCTTTATGCATGTCATTAATATATATTGGAAATAGGTGTGGCCCCAGCACTGACCTCTGTGGCACTCTACTGGTTAAAGATTGCCATCCTGAAAATGCATCTCTTATCCCAACTCTCTGACTTATACCTAGCTAATCCTCTATCCATGCCAATATACTACCCACAATACATGGCCTCTTATTAAGTAGCTTTTTACCTCCTGTCTTATTGAACATTTTTTGGAAATCCAAGTATATTACATCTACTGGCTCCCCTTCATCTATCCTGCTGGTAACCACCTCAAAGAATTCTAATACATTTGTCAGGCATGATTTCCCCTTCATGCAGCCATTTTGGCTGTGCTTGATTATGTTATGCATTTTTAAATGCTCTGCTGTTACTTCCTTTGTATTTTTAAAAATAAATTTAGAGTACCCAATTCATTTTTCCAATTAAGGGGCAATTTAGCATGGCCAATCCACCTAGCCTGCACATCTTTGGGTTGTGGGGGCGAAACCCATGCAAACACAGGGAGAATGTGCAAACTCCACACGGACAGTGACCCAGAGCCGGGATCGAACCTGAGACCTCGGCGCTGTGAGGCAGTAGTGCTAACCACTGCGCTACCGTGCTGCCTATTATGTCCTGAATGGGCAATGACAGAAGTTATGTTACTTGGCCTATAGTTCCTTGTTTTTTTGTCTCCCTTCTTTTTGAATAAAGGTATTACATTGGCAATTTTCTAATCTTCTGAACTTTTGCAGAATTGAAGAATTCTTGGAAGATTATTACCAGTGCATCCACTATCTCTGTCGCTACTTCCTTTAATATCCTGGTATGCAACCCATCGGGCCCAGGGGATTTATCGGCCTTTGACCCAGTTAGTTCCTGAGTACTTTTTCCCTCGTGATTGTTAATGTATTTATTTCCTCTAAACCTTCTGCGTCTTGATTGTTTCATATTGTTGGAATGTTATTAATTTCTTCCACCATGAAGGTTGACACAAAGCATTTGTTTAACTCCTCTGTCATTTCCTGGTTCCCGATTATTATTTCCCCAATCTAATTCTCTAAGGGGCCCACACTCACTTTGACCCTCCTTTTCATATATTTTAAGAAACCTTTGTTGTCCATTTTAAAATTACTTGCTACTTTAACCTAATAGTTTTCTTCCCCCTCTTTTTTTTTGGTCATCTTTTGTTGGTTTTAAAACGTTCCCACTCCTCTGGTTTACCACTATTATATACCACATTACATGTTTTTTCTTTCAGTTTAAGACTAACCATGGTTAATTTATCCCCTTCCTATAATCCTTCTTCTTCATTGGGATGTATCTTTACTGTGCGTCATAAACTATTTTCAGAATTGTCTGCCATTGCTGATCAACTGTCTTTCCTGCTAAACTCCTTTCCCAGTCCACTGCAACTAATTCTGTGCTCATTCCGTTATAATTACCTGATTTAAGCTTGGCACACTTGTTTAGGACCCAAGTTTCTCACTCTCAAGTTGAATGCTAAATTTCACCATGTTATAGTCACTGCTTCCTAGGGGATCTTTTACTCTGAGATTGTTTGTTAAAACTGCCTCATTACTCATAACCAAATTCAAAATAGCCTGATCCCTGGTTGTATCCACAACATATTGTTCCAGTAAACTGTCCTAAATACACTCAATTAATTCTTCCTCATTGCTACTTCTGCCAATTTGATTTTTCCAATCTACATGAAGATTAAAGTCACCCATGATTAAAGTACTGTCTTTTTTACGTCCCTTTATTATCTAGTGATTAATTCTCTGCCCTACAGTATAGCTACTGTTTGGCCCAATAGACTACTCCCACCAGTATCTTCTTCTCCTTGTTATTTATTACCTCCAATATGGAATCTACATCTTCCGATCCAAGATCATTTCTTGCTATGCCATCTCATACCAACAAAGCTACCCCACCATCCTTTCCTCTTGCTTTTT